>NC_083878.1:0-638125 GCF_032452875.1 Bos javanicus | reverse complement strand
AGCCAAAGCTGATTTTTCTAAACATAAGCCAAGTTTTGCCAGTTCACGTTGCCTGGTGAAACAGGCATCTCATTTGGGAACTGACGACCTGGAAGGTTAAAGGTGATACTCCAGCGGGAAAAACCAAAGGTCACAGGCCTGCCTGTGAAAAAGTGGTGGGCAACAGGGGCCCCAGGTGGTGGCTTAGAGCAGTGGTCCCCAAACTTTTTGGCACCAGGGACCAGTTTCATGGAAGACAATTTTTTCTTGGACCGGAGGTGGTGGATAAGGGGGATGGTTTGGGGATGATTCAAGTGTGTTACATTTATTGTGCACCTTATTTCTATTATTATTATATCATAATAATATATTATTGTATTATAAATAATTATGTACTATATTATATTACATACTCTATTATATATTATATTATTATGTATTTGGCTGTGCTGAGTCTTAATTAGTGCACATGGACTCTCGTTCCCTGAACAGGGATCAAACCTGGGCCCCTGCACTGGGAACTCAGAGCCTTAGCCCCTGGACACCAGGGAAGTCCTCAAGCGTGCTTTTTTACCTCACTGCAATGTCCTTCCAGTAAGTAAGCCTGAAACTAGCATGTAGCTCATTATTCTGTCAGCCCTGAAAATTCCCGAGACATTATTATCAACGCAAGTCCATAGTTTATTCAGATTTTCTTAGTCTTTACCTGACGTCCTTCTACTGGCCTAGGATTTAGTTGTGTCTCCTTCAGCTTCTCTCGGTTGTGACAATGTCTCAGACTTCCCTTGTTTTTAATGACGTGGATGGCTTTGAGTATGGGTCAGGTCTTTTTTTTGTAGTGTGTCCCACAGTTTGGACCTGTCTGATGTTTACCTCCTTTTTCTCGTGGTTAGATCTGGGTTCTGTGTTTTGGCGGGGGAGGACCCCAGAGGGGAAGTGCCATTCTCATCACATCACATCAAGGGTACACTCTGTCAGCGTGGCTTACAGCATTGGCCTTGACCTTGACTCTCCACCTGAACTAGTGTGTGTCAGTTCCTCACTTGAAAGTTTTTCTTTGACTCCCCTTTCCATATCGATCTCTTTGGAAGGAAGTCATTATGATCAGGAGTAAGGATTAATGCTCCTCTTTAGGAGCGGAGCATCAATATAAAAATCACTTGGAATTCTTCTGCATGGGGTTTTGTCTCTTCTCCCATTTATTTAATCGCTTGTATATATTGGTAAAGGAGCTTCCTAGGTGGCTTAGCAGTAAAGAATCCGCCTGCCAATGTAGGAGATGCAGGAGATGCAGGTTCCATCCCAGGGTCAGGAAGATCCGCTGGAGGAGGGCATGGCAACCCACTCCAGTATTCTTGCCTGGGAAATCCATCCCATGGACGGAGGAGCCTGATGGGATATAGTCCATGGGGTCAAAAAAGAGTTGGACACGACTGAGCAGCTAAACAACAAGAGCAACAACAAATGTCGCTAAGACTCACGGATAATTATCTTATACTTTGGGTTACAGTCTAATGCTACTTTATTTTCTTGCTCGACTTGTTCCCACTTTGGCGATTGGGAGTTTTTTTAGCTGGTTCCTGTGTCTCTTTGCCGCCGCCCCCACCCGTCCCTTTGGGTGTGTGTGGGTGTGTGTGTGTGTCGTAGGGTTTATATTTTGCTCCAGGCTCATCTTACATGTTTACTGCTCCAAACTGAAAATCAGCATTTCTCCAAGGAACTGGCTCCTTTCATTGGCGAATAGTATTGTAAGAAACCAAGGGGGGCTTCCCTGGTGGTCCAGCGGCCAAGACTCCATGCTCCCAGTACAGGAAGCCTGGGTTTGATCCCACATGCCGAAACTAAGACTTAGTGCAACTAAATAAATACAAATATTTTTAAAAGAAAGAAACCAAGGTCTTGGGACTTCCCTGGAAGTCCAGTGGTTAAGACTCTGTGCTTCCAATGAGGAACTCAGATCCCACATGCCACACAGCACAGTCGAAAGAATTAAAACAGTAATAAAAATAAAGAAACTAAGATCTGGATTGCTTCTCTTCCTTTCTCCTTAAAATTAATGAATCAATGGAATATTTTTCATTTCTAAGATGGTAGAAATGGTAGAATTTTTCTTCACTCAGACCAGTGTCTTCAAGTAATAGTGATGCCTGGTGTTTACATAATCCCTTATGAATACATTGATTTTCACTATTAAAAAAGGATCACTGCAGCGGAAATTTCATTCATCGGAAGTTTTACAAACTGTGGCTTTTGTCCTGCTGTTTCTGGAGTCCTGACTGTCCACAGTGTGTAGCATAGGATATATGGGATGCTAAGCACGGGGTTGTCCAGGTGAGCCCCATAAACCACTCTTCTTAATATTGGGGCCAGTAATTCCTATTGCAGGCTTCCCAGGTGGCACACTGGTAAAGAATTGCCTGCCAGTGCAGGAGATGCAAGAGATGTGGGTTCCATCCCTGGGTTGGGAAGATCCCCTGAAGGAGGAAATGGCAACCCATTCCAGTATTCTTGCCTGAAAAATTCCATGGACGGAGAAACCTGGAGGGCTACAGCCGATGGGGTCGCAGAGTTGGATACAACTGAGGGTTTGAGCACACACACAATTCCCATAGCTCCTTGCTGAAATTTTAAAACTAAATGATACTGCTTTGTTGCCTCATGTCTCACCGTTGGGAAAAAATAAAGAGTTTTAATGAATTACAGATGTCTTTTAAGCCCATTGTTGCCTTGCTCCTGGTACCCAGGGTTTAATCCTACGTTTGTTTTTCAAACACCAACACACATTTTTAATTAACTTTGCATTTATGGCTTGAAGCACTGAACCACGAAGTAAAAGGATGCCCAGACTCCCCCAGGATTCTGATAAACAGCAGCCTGCCTCTCCACCCCTGGTCTCATGGGTCTCTCCTTCTCCTCTAGGTCTGACCAAGACCACAATCTTCAGTTGTGAGGCCCACAATCAAAAAGGGCTGACCGTGTCCAAAAGCGTGCAGATCAACATCAAAGGTAAGTGTCAGGGTGGGGTCTTGCAGGGGAAACACTGTGAGCTGTGCAGCCAGCAGCCTGGGATTGAGCCCTGGCTTCCCTCTGTGACCTTGAACAAGTCACTCAACACCTTTAGGGTGCCCCTCTGTAAAATGGAGGCAATTATAGAACCTGTCTCTTCCTGAGGGTTCCATGAGATAATGCAAACAGAAATACTCATAACAGGGCCTCACAGTTGTCTTTGATCAACAGTAACTAGTTTAGTTTTCTGCTCAGTCAGAGAAGAAAATAGGCTGAAATGTTGACTCAGATCATCTTAGCTCCTCTTTTTACTTTTTATTCTTCCACACTGAACTAGCTGTGTCCTTCCCTGGGCAGCTGGAGCTGGGGCCAGTCCTCCCAGCAGCTGCTCTGAGGAGGGAGGAAGTCAGAGTCATGCCTCTCCTGGGGGCCCAAGGGCTGGTCCCTCTTTCTCCTAATCTCTGTCCCACCCCTTGCTTCCCCTAGGCTGGGATGTAACAAAATGAAAGGCAGGTGTTTGAAGGCACACCCAGGCACCCCCATTCCAATCCAACATTCTGTCTCTTCCTCCCCCTTCTGTGGGATCAAAGATATTTAAACCTGAAACTTTGGAAAAATTGATACAGATGAACCTATGTGCAAAGTGAAATAGAGACACAGATGTAGAGAGCAAACTGAAGCTGGGGTGGGAGGGATTGAGACTGATATATATATATATACTATTGATACTGTAAAACTGTGTATAAAATAGATCATTAATGAGACCTCAATATATAGCCCAGGGAATGCTATTCAGTGCTCTGTGGTGACCTAAATGGGAAGGAAATTGAAAAAAAAAAAAGAGGGATATATGTACATATGTAACTTATTCACTTTGCTATATAATAGAAACTAACACAACATTCTAAAGCAACTATACTCCAATAAAAACTTTTAAAAAATAAAATAAAAATCTGAAACTTGAAAGGAAAACCTTTTGTTTCCTTTTGAAGTCATCTCCTTAACCTTTCTCATAGAAATTCAAGGAAATGATATCTTTTAGTATTTGTTCTTAATTTATATTTTAATTAATGAATGAATTTTTATTGAAGTATAGTTGATTTATAATATTGTGTTAATTACTGATGTACAGCAAAGTGATTCAGTCTTTACATATTTTTTTTTTTTAATATTCTTTTCCATTATGGTTCATCACAGGTTATTGAGTATGTAGCTCTTGGTGATCTACAATAGGACCTTGTTGTTTGTCCATCCTCTATATAAAAGTTTACATCTGCTAACCCCAGCCTACCATTCCCTCCCTCCCTTAACCCCCTCCACCTTGGGGGTTATTTGTTCTATTCTCTACATTATTTGTTCTTAATTTAAATATTGAGAAGGAAATATTGAGTTCATACTCCTTTTGGTCTTGTCCTTGGAGGAAATGACAGAGGGAAAAAGCAGAGTGTGTTTAATAATGAGTTAAAGGGCGGGTAAGGCATAGCAGAAGACTCAAAACTCCGAGGCGCTGTAGTTTTTAAAGGTGCTGATGTCTGTTGCTGTTGCTCAGTGCTCAGACGTGTCCGACTCTGTGCGACCCCACGAACTGCAGCACACCAAGCTTCGCTGCTGATGTTTAGCTTCAGCAAATCAGCTGGAAGAAGCTATGAGAGGGCATTTGCTAAAATTTAGCTGGAAAGGAAAAATGAGCCAACCGAAAGTTATTACAAGAGGAACTGTATAACTTCCTTCCTTCATTACAAATTGCATTATTACAATTTTCAAAAGAAATGCTGGGAATTTCAGGAATCCACCAGTGGGCGTAAATTTATAAAGAAATTTTCATAAAGCATCAATGTCTTAAAGTTTAAAACTCCATAAAATGAGAAGCACTTCTTGAATTTTATGCTTCAGACAGAATCTCAACTAGGACTTTAACAAGTCCTATTTCTGAAATTCTGGTTTTGGGCTATCTTAAACTTGCATGTCAAAGCAATCAAAACTCCCTGCCAGTCTGTCATCAACTGAGGTGTATGTGGCCAGATTTGGATCTGGAAAAGCAGATAATGTGTTTAGGAAAGTGAGTCAAACGAAAGGCTGGCTTTCTCATTCATCAAGCTGTGTGTCTCCTGGTAAAACTGGAATCCTGAACATGCCCAGTGGGTGCTTAATATGGTCTTTTCTTCCCCTCATCTGTGCCTCCTGTCTTTGCCTTCATCACCAGTACACCTCTCCCAGACCTCGTGCATGTGTTACTTCATTTCATCCTCATTTCAGCCCCATCAAACAGTGCAGTCTCTCCCCATGCAATAGAAGAGAGAGCTGAGTGGAGAGGGCATTGACCTGTGCTACGCGGGCCATGCAGCCGATTAACTGGTGCTCACACTCTCCAGCCCATGCTGGTCTTCATGCTGGTCTGCTCTCTGCTCCCACAGCCATCCACCAGTGTCCTGTTGAGAGATACAGAACTCTGGGGTGAGGCAGACCTGAGTTCAAGTCCCCATTCTGTTGCTAATGAGCTCTGTGAGCTTTGGCAAGTTTTTAACTCCTGTGGTCCTCAAATTTCCCCTTCCGTCTATGGGGATTGTAAGACTACTTCTCTCATAGGATTCTAATCATGATCAAATGAAGTCCATAAAGATTCCTGGCACATAGTAAGCACCCATTCAAAAACATTAGTCATCTTTTTGGATTATAACTGTTGTTGTGTGTGTGCTGGTTGCTTAATTGTGTCTGACTTTGCAACCCCGAGGACTGTAGCCCGCCAGCCCTCTGTCCATGGGCTTCTCCAGGCAAGATACTGGAGTGAGTTTCTGTCCCCTTCTCCAGGGGATCTTCCCGACCCAGGGATGGAACCTAGTGTCCTGCGTTGCAGGCAGATGCTTTACTGCGTGAGCCACCAGGGAAGCCCATAAATGTGGTTATTAACATTAATTAAGAGTTTAGGGACTTCCCTGGTGGTCCAGTGGTTAAGATGTTGCCTCCCAACGCAGGGGGTACAAATTTGATCCCAGGTTGGGGAGCTAACATCCCACATACTTCACTTTCAAATACTCAAAATCTAAAGCAGAAGCAATATTGTAACAAATTCAGTAACAACTTAAACAAACTGGTCCACATCAAAATATTACACATATCAAAAAAAAAGTTTAATGTATGAGTATTCTCTGGCAGTCCAGTGGTTAGGACTTCGGGCTTTCACTGCCAAGGGCGAGAGTTCGATTCCTGGTTGGGGCACGAAGAATCCTGCAAGCCATGTGGTGCAGCCAAAAGTAAATAAATAAATAATGAAAGCAGTATTGATTCACAAATTTTAATACATTAAAAACAGATCTGTGTTGCATGCTATCAATAATATGTTGGATTCTATTAAGAGTAGATTATTAGTAGCAATCTATTACTAATGAATACCTAGCCACGTCCCACCTGTGACTGAGGGCATCACACGGTCATTACGGCCTGCCTTCCCCTCCCCATGAGCAGATGCACTTGGCTCTTGGGCTTGAGCTGACTCTCGCCCATTTCCTCGGCCAAGAAAGCTTCCTTCCTTCATCACACAAACACACGGGCACACACGCATGCATGTTCCCACGGTGCCCCTCTTCTTAGGGCAGGCCACTCCTCTTCGGTTAATGTAGAGCTCCCCAACTCAGCTTTTAGCTGAGGGATGAAGACAGATGTTCAGGTCCAATTCCTGGGTCCAAAAGATTCCCCTGGTGTAGGAAATGGCAACACACTCCAGTATTCTTGCCTGGGAAATCCTATGGACAGAGGAGCCCGGTGGACACAGTCCATGGGTTCTGAAAGCAGTCAGACGTGACTGAGCGATTGAGCACACACACAAAGGCAGACAGAAAGAGAAAAAACGGAACTAGTGACAGATTTCCTCTTCGTGTGCTCCAAGATCACTGTGAGTGGTGACTGTAGACATGAAATTAAAAGATGCCTGCTCCTTGGAAGGAAAGCTACGACAAACCTAGACAGAGTATTAAAAAGCAAAGACATTGCTTTGCAGACAAAGATCCATCTAGTAAAAGCTATGGTTTTTCCAGTAGTCATTTATGAATGTAAGAATTGGACCATAAAAAAAGCTGAGCACTGAAGAACTGATGTTTTCAAACTGTGGTGCTGGAGAAGACTCTTGAAAGGCTCTTGGACTGCAAGGAGACCAAACCAGTCAATCCTAAAGGAATTCAACCCTGAATATTCGTTGGAAGGACTGATGCTAAAGCTGAAACTCCAATACTTTGGCCACCTCATGTGAAGAGCTGACTCATTGGAAAAAACCCTAATGCTGGAAAAAATTGAAGACGAAAAGAGAAAGGGGTGACAGAGGTTGCAATGGAAAGATAGCATCACCAACTCAATGGACATAAATTTGAGCACATTCCAGGAGGTAGTGAAGGACAGGGGAGCCTGGCATGCTGCAGTCCATGGGGTTGCAAGGAGTCGGACACAGCTTAGGCCTGAACAACAGCAGTAACAACACAAGGCAGATAGGGAGAACCATAGCTCTTTGCCCTCATTTCGAGTACCAGTGCCACCCCTGCACAGACAGGAGGAAATGGATATCTCCCCATCCTCGTCCAGCTAAAAGTTCTCGTGTCGTCAGTGGGCAGGAGCACAGGTCTACATGCCACGTCTCTGGTCCAGGCAGAGTCATCCTGTCACTGCAAGACCAATCTAGAGGCTTATATGATCACCCTCACCCAGAGGGTGGCTCCTCTTTAAAACTCGTGCTTAATTTTCCCAGTCTCAAGAAGCAGACATGGGCCTGGTATTAATGCACCTGTTTGGTAGCTGTGACCTCCTGTGGTTTATAATTATGTGTCTGGTGTGTCTTTTGTCTTTTACGTAGCAATTCCCTCCCCACCTACCGAAGTCAGGGTGCACAACAGCTCCGCACACAGCATCCTCATCTCCTGGGTCCCGGGTTTTGATGGCTACTCCCCGCTCAGCGATTGCAGAATTCAGGTAACCTTTCTTGATGAAGAGAAATAGCTATTTGGGGCTCAGTGACTCTGCCTGACTTATTTTCCGCCTGAAGAGTGGCACAGACGTCAAGTTGACACCCCTGTTCAGAAGCCCTTGGCCTCCTGCCTGCCCCGTGTCCACCAGGCACACGCTGTTTTGTGATGTTCTGACCACCTGGGGTGCTGTGCCCTTCTCTGTGCGTGGTCCAGGGCCCAACTGGAGGAGAAACATGTTTCTAAGATAGAACATCATGAGACCAGGGAGAATGAATTTTTAAGGTACAAAAACACATCTAGCTTGTGACCAGGAGTTCAGAAGCCAGGCATGCTCCAGCCTGGCTCCTCCTGGGTTGGTGGCCATAAAGGACAACAAGAGACAAGTCACTACTGAATGTGCCAACTCAGCCTGTTGGAAAAATTGGGGGTACCAGGAAAAACTGGGGATGACAGACCTTGCAGAGTCATCTCTCACTATCTAAAATTGATATAAAATAGAGCTATGAGAAATATAGGTTAGTCATCCTAAAATGCAGGCTTCCCAGATGGTGCAGTGGTAAAGAATCCGCCTGTCACAGCAGAAGATGCACGAGATGCAGGTTCATTCCCTGGCTCGGGAAGATCCCCTGACCCAGGAGTAGGAAATGGCAACCCACTCCAGTATTCTTGCCTGGAAAATTCCATGGACAGAGGAGCCTGGCGCTCACAGAGTCAGACACGACTGAGCACACATACATGTCGTGAAATGTTACCTCGCCATGAAATAGACTCTGCTGTGAGCACTCACTGCATGAAAAATGGAAGGGCGGCGGTAACGCTGTCTTTTACTGAGTGCCCACATACGGCCTTGCATGTGTTCTGTCCTGGAGAATGTTCTGTGTGCGCTTGAGGAGAAGGTGTATCAGGCTATGGCTGGGCAGAGCATTTGCAATGTCTGTTACGCCCAGACGGTTTATATACAGTCTTGTTCGCTTATTCTGTTTCCTTGTTAACTTCTGCCTTGTGGTTTTATCTATTATCGAAAATAGGAAATTGTGATCTCAACTATTATTTTAGAATTGTCTATTTCTCCCTTCAGTTCTCTCAATTTTTGCTTCATGTATTTCAGGACTCTGTTGTTTTAGGGAACAACAGGGCCTGTTTCCCTGTCTATGGACATACCTGTCCCTATATATGGACATAAGTGAAGCATGGACCAGCCTCCCTTTTCTGAAGTACAATTTCAAGTGTACAACACAGTGGTTCTGATTTTTCATAGTTTATACTCCATTTATGTGCTGTGCTGTGCTTAGTCGCTCAGTCATGTCAGACCCTTTGTGACCCCATGGACCGCAGCCTGCCAGACTCCTCTGTCCATGGGAGTCTCCAGGCAAGAATACTGGAGTGGGTTGCCATGCCCTCCTCCAGGGGGATCTTCCCAACCCAGGGAACAAACCCGGGTCTCCTGCGTGGTAGGTGGATTCTTTACCCTCTGAGCCACCAAGGAAGCCCAAGAATACTGGAGTGGGTAGCCTATCCTTTCTCCAGGGGAACTTCCTGGCCCAGGAATCAAACCAGATCTCCTGTGTTGCAGGCGGATTCTTTACCAGCTGAGCTACACAGGAAGCCCATATTCTATTTATAGTTATTATAAAATGTGGTTATATTCCCTATATGGACTGGACTTTTCAAAGATTGTTTCCAGTTACTGAGCTGCTTGAAGAGTCCAAGAGGATCATGAGACTCCTTCCCGTAGGAGGTTGTTACGTTCCCCCTGACCCTGCCACCCCCGGGAAGAGTGGTTCTCGGGGTCAATGTGAGGAAGATAGGGGGCTGGGAAGTGTGAAAGCACCAGGTCACCCCTCCAGGAGGAAGACGGATCTCCACAAGCTTCACTTGCTTTCTGTCTCTCTTCACCCAGGCTTTGGGTGGCTGTGGTACGAAGAGCCGTCCTGAGGCTGCCAAATTGCAGCCCCCTTGCCCACGCTGGTTAACCTTTCTATGGTTATCCTGTCTGTCCCAACAGCTAGCTCGGACTCCCTTCACCCATTCTCCTCTCCATCTCTCCAGATTTAGCAAATAGAAACGTAGTTACTTTATAAGATAATTACACTGCTGGCTGTGTCATACCTATACCCATAATTATTGGTGGTCTATTTGAACTTCGCTGGAGCAGCCATAAATAGATTCCCCACGTCCAAGGTCAGGAGCACTGGCTATGCTTCGCTTGACCCGCCGTGTGGAGATACCTCACATCCAAGGTCAGGGAAACCCCAGTAAGATGGCAGGCGCTAGAGCTGCTGTGAGGAGATACCCCACGTCCCAGGGCAAAGGAGAAGCCCCAGCAAGATGGTAGGAGGGGCAAATTCGTGTTTAGAATCAAACCCCATTCCCGCCAGAGACGCTCAGAGGGCTCAAACAAACCTTGTGCTCCCAGGACCCAGGGGCCCACAGAGACTGGGACAGAACTGTGTTTGAGCGTCTCCTGCGGAGGTCCGGGTTGGGAGTGGTCTGCCGCAGGGACAGGGGCTCTGGGTGTGGGTATGGCATAAGTCCTCTTGGGGGAGGTCACCATTAACCCCACCATCGAGCTGCCAGAACTTGCACAGGACTGGGAAATAGACTCCTGGAGGGCACAAACAGAACCTTGTGCACCAGGACGCAGGAGAAAGGAGCAGTGACCCCACAGGAGACTTGCCTGTGGGTGTCCGGGAGTCTCTGGTGGAGGCGTGGGTCCGTGGTGGGCTGCTGCAGGGTTGGGGGCACGGACTGTGTCAGTACATGCATGGGACCTTTTGAGGGATGTCACCATTATCTTCATTACCTCCACCATAGTTTGGCCCCAGGTAAATAGCAGGGAGGGAACTAAGCTCCACCCATTCAGCAGAAAATTGGATTAAAGATTTACTGAGCATGGCCCTGCCCATCAAAACAAGACCCAGTTTCCCCCTCAGTCAGTCTCTCCCATCAGGAAGCTTCCATAAGCCTCTTATTCTTCTCCATCAGAGAGCAGGAAGACTGAAAGCCACAATCACAGAAAACTAACCAATCTAATCACATGGACACAGCCTTGTCTAGCTCAATGAAACTATGAGCCATGCTGTGTAGGACCACCCAAGACAGACGGGTCATGGTGGAGAGTTCTGACAAAATGTGGTCCACTGGAGAAGGGAATGCAAACTACTTCAGGATTCCTGCCTTGAGAACCCCATGAACAGTATGAAAAGGCAAAAAGATAGGACACTGAAAGATGAACTCCCCAGGTTGGTATGTGCCCAACATGCTACTGGAGATCAGTGGAGAAATAACTCCAGAAAGAATGAAGAGACGGAGTCAAAGCAAAAACAACACCCGGTTGTGGATGGGACTGATGATAGAAGCAAGGTTTATCTGTAAAGAGCAATATTGCATAGGAACCTGGAATGTTAGGTCCATGAATCAAGGCAAATTGGAAGTGGTCAAACAGGAGATGGCAAGAGTGAATGTCAACATTTTAGGACTCAGTGTCCTAAAATGGACTGAAATAGGTGAATTTAACTCATATGACTATTGTATCTACTACTGTGGGCAAGAATCCCTTAGAAGAAATGGAGTAGCCATCATAGTCAACAAAAGAGTACAAAATGCAGTACTTGGATGCAATCTCAAAAATGACAGAATGATCTCTGTTCATTTCCAAGGCAAACCATTCAATATCACGGTAATCCAAGTCTATGCCCCAACCAGTAACGCTGAAGAAGCTGAAGTTGAACGGTTTCATGAAGACCTACAAGACCTTCTTAGAATTAACACCTAAAAAAGATGTCCTTTTCACATAGGGTACTGGAATGCAAAAGTAGGAAGTCAAGAGACACCTGGAGTAACAGGCAAATTTGGCCTTGGAGTACAGAATGAAGGAGGGCAAAGGCTAATAGAGTTCTGCCAAGAGAACGCACTGGTCATAGCAAACACCCTCTTCCAAAAACACAAGAGAAGACCCTACACATGGACATCACCAGATGGTCAACACCGAAATCAGATTGATTATATTCTTTGCAGCCAAAGATGGAGAAGCTCTATACAGTCAGCAGAAACAAGACCAGGAGCTGACTATGACTCAGATCATGAACTCCTTATTGCCAAATTCAGACTTAAATTGAAGAAAGTAGGGAAAACCACTAGACCATTCAGGTATGACCTAAATCAAATCCGTAACGATTATACAGTGGAAGTGAGAAATAGATTTAAGGGACTAGATCTGATAAACAGAGTGCCTGATGAACTATGGACGGAGATTTGTGACATTGTACAGGAGACAGGGATCAAGACCATCCCCAAGAAAAAGAAATGCAAAAAAGGAAAATGGCTGTCTGAGGAGGCCTTACAAATAGCTGTGAAAAGAAGAGAAGCCAAAAGCAAAGGAGAAAAGGAAAGATATACCCATCTGAATGCAGAGTTCCAAAGAATAGCAAGGAGAGATAAGAAAACCTTCATCAATAATCAGTGCAAAGAAATAGAGGAAAACAATAGAATGGGAAAGACTAGAGATCTCTTCAAGAAAATTAGAGATACCAAGGGAACATTTCATGCAAAGATGGACTCGATAAAGGACAGAAATGGTACGGACCTAACAGAAGCAGAAGATATTAAGAAGAGGTGGCAAGAATACACACAACTGTATAAAAAGATCTTCATGACTTGGATAATCACAATGGTGTGATTACTCACCTAGAGCCAAACATCCTGGAATGTGCAGTCAAGTGGGCCTTAGGAAGCATCACTATGAACAAAGCTAGTGGAGGTGATGAAATTCCAGTTGAGCTATTTCAAATCAAAAAAGATGATGCTGTGAAAGTGCTGCACTCAATATGCCAGCAAATTTGGAAAACTTGGCAGTGGCCACAGGACTGGAAAAGCTCAGTTTTCATTCCATTCCCAAAGAAAGGCAATGCCAAAGAATGCTCAAACTACTGCACAATTGCACTCATCTCACACACTAGCAAAGTAATGCTCAAAATTCTCCAAGCCAGACTTCAACAATACATGAACCGTGAACTTCCAAATGTTCAAGCTGGTTTTAAAAAAGGCAGAGGAACCAGAGATCAAATTGCTAACATCCACTGGATCATGGAAAAATCAAGTGTTCCAGAAAAACATCTATTTCTGCTTTATTGACTATGCCAAAGCCTTTGACTGTGTGGATCACAAGAAACTGTGGAAAATTCTGAAAGAGCAGGGAATACCAGACCACCTGACCTGCCCCTTGAGAAAACTGTATGCAGGTCAGGAAGCAACAGTTAGACCTGGACATGGAACAACAGACTGGTTTCAAATAGGAAAAGGAGTTCGTCAAGGCTGTATATTGTCACCCTGCTTATTTAACTTATATGCAGGGTACATCGTGAGAAACGCTGGGCTGGAAGAAACACAAGCTGGAATCAAGATTGCCGGGAGAAATATCAATAACCTCAGATATGCAGATGACACCACCCTTATGGCAGAAAGTGAAGAAGAACTAAAGAGCCTCTTGATGAAAGTGAAAGAGGAGAGTGAAAAAGTTGGCTTAAAGCTCAACATTCGGAAAACGAAGATCCTGGCACCCGGTCCCATCACTTCATGGGAAATAGGTGGAGAAACAATGGAAACAGTGTCAGACTTTATTTTTCTGGGCTCCAAAATCACTGCAGATGATGACTGCAGCCATGAAATTAAGAGACGCTTACTCCTTTGAAGAAAAGTTATGACCAACCTAAAGAGCATATTAACAATCAGAGACATTACTTTGCCAACAAAGGTCTGTCTAGTCAAGGCTATGGCTTTTCCAGTGGTCATGTATGGATGCGAGAGTTGGACTATAAAGAAAGCTGAGCACCGAAGAATTGATGCTTTTGAACTGTGGTGTTGGAGAAGACTCTTGAGAATCCTTTGGACTGCAAGGGGATCCAACCAGTCCATGCTAAAGGAGGTCAGTCTTGGTGTTCATTGGAAGGACTGATGCTGAAGTTGAAACTCCAGTACTTTGGCCACCTGATGCGAAGAGATGACTCATTGGAAAAGACCCTGATGCTGGGAAAGATTGAGGGCAGGAGGAGAAGCGAACGACAGAGGATGAGATGGTTGGATGGCATCACCGACTCAATGGACATGAGTTTGAGTAATCTCTGGGAGTTGGTGATGGACAGGGAGGCCTGGTGTGTCCATAGGGTTGCAAAGAGTCAGACACAACTGAGCAACTGAACCGAACTGATTTGAACTTTAACTATAATTAGGTGTGCTGTATTTTCTCTGGCAGTCCTAGTGAAGTTGGTCAGAATTGGCTCTACAAGTTATATACTTTTATATTGTTTCTTCTAAAATTTGGAATATACTTGCTCTACGGTGTTGTGGTAGTTTCTGCTGTACCACAACATGAATTGGCTAAATGTATACACATATCTCCTCTCACCCCACCGGCCATCCCACCCCTCTAGGTCATCACAGAGCAGGAAGCTGTTGATTAACAGTGTATTCCCATTTCTGAAGGGGCCAAGTGTAGTTTTGTAGCAGATTCCCAGTTCATTGCAATTTTAGACTCTGACTTAGTAACACATGAATGTTTTGGACAAGATTCAGATCCACGCACTAGCAGGACACACCCTCTCACTTCCGTTAGTCCTGGCGTTGGTTTCATTCTTCACCCATTTTTGGGCTCTGGACTCCATTTCTATTTTTACCTCTCCCACGTAGTCTTACTGTTTCATGCCCCAGGACCCAGCAGCACGGTTACAGAAACCGCGGCTTCGTCCAGGAGCATGCTGTAAAGAGTGTCCCTGTGAGCGGCAGCAGGCCGGTGCACTGCTCCGGAAACGGCAGGGGTGGGAGCCAGGGTTTCTTCCACCTTAGTTCCAGTGCTTGGTCACCAGGAAGTAGGTGCAGACTTTAAAGGGAAGGAAAAAAAAAATTAATTTCTGCCAACAGCCACCACCAAGATAAGCACCCAGCTCCTGGGTTCTCCTCTGGTGTTTCCTCAGGCCAGTGGGTTTCCATCTTGTCACCCGGTGGAGCCAGTGGGTCTGAGTCAGATGTGAGACTCGAGCCCAGTGCCCCCCTCATCGTATCCACTGGGGGATTTAGAATTCCGAAATGTCAGCTTGTGGCCCCGTGACCTAAATTTCAAACATATATCTCCTGAAATAACAAGATTGTATATCCACACCCTATAATTTCAAGCCCATTATTATCAGGAATACATTTTGTGGGGTTAAGATTTTTTTCCCAAACTGTTCTTGGTGACTTCTGTTTTGTCCAATACTATTTATTTCTGATTTTTATCAGTACAACATGCTTTAGAAATAGTGAGAAATATGCATTGAAGGCTTCCCTGGTGGCTCAAACGGTGACAAATCTGCCTGCAATGCCGGACACCCAGGTTCGATCCCTGGGTTGGGAAGATTCCCTGCAGCAGGGCATGGCAATTCACTCCAGTATTCCTGCCTGGAGAATTCCCTGGACAGAGGAGCCTGGTGGCTACAGTCCATGGGGTCGCAAGGGGTCGGACGCAACTGAACAACTGTCACTTCACTTTCAAAAACATACAGTGAAGGAAGACTCTGCATGATCCCTATCCTCAGATAAGAGGTTTCCAAGAGGAAAGCTGGAAGTTTCCATAAGACTAGATTTGCTGGGGATTCCCCCCTCTTGCCTATACATACAGAAGACATCGGGAGAGGGATATGGAGAGACTGGCGGTGTTTATGGAGGGAAAGATGGGGTACAAGGACTCAGAAGAAGGAGCTGATAGGTTTTCTAAAGATTTGGAGAAAAGCTTGTTGGGTAAGGTGCAAATGATCGTTTCCTATATCTCTCCACTAAAAAAATGCCATAAAATCTGCATTGTCTGTGTGTGCTTTTGGAGTTGAGTTTATGTTGGAGTGGGAATTGGGAGGTAAGAATAAAGGGCATGCTCAAATTAACCTCAAGACAATAGCAGAATTCCTCAGGTTACACAATGAAATACAGATTTTTTTTTTTTTTTAATCAAGTGTCTCATCTTCTAAAGTAGGATTTGGGAAATGTTCTCTTTAAAGGGTCAGATTCTATATATTTCAGGTCATTTTTGTATATTATGTGAAACAACTGGGGAAAAAAGGGATCAAGAATTAAAGTGATTCTGAGAGAGGAAAAGCTACTTTTCTTTTCGGTTAAATGTAAATTATAATGTTCAGTTCAGTTCAGTCGCTCAGTCGTGTCCGACTCTTCCCGACCCCATGAATCGCAGGCCTCCCTGTCCATCACCAACTCCCAGAGTTCACCCAAACTCATGTGCATCGAGTTGGTGATGCCATCCAGCCATCTCATCCTCTGTCGTCCCCTTCTCCTCCTGCTCCCAATCCCTCCCAGCATCAGGGTCTTTTCCAATGAGTCAACTCTTCGCATCAGGTGGCCAAAGTACTAGAGTTTCAGCTTTAGCATCAGTCCTTCCAATGAACACTCAAGACTGATCTCCTTTAGGATGGACTGGTTGAATCTCCTTGCAGTCCAAGGGACTCTCAAGAGTCTTCTCCAACACCACAGTTCAAAAGCATCAATTCTTCAGCGCTCAGCTTTCTTCACAGTCCAACTCTCACATCCATACGTGACTGTTGGAAAAAACATAGCCTTGACTAGACGGACCTCTGTTGGCAAAGTAATATCTCTGCTTTTTAATATGCTATTAGGTTGGTTATAACTTTCCTTCCAAGGAGTAAGCGTCTTTTAATTTCATGGCTGCAGTCACCATCTGCAGTGATTTTGGAGCCCAAAAAATAAAGTCTGACACTGTTTCAAAGATGATGATTTATTTGCTCTGTTACCAGCCACAGTGAGAACACTTATTTCAGGCGTTTTTTATCAGGTTCCCAGTTGTTGCTCAAGTAAGTAGCATGAGTAACACAGTGGTGGGAAATTTAGGGTGTGACCCAAAAGGAAACAGGTACTTCCGCTCGGTGCAGAGGAAGGGCCATGCACGTTGGATTCGTGGATGCCCCAAGCCTAACATTCCTACTACCTTACTCACGCCTGGTCCACATTTTTACTTTTCATTTAGGTCAAGGAAGTTGAGCCGCTGAGTCATGGCTCAGTCAGGATTTTTAACACCTCGGGTTCAGCACATGTGTATCAAATCGAGCAGCTGCAGGCTCTGGCGAATTACAGCATCAGTGTGTCCTGCATGAATGAAGTCGGCTGGTCTGCAATAAGCCCTTGGATTCTGGCCAGCACAACCGAAGGAGGTAATTCCTGGGGTTCAGAAATGAATATTGTGCCGGATGGCATGTGATGAAATAAATCCTTCCTGATGGGCTGGTTCAGACTTTAACTTTTGTTTGTGTGGCCTTTGTCTTTGGAAGAGAATTTTATGGAGATGACCAATGAAAATGGGAAAGGTGTTTCCTTCCATATAGTAAGCTCCACACATACAAACCTTTAAGTTTCGAGCTTTCAAAGATGCAGACTCGCATGTGGTTGCAGCAAGGAAGCGGAACCTGTGCCATCAGTGTCAGGCAGCTGGCCTTCCGTCTCCTGTTGCCGACAGTCCTTCAGCTCTGCCATCTCCCGCCTCCTCTCCCTCCTCCAGGCAGTAACTCTTCTTGCCGGTTCACGGGATGTCCACCCCTGTGTGCCAGCTGCTGTACTGTACTACTGTACTTTTTAAAACACGAAAAATGTTTTATTTTTGGTTTGCTTTTTTATGTATTATTTGTATGAAAAGAATTGTGGGGTAAGGGAGTTAGAGAAGGTGAGGTTTGGAAAAAGAATGAGACTGGCACTTTACAGGAACAGATCACCTTCAATGAGGCGAGAAGGGGCAGCAGTCAGATTAGTGAGCTGCTGCACTAACCCAAGAAAAGAGTAAGTATGTATAGGCAGGTATGTGGAAAGCTAATGTCTTAAGGGGGCCTGTTCTCCAAGGTTGTTCGGAGTAGTTATCTCTTAAACGGTTGGGGCAAGGAATTCTGGAGATCGGCCAGAGGCTGGGACCGGCTGGGAGCTGGGCGTAATCAACCTTAATGTCCATTTTTTTCTAAAGGTGAGAGAGGTCTTTGTTTTGCATAGAACGGTAGGGAGGACCCCAAGGGGAGTTTTAACTCCAGGCTATTTTGAGCTGTGTAACTTTGCTTCAATTTTAAACCTATTTCAGTACAGTACTATATAGTCAATTGTGTTAGTTGGGTACCTAGGCTAACTTTGTTGGACTTACAAACAAAGTTTGTAATCCATTTATAAATTGGATTTATAAATGCCCTCTTGGAAAAAGAACTCATTTTTGTGTAGGGGACTTACAGTATTTGAAAAGGGTTTAGTGACAAACCTTATACTTACTATATATAGGTGATGTTTTCTTTTATATAGAAAGATATTAATAGTAGCACACTCTTTATAGCATACATTAATTAAAATATGACTGCTTCCCAGGTGGCACTAGGGATAACCTGCCTGCCAATGCAGGAGATGTAAGAGATGCCCTTCAATCCCTCGGTTGGGAAGATCCCCTGGAGAAGGAAATGGCAACCCACTCCAGTATTCTTTTCTGGACAATCCCATGGACAGAGGATCCTGGCAGACTGTGGTCCATTGGGTCACAAAGAGTCAGACTTGACTGAAGTGTCTTAGCATGAAGCATATGTAAAAGTTATTACTCATAGCATCAAAGTCAAGAAACTAAGAAATAAGAAGGTAGCTAACGTTCAAGAAGCACCTACTGTGTGTCAGTGACCATCGTAGGTACTTTATGTGCATTATTTCATTAGCTCCTCGTAGCAACCATATAAAGTAGGTACTGTTGGTTCTATATATTTTCTCATAGCAAATCTTATTCGCATCTGTAAAATTTCCGTGTACTGCTTTTGATTTCCTAAATCTTACATATTTTCTGTGAACATTGAAGTGAATATTATATTATGTTAGATGTCAATTGTACAGTTTCTGTTATTTCTCAGTTTAGAGTTCTGGATTGCTTAGAGTCTCTTTCCTGCCCTGAACTCCCGCCTTACCTCATCAGTGCTCTAATTTTAATACAGACTGTGGGAAAGGTCTAGATCACAAATTGTTAGGGCTTAATCCTTGCACAAATGAAACTAGTGCCGAGGTTGTAAAATATCTTAAATGAGGAAGAAAAACCTTTGAGAATGATTTTTATCTGCTGTTTCATTTTTACTCAGCTCAAAATATTAACACTTTCTGGTTTCTGTTTTGATTTCTTCTTTGAGCCGGTAGTTATTTAGGTGTCTAATGTAATTTCCAAAATATTTAAGGGGTTTTCCAGAGATCTTGGTATGAATGACTTCTAATTTCATTCTACTGAGGTCAAAGAACATAACTTGTGTTGCTTGAATCCTTCAGTCTTTATCAAGACTCATGGTCCAGAACATGGTGTATGTGCCCTGATACATGTTCAGTGTGCACCTGAAGAGAATGTGCATCCTGCTCTGAATCGATGGTTTTTGCTGTTGTTGTTCGGCTGCTCAGTCATATCCAGCTCTTTGTGACCCCATGGACTGCAGCACTCCAGGCCTCCCTGTCCATCACCATCTCCCGGAGTTTCCTCAAACTCATGTCCGTTGAATCAGTGATGCCATCCAGCCATCTCATCCTCTGTCGTCCCCTTCTCCTCCTGCCCCCAATCCCTCCCAGCTTCAGGGTCTTTTCCAATAAGTCAGTTCTTTGCATTAGGTGGCCAAAATATTGGAGCTTCAGCTTCAGCATCAGTCATTCCGAGTGAATTTTCAGGGTTGATTTCCTTTAGGGTTGACTGGTTTGATCTCCTTGCAGTCCAAGGGACGCTCAAGAGTCTTCTCCAGCACCACAGTTTGAAAATATCAATTCTTCAGTACTCAGGCTTCCTTATGGTCCAACTCTCACATCTGAACATGAATACTGGAAAAAGCATAGCTTTGACCATATGGACCTTTGTCAGCAAAATGATATCTTTGCTTTTTAATATGCTGTCTAGGTTTGTCATAGATGGAGTGTTCTATAAATGTCAACTTGGTCAGGTTTGTTGGTAGTGGTTTTCAAACTGTATTCTTAATGACTTTCTGCTTCCTTTTTCTATCAATTATGTAAACAAGTGCATTAAAGCCTGCAGTTATAATTGTGAATTTATCTATTTCTATTTGCAGGTCTAACAGTCCAGATATTTTAAAGTGCTGTTGTTTTTTTTTTTTTAATTTGGGAGTCAACTATTTTCTTATTTATTTATTTGACTGTGCTGGGTCTCCATTGCAGCAGGTGGGATCTTTAGTTGTGGCATGTGGGATCCAGTTCCCTGACCAGGGGTTGAATCTAGGCCCCCAGCATTGAGAGTATGGAGTCTTAGCCACTGGACCAACAGAGAAGTCCCTGAAGTTCTGTTATTTTTGGCATAAATATTTAATATTACTGTGCTTTCTGAATAAATTGGCCACTTTATCATTATGAAATTATTTTCTTTATTTTTGGTATTAATAGTATTATCTGTGAAATCTATTTTATCTGATGTTAATATAGCCATTTTAGCTCTCTTTTGATTACATGGTATATCATTTATTCACACTTATTTTAACTAATTTGTATCTTTATATTTGATGTGTGTTTCATATCAGGAGTACTGTACTTCACAATTTTTGCCTTTGAATTGGGATAGTTAGCCCAGTGAAATGCAATGGTATCATTCATATGGATAGATGTGTTGCTTAGTCACTAAGTCGTGTCTGACTCTTTTGTGACCCCATGGACTGTAGCCTGCCCAGCTTCTCTTTCCATGGGATTTCCCAGGCAAGAATACTAGAAGGGGTTACCATTGCCTTTTCCATCTCCTGCGTTGGCAGGTAGGGTTTTGTGTGTGTGTGTGTGTGTTTTTAAATCACTGAGCCACCAAAGAAGCCCATGGATAGATTTACATCTATCACATTTTCTATTGGTTCTGTCTGTAACTTGGTCCACTTTCTTCTTTTGGATTCGTTGAATGTTTTTTGTTCTACGTGCATTCCTTCGTAGCTCCTCAACCTTCTCCCCTTTTCCTTTTGTAGCCCCGTCAGTAGCACCTCTGAACGTCACCATGTTTCTGAATAAGTCCAGCAACAAGGTGGCCGTTCGGTGGATCAAGCCTCCCATTAAGCGGCAGGACGGGGATCTGGTGGGCTATCACATCTCTCACGTGTGGCAGAACGCAGAGACATCCGTAAGTCTGAACTGTAACAGGGTGCTCTTGTCTCCGTGCTTTTGTTGATGTATCCTGCTTTAGGAACTTTTTTTTGTAGTGAAAAGACCTGATATTCCTGGGTTAGGCAAGGCACCTTCCAGTGGGAGATAAACAATGTTAAAAATTGCTGGCTTGCTTAGTTACTCAGTCGTGTCCGACTCTTTGTGACACTATGGACCATAGCCCACCAGGCCCCTCTGTTTATGGGATTTTCCTGGCAAGAATACTGAAGTGGGTTGCCACTTCCTCCTCCAGGGGATCTTCCCAACCCATAGAGATCGAACCCAAGTCTCCTACGTCTCCTGCGTTGCAGGCAGATTCTTTACTCACTGAGCCATTGGGGAAAAATTAGAAGTGCCTAAAAAGTTAAATTCCGTTTGGAGCTTTCCTCTCTGACTCTTCATCCATTCATTTATTTCCTCAGTCAATGCAAATAGGGCTCATCCTCAGTTATCATCTAATTGTTGCCTTCACAAAATTTAGGCTCCCTGAGGAAAATAGTGAATTACTCAGAGGAGTTGCAGGGCTTAGCAGTCCTACAATTTATATTGGGCTTCCCTGGTAGCTCAGCTGGTGAAGAATCTGCCTGCAATGCCCACTCCAGGATTCTTCAGCTTCCCTGGAGGCTCAGCTGGTAAAGAATCTGCCTGACATGTGGGAGACCTGGGTTTGATCCTTGGCTTGGGAAGATCCCCTGGAGACGGGAAGGCTACAATTTATAGCCTCTTGAAAATTCCAGATGATGCTTTTCTGAAAACTATTGTCAGGGAAGAATCCCAGCCTCATGGTGGATGGCAGAGAGTAACTGGGCTCCAAAGGGGAAGGTGGTACAAGCAAGCAGGTTGCATGGCGAAGCCCTGTAGACCATACTGTATAGCACAGCTGTGTTAGACGTGGCTCCAGTCAAGCCCGGGGTACATCTGGTTTTGATGGCTGTGAGGCCTAAAGGTGCGGGGGAACAGCTATGGTGGGACCATCTGATCCAAGACAGAAATGGGGGAGGGGCAGCCAACAGTAGTTGGGTGGGCAGCTCCTAGATGGGACCTCCTCCCTGTTGGGACAGGAAGAGGGTTGAAGTGTCACTGACTTGTCATGAAACAGACTACTGTAGAAGAGCAGAGGCGCTGGCTTCATCCTAAAGACCGTCTTGTCTTTACCACCGCCATGGAGAGCATGGTTCTTTTATATTGTCACATTCCTGATCCGTCTAATAACCCTGGTGATAGGTCAGACTTCAGCACCCCCATGGCATTTGTACAGAGCATCACGTGAAAGTTAATACAACGTCTTGGCATGAGAGAGGGGTGGAATGAACAGGTGCACCGACCAATAATGTCCAAGCTTTGTGTCAGTCATTTTCAACCTCAGGTCATCCAGCTTCAACCCAAACTGCTGTCTTTCAGAAGAACAATTGGGATTTATTCTTTATTTTTCCCTGACTCAGTTTACCTCTCAGTAAAGCAGGCTGTTGGAAGCAGTCAGTGATAGAAAAGGAAGAAGGCTTAGAAATCCATGGCTTCTTCTGCCTGGTAGTAAATGATAACATGATGCTATTTGTACCAGTCAAAACCCTGCTTAAGAGTTGCAGCTATGAGAGAAGCAGTCCTTGTTTCCTGGTTTTTTGTTTCAAAGCATTGGTGCAAGGTGCCTATCGATCACAGTTCCTCACTGACTGAGTCAGGGGAGTCAGGTACCTCTCTTAGAGGAAAACTCTTTTTTATGATGCTACATTCTTAATAGAGACACATGAAGGGCCGATGATTGAGTTCTGATTCAGTAGGAACTTTCTCTGATTGACCAACGATAGTGATTCTCAGCAGACACTTGAGTGATGAAGAAACAAACCCGTTTCTTTCAAGGGCTGCAGGCTGGGTTTCCCTGGCAGCTCAGTGGTAGAGAATTCACCTGCCAATTCAGGAGATGTGGTTCCTGGTCTGAGAAGATGCCACATTCCTTGGAGCAACTAAGTAAGTGTGCCACAACTATGCAGCCTGTACTCTGGGGCCTGGGAACTGCAATTACTGAGCTCGTGTGTCGCAACTACAGAAGCCCTCGAGCCCTAGAGCCTGTGCTCAGCCACAAGAGATGCCACCAAAATGGCATATCTGTGCATCGCAACTAGGGAGTAGCCCCTGCTCTCCACAACTAGAGAGAAGCCTGCACAGCAGCAAAGACCCAGGGCAGCCAAAAGTAAATACATAGATAAACTACAGAGAGAAAAAGTACTGCAAGTCCTAGTTAAAGGCCTAGTGACGGGAGTTAAAATTCCAAATAAATACAGAGGACAAGTGTTAGTCACTCAGTTGTGTCCACCTCTTTTCAGTCCCATGGACTGTAGCCCACCAGACCCCTCTGTCCATGGAATTCTCCAGGCAAGAAAACTAGAGTCGGTTGCCATTTCCGTCTCCAGGAGATCTTCCCAACCCAGGGATCAAACTCGAATCTCCTGTGGCTCCTACATTTCAGGCAGATTCTTTACCTTCTAAGCCACCAGAAGAGCCCAAGGAGGAAGAGAAAGCAAATTAAAAAAAAGAGCTGTAGGTCACCCTGTGTTTTTCTCCCCTGGTGTGAGTCAAAGACATTTCTTTAGAGGGGACCCTGGCACTGATGGGTGCTAAAGGGCGAGTGATGAAAGCCTTCTGAATGATGCCACCAGAGATCCTAATACAGTGGCACAGTGCCGTTCAGAATGGTCCCCTCTGCGAGAGAACAATACGGCACAGTTAGGACTGTGACCTTTCTGCATTGCCTCCTGGGAGATGCTGGATTTTCCGAGCGGGAGGGTCATTTGCAATGTACTCATTCTGTACTCTGTGCATGACGACAGTCTCGAGACAACAAGACTTACTGGCTCACTTTACTTCGGGTAACATTCTCTGAGGCAGCTAAGCTCCCAGCTCTCCGGCCGAGAACGTGCGTGCTTTGCTCAGTCATGTCCGACTCTTTGTGACCCCATGGACTCCCACCAGGCTCCTCTATGCTTGGGATTTCCCAAGGAAGAATACTGGAGTGGGTTGCCGTGTCCTCCTCCAGGGGGTCTTCCTGACCCAGGGATGGAACCTGGGTCTCCTGCATTGGAGAAGGGATTCTTTACCGTCTGAGCCACCAGCTTCTGGAGACAAAGAAGAACACTGAAGGGAAGCTCTCCCTCAGAGGAGCCTAGAACCTCCGTCTGAACTGAAGCTTGAAATGAACTCTGTGTCCATCACCTAGGTTCCCTAATCTGCCTTCATTTCCAAAGAGCAAGAGTTCGACACAGCTTCCCCTGAAAATTGTCCTTTCGTTTTCATTTTAAGAAAATTGTTATTGGGACTTCCCTGGTGGTCCAGTGGTTAAGACTCTGCCCTTCCCCTGCAGGGGGCACTGGGTTGATCCCTGTTTGAGGATCTAAGATCCAACATATCGCAGGGCACCACCAAAAAATAAAAACAAGAAAAAGGGGGTGGACATGTACACTCTGCTGTATTTAAAATGGATAACCCGCAAGGTCTGACTGTGCAGCACAGGGAACTCTGCTCAGTGTTACGTGGCAGCCTAGACGGGAGGGGAGTTTGGGGGAGAACTGACGCATGTGTATGCATGGCTGAGCCCCTTTGCTGTCCACCTGCAGAGGCCACAACATTGTCGATCATCTATACTCCAATATAAAGTAAAAAGTTTTAAAAAGAGAAAAAAAAACTGTTACTAAAGCTGCATTTTCTTTATGCAAGGTGATGAAATTGCCTATTTCGGAAGATATTCCAGCTTACTACTCTAATGAAGATTTTTTTCTTTTTTCGGTATACAATTTCAGAACTATCTTGAAGTAGTCTTTGGGTGGGTTTACAGTTTGCTGAAAACTGTAATAACCCACCAAAGTTTTTGAAGTTTGTACCTTCATTATCTTATCACTGTTGTATCACTTTCACACTAAGAAACTCCTGATATTTATTATATGGACATTTTCTATATCTTTTATATATATATACACACACACACTTGGCTGTCTTTTGATGAACGTGGACTAGTATTTCTTGTCCCATTCCCATTCCCATGAAGTGTCTGTTAGACCTGTGAGAATTCAGTGAGAGGACAAGTTTATAAAAATATTGCATATTATAAGTCCTTCTTCAAGACCCACAGTATACACTGGCAAGCTCTCCAGTGTTCTACAGGAAATAAATCTGTTTACCTTTGACTTGGACACAAAGAGTCAGACACGACTTAGTGACTGAACAACAACCTTTGACTCAGAATTGCTCGAACCATAGACAGAGACTCACACAAAATTTATTTCCTGTGCCAGAGAACATCATGATAGTTGAGGTTTTGAAGCAAAGGAGAAAGCACTCTGCTGCTGCTGCTGCTGCTAAGTCACTTCAGTCGTGTCCGACTCTGTGCGACCCCATAGACGGCAGCCCACCAGGCTCCCCTGTCCCTGGGATTCTCCAGATAAGAACACTGGAGTGGGTTGCCATTTCCTTCTCCAATGCATGAAAGTGAAAAGTGAAAGTGAAGTTGCTCAGTCGTGTCTGACTCTTAGTGACCCCGTGGAGTGCAGCCTACCAGGCTCCTCAGTCCATGGGATTTTCCAGGCAAGAGTAGTGGAGTGGGGTGCCATTGCCTTCTCCGAGAAAGCACTCTATAAGCACTTAATTCTGTTTTGTTTTTTTTTTTAAAACATCTTCTCCCCATTCCCTCCCCTGTGTTTAATGGCTCAAGTAGCACACCAGTGGCTTTAAAACAAGATACATAAGTAAGGCCAAATTTTTTTTAATGGAGCACATTTTCTGTGGAAGAGAAAGTGTCAGTGCCCTCCTAAATGTCGGTTTTAGTCACACCTCTTAGAATCGGAAGGAACAGGAGCCCACCCATGCTGGTTCAAGGAAAATGGCAGGTGATTGATGTCAAGGTTCAGTGCAGCTCCTGGGCAGTGCTTTGTGGGGGTTGAGGTTGGGGGTCTCGAGTAGATTGTTTTTTTTTTTTTTCTTCACGTGCTTTATAATTTTCTCAAAAAAGTTAAACCTTTATCTATTGTATTCCCACAATTTCAGAAAAGAGAGCAAAGCAGCCATTGGGATAATGGAGCATTAATTTTTCATCACATACAGTAATGAAGTCATACAATGATGCAATGGCGTAATGTCCTAACTCAATGTAACTTTTCATTGCACTTTTAAAAATTTATTTTTAACTGGAGGATAATTGGTTTACAATATTGTGTTGATTTCTGCCATACATCAACATGAATCAGCCATAGGTATACATATGTCCCCTCCCTTCTGAGCCTCCCTCCCACCTCCCACCCCATCCCAACCCTGTAGGTTGTCACAGAGCTCCTCTTTCTTTTTTTTTTAAATTTGACTGTTCCGGGTCTTAGTTGCAATATGTGGAATCTAGTTCTAACCCATTCGGGGATAGAAACCCTGAATGGGATAGAACCAGAGCACCCTACAATGTGGAATTGTAGCCACTGGACCACCCAGAAGACAGTCTTGCTCTTGCCTTCAAGTGCATCTGCCATGTGCTCCTATTCTTCCAGAGGTTTCCCTGAGCCCTCCAAGTACCATTCCTGCACGGCTCTAGTAAGCCAAGATTCCCAAGGCCTGAGGATGCTGCCAGCCCATCCTGCAGCCCTGCCTACCTTTTGCCTCCCTTAGCGTGACCTGAGTGAGGAAGGGACGTGGTGGAAACACAGCCGCTGCCCCTGGGATGTGGGTGGGACCGCTTTCCTTAGAAGAACTTCTCTCGGGAGGACAAGGCCCCTGGCGCCTCACTATTTCACTTCCTTTCCTTTCCTGTCTGCCCCCCAGAAAGAGCTCTCGGAAGAAGTTGGCCAGAACAGCAGCCTTGCTCAGCTTTCTGTTCAAGTGCACAATGCCACGTGCACCGTGAGGATTGCTGCCGTCACCAAAGGGGGCGTGGGGCCCTTCAGTGACCCGGTGAAGATCTTCATCCCTGCACACGGTGAGGGCTGGTGCCAGATCGGCCGATGGAGTATCAGTCCAGGCGACACGTGGGTTGCCAGAGAGCAGCTGGTGGGATGGGCAGCTTGTTTAAGAATGAAAAATGGGGCTTCCCTGGTGTCCAGTGGTTAAGACCCCGAGCTTCACTGCAGGGCACAGGGTTCCATCCCTGGTTGGGAAACTAAGGTCCCACATGCTGAGTGGCTCCTCAAAAAAAAAAAAAACAGAATGAAAAAGACCAAAAGGAAATTCTACAGTGATGAAGATAGTTGACAGGATAATAACGCTTCACAGAGCTGCTGGTTCCCATGAGTCCGCCCACTGTTACTCTCCAGGGTAATAACTTCCTAGGAAGTTTCAGCCTTTCAGAACCCGGAGTTCAGCTGGACTTACCAAACTTAGCTGTTGTGGTTTTTACTGTGGTATAGTTGATTTGCAGTGTTGTGTTTCTGCTGCACAGAAAGTGAATCAGGTGTACATGTATATACGTATATGTGCCTGTATATGCTTAGTTATTCAGTCGTGTCCGACCCTTTGCGACCCCATGGACTATAGCCTGCCAGTCTCCTCCGTCCATAGACTTCTCCAGGCAAGAATACTGCAGTGGGTTGCCATTCCCTTCTCCAGGGAATCTTTCTGACTCAGGGGTCAAACCTGTGTCTCCTGCATTGGCAGGCAGACTCTTTACCACTGAGCCACCTGGGAAGTCTTTTTAGATTCTGTTCACTCCTTTTCAGATTCTTGTCCCATATGGATTATTGCAGAGTATTGAGGAGAGTTCCCTGTGCTCTGTGTAGGTTCTTATTAGTTATCTATTTTATATATAGTACTGAATTTAGTTTATTTTTTATTTTATTATGGAGAATAATTGCTTCACAATGCTGTGTTAGCTTCTCTGTACAGCAAAGTGAATCAGCCATATATACACATATACCCCTCCCTCCTGAGCCGCCCTCCCACCGCTCTATCCCCCTGCTCTAGGTCATCACGGAGCGCTGACCTGAGCTCGGTGGGCTGTGCAGCAGCTTCCCGCTGTTTTACACATGGCAGTGCACGCGTGTAGCGTTGCTCTCCCCGTTCAGCCCGGCCTCTCTGTGTCCACATGTTCCTTCTCTACACCTTCCTCTCCTATTCCTGCCCTGCAAACAGGCTCATCTGTACCGTTTTTCTACATGCCATTTTTATGAGTTAATATACCATATTTGTTTTTCTCTTTCTGACTGCTGAATTTAGTTAAAATGATGTATACAGGGCTGAATTTTGGATTAATCAGGGTGGCTAATCCTCAGCTCTTTATAATTAGCACTGTTTGCTTGCTGGTGTTTGTTTTAAGCAGTCTAGCTTGCCCTGTGATGAGTCACTCAAGCCTTGGGTAACGTGCTTCCTAACTGGGTGAAGAACATGATGCATTCATGACAGAACGTGAAGCATTTCCTATAGAAGCATCTTTAGATGCTGCTGGCTCACCCAGCTAAATGCTCAGGCCTGCGTGTTGGCCTCTGCATATTGTTGGAGTGGCCTTTGGCAAGGCGACACTATCACTATGGTGCCCCTGCTGCTGCTGCTGCTGCTGCTGCTAAGTCGCTTCAGTTGTGTCCAACTCTGTGCGACCCCATAGACGGCAGCCCACCAGGCTCCCCCGTCCCTGGGATTCTCCAGGCAAGAACACTGGAGTGGATCTATGGTGCCCCAAGTGGCCCAAATACTGTGTCTGCTCACATAGAGCAGGGAAGCCACCTTCTTCTGACTCTGACCTGCCCTGAGTTGCTTGGTAGTGAACCGCTCTCATAGACTCCCCACGGACATCTACATGGATATGATTCGTACATTTACAAAGCTCTTGCCAAATATGGCCTTTGTATCTGTAGCAGACAAGACTTGGGAGCAGACCACTGAGTTCCCATCTCTCTGTCCCATTGGCCCTCAAACGTGCTTTCCCTTGTAGTGCTAAACTGAACCCTCATTTCAGCTCCTACAGACCATTGGCTCTGTCCCTAGGGAACATGAGTCACTTATGATGGGGACTCAGGGTATGTCTGCCTGGAAGAAATTCAGGGATGATTCTGATTCTAAAGGCACAGGTTAAAAATCAGAGCTAAACACAGACGTAGAAAACATACGGTTACCAAAGGGGAAAGGGGGTGGGGGAGGGACAAATTAGGAGTTTAGGATTAGCAAATAAAATAGAGAATAGCACAGGGAACTATATTCAAATCTTGTAATAAACCATAATGGAAAACAATGTGTAAAAGAATATATATATATATATATACCTGTGTGTGTGTATGTGTGTGTATACAGGGCTTCCCAGGTGGCTCAGTGTAAAGAATCCACTTGCCAAGGAGACATGGGTTTGATCCCGGGGTCGGGAAGATCCCCTGGAGTAGGAAATGACAACCCTCTCCAGTATTTTGCCTGGGAAATCCCATGGACAGAGGAGCCTGGTGGGCTACAGAGCAGGGGGTCACAAAGAGTCACTAGGACACACACATACGTGTAACTGAATCACTTTTCTGTACACCAGAAACTAACACAGTATTAGAAATCAGTTATACTTCAGTTTAAGGAAAAAATCAGAGTTTAAGATGACAGACTTCTCCTTGTCATACATAATAATTACAAAAGCCTTGGCTGTCCTGGCAGCCCCGCCTTTGCAAAGTTCTAATCTGCATATATTTCAGTTACTACAGTTTAGGTAAATCACAGCCATTCCCAACAAAACAGTTCACAGTTGAGTCACCAGCATGTATCAACTGTGATGATATATTCGTCTCCACCAGCTCTGCAGTACGAAAATCGCTCCACAAGCAACAGGTGTATCTTGGTTGTGACCAGTCGGGTCACTTCTTTCCAAGTCTGTCTGTGGTTGGTCCCCATGCTTTCCTTAGTCTGTTCACACACATCTAAGAGGCACAGAGCTGGCCTACTTCCTTTCTCCCAGGGGCAAAACTCACATGACATTTCACAAAAGTGGATATTTGAAAGACGGAGTTGGTGAACAACGGTGAAAGTGCAGAGAAGAAAGGAAAGGAGACGATGTTGGGAAGTAGAATTTGAATTGAACATGTGTGGAGTTGAAGAAATTTCCGACCAGGGCATGTTGATTCGGCCACCATTTGGTCCATGAGATGAGCAGCCATTGCGTAGGGTGGTCTTAGCCACATGAATGAAATGGCTGTGCTCAAAAGGAGGAGGATGTCCCGGAGGAAGATATGCTGGCCGCAGTCTTCACAAGTGTGCTGCCGCCGCCACCCCCGTACTGGTGCACTGAACTGAGAAAATGCAGATCGTGACCTTCTGAATGAGGAGCACGTAACAGACACATGGGGTGTGTCTGGTATTAACTGGGGGCAGGCAGTTAATTCCCTCTGCATCTGAGCCCCGACTTTGGGGAAGTGAAAACTCTGAGGTCATTTTGATGGGCAGTTTCAATACCCCCACACAAAGGAAGTAGAGTCACAAGATTTATTACAAATCCCAGATGTGGGGGTGCGTGAGGGGGTGAGAGAGCCAGAGGAAGGGCAGTCCTCTGTCCCAGGTCGCAGCAGGTGGTAGAGGGTGGGTAGCACTTTTCACCTTCATGCACTGGAGAAGGAAATGGCAACCCACTCCAGTGTTCTTGCCTGGAGAATCCCAAGGACAGAGGGATCCCTAATGGGCTGCCGTCTCGGGTTGCACAGAGTCGGACACGACTGAAGCGACTTAGCAGCAGCAGCAGCAGCAAATGCCTATACTTAACTTTTCAAAGGCTCAACTCTAAGTGGTTATTTTAAAAGGTGGCCCAGGAAAAGCAGGGTGGGAACTTGCAGCAAGACTTCTAAGTTCAGATCCTTATCAAAATGTCCAGGCTCTGCTGTAAGTGGGATTGTCATACTGTAAAACGCCCCAGGAGTAACTCAAAATAGCTGTTTTCTCATCACAACATTAAAGGAACTCACGGAGGTATTTTACAGTGTTGAAAGTGCAGAGGATAAAACACTGGAAGCTGATCCAAACTTGGAAAGGAGGTCAACATTCACCAGAGCATGGAAAATATTAATACATTCTCTCTATATCCCAAGCTGTGTAACTGGAAACTGGCAAGCACTGTGCAAACTACTGTTGATACCTTTTTTTCTTTAAACAACAACAAAAAGCATTTTGATTCTCAATATTTCTAGTGTTTTATTAGAGTATACCAGTTAAATAGTTTTACTATTTTTCAGGTGGCCCAGTGGTAAAGAACCTGCCTGCCAGTGCAAAAGATGCAGGAGGTATCAGTCCAATCTCTGGGTCAAGAGGATCCCTGGAGAAGGAAATGGCAACCCACTCCAGTATTCTTGCCTGGAGAATCCCATGGACAGAGGAGCATGGCTGGCTACAGTCCATGGGGTCACAAAGAGTTGGACACGGCTGAGCACCTGAACATGTTTACTATTTTTTCAATTTCTTATACATTTATAACTGACTTGAATAGTTTCCCCGATATTGTAAATCGACTATCCCGAATCCCAAGGAGATGTTTTGAATTGATTCTATTTGTATTTTACCAGGTTCAATAGATTTTGCTCCCTCATCTACCCCAGCACCTGGCAACACAGATCCTGTGCTCATAATCCTGGGCTGCTTTTGTGGATTTATTTTGATTGGGTTGGTTTTATACATTTCTCTGGCCATCAGGAAAAGAATCCAGGAGACAAAGTTTGGGTGAGTTTCTCAGTTTAAAATGTTTTGCTCAGTGGTACTGATGAAGTTGCTATGTGAAGTGATATTGCCTCTTCTGCTGTTCTTGCTCCTGTATCCAGCCTGGTCCCTGTCTTATGCATCTCTTGGAGGCAGGCTGCTTCCTTAATTAGGCCAGTGTCACAAAGGCAGCCAATAGTGAAAGTTTTTTACTTCTTTCAAAGTCTCTTCCTGGTACTCTCCTTTCTTGTTTTTCTTCAGGAAGAAACTTAACATTTTTTAGGGCATTAAATGTTGTAAAGTATTTTGATACTCGTTTCAAGACACATTAAAGTCAAAGTGCTAGAATGACATCCCATCCATAATAGCATGAGAACAATAATGTTCCTAAGAAGAAACCCAATATATGTATAAAAGCTTTGTGGAAAAATTTATTAAACTTTATTGACATTACAGAAGAAAACTCAAATAAATGGAAAGATGTGTACCATGTTCATGGATGGGAAGGCTCAGCTTTGTCAAGAGATCATTTCCCCCCCAAGTTGACCATAAATCTAATTCAATCACCATCTAAATTGCTGCAGGGTTGTCAATAAAAGCTGATTTGAAAATGTATCTTGAGGACTAAATGAGCAGAGAGAATCATGACAGTTTTGAAATACACAAAAATTTGGGCAAAGAAGGCTAGTCCTACTAAGTATAAAAACATGTTTGGTGATTAGGACAGCGAGGTATTGGTACATATAGAGAAAACTCAGTCTGTGGACATCACAGGGTGCCCATATCAGGTGGGAGTAGAATAAACATGAAGATTCCATTTCAAATCTTTGCAGGAAGGAAAGAATATTAAAAAAAAAAAAAAAAAAAATACACACAGCCTGTTCTGTGCATTGAATGGAGAGAGATGAGGAGGACAGACACGGGGCTGCCTACATGTACCTTATAGTCTGGCAGTTAAGAAATGCAGAATAAAATACTCCAAGTGAAAATATTTCTATCAGCTAGGCCTCCACTAACTCATGGGTCCACAGAACCTAAAAGTTTACCACCAAAACAGATATTAGGTTTTATCTGCTTCAACCCTAGCTTGAATAACTTGGTACTGTTTGAAGTTGAATGTTCTAGAACTTCCCAGAGTGGAGTTATGAAGTACAGCAAATATACTAACAAAATTACAGGACTGCTTCAAATATTTCAGAATAAAGTTACCAGGAACCGCTGAGCAGAAGCTGTAAACAAGTGACAGGTTGTCACAAATTATTTTTATACTGAAGTCAGTTTCCATGGTTTTCACTGCAAAACCCTAGATTTATTTGTTCATTCATTTGTACAAACACCTTTCATGTGTTCATTTTTAATGAAAATACATTTATTTTCTACTTATAAAATTAATATTCTTATAGTTTTTTTGTTGTTAAAAAATCAAATTATATAGAACAGTTGAAAGTAGAAAGTGAAACTTGTCTGTAACTCCATGGTTGATACTCCATGGTCTCAGTTGCTATTTTGGCATAAATCCTTCCAAATTGTTTGCCTTGCATATAAATATATTATTTTTAACATGTTTTCTATTTTAAAATAATCTATATGCATAAGAAAAAGTGAGGTTAAGTCTATAATTTAGACTCACTAATTCATAATACTTTCATACCAATCAGGCTAAAGCAGTGACTAAATGGATTTTTTAAAATAGGCTTTATTTTTTAGGGAAATTTTGTATTTACAAAAACATTGAGAAGGCAGTATAGAAACTTTTCATATATATCACATCCAGGATCCCCTGTTATTAACATTTTATGTTAGTGCATTTTATGTTAGTTATATTTGCTACAATCAGTCAGACAGTATCAATACATTATCATTAACTAAAGTCCATACTTTATTCGAATTTCCTTTGTTTTTACCTACTATCCCTCCTCTATTCTGGGGTTCTGTCCGGGACACCACACTACATTGTCTCCTTAGGCTCCATGTCTCCTTAGACTCCATGAGTTTCCCAGACTTTCCTTGTTTTTGATGACCTTGATAGTTTTCAGGAGTACTGGCCAGGTATTTTGTAGGATACCCTCTATTAGAATTTGTGTGGTGTTCTGGTCATGATTAGACGGGGGTGCTGGACTATTGAAAGGAAGCCCACAGAGGCAGAGTACCATCTTCATCCTGTTACATCCAGATACAGACTGTCAGTGTGATTTCACTGTTGATGTTGATCCCGATCACCTAGCTGAGGTGGTATCTGCCTAGTTTCTTTACCATAGTTATTTTTTTCTCCCTTTTTATACTGGGGTCTTTGGAAGCAAGTCAGTGTTTGCAGCTCACATTTACAGGGTGAGGAGTTAACACTCCCCCCATCTCTTAAATACAGAAAGTGTTAGTCGTTCTCAGTCATGTCTGACTCTTTGCAACCCCATGGACTATAGCCCACCAGGCTCCTTTGTCCAAGGGATTTCCCAGACAAGAATACTGGAGTCAGTTGCCATTTCCTTCTCCAAGGGATCTTCCCAACCCAGGTATGGAACCTGGATCTCCTATATTTCAGGCAGATCCTTTACCGTCTGAACCACCAGGGAAGCCCTAAAATACAGAGTATGTATATGAAATATTTGGAATTCTTCTGCACAGGAGACTTGTTTCTCTTCCCCTCTTTATTTATTTATACACACACATGCATGTATATACATAAACATGTATATATGTATCAATTTGGACTCATGAATATTCCTTTTATACTTTGGGTTATAATCCAACACAACTTCATTGTGTTGCTCAAATTGTTACAGCTTTGGCTGTTGGGAGCTTATCAGTTGTTCTAAACTCTCCATGGTTCCTAGACAGTCCTAAAATGGATCTAAGGAAGAAGCTTATTTCTCCTGGTGGGAAATGTTTCTGGCCTAGAAGAGCTCTCTTAACAGGCAGCAGCCTAGTAGCATCTCGTGGACTCAGCCCCAGCCTGGGGAGCTCTCTGTTTCTAGTCTGAGATTGAAAGGTTGTTGTTGAATCATGTGAATACACCCGGATTCTTGGCCCCCGGAGGACAAGAATTCAATCCGGGGCCAGAGACGAGGCTTGACCGCTCAGAGCTTTTGTGTAATAAAGTTTTATTAAAGTATAAAGGAGATAGAGAAAGCTTCTGACATAGGCATCAGAAGGGGGCAGAAAGAGTACCCCCTTGCTAGTGTTAACAATGAGGTTATATAATCCAAAGACTGTCTGGAGGTTGTAAAGACCTCATCAGACCTACTCCCATAATTTACATTTTAAGATAACACTGTCCTCAGGCAAGATACATCCTTGTAGAGACCAGGTCTACTCCCATAATGAACATTTTAAGATAACAGAAGGTTGAATCCAAAGACTGTCCTTAGGCAGGATACATTATTGTTATATAATCCTAAGGAATGTGGAGAAAGAAAGAAAGTTTGTCCTTTCTTCGTCCTTGAGAATTCCAGACCCCTCTCTCCTTGGGGACCCCTAGATTTCCTATCAACCTGCCTAGGAAATGACTCTCTCAAGATGTCCGTTATCATTCACCCAGGAGCGCCTTCACAGAGGAGGATTCAGAATTGGTCATCAGCTACATGGCAAAGCAGTCCTTCTGCCGGCAAGCCATCGAGCTCACCCGTAAGTTGACCTTCATTTCTCTCTTTTGGCAAAGGCCAAGACTATTGAGGGGCTTCCCTGGTATCCAGTGATTTAGACTCCATGCTTCCAATGCAGAGGATGCGGGTTCAATCCCTGGTCAGGGGACTAATTTCTCACATGCTGTGTGACCAAAAAGAAATGATTAAGAACAAGCAAAAAACCACAAATTAATTGATGGATTTCTAACAAAAGCCAAAGGAGTTGAAGAATGTCTATCTTTAATGTGCAAAATGTCTTTGGAAAGCAACAAGCAGGGAATCCAACATGGCCCTGGGCTTCCCTGCCGGGCAATTCCCTGGAAACCTGGAGCTGTACTTGAGGTGAAGGCCCTGGAGTTAAGGACTCCTGGGGTTTGAAACATGGGAGGAAGAAGGAACTCTCAGGGTGAGAGGAGAAGATGCGGGCAGAGGGACTTAACAGCAAAGCAACTGTCATAACCTCAGAGCTCATTTCCTGTTTTTTCCTGGCAACCAAGTCAGAGAACAACTTCCTAACATACTTTGCGACAATTATGGTTTGAACTTTGCTGAATCAGAGCAGCAACTCTTAGTCTCAAAGAATGGGAATAAACAGCTCTGTTCTTGAATAATTTCAGAAACAGGGTAGAAAGTGTTCGAATATTATCAAATTCAAGTGTCTGGATGTTTGCTGAAAAACAAAACAATAAATAAATATAAGGATGATGGAATGCAGATTGTGATGAAACAAAAACTCATTTGATATAGAATGTTATTAATTCCTTCTCTCATCCAGAAGTTTTGAGATTTAGGTGTCTATTCTTGCATTAAAAAAAAAAAAAATCCTCTGTTTGGACCAATTTCTTTCTCTGATGGGGGGGACGATTTGGGTAAAATTTTTCCGCTGAGAGCTAATGTGTTATTTCTAATGATCCACATTGTTTCTTTTTCTTTCAAAGTCTTGCTCATTGTTCATTCCCGAAGTATGGCACAAACTGAATCATTTGCCAGTAGTTACCAAATTGGTCTCCCTTTCCTGGTTAATACTTCTTGTTGATAACATTGATTGTGCAGCATATCTACACCTTACAGGAAATCTTAGTCTTCAGTCTCCCCACCAAGTATTCCACTTTGCGCCTCTTATGTCATTAGAGCGAGGTTCTACGCACCATACGCAAAACAGACTGTGCCTTGTTCTCGACGTGTCTCCCGTGGATTCTGTGCCAGCTTCCCCAGCGGGGAGGGCAGAGGAGATGTCCTGATGACGGTTTCGTATCCCATAGTTAGGGGTATAATAGTAAATACTAGAAAGAATATTGACTTGTCTTCTTCACTCCTTTAAGTGAAGGGCAAAGCTCCCCTGCATGAATATGATTGCCAGCTGCCCAGTGGGAATGGTTCTGATTTTTATAATCGTTCAGGATTAATTTTGCCCTGATGGATTGATTTTACTCACTTTAATCACAGCAGGATTAAGTACGATATTTCATTATTGACATTTGGCAGGAAGAGCTATGCATATAAAATGAGAAAAATGTTAAACTTTTTTATGGAACTTTATGATTTTAATTATGTTCACACGAAAGGAAGCATCCTGACAGGTCATATATGTTCTGTCACTCCTTTTATAGTACAGAGCTTGGGAGTCAGTGAGGAGCTGCAGAATAAACTAGAGGATGTCATGATTGACAGGAGCCTTCTTATTCTTGGAAAAATTCTGGGGGAAGGTAAGCAGTTTTTTTCTTCCAAAATATGAGTAAAAAGGTAAGCAGCTCACAGTCATTTTTTAAAATATATATATTAAATAGAATACCATTCTTGTGACTTTAACTTTTAATACAAATATCCATAGTTCTGTTTTATAACTTTTAAAATGAAAAAGTCAACAGTGATTTCTGAAACTCAGATGTGACCTATGAAAAGAGCCTCACACTTCCCCGGTTGCCTAGTGTTAAAGAATCTGCCTACCAGTGCAGGGCCATGGGTTCAGTCCCTGGTCAGGGAAGACCCCACGTGCCGCGGGCAGCTAGTCCTGTGTCCCACTCCTACTGAGGCCCAAGCTCTGCAACAAGAAAAGCACCACAATGAGAAAGCCACGCACCACAACTGGAGAAATCCCCAAGGCCCGACACAGCCAAAAGTAAATAACAAAATTTAAAAAAGAAAAGAGCCTCTTAAACATATCAATTCCCTCCTTCATTAAAAAGCAGCAGTTCATTGGTCGGCTTACCATACACTTTCAATGTTTTCCTCTAGTTCTTAAGCTTACTATTCTTTGCACCTGCCAAGTTACATATGAACAAAAGTGAAGATACACATTTCGTGTCAAAATCATCTTAGGATGAATGGTAGAAGTATTAAGAGTTTGTACTCGATGCATGTCAGTAACAATTTCCAGGTTGTCTCATAAGTTTCCTGGATCAGTTTTGATGCTTAATAAAGTGATGAACTGAGCTAAGTCTGAGCCAAACAAGCCTGTGAGAAGCAGGAGGCTAGTGCACAGCCTGTGCCCGGAGTTGACCAGTGTAGGGGGCCTGGGCTGGCTCTGACCAGCTGCTGTGTGGAGGTCACTCTGGGGTCACATGAAAATAACAGCTCTGGTGCTGTCCCACTTTTGTGGGCAGGAAAGATTTTGCACAAGGTCAATATAGATGTTGTTTTATTTCACAGGAGAGTTTGGGTCTGTCATGGAAGGAAATCTTAATCAGGAAGATGGGACCTCTCAGAAGGTGGCTGTGAAAACCATGAAGTGTGAGTTAACCCCGATTGTTCTAGGGGCGGGCAGCTATTTCAGCATCTGGTGCTTCATCAGGCCAGTGATGGATGATGGAGTTCATGTGTCATGATCCCTATCAAGTCACAGAGGGAGAGCTACTATGATGAACTGTTCATACCTGCATCGTATATTCTTTTCTTGTTTAGTGTTTTGTTTATTTATGTATTTATTATTGAAGTCTTGATGATTTATGGGCTTCCCAGGTGGTGCTAGTGGTTAAGAAACTGCCTGAAATGCAGGAAACAAAGAGTTTGATCCCTGGGATGGGAAGATCCCCTGGGGAAGGGAATGGCAACCCACTCCAGTACTCTTGCCTGGAGGATCCCCATGGACAGAGAAGCCTGGTGGGCTACAGTCCATGCGGCCACAAAGAGTCGGACACAACTGAGTCACTGAGCAGGCATGCACACAGTTGGCTTACAGAGTTTCAGGGCTACAGCAAAATGATTCAGTTATACAGATAGATTTTTGCATATTCTTTACACTTGCCAGGGAGGGGGAAATTTGCCTCTCCACCCATCTTAAGTTCTCATGGCTGGCCTAATAATAAACTTGACACAGGACAGATTAAAAGGAGAAAAAACATAAATTTTAATTAATGCCCAGGAAGATCTCATAGAAATGGGACTTACAAAGTGGCCAAAGGAGGCACTGTGTAAATGTTTTAGAGAAACAACACAATTGTGAGGGAATGACAGGACAAAGAAACTTGAGTGAGATGTCCAATTAAGTGAAGAATCCAAACAGAGTCTGGGCTTGGAGTAGTCAATTTAAAGACCTCTCAAGGTTTGTTTATACAGGCTTCTTCAGCCTGAATTCCCTATCTCTGGTGATAAGGATGTCCTTCATCTTTCACTGAGAGATTTATTTCCTGCTTTCAGGAAGACAAAAAGGAGGGTCAGAGCGTCCCTCTTGCATTAGCCGTTTCCTAAGTAACTGTAATTCAGAATAATCAGTATGCCACTGTGGCGTATTTTGGGATGACCCACCCTGAGCCCCAACACACGAGGCAATATCGTTTGTTGTTTACTCTCTACCTCCCTGCCTCTGTCACCTAGTAGAGATAATGATTCCAAAGTAAGGCATGAATTTCCAAGGCAGGCTGGATCTGGTAGCAGCATCTGACCCCAGGGGTCATTCTGGCTTAGCTTGGTGGATTCACTTCCTCACATGAGGGTGTTTGTGTGGGTCTGCAGGAAGCTGTGGGCTGCCTGGAAGGCAGGATTCTCAGAAAGAGGAGAAGTGTTCTTTGGTCAAAGGCATAGGAAGGAGAGCCGTGATCACGGACTACAGTCTCCAAGTGAGCTGAGGAGAGTGTCTGCATCTGGGTCAGGAAGGGCCTGAAAAGTCATCACAGAGTCTGTTTCCAACCCATGAGTGGTAAAGCACTGACTGTTAAGAGTCTTCAGCAATGAGGAACAAGACCAGACGACATTCTGGAATGTTCACTTTGGTTCCAGTGTGGAGGAGGAGGAACTATTAATACAGTGTTGACAAAAATAGTGATAGATGCCAATTAGAACACTCCAGAATCTGTGCTGGTGTCCAGAGAGACACAGGCTTGATTCCTGAGTTGGGAAGATCCCCTGGAGAAGGAAATGGCGACCACTCCAGTATTCTTGCCTGGAAATTTCCATGGACAGAGGAGCCTGGCAGGCTACAGTCCACGGGGTCGCCAAGAGTCAGACACGACTGAGCGACTGAACATGCACAGGACTTCCCTGGTGATCCAGTGATTAAGACTCTGCGCTTCCACGGCAGGGGGCACAGACCGAATCCCAGAGGGATCTCTGGTCAGGGGACTAAGGTCCCACGTGCCATGCAGCGCGGCCACAAAATAAATAAATAAATAAAAGTACATTTTAAGAAAAGAATGGAAGAAAATAGAAAATTAGGGTAATTTGTATAGGAATCGCATCCATGCTAATGATCAAAGATTGAAAGCCCAGTCAGTCTCCGGACTCCAAGTCACACACTCTTCTACACTGGCCTGGAGGGGTTGCACCACAGGGGAGGGTTTTGCCCGCCATCACACTTGGTTGTTTGGGGCAAAGTGGGCAGACGTTTCCTGAGTTTGCTTTGATAGAAGGATTAATATATATTAAGCCCATAGGAGGCACAGACCTTGTACTACATGCTCTTATATGTGACTCCAGCCAACACTCCACTCCTGTTAATGTTAATGTGCATTCCCTAAAGTGTGCCGGCTTTATGTTTGATTTTTTTCCTATTTTTTTGGTGGGGGTGCACCCTGCAAGATTTGCAGAATCTTAGTTCCGCAACCAGAGATTGAACCAGGGCCCTTAGCAGTGTAAGCGCAGAATCCTAACCACTGGACCACCTGGGAATTCCCTACAGTTGATTTTAATTGTAGCAGCTCAGTGGTAAAGAATCCTCCTGCCAATGCAGGAGACATGGGTTCAACCCCCGGGTCAGGAAGATCCCCTGGAGAAGGGAATGACAAACTGCTCCAGTACTCTTGCCTGGGAAACCCCATGGACAGCGGAGCTTGGCGGGCTACAGTCCATGGGGTTGCAAACAGTCGGACACAACGAAGCGACTAAAAATAACACAAAATACATCATCTTAAGGCTGATTGCAAATAGGAAAAGGAGTACGTCAAGGCTGTATATTGTCACCCTACTTATTTAACTTACATGCAGAGTACATCATGAGACACACTGGGCTGGACGAAGCACAAGCTGGAATCAAGATAGCCAGGAGAAATATCAATAACCTCAGATATGCAGATGACACCACCCTTATGGCAGAAAGTGAAGAAGAACTAAGGAGCCTCTTGATGAAAGTGAAAGAGGAGAGTGGAAAAGTTGGCTTAAAGCTCAACATTCAGAAAACGAAGATCATGGCATCTGGTCCCATCACTTCATGTCAAATAGATGGGGAAACAGTGGAAACAGTGGCTGACTTTATTTTTGGGGGCTCCAAAATCACTGCAGATGGTGATTGCAGCCATGAAATTAAAAGACGCTTACTCCTTGGAAGGAAAGTTATGACCAACCTAGACAGCATATTAAAAAGCAGAGACATTACTTTGTCAGTAAAGGTCCATCTAGTCAAGGCTATGGTTTTTCCCAGTGGTCATGTATGGATGTGAGAGTTGGACTATAAAGAAGGCTGAGCCCCGAAGCATTGATGCTTTTGAATTGTGGTGTTGAAGAAGACTCTTGAGAGTCCCTTGGACTGCAAGGAGATCCAACCAGTCCATCCTAAAGGAGATCAGTCCTGGGTGTTCATTGGAAGGACTGATGTTGAAACTGAAACTCCAGTACTTTGGCCACCTGATGCAAAGAGCTGACTCATTTGAAAAGACCCTAATGCTGGGAAAGATTGAGGGCAGGAGGAGAAGGGGATGACAGAGGATAAAATGGTTGGATGGCATCACCAACTCAATGGACATGGGTTTGGGTGGACTCCGGGAGTTGGTGATGGACAGGGAGGCCTGATGTGCTGCGGTTCATGGGGTCGCAAAGAGTTGGACACAACTGAGCGACTGAACTGAACTGAAGAATCTTTTAAATTTACAGTTCAGAGACATTGAGTACATTCATATTCTTGTGCAACCATCACCACCATCCACCTCCATAACTTTTTCACCTCACAAAACTGAACTCCATACCCATTAAAGAACAACCCCCATTCTCCCCACCCCGTCTTGCACCTGGCACTCACCATTCAACTTTCTGCGAATTGGACTTCTCTAAATACCTCATTGGAAAAGACTCTGATGCTGGGAGGGATTGGGGGCAGGAGGAGAAGCAGATGACAGAGGATGAGATGGCTGGATGGCATCACTGACTCGATGGACTTGAGTCTGAGTGAACTCCAGGAGTTGGTGATGGACAGGGAGGCCTGGCGTGCTGCGATTCATGGGGTCACAAAGAGTCGGACACGACTGAGCGACTTAACTGAACTGAACTGAAATACCTCACAGAAGTGGAATCATACAGTATTTGTCCTCGTGTGACTGGCTTATTTCACTCAGCCTAATTATAGAATTTTAAATGTCTCTTTTGAGTTGGCGTGATTCCAGAAACTTGGTATGAAAGTGCATCTAGTTCACAAGGCAGAATTGTGCAACCAGACTTGCAAGAAATGTGCTGAGAGAGAGAAGCAGTTTGTTCTTTTTTTGAGGCAAAAATCATTGCAACAGACCAGTTGGATTCAATTTTAGGTGTTGGGTTTTTTTTGTTGTTTTTTGCTATTAATAATCAGTTCAGTTCAGTTCAGTCGCTCAGTCATGTCCGACTCTTTGTGCCTCCATGGACTGTAGCACCCTAAGCTTCCCTGTCCATCACCAACTCCCGGAGCTTGCTCGTACTCAATGTTCATTGAGTTGGTGATGCCACCCCAATATCTCATCCTCTGTTGTCCCCTTCTCCTCCTACCTTCAATCTTTCCCAGCATCAGGGTCTTGTCCAATGAGTCAGTTCTTTGCATCAGATGGCCAAAGTATTGGCGTTTCAGTTTCAGCATCAGTCCTTCCAATGAATATTCAGGACTAATTTCCTTGAGGATTGACTGGTTTGATCTCTTAATTTTTAGAATGGTTTTAGATTTATAGAAGGGGACTTTCCTGGTGGCTCCAGCAGTAAAGAATCCACCTGCCAATGCAGGAGACATGGGTTTGATCCCTGGGTCAAGAAGATCCCCAGGAGAAGGGCGTGGCAGCCCACTCTAGTATTGCCTGGGAAATCCCAAGGACAGAGGAGCCTGGTGGGCTACAGTCCAACAGGGTCACGAAGAGTTGGACACAACTTAGCAAGTAAACGGCAACAACAGGTTACATTAGGGTCCAACTTGTGTTGTATGTTCTGTAGGTTTTGACAAATGCATTATGCCCTGTGTCCACCATTCCAGGGTCACACAGAAGTTTCATCTCCTGAAAATCCCTATAGGCAACCGATTCATCCCTCCCCCCAACCAGTCCCTGGCAACCACTCTTACTGTTGCTATCATTTTGCCTTTTCCTGATTCTACTTTTCAAGAATAAAATTGCTATTCCTCTTTCCCCTTCTCTGAGTAATAACTCATGGCTAACTTTTTCCATCTTTTCTTTTAGTGGACAACTTTTCGCAGCGAGAGATTGAGGAATTTCTCAGTGAGGCTGCATGCATGAAAGACTTCAACCATCCGAACGTCATTCGGCTCCTAGGTACTCACGGAAATGCAGCATCGGGTGACCGGAGGGCCTTGGCTGATACACTCTGGGCCCAAGCAAAAATCTCTGGGGCAGATAAACATTATGCCTTGTATAATCCCAAAGTACTTCATAACATTGGGTTTTTGCGAATTCCCTGGCAGTCACGTGGTTAGGACTCAGCCCTTCCTCTGCAGGAGGCCTGGGTTCAATCCCTGGTTGGGGAACTAATATCCTGCAAAAGAAAAAAAAAAGAGTTGAGTGTTTCTCCCAAAAGACTTTTTATGGTTGCATTTTTCTGAAGCTGGTTGTAAAAATAGGCCTAAATTTCCTGGATACCAGTGAACTCAGGAGTGTTTAGTGTCCACAGAATTCTAAGTTGCTATGGATTAAAATAGCCTCACTTACCCCCAACCCCACCCCCCGCCCTTACAGGGCTTCCCTGATGGCTCAGTCGGTAAAGAATCTGCCTGCAATTCAGGAGATCTGCGTTCATTCCCTGGGTGGCAAAGATCCCCTGGAGAAGGAAATGGCTCCTCCACTATTCTCCCACTCCAGTATTCTTGCCTGAAGAATTCCACGGACAGAGGAGCCTGGCGGGCTACAGTCCATGAGGTCGAAAAAGAGTCAGACATGATGTAGCCCTTAAACCACCACTACCACCCCACTTACAAGACATGAAAGCTGGTTATGCTATAATTTGTCTTGATTTCAGGTTGCACGTGAATCAAAGGCTAGTAGGGCAAAGCTGAAAATTAGACAAATTCCATAGATCATCTTTGAGAAACAATTTTTAAAACTTCTTTTGGCTCCACCAAGTGACATACGGGTCTTAATTCCTCTCAGGGATTTAGTCTGCTCCCTGCAGTGTAAGCTAGGAGTACTAACCACTGGATCACCAGGAAAGTCCTGAGAAACCGTTTTTAAATCAATTGAATCAAGTCCCATGAAACTGTCAATATAGAGCCCAAGAAATGTGGCTTCCCTGGTGGCTCAGACAGCAAGGAATTCACCTGCAGTGAGAGAGACCTGGATTCAATCCTGGGTTGGAAAGATCCTCTGGAGGAGGGCATGGCAACCCACTCCAGTATTCTAGCCTGGAGAATCCCATGGACAGAGGAGCCTGGCTGGCTACAGTCCATGGGGTCACAAAGAGTCAGATATGACAGAGCAACTAAGCACAGCAGAACCTAAGAAATCAGTACTTGAAAAGATATTAAAAATTTTTTAACATATTAATTTCTTAGGATCTATGTTGGCAGTTTCATGGGATTTGAGTCAGTGATTTAACAATGAGAATTTGGTTTTGTGACACCATTTACTCATACTTAATGGAGAGCCGGTCTCAAGTGGTTGGTGTGTGATGCTCTTCCAAAAGGGGAGAGCAACCTAAAAATAGTTGAATGTTCTGCTGACTTCTTTTTTTTCTGTCCTTTGACTTGATAAATGCTATATTCTTGGAATTTTCAATGTTTATTGTGATGGACACTGCCAGAGAGATGGGAAAACTAATGTTTGGAGACAGTGTTGTGTCAAAGAAACTACTGTGGTGCATTTGTAGCTATTGACTTCAGCAGAGTCTGAGGACAGCGGTGCTTAGTCGTTGACTACCATCTGCAAGAGCTTTTCGAGCCTGATCTCAGACACTCTGATTGTAGCATCTGTGACAAATGATGTGGAGCTTTTCCTCTGTATAACTGTTAACATTTAGAGACATGGATTTCACCTATGGGCCCTCAGAATTAATTCTTCCAATAGTTTTAAGTATTTGGTTGCAGGGGACTTAATATGATTAATTATTTAACCATCATCTGAAACTAGTTTGCTCTCGAATTCTACTGTGGTCACCTCCCCCTCAGTTTGACTCAGTATAACAAAAACTCCATGAGCTACTTGTTTTTTGTTGTTTAGTCACTAAGTCGTGTCTGACTCTTTCGCGACCCCATGGACTGTAGCTCACCGGGTTCCTCTGTCCGTGGGATTACTCAGGCAAGAATACCAGAGTGGGTTGCCATATCCTTCTCCATGGCTGTACTTGGTATTGATTACTTTTTTGAGAACTTTCATGCAAAGATTGGCATTAGTCTGAAAGAAAAAAAAAATACCAAGAAGTGGACCCCAGTGTGTGTTCCGTATTCTAAAACACAGAGTGTGTGAGTTGTGAATGTTTTGTTTCATTTTTTTAACCGTGAATTTGAGAGTGCCTGGTTTCAATTACCCAGCGCTCCTGCAGCGCATTTTCTGGTCACTGCTAACAAGGGCTCTTTGTAACTCACTCTCTGGTTTTAATTCCAGGTGTATGTATAGAAATGAGCCCTCAGGGCATCCCCAGGCCCATGGTGATTTTACCCTTCATGAAATACGGGGATCTGCACACCTACCTCCTCTACTCCCGACTGGAGACAGGACCAAAGGTAATCCATCACCCCGTTGCCTGAACAGTGCTCAGGGCTCCCACGACAAGGCCAGGACGACCTCCGCGTCTAACCTGCAAAGGGAAGCGGGGACGCTGGCCTTTGTCCAGCGCTCGCTGGCCCTGGGGGTTGATGTAAGGTGTCCATCGTCACAGCAGACCTGCCCACAGGTTTCATTATTCTCATCTTATGTGGGGGAGAAACCAGCTGGGGGTGGAGCTGAGTGGGCCCCTCTTGCTATCAGAGCGGCTCTTTCCTTCAAAGTCTCCTTTTTTGGATTGTTTACTATGAAATCACCAGATGTCGGAGCTGTCTCAGTTCCCAGTTGCATGAGTTTTTTTCAGAGAGTCAGAGGGGAAATTGGTTGCATCCATCTTTCTATTTGTCCCGAGCCCCTCTGTCTTCAGAATCAGAAAGCATGTTAGGAATTGGTAGGCCCGCCTGCCTACCTTCCATGGTGCCCCTGAGAGAGGGCCACCCCTGAGACCCCACAGGGCAAGCCTTGCCCTGAGCCCCACAGCACAGAGAAACCAACCAGAAATGGGCCCTTAGACTGCAGCACCTCACCCCCCAGCCCCAGGTGGTGGACAGGGTCCTGACGAGAGAGCAGTAGCAATGTAGTGCCTGGCAGCGCCGCAGGGGAAGGTCCTCATCCCATGAGACAGGTGAGCCTGGAGGAACGGCCACTTATCGAAAGCTTATGGAGACAGCTGGAAAAACCACAAAGCTGGGCTTCTCTGATGGTCTAGTGGTTGAGAATCCACCTGGCAGTGCAGAGGACACGTGTCCCATCCCTGGTCCAGGAAGATCCCATACGCCACGGAGCAACTAAGTCAGTGCTCCACATCTACTGAGCCTGTACCGTGTAGCCTGGGAGCCCCAACTACTGAAGCCCATGCACCGAGAGCCCGGGTCCCAACAAGAGAAGCCACTACAAGGAGAAGCCCCCGCATCAGAACGAAGAGTAGTCCCCGCTCACTGGAACTAGAGAAAAGCCTGTGCAGCAAAGTCAAAACTAAAGCAAATAGGGATTCCCTGGTAGTCCAGTGGTTAAGACTCTGCACTCTCAGGGCAGGCGGCCTGCGTTCCATCCCTGCTCAGGGAACTAGAGCCCACCTGTTTCAACTAAAGATGCCATGTGCCGCTACAAAACATCGAAGACTCCGACTGCTGCAACTAAGACACGGCACAGCCAAATAAATAAATAAAATACGAGTATTTTTAAAAACAAAGTAAATCGTTAAAAAAAAACAACCTAAAACCTGAGACCAGTTTATGGAGAACATTGTCTGGAGCCTTCTCTCCTGTACCTTGCTGCCCCTGTTGGTATTGTATGCAAGTGTTATGCAAACACCAGGAGGTTTTTTATTTTCTTTTTCTTGGTTTTGTTCTGTTCTTTCAAGGGATGGTGGAAAGAACCTAAAAGAGAAAGAGTTCCTGCCTTCATCTGGCTCCCGTGCTGGTCCCATGCTCATGCCTATTTTGGTTTTCACAATTTATGTATTTATTTTTGGTTGCACTGGGTCTTGTTGCCGTGCTTGGGCTTTCTCCAGTTTCGGTGGGTCGGGGCCCCTCCTCCTCGTGGTCCAAGAGCTTACTGTAGTGGTTTCTCCTGCTGTAGAGCACAGGCTCCAGGGGGTGGCAGCTTTGGTGGTTGTAGCATGTGGGCTCAGTCGTGTGTCTCGTGGGCCCTGGAACTCGCAGGCCTCAGTACTCGTGGTACACAGGCTTTAGCTGTGTCCCGTGGGCCCTGGAGTACACGGGCCTCAGTACTCGTGGCACACGGGCTTTAGCTGTGTCCTGTGGGCCCTGGAGTACACGGGCCTCAGTACTCGTGGCACACGGGCTTTAGCTCTGTCCCGTGGGCCCTGGAGTACACGGGCCTCAGTACTCGTGGCACATGGGCTTTAGCTGTGTCTCATGGACCCGGGAATACCCGGGCTTCAGTACTTGTCGCACACAGGCTTTAGTTGCTCAGTGGCTTTAGTCGCTCCCTTGAATCTTCCAAGATCAGGGATCAAACCCTTGTCAGCTCTATTGGCATGCAGATTCTCATCCATTGTACCACCAGGGAAGTCCCATCAGTTTTTTTATTTTAATGGATCATACTTTTGCTGTTATATTTAAGGACTCTTTGCCTAACCCTAGGTATAATAGATTTTCTTCTATGTTTTCTTCTAAAAATTTGTTTACATGTTATGTTTAAGTCTGTGAGCCATTTTTCATTAATGGGGTGAAATTTAGTCTGTTCTATTTTGTTTATAGATGACCAGCATCATTTGTGAAAAGATTATCCTTCATCCATTTATTGCTTTTACACCTTTGTCAAAAGTCAACTGTGTGTACACGTGTGGGTCTGTTTCTGAGTTCTCTGCTCTGTTCCATCAAGCTGTGGGCCATCCTTTGCCCTTACCACATCATCAATATTACTGTAGCTTTGTTGTCGTAAAATCGGGTAATGTGATTCCTCCAAATTTATCCTACTTTTTCAGAATTGTTTTCACTATTCTAGTTTGGTAAATTCTAGAATCAGTTTGTCTATGTCTGCCAAAAATACTGCTGTCATCTTATGTTTTTTTGAACAAAATAAAAAAAGAAACAAAAAATAAAAAAGTTTAAAAAAATTAACAAGTAAGGAAACAAGTACACAGCATTTTACTTGCTAATGAATCATTTCTATTTGCAAAAATACAAGTATATTTCCAATGATGAAAACCCCCAGGTTTTTATAAACATTTTAAAGGGGTATATTTTTATATTTTGCTACCTTATAGCCACAGGTAAAACTGGAAGGCACAAAATGCTTCATAGGCAAACTAGAAAATCAAGCTTTTATTCAACTCTCTGCTGCCTTATCAGTCAGGTCCTTGGGAATGGACACCTCTGTTCCTTCTAGGGTCTCAGTCACGTGAGTGTGCCTTGCAGCAGGGCCAGGTGCCACACTGTTCTTTGCGTGAGTAGCACTCCTGGTCTTCTGATCCATGGACACTGGACACTTCTCTATTAATTTAGAATTAATTTAACTCTTTTGCTTTATAGTTGTCAGAGTATAAGTTTTGCACTTCTTTTGTTGAATTTATTCCTAAGTAGTTTGTTGTTAATTCTTTTGTAGATGTTTTCTTAATTTCATTTTTGGACACTTCATTGTTTAGGGCATAGAAATGCAATTGAGTTTTGTATGTCAACCTAGTATCCTGCGACCTTATTGAACTCATTTACTAGTTTTGCCTCACAGTAATCTTTTACGTGACCTTTGGTCACAGTCTGCAGGAATAATGTAGTTGTGCTTGGGAAAAAAATGACACAAAGCGATAGCACCTGATATTCATTATCCTTTCACAAATGTCAGCAGATTTGATATTTCTTAGCACCCAAATCCTTTCCTAGAAATTAGAATATAGAAAACCAAATGCCCCAAATATACAGAATAGAGACTTAAGGATTCATGCCTGATTTGCTTGCATTTTCTTTAAGGGTAAAGGATAATTAAAGCATTTTGTTATACAGTCTATGATTGACGTGTGTCTTAGTTGGGAAATATAAATCATTAAAAATTCAGTGTCTTGGGATTTTCCTGGTGGTCCTGTGGCTAAGACTTCACGCTCCCAGTGCAGGGGGCCTAGGTTCGATCCCTAGTCAGGGAACTAGATCCTACATGCCACAACTGAAGATCCAAGTGCCGCAACTAAGACCTGGCACAGCCAAAATGAATAAGTTTTTTAAAAACTTCAGTGTCTTCATCAGTACCACTTTAGAAGACTCAAGTGCCATAGAGAGTAAGCCATGACAGTCCAACCCCTTGGGGGAGAATGTATCAAGGATGGACTCATTTATGAGTTCTAGGAACTCGTGAACCCTTCTGTTTAGGGCCCCGATTGCACTAAAACCTTGCATTACTACACAGAAGTCTTCCTGAATCATCACCCTCATAATCAATCCCAACACAGTAGATTTTCTAACACACAGTCTGGTTTGATTTTTACAACCTAGGGGAAAAAAATACACACTAGACTGTTCAAACCTAAAGAAAGGCCCCTAGAGAAACAAAAATGAAAATTCCTAAATCCTGACTTGTGGTTCTTTGGTCCCATGATAAGGAGTAAAGACTATCCTACTTTCTGTCCAGAAGAAGAAAAGTATCTTTCAAAACATTTTAAAGTGAAACATAGCAGATGTGGGTGCATAATTGGAAACAGCTACTTTTTGGAGGACTTTTTGCCATCCAAACCCTAGACCTTCCCCCCACACCCTCCCCCACTGAAACCAGACCTCCCCTCCTTTCCGCTGTTGGTCCCACTGCTGCTCAGGACACAAGGATCCCATTTGACCTTATGACTTGTGAAAACACTATTACTCACTGTCAATACTTCTAAAGAAACAATAAAATATGATATTTGCAAGAAGTTTTAGGTTTGTTGGTTTTGTTTGCATGTTTTCATCCCTTTTAAAAACCTCACTTGTGAGGTTGCATGCACGCTCAGTCTCTTAAGTCGTGTCTGACTTTTTGTGACCCCATTGGCTGCAGCCCACCAGGCTTCTCTGTCCATGGGATTCTCCAGGCAAGAATACTGGAGTGGGTTGCTGTGCCCTCCTCCAAGGGATCTTCCTGACCCAGGGATCAAACCCTCGTATCCTGCATCTCCTGCATTAGTAGGCAAATTCTGTACCACTGAGCCACCAACATTAGTGATATGGAAATTTCCTTGTTTCATGGCCACACTTGTAAGAAATAAAGCCATCATTTTCCCCCTCAAAGGGAATAACTTGGTTTCCTTTTAAAAGAAAAATCTCTCAGGAATTCCAGCAGTTAGGACTTGGCACTTTCACTGCCATGGCCTGTGTTCGTCTCTGTTAGTCACTCAGTCATGTCTGACTCTTTCTGACTCCATGGACTGTAGCCCACAAGGCTCCTCTGTCCAGTAATCTCCCAGGCAAGAATACTGGAGTGGGTAGCCATTCCCTTCTCCAGGGGATCGTCCCAACCCAGGAACTGAACCTGGGTCTCCTACATTGCAGGTGGATTCTTTACCATCTGAGCTACCAGGGAAGCCTGTGGGTTCAATCCCTGTTGGGGAATCAGGTCCTATAAGCTGCACAGGGCTTCCCAGGTGACTCAGGTGGTAAAGAAGCTGCATGCAACGCAGAAGACCTGGGTTCAATTCCTGGGTCAGGAAGATCCTCTGGAGAAGGAAATGGAAACCCACTCCAGTATTCTTGCCTGGAAAATCCCATGAATGGAGAAGCTAGGTAGGCTATAGTCCATGGGGTCTCAAAGAGTCAGACACAACTGAGTAACTAGCTTCAAGCTGCACAGCACAACCAAATAATAATAATAGTCTCTCTCCTCATGTCTTCCACCCCCTAGCATATCCCCCTGCAGACACTGTTGAAGTTCATGGTGGACATTGCCCAGGGAATGGAGTATCTCAGCAACAGGAACTTTCTTCACCGAGATTTAGCTGCTCGAAACTGCATGTAAGAGTCCTGGCTCATCCTGGAGGTGGTTGGGACCTCATGGTGGTAGATATTTGTAGGACTGGTGGGTGGCATGTTGCTGTTAAAATATAGAGGAGGGCTAGATTTGGGAAAGGGACGGCGTGGCTGGCTCTGGAGACAGAATTTCTACCACCCTGAGATACGACTGAGTTTTCTGCTTGGGGGTTTTCCCTATCTCTGCCTCCAAGAGTCTGGTTGATTTCCAAAACTTTCCCCTGTGACTTTTTTTTTTAATTTTTATTGGAGTCTGGTTGAGTTACAATGTTGTTTTAGTTTCAGGTATACAGCAAAGTGAATCAGTTGTACATGTACTTATATACACACTCTTTTTACATTATTTTCCCATATAGATCATTTCAGAGTATTGAGTAGAGTTCCCTATGCTATGCAGTAGGTCCTTATTAGTTATCTGTTTTATATATAGTAGTGTGTATCATGTGTATATATGACTACTTTTTTATTTTCACACTCTCATGCAGCTCAGAGTCCTAGCTGTGACTTTGGGACCCTCCCCGACTGTCATCAGGTTTTTTGGATCCAGAATTGCATATAAGTCAACTCACCATGCCTGAGAAATCCCTTGGACAGAGGAGCGTAGCAGGCTACAGTCCATGGAGTCATAGAAAGTCAGGCACCACTTGGTGACTGAACAGTAATCATGAAGACAGTCATGAAAAGTATCACAGTTCTGTCCCTGAGTTTTCACGGTGCTATCCTGTGAAGCAGTTTTGTCCTGGCTACACCAAAACTTTCCTTCTGCAGCGAAGAGATAAGGGCTTATACAAGAACTTTGAACATCAGCTTCCCCCTCTCTTCAATCGGCTTCAGTAGCCATTGATGTTCAGTCGCTCAGTCATGTCTGACTCTTTGTGACCCCATGGACTGTAGCCCACCAGGCTTCTCTGTCTATGAGATTTCCCAGGCAAGAGTACTGGAAGGGGTTGCCATTTCCTCCTCCAAGGAGTCTTCCTGATTGAACCTGTGTCTCCTGCATTGCAGGCAGATACTTTACTGCTGATCCACTGGGGAAGCCCACTTTTTGTACTTATCCTGAATGTTTTCAGCTGCATCGGGCGCAGACCTGAGATTTAAGGCTTTGCCTCTGATGTTGCTGAGGATGTGAACTCACTCTGTCTCTCTCTGTAGGTTGCGAGATGACATGACTGTCTGCGTGGCGGACTTTGGCCTCTCTAAGAAGATCTACAGTGGTGATTACTACCGCCAGGGCCGCATTGCGAAGATGCCTGTGAAATGGATCGCCATAGAGAGTCTCGCAGACCGAGTCTACACCAGTAAAAGTGATGTGGTATGTTCAGAGCTTTGATGTGGGGCCTCGCATTCCCAAGATGAAGGCAAGTTGAAAGAAATGACCTCAGCTGGTGCCACAGGACAACTTATTCTTTGATGAACTGAGGATTGGGGCAGGTTCACCCTTCTCTTTTATTTATTGCTTGACGCTTTAATTCTAGGTGGGACACTAGATTCTGGTGAAGTAGCCTGACATGCAAAGGCCCTTCATTTATCCCCACTTTCCTCTGCTATAATATAGTGACTTATCACCCACAACTAAGATATTTCAGATTCACATTAAATTAAATGAATTCATCCAGTGGCTGTTTGAACCAAGATGCTGTATAAAAGGTGCTGTGTAACGACAGATACCCTTAACCAGAGATTTGGGAAAGGAAAACAGGGCTTCCCAGGTGGCTCAGTGGTAAAGAACCCACCTTCCAATGCAGGAAATGTGGGTTTGATCCTGGGGCTGGGAAGATCCCCTGGAGCAGGAAATGGCAACCCACTCCAGTATCCTTGCCTGGAGAATTCCATGGGCAGAGGAGCCTCGTGGGCTATAGTCCATGGGGTCACAAAGAGTTGGACAGGACTGAGCCCACACACAGGAGAAGAAAACACTTGCCAGCAACAGTAGAAACAGAACACTAAACAGAGCAGTGAAGTGACAGAAGGCTAGCCTGCCTTTGTCTCGTTTCCCAAACAACTCTAGTAGAAATGGGGAGCTGTGGGGTTCCAACCCCGTGTCACTGCCGCGTTGGGAGAGTGGCGTGTCCCTAACATCATCGTCAGCTCTGTGCGCCGTCGCCAGGGCTCTGAGGAGATGACCTTTGCCAATGAAGAAGTCCATTCAGCCTTTCTGGAAAGACTTGAGCCCTCACGTTGTTGCTTTGTCCTCAGTGGGCATTTGGTGTGACCATGTGGGAGATAGCCACACGAGGAATGACCCCCTACCCCGGAGTCCAGAACCACGAGATGTATGACTATCTTCTCCACGGCCAACGGCTGAAGCAGCCCGAGGATTGCCTGGATGAACTGTGAGTCAGTTGCTCTCCATCTTGGGGCAGCCAGCAAAGTTTACCTGGGGACGCACGGCCACTGGGGTGGGGCCGCTTACAGGTGGGCGCGGGCAGAGGGCGACACGCACAGACACTGGGACCAGAAGCCTCTTGTGGGGGTAGGCGGTGTGTGCTCATCTCCAGTGAGCCCACACGTGCCCGCAAGGCCTATAATCACTTCTAGGAAACGCAGTTGGCCTTCTGTGTGGGTGGAAGCAGAACCTGCAGGTAAAGAGAGCCAGGGGTAAGGGACTTGAGCATCTGCAGGTTTTGGTGTCCACTGGGCTTCGGAAAACAATCCTCCATGTATATGACGGAGGCCTGTAAATCCTACAGAGACACAGGTTGACTTCACAATGCATGGGGTACTTGGATGATTCACTGCTCTCTCTCTTTTCAAGAAAGGTTGGCTTTATTTATGAGTGGGGACAACTCTTCGTCACAGCTCTCGAGCTACTCACCGCGCTGGCTTCTCCTCTTGTGGAGCACGGGCTGGAGAGCTCAGGCTCAGTGATTGTGCGCATGGGATCGTCCTTGCAGTGTGTGGCTTCTTGTCGTGGCCCATGAGCTTAGCTACCCCACAGCATGTGGGATCTTAGTTCTCCAACCAGGATCTAACCTGTGTTCCTGCATTGGCAGGTGGATTCTTAACCACTGGACCACCAGGGAATCCCCTTTGCAGATTTTATAAAAATAATTTCCTGTGGCTCCAAGGAGAGGGGCATTCTCACTGTGTTTAACAAGAACTTTTCGGAACCGGGGACCTGCATGGGCTCCATCGTGGAATGCCTTGCTGGGCTGCTAGGGCAGGTGGGCCTGTGAAGGACCCGCCCCACACACAGACACACTCACACTTGCACGCTGGCTCTGCTTTCTCACACCCATGAGAAGGCCCCTGTCAGTTTGCTCGTGGGCCTCTGACATCCCATCTCAGCCAAACAAAAGGAAGCTTTTTTGATCAGAGCCTCACTCTGCTTGGAGGTGGTGGTGGTGATTATGGTTGTAAATCCATAAAATTCAGAACAGAAACAGAAAGCCCAAGCCCTTTAAAAGAAAATCATGAAACCCTAATTTAATTAGATCTGGGGTTTCATGGTCATTTCTGCAATGGCCACACGAATGAAATATTTGCTTCTGCAAATGAGGAAGGCCTTTCCATGAAGCAATATTGAATAGGGCATTTTGTGGCTGCTTCTTTCTTGGCCTCTCTTGTGCTCCAGGAGAAGCTGACTATGAGGTCTTAGCTAGGTCTATACTGTGTCACACTGTGGTCTCAGATGATTCATGTAGAGCCAAGGCGAGGGAAGGCTGAGTTGGTTTTCTGAGAGATTTTGTAGGTGAAAGAGCCTCAGTCTCAGCAATGCCGGGTGGCTGGGAAGCTGGATGAAGCAGCGACTCTGTGGTCTCTGTGCCCAGACTGGCCCCTCATGCCACTGCGGGCTTGCAGAGGCGCTGGTGAACCACGCCTGCTTCCCAGGTCCCCTCTAGGGTCTGGATGCTGGGAACAACAGCATCCCCCAGAGAGGCCTCTGTGTTTCCAAATCTGGGGCCTTCTCTCTTAAACATGAGGTAGGCCCTGCTGATACTTCCCTGGTGGTGCACTGGTTGTGACTCTGGGTTTCTGCTGCAGGGGCACAGGTTTGACCCCTGGTCAGGGACGTTCCTCATGCCATGTGCTGAGGCCAAAAAGAAAAAAAAAAAATATTAATAAAAATGAGGCAGATCCTTCTGAACGTCTCTGTTTGCTGTCTAAACTTAGTGGAGATAAGTTGACGCCTGTGTTTGGTTGCCCCTCGGTCATTTTATAGCTTCCCTGGTGGCTCAGTGGTAAAGAACCTGCCTGCAATGCAGGAGACCCAGGTTCCATCCCTGGATTGGGAAGATCCCCTGGAGAAGGAGATGGCAACCCACTGCAGTTATTCTTGCCAGGAAATCCCATGGACAGAGGAGCCTAGTGGGCTATCGTCCAAGGGATCACAAAGACTTGGGTATGCCTGAGCACGCAGAACACATGCACAGTCATTTTTCGGTCAACTCTGAGAAACACAGAGATGGACATAACGGCGTGCACTTGGAGCCCTGCTCCCTGGGGCCGTCTCTTCTCATGGCATCACCCCTGCCTCCAAATGACCAGGCTACAGGCCCTGCTCCCTATCACCTTCAGGGGACATTCCTAAACTGAACTCATGGCCTCCCAGCTGCAGCTGCTGTGATTAGCACTCACTGTCCCCCACTCCAGGTGTCACACGAAGCCACCGTGTTTTTCCTTTTCCCACTGTGTCCCATCAGCCGGCAGGTGTGTTTCAGGGTACTCCGGCCATCTCTCCCCCCAGTACAGGCCCACCTCCCGGCTATTGTGGGTTCAGCTCCAGAGTACTGCAGTAGAGTGAGTCACAGGAATTTTTGGTTTCCCAGTGCATATAAAAGTTACACTGTAGTCTAAGTGTGCAATAGCATTATGTCTAAAAAAATGACGTACATATCTTAATTTTTACAACATTTTATTGCTAAAAAATGCTAACCATCATCAGAGCCTTCCTCAAGTCATAATCTTTTTGCTGGTGGAGGATCTGGCCTTGATATTGGTGGCTGTTGGCTGATCAGGGTGGTGGTTGATGAAGGTTGGGGTGGCCATGGTGAATTCTTAAAATAAGATGATGAAGTTTGCCACATTGATCGACTCTTCCTTTCATGAATGATTTCTCTGTAACAGGCGATGCTCTTTAATATCATTTCTCCCACAGGAGAACCTCCTTCATACGTGGAGTCAGTCCTCTCAAATCCTGCTGCCGCTTTATCAACTTTGTTGGTGGTGGTGGTGGTATTGCTGTTGTTGTTCCGACTCTTTGCAACCTCGTGGACTGCAGCACACCATGCTCCCCCGTCCTTCGCCATCTCCCAGAGCTTGCTCAAACTCACGTCCATTGAGTTGGTGATGCCATCCAGCCATCTCATCCTCTGTTGTCCCCTTCTCCTCCTGCCTTCAATCTTTCCCAGCACCAGGGTCTTTTCTAAATGAGTTGGCTCTTTGCATCAGGTGGCCAAAGTATTGGAGCTTCAGCTTTAGCAGCAGTCCTTCCAATGAATATTTAGGGGATTCCCTTTATGCTTGACTCACTTTATCAACTAGGTTTATGTGGTACTCTAAATCCTTTGTTGTCACGTCAACAGTCTTCACAGCATCTGTACCAGGAGTAGGTTTCATCTCAGGAAACCACTTTCTTTCCTCATCCGTGAGAAGCATCTCCTCATCCATGAAAATTTCATCATAAAATTGCAGCCATTCAGGGAATTCCCTGGCAGTCCAGTAGTGAGGACTTCTTGCTTTCACTGCTGAGGGCCCAAGTTTATTCCCCGGTTGGGGAACTAAGATCCCACAAGCACGCTGTGCAGCAACCCCCTACCCCTCAAAAAAAGCCAGGTTAAAACTGCAGCAGTTCAGTCACAGTTTTAGACTTCACTTCTTATTCTAGCTCCCCTGCTAGTCCAACCGTATCTTCAGTCGTTTCTCTTGCTACTGTTGTTCAGTCGCTAAGTTGTTTCCAACTCTTTGCGACCCCATGGACAGGCTTCTCTGTCCTTCACCATCTCCCAGAGTTTGCTCAAACTCATGTCCATTGAGTCAGTGATGCTATCTAATCATCTCATCCTGTGCCACCCTGTTCTCACCCTGCCCTCAATCTTTCCCAGCATCAGGGTCTTTTCCAGTTAGTTGGCTCTTCGAATCAGGTAGTCAAAGTATTGGAGCAGTTACTTCCTCAAATGAAGCCTTGACCCTCAAAGTCATCCATAATGGTTGGAACCAACTTCTTTCGAACTCCTACATATGATGATATTTTGACCTCTGGCCATGAATTACAAATGTTCTAATGGCATCTATCCATAGAATACTGAATCTTTTCAAGAATGTTTTCAATTTACTTTGCTCAGATTCATCAAAGAAATCTCTATCCACAGCAGCTATAGCTTTACAGAATATATTTCTTGAGTAATAAGACTTGAAAATCTAAATTACTCCTTGATCCATGGGCTACAGTATGATATTGTGTTAGCCGGCAGAAAATAGCCTACATCTCATACGTCTCCATCAGAGCTCTTGGGTGATCAGATACATTGTCAATGAGCAGGATTATTTTTAAAGGACTGTATTTCTCTGAGCAATTGATCTCAACAGTGGGCTGAAAATATTCAGTAAACCATGCTATAAACAGATTTGTGATCCAGGCTTTGTTGTTCCACTTATAGAGCACAGGCAGAGCAGATTTAGGGTAATTCTCCAGGGCCCCAGGACTTTTGAAATGGTAAAAAAAAAAAAAAAGACACTGGTTTCCACTAATTGCATTAGTTCCAAACAAGAGAGTCAGTCTGTCCCTTGAAGCTTTGAAGCCAGGCCTTGATTTCTGCCCTCTGGCTATGAAAGTCCTGGATGGCATCTTCTTCCAATCAGGACTGTTTTGTCAACTCTGACAATCCGTTGTTTGGGGCTGTCACCTTCGCTCATTATCCGAGCTACATCTTCTGTGTAATTCGCTGTAGCTTCTACATAACCCTGCTGCTTCACTCTGGACTTGTATATTATAGAGACGGCTTCTTTCCTAAAACCTCAGGTTAGTTTCAAACTTTTCTTCTGCACCTTCCTCACCTCTCAGGCTTCGTAGAATTGAGGAGAGTCAAGGCCTTGCTCTGAATTTGTTTTTGGCTTAAGGGAATGCTGTGGCTGGTTTGATTTTCTGTCCAGACGACTGAAATTCTTCCATATCAGCAATGAGGCTGTTTTGCTTTCTCATCATTCGCGTGTTCCCTGGAGCAGCACTTTCAGTTTCCTTCAAGAATTTTTCCTTTGCTTTTACAACGTGGCTAACTGTTTGGCCCAAGAGGCTTCTGGCCTGTCTTGGCTTTCATTCTTGACATGCCTTCCTCATTCAGTTTAATCATGTCTAGTTTTTGATTTAAAGCGAGAGACATGTGACCCTTCCTTGCGCTTGAACACTTAGGGGCCATTGCATGGTATTAATGGCTTAATTTCAATATTGTTACGTCTCAGAAATATAACAATCTCTCTCTCAGAAGAGAGAGAGTTCCAAGGAGAGGGAATGGGACTGAGGAATATCCAGCGGGTAGAGCCGTCAGAGGAGAAGGCAATGGCACCCCACTCCAGATTTTCCAGCCTGGAGAATCCCATGGACGGAGGAGCCTGGTAGGCTGCCGTCTATGGGGTAGCGACAAGTCAGACACAACTGAGCGACTTCACTTTCACTTTTCACTTTCATGCATTTGAGAAGGAAATGGCAACCCACTCCAGTGTTCTTGCCTGGAGAATCCCAGGGATGGGGGACCCTGGTGGCTACCATCTATGGGGTCGAACAGAGTCGGACACGACTGAAGCGACTTAGCAGCAGCAGCAGCAGAGCCATCAAAACACACACAACATCCACTGATTAAATCTGCCGTCTTCCGTGGGCACAGTTTGCGGCATCTCAAAAATATTATAATAGTGACATCAAAGAACACTGAATCACAGGTCACCCTAACAAACATTAATAATGAAAAAGTTTGAAATATTGTGAGAATTATCGAACTGTGATGACGCCAACAGACTTGCTCGTCACGGGGTTGCCACAAACCTTCAATTTGTAAAAAACAGGGACTTCCCTTGCAGTTCAGTGGCCAAGACTCCGGGCTCCCAATGCAAAGGGTCTGGGTTTGATCCCTGGTCAGGGAACTAGATCCTGCATGCCACATCTAAAGATCCCACGTGCTGCCACGAAGATTGAAAATCTTTGTGCCACAGCTAAGACCTAGTGCAACCAAATAAACCAATAAAAAATTTTAATTTGTAAAAAACACAGTATCTTGAAGTGTGATAAAATGAAATGCTAGAAGGAGCATGGGTTTATGCCTGTGGGGGGTGGAGGGGAAATGCAATAAAACAGAATCCGCTTGTGCTATCAAACCACAGAAGCCCAGGGCTGGGCAGGGTCTAGAGTGGTCACACTTGTGGGAACGTAGGCACAGTGACATCACAGGGCATGTAAATGAATGAGCAGTTCAGGTCCCTCTTTCCTGCAGGAGTGCACGGGCTGTCCTTTCTCCTGTCTTCCTCTTTTCATCACCCCCAGGATCCTAGCATATCCTTTGGGTGGCACCCAACCTGCTTTTCTTAAAATTATCATCTGATCGTGAAAGTGCTGCTAAACACAATCGTTGCATGGTCCCCCATTTGCCCAGAGAGTGGAAGCCAGACGCATGAGGGTCTGACCCATGGCAGGCGGGGCAGCTCAGCGGTTAAGAACATGGGCTGGGGCACCAGACACTCCTCAGTGTGGGTCAGTTTCCCCCTCAAACTAGGAAGGGCCTAGCATCACCCTCTCCGGAGACTTGTCTATAAAATGCGTTTAACAGTACTTGTGTGGGGACATGTGTTGCTGCCAAGCTAACATGTCTGAAAGTACCTTAAATGACAGCTGTTAGATAGTCAATACTACAGTCAGTCATCATTCGTTTTACTGGAGAAGGTAGAGGTCACGGACAAGAGCAGGGGTCCCCGTGTCTGTGAATGGCTGTGCACGTCTGCTTCATGGAGCAGCAGCAGATGGCCAAGATGTAGCAGCCGCACATATGCCCAAAGCTGCAGCCACCCCAAATCAGGGCCTGTCTGAGCCCAGGCTCACCTGTTGCTGTCACAGCACTGCCCTCATGGTTCACACACCTGTCCACCCCAACCCACCTCTCGACTTCATTCCTCGAGGCTCGCAGGGCCTGGAACGACGGTGAGTGTGGAGCCAGGACACTGACCCCCACTCTCACCTCCATCCCCAAGCCCCTCCATTCCCTCCTGAGTGGGACAACTGGATGGTTGGCACATGGGCTCCCGGTGCTGTGCTGGGGAGGTCACGCACTTCCCTCCTGAGTGGGACAACTGGATGGTTGGCACATGGGCTCCGGTGCTGTGCTGGGGAGGTCACGCACTCCTCTTTGCTTCCAGGTATGAAATCATGCACTCGTGCTGGAGAGCTGAGCCCCTGGACCGCCCCCCCTTTTCAGTGCTGAGACTGCAGCTAAAAAAGCTCTTAGAGAGTCTGCCTGCGGTTGGGGACAACACCGAAGTCATTTATGTCAACACGCAGTTTCCAGAGAGTGCGGAGGGCTGGGCCGAGGGCTCGGCACTGACTCAGCTGGACTTGAGCATCCATCCCGACTCCATCATTGCTTCCTGCATGCCCAGCGCCACCATCAGCGTGGTCACCGCGGAAGTTCATGAGCACAGACCTCAGGAGGAACGGTACATCCTGAATGGAGGCAATGAGGGATGGGAAGAGCCAGCTATGGCTTCCCCCGCCACAGGAACAGCGGAAAAGAACCGGGTTTTACCGGAGGACACACTGGTAAGGAATGGGGTCTCTTGGTCCCAGTCCAGCACGTTGCCCTTGGAGACCTCAGGGCCAGATGAACTTTTATTTGCTGATGATGCCTCGGAAGGCTCAGAACTCCTCACGTGAGGAAAGCTGAGACACTACTCCCAAACCCTGGAAATTCTTACTTTGAAGACCCTTGATTTTTTTTGTATTTGCCTTCCTTAACAAATAAATGCCCCAGCCAGAAAGCACCACGTGAATGCTGTCAAGTAAGTCATGACTGTTTAAAGTACATAATATATATTTATTTAAAGAGATAGTATCTATCTATCTGTATATGTGGAAAGAGACAAAGATATTCTATTTTAATAAAAGATGACTTATATCATGTCACTTTTCTAGCAGATCGTAACATTTAAGCCCTAACAGCCTCATCTCCACCACAGTTCCTGGATGTTAACACTGGCACAAAGTTGTTTTTCTTTTTTTTTTTTTTAAGTTTTTTGTCTTTTTCATGACTATTAAACATTTGTAAAATGAAATGCCCTATTTGCCGTTGCTCCTAGTCTTAAGAAAAATCTGGCGTTCCCACCTGAATCATGTATTTGATAAGAGTGATTCATGTTTAAAGTTTTATAACTAATGAATTCTCTGATCTGGCTTCCTAATAAAATATGAATGAGGAAGAGTGTGTGGTACTTACTTGAGACTTGGGAGGATATGGTCACTGGCTGCCTCAGTGCCTTTGCAAAGGACTTCTCTTGATGCCTGGCCCTTGAGGCAGTTGCTCTAACCACTCTTGATATTGTTTCTTAAAGATATGGAAGAGACTTCAGTGGTGGTCCAGTGGTTAAAAATCCACCTTCCAATGCGGAGAATGTGGGTTTAATCCCTGATCAGGGAATTAAGATCCCACATGCCGCAGGGCAACTAAGCCTGAGTACTGCAACTCGAGAGGCCTGTGCTTGGCAGCTTCTGAGCCTTCGCGCTCTAGAGCCCATGCGCCACAACTGGAGAAAGCCCGAGCTCCGCAACACAGACCCAGTGCAGCCAACAAAAAGATATGGAAAAACCACTCCAGAGAGCCCAGAGATGAAAAACAAAAAATATTAGAGGGTTGAAAAATACCATCTGAGTGGAAAGATTTAAAATAAATCCTAAAAGGGACTTCTCTGGTGGTCCAGTGGTTAGGACTCCACACTTCCATTGCAGAGAACACAGGTCCCATCCCCGGTCAGGACACTGTGATCCCGCTTGCCATGCAGCTTGGCTAAAAAAAAGAAGATCATAGATGAGTCCAAGAGGTAAAGCAGTTTTCTGTGGGAAGGCATGACTCACGGGAGGGAGGTGTGGACAGTGAACAGGAAACAAGCTTAGAGCTCAGGACCCCTCAGTTCACATCCCAGCTCCGCTGGGTCATAACAGTCGTTGCTGGTTGAGCACTTGTTAAGTCTCAAGCACTTTATGAAAACTACAGTAATCTGTACGTCACTAACATGGGTAGCAGTGCCATCATGACGTGTGGGCCGGTAAACTGAAGCTGGAAAGATTGAGGGTCTTCTATGGCCCTTGTCTGGAGAGGGCAGGAGCCAGAATTCAGAACCAAGGAATCTGACTCGGGCTGGCTCAAGCATGTGATCTGGGGAGTCTGTTCCAGAGCTTCTTGACCTTTTAACTTTAACAAACACATGCATGCGTACATGCTAAGTCACTTCAGTTATGTCTGACTCTTTCCGGCCCTATGGTCTGTAGCCCACCAGGCTCCTCTGTCCATGCGATTCTCCAAGCAAGAATACTGGAGTGGGCTGCCATGTGCTCCCCCAGGGTAACAAACACATGGGTAGCACTTACTATGTGGCCAGGCCCAGGAGTCATTTAATCCTCATAGTGACCCTACCAGGCGATGTTTCTTGTTTAGTTGCTCAGTCCTGACTAACTCTTCTGAGAACCCATGGGCTGTAGCCCACCAGCCTCCTCTGTCCATGGAATTTCCCAGGCAAGAATACTGGAGTGGGTTGCTGTTTCCTTCTACAGGGCATCTTCCTGACCGAGGGATTGAACCTGCATCTCCTGCATTGGCAGGAGGTTTCTTTACTACTGAGCCACCAGGGAAGACCAGGTAGGTACTACTATCTCCATTTCACACATGGGCAGATGAGGCAAGAGAAGGTTAACTTTGCTAGTAAAGCAGTCAACCGATGTGATCAGTTTCAGTGTTGATCCTTCCAGCGCCCGTGGCAGCCAGGCAGGCCAAGCACTCTGGGATCCTCAGGCCTGTTTCGCTTGTGAATAGTTTCCCGCAAGCCACTGCAGCCTGCAGAAAGCAGCATGTGGCCCTCCTAGCCTGGATCCTCATCCCAGCTGCCAGCCTAGGTGCCCCAGTCTCCAGGGCCAGCTGACTCTATTGTTACTGTGAAATGGTCCAGACCAGAAAGTTCTGGGGGATGGAAAGGAATCTGCACTGCTGTGAGAAACACCAGCACCACATTTTATCAGTGAAAGGAAAAATAAACAAAAGGCTGTTAGAACCTATAAGATAATTTCTAACTGTTGGAAATTTTTGAATGGTTATTTGAAAATCAATAAAAGATTTTGTATCATCTGCTTTGTATCGTCTGCTTGTACAAATAAAGTTTCCTGTTGATGATGACTATTGAGAATGTCTTTTCCATACAATAGGGATTTTAAAAGTAACTAAACATGCTTTGGGGAAATCATGAACCAACTGGCTAGTTCAAGCAAAAAAACCCAAGTTAAAAAGGTATGTTCATGGCAACTTCCCTGGCGGTCCAGTGGTGAGGACTCTGCACTTCCACTGTAGGGGGCAAGAGTTCAATCCCTGGTCGGGGAACTAAGACCCACAAGAGCCATGTGGCCAAAAAAAAAAAAAAAAAAAGATATGTTCGAATCTGTTAAATAAAGTAAGCAAATTGAAAACGTACTTGGGGGTTTCATACGTATTTAATGTCACATATCTAAAGTAACATGCTTTGTGTTTTGTGTTTCTAATTTTAATTACATAATGTAAACAAATATATAATGAATAAGTCACCGAATGCCCTCGGCTCCCCCAAATCCTGTCCAGTGTGCTCAGTACCTGCCGTGTGGCCTGTGAAGGTCTGGGAAGCCAGGGTCAATTCTGCTGTGGAGAGAAAGCCGTGGCTTCCAGCTTTTCCTGAGATGTGGCAGAGAAATTAACTTTGCCCAACCCCACAGCGATACACCAGGGCCTTGGGCAAATGGGACGTGATGGCAGAACACCTCTCACCACCTCCTTTTCACAAGAGGAGAATAGAGCGGGACTATTTTTCATCAGGGGACTTCCCAGGTGGCTCAGTGGTGAAGAATCCGCCTGCCAGTGCAGGAGATGCAGGTTTGAGCCCTGGGGTGTGAAGATCCCCTGGAGCAGGGAATGGCACTCCACTCCAGTATTCTTGCCTGGGAAATCCCATGGACAGAGGAGCCTGGAGGGCTTCAGTCTATGCGGTCGCAAAGAATCAGACATGACTTAGCGACTAAACAACAACCCTTGTTGTTGACACTTGCAGTCCCCTAACTGAGACAGCCGGAACCACTGCTGTCTCTCAGCCGCATTGGAATATCTAAAAGCTCTAACTTTCAGAAGACCTGATCCCTGACAAAGTGTTGTCCAGTCTTCTGATCATGAACTGATACATAGCCTTTCAAGTTCTCTTTTGTATAAACTCAGATTACTTATGTAAGTGGCCCTTAGGACCAAAGGAAAAAAAAAAAAAAACGGGGAAGAGAAAACAAGGAGAAACAAGTTGGGTCATTCCCTTCAGCCAGGCTGGGACCGGGCTGTGGAGGGCGAGCAGAATAAACAAATACCTGAAATGCTCTTGACCTTCAGGTTGAGACTAAGTCTGCCTGGGGAGCTGTTTTTCCCTCCCTTTCTAACTTCTTTCCCTCTCTTCCCACCTCTTCCCTTTCTTTCTTCTTTTCTTTGCTTTTCTGCCCACTCCTGCTCCACTCCTTTTTCTCACCTCTCTGAGTAGAAAGGAGAAGTAAGGATTAGGGGCATCCTGAGTCAGTTGTGCAGCTAGCAGCAAGGGCCAGACAGGAACCAGTCCTGTGAGCCTTCCTCCAGTCATCTTGAGCAAGTCACTTTGTTCTCTCGGAGGCCAAGTGTCCATCCGTGTGGAGTACAGACAACGCCGCCTTCTCCTGCAACCCCTTGGGTGGTTGTGTAGGAAAGGGAGGTGACAAGGTCTTTGAAAGGACCTTATACTCGTTATCAAGGTTTTTCCCAATTAGAGCCTTCTCTCCATTCCATTCCTTATGCAGTGCAAACTCAGCATCTGTCACAGTAGAATTGTCCCTGATTATGTTACCAACTGCCTCCAATATAGTGCAAATCAACTTAAAAAAAATGCACTATGTGAGAGTTGCAAGTTAAGTGTTATTTGGGGCAAGATGAGAGCTATAGCCCAGGAGACAGCACCTCAGATAACTCTGAGAAAATGCTCCAAAGAAGCAGGGGGAAGATCAGTATATGAGTCTGGCAAAGGAAGAATACATGCAATCAAGTATGTATTAAACTTTTTTCAGTGGGTGTTGAGGTCAGCAGCTGCAGCAGCACATGATTTAATCCTTTCAGAGGTAGATGGCAAGTGCCAATTTGCAGTTGACACAAAGTAACTGCGAAAAGGACTTAATCTGTGCCAGTGATGCACGCAGTGGGGACACTGGCAGAGTGCAGGATATGGGCTCTTATGCCCCAGAGGCAAGCAACTCCCTACACGTCCATATAAGAACCATATCTGATGCCCAGATATCATTTCTATTGGTCTCCCCCAGGAGTTTAGTTGTTCGAGCCTCATTGACTATTCTCTTTCCATATACGGGTGATTAAGCAGTGGTGGCTTGATCAACAGGATTTGAGGACCTAAGTTGTCAGAGTGCCCTCTAGGGATGGAGAGACCCTCCCTCTGCCTCCCAGTCCCCCAGACCAAGCACATTCCCCGCTTAGGAAATGGCCAAACCAGAGCTCTTAGCTTACAAATCAGGGCGATGCTGGCCAGACTTGTCCTGACTCATGAAAGTAAAGACTTTTGTAACTTCTCTGTGTCAATGACAAAAGCAAGTTGGAACTTCTGATGAATCAGTGGGAAAATAACTCACCCGAAAATAAACCAGTTACAACAGCAACTTAACTTCTCTAAAGACATTTAGGTACTTTGAGTGACAAATGGGAAAACAGGAAGTTTTGCTTTCTTTAATGAACACTTCAGTAGTGAATGGTGTTTCTATGTATAAATCTACATAAAAATGTAGATTTTATTTTCTCCCTTTTAAAGCTCTAAGGACAGAAGTAAAACTGCCAATACTATTTAACTTTAGCATGCCTAAATTACCTAATTCATTTGTATTTTAACAAAATAATTATTTTTGGAAATTGTGGCCCAAAGATCACTACTTTAGAATATATTCATGTAAAATTTACTAAAAACCATTGAATTTTAACTTATAGTGTGTGAATTTTATGGTATATCAGTTATATCTCAATACAATTTTTTAAGTTTTAGGACTTTGCTCTACCAAATGTTTCAGATCCTGCTTTATCTCTATCTTGGTGAACTACGGCCTAGTGAAAAGCAAGTTCTTAAGGACTCCTCAAAGTGATCAGTCCATGGTTATTCATTTTTGCTTAACCATTCAAGAAATTAGACAAAACTTGCAGTTTTTACAATGCTTTAAATTAAGAGAGTTTAAATATGTAGAAAATTATACATATTTATATGATGTAGGAAATTAGAATATGCCACCTCAAATTATGCCACTTTGGCATAAGGATAGCTTTTTTTCCCAATTATCTTTTATCTTTTAAAAAAATCTTATTGGAGTATAGTTGCTTTACAATGTTGTATTATATTCTGTTTACAGCAAAGTGAACCAGCTGTGCGAGTATCCCCTCTGTTCTCGATCTCCTCCCCATTCGGGTCACCACGGGGCATTAAGGAGAGCTCTTCGCCCTATACAATAGGCTCTCATTAGTCATCTGTTTCATATGGAGCAGTGCGTAAACGTCAGTCCCATTCTCCCCTCCTTGGTGTCTGTTCTCTACATCTGTGTCTCTAAGGATAATTTTAAGTGAGAATCAACAGATGCAGAAAGAAGCCCTCTCAAGCTTCCCTTATCTGACTAAAAGCAGAAACCTCTGGAATATGTGGACTTCCATAAATCTCCTTTCCAGGGCAGGTTTTATGGCTACAGAGCAGACAGAAAGTCGGGTCTGATATGGACCTGCATAACCGAAACTTACTCCTCTACCTTCCCCCAAATGTTTCCCTTCTGCTGCTTGCCACTCTTGGAAACATAAAACCCCTTTCCCTCTTGCTTGTCACTTCCCTACAAATTTATTGTTCTTTATTAAAATGCTCTGTAAATCCCAGGTACCAACCATCCCTTTGAGTTACTAATCACAGAATTCTCCTATGTATATGCATAATACATGTGTTAATGTACTGATTTTCTATTGTTGACATTTCATCAGTCTGATTTGCAGGGTCCCAGATGAGAACCTAGGACCATAGAGAAAAAAGTTAAGTTTTTCCTTCCCTATAATAGAACTCCGGAGAAGGCAATGACACCCCACTCCAGTACTCTTGCCTGGAAAATCCCATGGACGGAGGAGCCTGGTAGGCTGCAGTCCATGGGGTAGCGACAAGTCGGACACAACTGAGTGACTTCACTTTCACTTTTCACTTTCCTGCATTGGAGAAGGAAATGGCAACCCACTCCCATGTTCTTGCCTGGAGAATCCCAGGGACGGAGGAGCCTGGTGGGCTGCCGTCTATGGGGTCGCATAGAGTCGGACACGACTGAAGCAACTTAGCAGCAGCAGCAGCAGCATAATAGAACTCATGTACCCACCTTCCTAAATTCACCAGTATGAACATTTTACCAAAGTATGGTCTGTCTTGGTAAATGATTGTGTGGACTTGAAAAGAATGTGTATTCTCACATGGGATAAAACAATACTGGGCCCTTGTAAATGGAGGTGGTTACCATTTCATCTCTTCTCCATGGTCTAGACATTGAAAAAAAAAAAAAAAGAATGTGTATTCTTTTGTTTCAGAGTTAAATATTCTATTAAGATTAATCAGGTCAAGTTGGTTGATTGTATTGTTCCAGTCAATTATATCCTGACAGATTGTTTTGTTTTATTTCTGTCAATTATTCAGGGAAGATTATTGAAATCACCAACAATAACTATGGATTTTTCTCTATTTCTTATTAGTTTTTCCTTCATTTGTCTCAAGCTCTGTTAATAGGAACATAAATGTATAGGATTGTTACGTCTTTCTAATGAAATGACCTCTATTATTATGAAATAACCTTGCTGTATCCCTTATAATAGTCTCTGCTGTGAAATCTACTTTGTCTGATGTTAATATAGTCACTCCAGCTTTCCCTTGTACTGTCAGCAGGTCATATTATATTTCATTCTTTCAATTTTAACCCACTTGTGTCTTTATATATAAAGTGCCTTTCTTGTAAGTAGAATACAATTGGATACTGTTTTTTTAACCATCTGATGGTGATGGTTTTTTTTAAAAAACCATCTGTTTTTTTAACTGCTGCCTTTTAATTAGGGTAGATAAACATGTATGGTAGATAAGTTATGCGTGGATGTGAGAGTTGGACTATAAGAAAAGCTGAGCATTGAAGAATTGATGCTTTTGGTGTTGGAGAAGACTCTTGAGAGTCCCCTGAACAGCGAGGAGATCAAACCAGTCAATGCTAAAGGAAATCAGTCCTGAATATTCATTGGAAGGACTAATGCTGAAGCTGAAACTCCAAAACTTTGGCCACCTGATCTGAAAAACTGACTCATTTGAAAAGACCCTGATGCTGTGAAAGATTGAGGGCAGGAGAAGGGGACGACAGAGGATGAGATGGTTGGATGGCATCACCGACTCAATGGACGTGAGTTTGAGTAAACTCTGGGAGTTGGTGATGGACAGGAAGGCCTGGCGTACTGCAGTCCATGGGGTCACAAGGAGTGACTCCATGTCACAAAGACATGACTGAACAACTGAACTGAAACATGATTATTAATACACATGGGTTTCAGTCAGTCAGCTTGCTATGTGTTTTCTGTTTTATCTGTTCTTGATTAACTTTATTTACTTTTTCTGCCTTCTTTTGGAATAATCAAATTTTTTATGATTTTGTTTTATCTCCTGTAGGTTGTTAGCTATAACTTTGTTTTTGTTCTTCAAGGTTTACAGTAGGTATGCTTAACTTATAACAGCTTCTGTTAAATGACTTAAAATGTAGTATTAAAAGTCTTACAGTGGGGACTTCCCTGGTCCAGTGGTTGGGAATCCAGCTTCCAATGCAGAGGATGTGGGTTCGATCCCTGGTCAAGGAACTAAGCCTGCAAGCCACAACCAAGACCCAACACAGCCAAATAAATAAATACCCACTCACAGCAGCCTGGAATTGACAGTGTAGTTGGTGCCTTCAACCATGGACTAACAGGTATGACTAAACAAATATTCCAGCTTGGGCTTCTCTGGTAGTTCAGTGGTAAAGCATCTGCCTGCCAATGCAGGAGACATGGGTTCAATCCCTGCTCCAGGAGGATCCCACATGCCGTGGAGCAGCTAAGGCCATGCACCACAACTACTGAACCTGCGCTAGAGCCCAGGAGCTACAACTGCTGAGCCCACGCGCTGCAAATACTGAAGCCTGTGCACCCCAATTAGGGAGCAGCCCCTGCTCACTGCAACTAGAGAAAAGCCTGTGCAGCAATGAAGACCCAGCACAGCCATACATAGTTGAAAAATAAATATCGCAGCTCCCTCATCCCTTGTGAGCTGACTCTGAGGCGTGTGCCTCACATTTTCCAGCAAGTCTCTCTATAGGATACACCCCCCTTGCCCACAAAGATGCTGATTTGATAAGTCCCCCTGTATTTTCCTTCCCTGTCACATCCCCTCACTCCCTGTATCAGTTTGCTGCTGCTGCTACTAAGCCACTACAGTCGTGTCCGACTCTGTGCGACCCCATAGACAGAAGCCCACCAGGCTCCCCCGTCCCTGGGATTCTCCAGGCAAGAACACGGGAGTGGGTTGCCGTGTCCTTCTCCAATGCGTGAAAGTGAAAAGTGAAAGGGAAGTCGCTCAGTCGTGTCGGACTCTTAGCGACCCCATGGACTGCAGCCTACCAGGCTTCTCTGTCCATGGGATTTTCCAGGCAAGAGTACTAGAGTGGGGCGCCATTGCTAGGGCAGTCAAAACAAAGCCCCACAGGCTGGGTCACTTAAATAACAGAAATTTATTTTCCTAGGCTTCAATCAAGGGATCAGAGATCCAGGTGCAGGCAGGTTTGGTTTCTTCTGAGGCCTCTCTCCTTGGCTTGTAAATGGCCGTCTTCTCCCTGTGTTTTCACATGGTCTTTTTCCTGTGTGTGTCTATGTCCTAATCTCCTCTTCTTACCAAGACTTTCATGCATTGGAGAAGGAAATGGCAACCCACTCCAATGTTCTTGCCTGGAGAATCCCAGGGACGGGGAGCCTGGTGGGCTGCCGTCTATGGGGTCGCACAGAGTCGGACACGACTGAAGTGACTTAGCAGCAGTCATACTGGAATTGTTCTTCAGTCGCTAAGTCATGTCTGACTCTTTATGGCCCCGAGGACTGTAGCCCTCCAGGCTCCTCTGTCCATGGGATTCTCTAGGCAAGAATTCTGGAGTGGGTTGTCATTCCCTTCTCCAGGGGATCTTCCCAAGCCAGAGATCAAACCGATGTCTTTTGTGTCTCCTGCATTGGGAGGTGGATTCTTTACCACTGAGCCACAAGGGAAGTCCTGGGCTCACCTGTGTGACTTCGTTTTTACCTTAATTATCTCTTTAAAGGTCCTGTCTCCATATATAGTTGCATTCTGAGGTATTGGAGGTTAAGACTTTAATATATGAATCGGGGTGGAGGGGGGCTTACAATTCAGACCATGACATTCCCCTCCTGGTGTTTACTGCACATCTCACATGAACTACTTCCACCTAAATCCTTATCTCAGGACCTGATTTTGATCTTGCATGGCCTTGGTCTGCAGTGGCTTGAAGCACGATTTCAGCTCTGGCCAGAGACTGAAGTCAGGCCATGACAGTGAGAGTGCTGAATCCTAGCCACTAGACCAGCAGTCAGTGACAAGCCCCTGGCCCATACGGCTTTGCAGGAAATGAATTTCCACAAAGAAAAGGAAAGTAGTGAAATAAGTAGAGTTTATTAGGAGGAAAAGGATAAACAGACAGGTGGGCACAGAGATAGAGTTGTGCCCTCACGGTAGTTTGAATCACTTATATGGGGGCATTTCTTCCAGGTTTCCTTTCGTCATCTCGCTTTGCTTGCTTCTGAATCTGTACTGGTTTTTGTCAGGGTCCTCCCATGTATGCACATGCATCTCTTAGCCAAGATGGATTCTAGAGAAGAGGCCTATGGGTAGGTTGACATCACTCCATTTTTGACCTCCAAGGAGCCTTGCTGTGCTTGTACAGTCAGGAAGGTTTCCTTGACTTGGAGAAAGAAATGTGTGGTCTCTTATCCGGGCAGGGCTTAGCTTCTCTCTTCTTAATCTTGGAGTATCTGTCCACAGGGGACAAGCTCCAGCTGTTCAGCCTGGGGCTCATCTATTTCCTGCCTCACTTCTGGGGGAATGCTGAAGAAATGTCTAAGAAATAAAAGCTCTTGAAAAAAAGTAAGCAAATCCCCCCAGTACACTCATGATACCCACACTTCAGGGCTTCACCTTGTACTGGCGTTACAGTTGCTCAGTCGTGTCCTACTCTTTAGACCCCATGGACTGTAGCCCACCAAGCTCTTCTGTCCACGGGATTTCCCAGGATTCCCAGGTTGCCATTTTCCTCTCCAGGGGATCTTTCTGACCCAGGGATTGAACCCATGTCTCCTGCATTGCACGAGGTCTCCTGTATTACAGGCGGTCTCCCCTACTGCAGGTGGATTCTTTACCAACTGAGCCACCAGGGAAGCCCTTACCTTGTATTACATTGTACTATTGACTCCTCCCAGATTCATTTCCTCACAGTGATGGAACTACACTTGGTAGATCTCTGTATCCTTATCCAGGCAGTGCTTGGAGGTAGAAAATACCAATTTTACTTGATTTGCTTAAGTCAATGATGTTAGTTATAATCTTTCTTGGAAACTATGTGGTAATAGAAATGCAGAAAGAAGGAAAATGTAAATACCATTTGTTCTTTAATAATGTAAAATCCCTACTATGTCCATTACCAGCAATCTGTACAAATGTGTGATAAATAGCACTGAGTAAAGCACACAATGTTTGTTGACTGATTAAAGTTTTAATGATTTATTTATATAATTGATACAATTTTATTTTTTTGGCCATTGGGCTTGCAGGATCTTAGTTCTCTGACCAGTGGACCACCAGGGAATTCCCATGGTTTTAATGATTTAAATTATGTATGTATATATATATATATATATATATATATCTCATCATCAGTTGAAGTTGAAAGATGAAAACTCTGGATTAAAAAGCCATTTAGACAGTGTTTTCTATAAAATATCTGCAATCTGCTAATGTTACCTACTGGAGAAAATTGGCTAGTGTTCTACTGCTGCTAAGTCGCTTCAGTCGTGTCTGACTGTGCATTTTGATGGTTGTATAACAAGGGGTCTGTATGAAGTGTTTGTTTTTCTTGTTGTTTTAGTCACGAAGTCGTGTCTGACTCTTTTGTGACCCCATGGACTGTAGCCCACCAGGCTCCTCTGTCCATGGGATTTCCCAGGCAAGATTACTGGAGTGGGTTGCCATTTCCTCCTCCAGGGGATCTTTCTGACCCAGGAATCGAACCCACATCTCCTGCATTGGCAGGCGGATTCTTCACCAGTGAGCCACCAGGGAAGTCTGTATGAAGCATTAGTAAACAATACAATTTAGACAGAACAGAAAAATATATGATATACAAGTTTCTTGTGAAAAGGAACAGTTAGAAATTCAATCTAGCTAGTCGCTTTGTAGAATGTTCATTTTGAGTTTATCTGAAGTTTCCTCATCATTTGGTTCAGGTAATGCATTTCTGGCAGGAAAACCACGGAAGTGATGCTGTTTCTTTTCAGGGCATCATGTCATGAAACATATGAAGTCAATTTGTCCCACTCGTTGTGATGTTAACTTTGATCATTAAGGTGGTGTCTGCCAGGTTTCTCTACTACAAAATTACTATTTTTCCCTTTAGAATTAATAAGTGTTTGTGATACTTTCTTATCAAACTTTTAATTTTAGAATCCAGTTGATGATTCTTTCTGAATTAAGTCTCAGTTCAATTCAGTCACTCAGTCATTTCTGACTCTTTGTGACCCCATGGACTGCAGCATGCCAGGCTTCCCTGTCTATCACCAACTCCCAGAGCTTGCTCAAACTCATGTCCATCGAGTTGGTGATGCCATCCAACCATCTCATCCTCTGTCACCCCCTTCTCCTCCTGCCTTCAATCTTTCCCAGCATCAGGGTCTTTTCCAATGAGTTAGCTCTTTGCATCAAGTGGCCAAAGTTTTGGAGTCTTAGCTTCAACATTAGTCCTTCCAATGAATATTCAGGACTGATTTCCTTGAGGATTGACTGGTTTGATCTCCTTGCAGTCCAAGGGATTCTCAAGAGTCTTCTACAACACCACAGTTCAAAAGTATCAATTCTTTGGTGCTCAGTTTTCTTTACAATCCAACTCTCTCATCCATACATGACTACTGGAAAAACCATAGCTTTGACTAGACGGACCTCTGCTGGCAAAGTAATGTCTCTACTTTTTAATATACTGTCTAGGTTGGTCATTTTGCCTGAAAAATTCCATGGATAGAGGAGCCTGGTGGGTTACAGTCCATGGGGTCACAAAGAGTTAGACACGACTGAGCAACTAACTTTCTTTCTTTCTTCTTTTCTAGGTTGGTCATAGCTTTTCTTCCAAGGAGCAAGTGTCTTTTAATTTCATGGCTGCAGTCACCATCCGCAGTGATGTTGGAGCTGAAGAAAATAGTCTCTCACTGTTTCCATTGTTTCCCCATCTATTTGCCATGAAGTGATGGGACCAGATGCCATAATCTTAGTTTTTTGAATTTTGAGTTTTAAGCCAGCTATTTCACTCTCCTCTTTTACTTTCATCAAGAGGCTGTTTAGCTCCTCTTCACTTTCTGCCATAAGGGTGGTGTTGTCTGCTTATCTGAGGTTATTAATATTTCTCCTGGCAATATTGATTCCAGCTTGTGCTTCATCCAACCCAGCATTTCACATGATGCACTCTGCATATAAGTTAAATAAGCAGGGTGACAATATACAGCCTTGATGTACTCCTTTCCCAATTTGGAAGCAGTCTGTTGTTCCATGTCCAGTTTTAACTATTGCTTCTTGACCTGCATACAGATTTCTCAGGAGGCAGGTAAGGTGGTCTGGTATTCCCATCTCTTTCAGAATTTTCCACAGTTTGTTGTGATGCACATAGTCAAAGTCTTTGGCGTAGTCAATAAAGAAGAAGTAAGTGTTTCTCTAGGACTCTTACTTTTTCCATGATACAACGGATATTGGCAATTTGATCTCTGGTTCCTCTGCCTTTATATTCTTTGCAGCCAAATACTTATATGAAAAATTATATTCTTTGCAGCCAAAGATGGAGAAGCTCTATACAGTCAGCAAAAACAAGACCAGGAGCTGACTATGGCTCAGATTGTGAACTCTTTATTGCAAAATTCAGACTTAAATTGAAGAAAGTAGGGAAAACCACTAGACCACATTCAGGTATGACCCAAATCAAATCCCTTATGATTATACTGTGGAAGTGACAAATAGATTCAAGGGATTAGATCTGATAGACAAAATGCCTGAAGAACTATGGAAGGAGGTTCGTGACATTGTATATGAGGCAGCGATCAAGACCATCCCCAAGAAAAAGAAATGCAGAAAGGCAAAATGGTTATCTGATGAGGGCTTACAAATAGCTGAGAAAAGAAGAGAAGTGAAAGGCAAAGGAGAAAAGAAAAGATATACCCATATGAATGCAGAGTTCCAAAGAATAGCAAGGAGAGATAAGAAAGCCTTTCTCAGTGATCAGTGCAAAGAAATAGAGGAAAACAATAGAATGGGAAACACTAGAGATCTCTTCAAGAAAATTAGAGATACCAAGGGGACATTTCATGCAGATGGGCACAATAAAGGACAGAAATAGTATGGACCTAATAGAAGCAGAAGATATTAAGAAGAGGTGGCAAGAATACACAGAAGAACTATACAAAAAAGATCTTCATGACCCAGATAACCACGATGGTGTGATCACCCACCTAGAGCCAGACATACTGGAATGCCAAGTCAAGTGGGCCTCAGGAAGCATCACTACAAACAAAGCTAGTGGAGGTGATGGAATTCCAGGTGAACTATTTCAAATCCTAAAAGATGATGCTGTGCAAGAGCTGCACTCAATATGCCAGCAAATTTGGAAAACTCAGCAGTGGCCACAGGACTGGAAAAGTTCAGTTTTCATTCCAATCCCAAAGAAAGGCAATGCCAAATAATCAAGTACGACAGTTAGCAAATGATAATTTTCTAACTCCATTAATTCTTTATTTGTTGGTGTCTTACAGTAAGGAAGAGGTTTTTTTCTCTCCTATTTATTTAATCATTTGTGTATTATTATTTATTTAATATTGGTAATAGACATTAAAATAGGTGTGAGGTGATATCTTGTTGTGGTTTTAACTCGCATTTCCCTGATGTTTAGTTACGTTGAGCATCTTTTCATGTGCAGCAGCATTTTCCTCTTACTTAGAGTGGCCTTGAAAGACAAGGCCGAGGATGAAATCCTGTCCACGTCTCCAGGGTGGGGCATGAGGATAGAGGCTTTAAGCAATGCATCTGGTTATTCACTTTTCATAGAAAGAGTTGTCTGAAGTTGAAACATACATGGACTTATGGGCAGTGGTTAATGGCTTGGCCGGCTGGTCAGGAATCGAGAGGAAAAAGATCAGATGTGAGAGAAGAAGGTCTGGGATAGAAGCATGTGAGTGGATCAGTGGAAAAGGACATAAAGTTTCCTTCATTAATAATAATAATGGGAGCACCTACAATGGAAGAGGCATTAAATGGTGATATGATGGTAACCACCAGCACTGCATCTTTTAAATGCAGCACTAATTTTCTGCCATCCCCCCTAGGAGATAAGATGGTTTGGTCAGCGGGGCAGATTCAGAGGCTTCTACTTAGCCATCTCCATTAAAACAGCTCTTCTCCTAGACACCAAGGACCAGTGTTAGCTATCAACTATGCGTATTCCAATTATACTAGCTGGAACCAGGAAAATTACCAGATGTGGGTCTGTGGACTCTCTTTATTACCTGGCCCCTTAGGCCTCCCATTCCAATAGGGAGCCAACATCAACTCAGACTCTGTCCAATATTCCTTGAATTGTTTGGGTATCCCTCTTTCCCCAATGTACAGTTGCCTGAATGAATTATCCCTTTGTGGAGCCCTCTGGTCCTAGATCTCCTAACTTTTCTTCTCCTCCAGATGTTCCACAACTCACTTATTCCAGCCAGGAACCTTGGTTCCTGCCTTAACTCCTCTCCTTCCTAAGCTCCGATATCTAACCAATCACCAAGGTTTTTGTTTTTTTTTAAATCTCCATCTCCCGTATCTGTGGAATCCATCCAAATCCCCATTCTCATTGAAGCTTCTGTGGTTGAGACCATCACCTCTGAATTACTGTAATTTATTCTTCACTGGTCATACAAAGCATTGATGTATTCTTAGCTAATCATCTCATTGCCCTCCTTAACACAGTTTCCATAGGACAACCAAAATGATCGGGTCACTTCATCCTCCTTGCTTAAGAACCCTTACTGCCTCTCTGATGTCAGACTAAACTGCTTAGTAGGACCCTGATTTTCTACTATTGTTTAAATATTCCCAGTCTTCCCATTGTCTATCTCACACCAATAACTAGTCATCTGGTAGGTCTTTCTGTTCCTCCAGGCCCTTGGCATAGGCTATTATTTCCATCCACATAGCAATGATATCAACTACTTGCTGGGAAAGGCACAGATGGAATGCACGTGCAGTCTTTATTATGCATTAGGCTCTCAATACAGTTTTCAGGTGGCTCAGCGGTAAAGAATCCACTTGCCAATGCAGGAGACACAGGAGACGTAGGTTCGAACCCTGGGTCAGGAAAATCCTTTGGAAGAGGAAACCGCAACCCATTCCATTATTCTTGCCTGGAAAATCCCATGGACAAAGGTACTTGGTGGGCTTCAGTCTGTGGGGTTGCAAAGAGTCTGATATCACTGAGCACACACATACTGCACTGCAGGCTCTCAATAATTACCGGCTAAATAAGTGACTGGGGTGATGGATCGGTGCCTGGTGGCTCAGACAGTAAAGAATTCGCCTGCAATGTGGGAGACCTGGGTTTGATCCCTGGGATGGGAAGATTCCCTGGAAGAGGGCATGGCAACCCACTCAAGTATTCTTGCCTGGAGAATCCCCATGGATAGAGGAGCCTGGAGGGCTACAGTCCACAAGGTTACAAAGAATAGGACACAACCAAGCGACTAAGCACAGCACAGCACAGGGTGACTGATAAGGCCATGTCCTCTTGACTATAAATTGATTGTATTTTACATTAATGATTGTTAAACTAGGATTTCATTCTCCCTCTGGACATTATTTACATTTAATAATAAATGAACAACTGCAGTTCTCTTTGACAGCAGGACATTTATTCACTTTTCACAGTTGAAAATGCCTGGTGAAGTAAACAATTAAGACAGACAAAAGCTTTACCCTCTGAGCTTTAAACAGTAACCAGACAACTTCATTCGTTCTAAAAATTATTAACTATCCCACTGACAATATACTCACAATACAGTGCCCTGGGTTCAACTGACCCGACCTCAAAGCACTTTGCAGGCGCTCACCATGAATTTAGAAAACAATTTGTTTCCCCTGAGATGATGGGCTTGGGGTATGAACAAATGCAAAGGATCTAAAAGACTGAATCACACAGAGAACTTTAACTAGTAGCTCCACCCTATGAGCCTCTGTCACCCTGTTTGTTTAGTCGCTTCAGTCGTGTCCTACTCTGCGACCCCATAGACGAAAGCCCACCAGGCTGCTCCGTCCCTGGAATTCTCCAGGCAAGAACACTGGAGTGGGTTGCCATTTCCTTCCCCAATGCAGCAAAGTGAAAAGTGAAAGTTAAGTCAATCTGTTGTGCCCGACTCGTAGTGACCCCATGGACCGCAACCCACCAGCCTCCTCCGTCCATGGGTTTTTCCAGGCAAGAGTACTGGAGTGGGGTGCCATTGCCTTCTCCGATACACTGAGCACATCACGAGAAATGACAGGCTGGATGTTACAAGCTGGAATCAACATAGGTGGGAGAAACATCAACAACCTCAGATACGCGGATGATACCACTCTGATGGCAGAAAGTGAAGAGGAAGTAAAGAGCCTCTTGATGAAGGTGAAGGAGTAGAGTGAAAGAGCCGGCTTAAGACTAAATATTAAAAAAACTAAGATCATGGCATCTGGCCACATCAGTTCAGTTCAGTTCAGTTCAGTTGCTCAGTCGTGTCTGACTCTTTGTGATCCCATGAATCGCAGCACGCCAGGCCTCCCTGTCCATCACCAACTCCCGGAGTTCACTCAGACTCACGGCCATTGAGTCAGTGATGCCATCCAGCCATCTCATTCTCTGTCGTCCCCTTCTCCTCCTGCCCAAAATCCCTCCCAGCATCAGAGTCTTTTCCAATGAGTCAAGTTTTTGCATGAGGTGGCCAAAGTACTGGAGTTTCAGCTTTAGCATCTTTCCTTCCAAAGAAATCCCAGGGCTAATCTCCTTCAGAATGGACTGGTTGGATCTCCTTGCAGTCCAAGGGACTCTCAAGAGTCTTCTCCAGCACCACAGTTCAAAAGCATCAATTCTTCAGTGCTCAGCCTTCTTCACAGTCCAACTCTCACATCCATACATGACCACAGGAAAAACCATAGCCTTGACTAGATGGACTTTGTTGGCAAAGTAATGTCTCTGCTTTTGAATATGCTATCTAGGTTGGTCATAACTTTCCTTCCAAGGAGTAAGTGTCTTTTAATTTCATGGCTGCAGTCACCATCTGCAGTGATTTTGGAGCCCCCCAAAATAAAATCTGACACTGTTCCCACTGTTTCCGCATTGTGGCTCAGATCATGAACTCCTTATTGCCAAATTCTGGCCACATTACTGCATTGCAAATAGAAGGGGAAAAGGTGGAAGTAGTGACAGATTTCCTCTTCTTGGACTCCAAAATCACTGCGGACAGTGACTGCAGCCATGAAATCAGAAGACGATTGTTTCTTGGCAGGAAAGCGATGACAAACCTAAACAGTGTGTTGAAAAGCAGAGACATTGCTCTGCCAGCAATGGTCTGTATAGTCAAGGCTGTGGTCTTCCCAATGGTCACATACGGTTGTGGGAGCTAGACTGTAAAGAAGGCACAACGCCAAAGAATTGATGCCTTCGAACTATGGTGCTGGAGAAGACTCCCAAAAGCCCCTTGGACAGCAAGGAGACCAAACCAGTCAATCTTAAGGGAGCTCAACCCTGATTATTCACTAGAAAGACTGATGCTGAAGTTGAAGCTCCAGTATTTGGTCATATGTTGCGAACAGACGACTCATTTGAAAAGTCCCTGATGCTGGGAAAGATTGAGGATAGAACGAGAAGAAGGCGTCAGAGGATGAGATGGCTGGACTGCATCATGGATTCAATGAACATGAACTTGTGCAAACTCCAGGAGATGATGAGGGACAGGGAGGCCTGGCGTGCTGCAGTCCATGGGATAGGAAAAAGTCTGGACACGACTGGGCGCCTGAGCAACAACAAAAGCCTCTGACCACAGCCACGTGGAGTCTGGGACCTGAGCTTTCCGCCTCTAGCTAAAGCCACCTCCAGCTCAGGTAGATTCAGAGTCCCACCTCCCCTCCCACCCGCTTCCACACTCCGGCCCAACGCTGAGCCCCGCCCCTCGCCTCTTCTGCCGGCTCCCCTCCCTACCTGGCCCCGCCTTCATACTTGGACCCCTCTTCCTCCTCCCCGCCCCTTTACCTTTCCAAGCTCGTGCCCCACCTTAAGCCCCGTCCAGCCCTGAGCCGCGCCCCTCGCTTCCACTCCTGACCCCCTGGTCCACACGAGCCTGGTTCAAAGCCCCGCCTCCCCTCCCGCCCCGCTTTCACACTGCGGCCCAAACCCTTCGGGCCCCGCCCCTCGCCTCCCCTCCTGGCCCCACCTCCACGCTCAGACCCCACCCCGCCCCTCCTCCTCTACTTTTCACGCTCTGGCGCCCCGCCACTCTCCGCCCCGGCCGGCCCTGAGCCCCGCCCCTCGCCTCCTCTCAGGCCCCGGCTCCCCGCCTGGCCCCACCTCCACGCTCGGACCACCTCCCGCCCCTCCCCCTCAACTCTTCCCTCTCTGGCCCCCCCTACTCTCCTTCCCTCCAGGCCCCGCCTCCCCACCGCCCCCCAGGCCCCGCCTCTCCGCCTGGCCCCACCTCCACGCTCCGACCCCACCCCGCCCCTCCCCCTCTACTCTTCACGCTCTGGCGCCCCTGTCCGCCCCAGCTGGCCCTGAGCCCAGTCTCCACGTCCCATCCAGACTTCCTGGGCCCGAACCCGCCTCCCGGGGGCGGGCCTGCACCAGGTGCGGGCTCGCGGTGCGGCGGATCGCCAGGTGCGCCTTCCGCGTAAAGATGGCTGCCGTCTGCCGCGACGGGGTCTGGCTCCCGCCCCGCCGCCGCCTTTCCGCCGGGCGCCCGCTGCTCTGCTTCGCCCTCTGCCTCCTGTGCTGCGGCCCAGCGGCTGTGGGCGCCGTCCCCGAGGTCGGGCTCTGGACCGCGACGATCAGTGACGTAAGCGGAATGTCGGGACCGAGGCGAGGCGCATCTGAGGCCCGCAGGGTTCTCTGGCCCCCGCTAGGAGCCAGTCCTGGGCTTGTTCATCTGGTCAAGTCTGCTCTGGGCGCCCAATACGTTTCCTGGGCCTTTTGTCCGCTGTGGGCGGGGAGCGCCCCCTCCTCCGGCCAGATCTAGCCTATGGGGAAGATGAGTCAGGCTTCTGTGCAGGGGGGCGGCTCTCCCCTCTGAACCCTGTTAGTGAAAATCATCTTTCCCGTAGTCCTGGCCTCTCGCTCTGCTCGGACAGTCTCTGGCTAGATCAGGCCCTTCTTTATTCAGACCTGAGCCCTGAACCCCTTGGCACTCCTAGCGGCATCTTTGGATTTGACCCCTCGTGCCGGGGTGTAGCCACAGGGCCACACCCTTGTAGCCACAGGAAGGACTTTACAGTGTTTCAGTTTCCGCATACATTTATAAAGCGTGTGCGTCTTTATTCCTCTTTTTCTCTCTCTTCCTCCCTCTCTCCCTTTTTCTTCCTTTTTCCTTTCTTCCAGAAGGGAACAGGCAACAGTCATGCCACTCCCTTTCCCTCATTCTGGGTTTCTCTCGTGCTCCTATCACAGTTCTGGGAGTATGTGTGGTTGGGGGGCGGGGGCGGGACATTTGCAAGGCTAGTCCGGAGGCTTGAGCCCGTGGAAACACTTCTTTCCAGGGCAGGCCATTTGAGAACTTGACATCTGGAAGTTTCACGTCTCATGTTGTGGGAGGAATGCCGGGGTAGAATTTTGGAAAGATTTGCTAAAGAGGGACAGGAAATCGAAGAGGCCTTACTACGACTTTTCTAGAGTCAGATGATTTGATTCATCCATCTCTGTTTGAGATGAATATTTTCCACATGTATAGAAGCGATGTCTGAATTCTTTTTATTAATTTATTTTTATTCATGGCTGCGCTGGGTCTTCCTTGCTGCGTATGGGTTTTCTCTGTTTGCTGTGAGTGGGAACTACTACTAGTTGAGGTGCTCAGGCCTCTCATTGCAGAGGCTTCTCTTGCTGTAGAGCAGGGTCTTTAGGACTGGAGCCTCAGTAGTTGTGGTGAGCCTGCAGCATATGGGATCTTCCTGGACCAGGTATCCAACCCATGTCCTCTGCATTGGCAGGCAGATTGTTAACCTCTGGACCACCTGGGAAGTCTGGATGTCCGAATTCTAAAGGCAAAACTTAATTTTGAACTCCTCAATCAGAAAAAGAAAGTAGTGTAGGAGACTACAAATTCTTCCCAGAGCACAAAAGCTACATAGAGGCTAGAGTATGTATCTTTCTGAATCTTTAAGACCCAGTGCAACCATTTCTTCCAGGATTCTCCTGGGTTGGTGCCCTATTTTGTGTACCAATCATAGAGCCTGTGTATCTCCATTATTGAATTTCTCTGAACAGTAAAAAGCAAAATTCAGAGTGTAAGGTAAGGGAGTTAGAGAAGGCGAGGTTCAGAAAAACCGGCACTTTACAGGAACAGATCACCTTCAATGAGGCGAGAAGGGGCAGCAGTCAGATTAGTGAGCTGCTGCACTAACCCAAGAAAAGAGTGAGTATGTATAGGCATGTATGTGGAAAGCTACTGTCTTAAGGGGGCCTGTTCTTCTCCACGGTTGTTCAGAGTAGTTATCTCCTGGGTGTAATCAACCTTAATGTCCATTTGTTTTCTTCCGGTGAGAGAGTTCTTTGTTTTGCATAGAATGGTGGGGAGGACCTGGAGGGGAATTTTAACTCCAGGCTATTTTGAGCCAAGTAACTTTCCTTCACAGAGAACCACACTTAAGGTTTCATGCTGCTTCTGTAGTGAATGGGCAATAGCAAAAACTAAGAATAAATTGGAAATAAATTGGCTGCAGAGTGCTTGACCATATCTGTACAAATCTTTGCCAAGTACACTTTGGATAGGGAGATTCCTAAAGCCATGGGGAGAAAATAACTTTGCTTCTTGCGTGAGAAAGAAAATTTTTCTTTGGATCCCATATAATCTTTATTTTTGTTGTTTAGTCGCTGAGTCATGTCCGACACTTCTGTGATCCCATGGACTGTAACCTGTTAGGCTCCCCTGTCTATGGGGTTTCCCAGGCAAGGATACTGGAGCGGGTTGTCATTTCCTTCTTCAGGGGATCTTCATGACCCAGGGATCAAACCCATGTCTCTTGCATTGGCAGGTGGATTTTTTACCACTGAGCCAGCAGGAAAGCCCCACGTGATCTTTAGTCCTATGTGATTCAGGACAGTCACTCATTCAGTCGCTCAGTTGTGTCCGACTCTTTGCGACCCCATGAATCGCAGCACGCCAGGCCTCCCTGGCCATCACCAGCACGCCAGGCCTTCCTGTCCATCACCAACTCCCGGAGTTCACTCAGACTCACGTCCATCGAGTCAGTGATGCCATCCAGCCATCTCATCCTCTGTCGTCCCCTTCTCCTCCTGCCCCCAATCCCTCCCAGCATCAGAGTCTTTTCCAGTGAGTCAACTTTTTGCATGAGGTGGCCAAAGTACTGCAGTTTCAGCTTTATCATCATACCTTCCAAAGAAATCCCAGGGCTGATCTCCTTCAGAATGGACTGGTTGGATCTCCTTGCAGTCCAAGGGACTCTCAAGAGTCTTCTCCAACACCACAGTTCAAAAGCATCAATTCTTCGACGCTCAGCCTTCTTCAAATTCTCACAGTAACAATCCATAAAGCTCTTTGCAAAGGGTAGGCTGATTTTTTTTTCCCTCTCCCTTATTTTAATTTGTCACAACTTGTTATTCAGAACTGGAAAGGAAAGTGTAGCTTTCTTTCATTTGTCCTACAAATTCATCCAGAAATGGTTCTTTCGATTGTAAAGGTCAACAGTTTAAGTGCCTGCCTACCATGTGCCATGCACTACATTGGCCATTGCTGTTGGAAGGATGTATTTTAGACACAGCCGCCTCTCTCAAGAAGCTCACACAGTGGAGGGAGAGCAGATTCGTGGGTAGTAATTACACACATGGTGGCATTCCTGGGATATTACTGGAGCACTGAGGAAATCACCTAACCCCACTTTCTGGAGTTGGTGCATGGCTGACTCTGAAAGGATGCGTAGATGAAGAAGGAGGCGGCGAGTATAACAGCAGCCGTGTAGAAACTCTTGGTGAGTCTGCTGACAAGGCAGGAGTGTTACTTGGGATTGGACCACCATAAGCCTTCCATCCCTGAGCTTGGCCTTGAGCCCGTGGCCTCAAACTCAAGGACCTGTGGGGGCTGAGGCAAGTCCTATCAGTGAGTGAAGCAAGTTAGGTTTGGGGCCGGTGGGGAATGCTGTGAACTGCAGATGACGTGCCACTGCTGAAGAGGGCGCTTGCCATTCAGCTCTAGCTGTGGATGCTGTAGGGCGGTCGACACATTTTTTTATCTTTTTTGGCCGCACCACGCAGCATGTGGGATCTTAGTTCCCCAATCAGGTGTCACACCCTCACCCCCTGCAGGGAAAGTGCAGAATCTTAACCTTTGGACCTCCAGGGAAGTCCGTATATTTTTACTGTGTCAGCTAATTCAGAAAAAGTTTTAAAAGGCTCCTTGTGGGCCCAACACCACCCATTTTTTAGGTTGAATTTACATGTTGGCCACCAGTAGCAACTTGGGAGTGAATGAGGGCAAGCCATGGAAGAGTTTTAGACATACCTGCTAATCACGGTGGCTGTTATCTAAGGATGAATTGTAGGCTCCAGTCTGGAGGCAGAGGTACCAGTTAATTGCAGAAGTATAGGCCTGAATCAGGGCAGTGGTGGCAGGAATGGAGGGGGTGTTTGCTTTGTCACTCAGTCGTGACTGACTCTTTATGGCCCCAGGGACTGTAGACTTCTAGGCTCCTCTGTCCATGGGATTTCCCAGGCAAGAATACTGGAGTGGGTTGCCATTTCCTCCTCTGGGGGGCCTCCCCAACGCAGGGGCTGAACCCATGTCTCCTGCATTGGCAGGTGGATTCTGAACCACTGAGCCACCAGGGAAGCCCTGCAGGAATGAAGAGAAAGGGCTAAATCTGAGAAATGTCTGTGCCTTGGAGATGGGGTGATGGAGGTGAGAGACCCAAAGAAACCATGACTTGGGTGATTGGGGATGGCATAACCTACATACAACCAAGCTGGTCAGCACAGGGAGAGCTGGTGAGGAGCAGAGGGGGAGGCGTCTGGTTTAGTGCAGGTGAAATAGGTTAAAACGTCTGCCTGCAATGTGGAAGACCTGGGTTCGATCCCTGGATCGGGAAGATCCCCTGGAGAAGGAAATGACAACCCACTCCAGTACTCTTGCCTGGAGAATCCCATGGACGGAGGAGCCTTTTGGGCTACAGTGCACGGGGTCGCAAAGAGTCGGACACGACTAAGCGACTTCACTCACTCACTCACTCAAATGTGGACAGTATTGGACATCCCAGAGAGTGTGACCTTTAGGTAATTGGGTATGTGGACGTGCAGCTCAGAGGAGGGATCTGGACCAGGGTTTTATTGATGTTGAAACTGTTGAGGAGGGGTGGGATTTCCGTCGTGGTCCAGTGGTTAAGAGTGCACCTTCTAATGCAGGGGATGTAGGTTTGATCCCTGGTTGGGGAATTAAGATCCTACATGCCTCAAGGACAAAAACCCCAAACATAAAACAGAAGCAATCTTGTAGCAAATTCAATAAAGACTTTAAAAAAGAATGATCTGCATTAAAAAAAAATCTTGAAGAAAACCATCACGGAGGGAAAAGGGTTATCGAGAAAGAACAGTTTCTCCTATCAGGGTTTTCCTGTAATCCCTAACCACTTGTTCGCTTAACTTAATCTCTTCTCACAGAATTTTTATTCTTGGTGAGGGCAGACATGGATCAAACCAGTCAATCCTAAAGGAAATTAGTCCTGAATATTCATTGGAAGGACTGATACTGAAGCTGAAAGTCCAGTACTTTGGCTACCTGATGGGAAGAACCTGATGCTGGGAAAGATTGAAGGCGGGAGAAGAAGGGGACGACAGAGGATGAGATGGCTGGATGGCATCATCAACTCAATGGACGTGAGTTTGAGCAAATTCCAGGAGTTGGTGATGGACAGGGAGGCCTGGCGTGCTGCAGTCCACGGGGTCACACAGAGTCGGACACAACTGAGCGACTGAGCTGACTGAGGGCGACATGAAATAACTAGCTAGTACAAGGTTTCATTGTGCTTGTGGTGAGGGATGCAACGAATGGGTCCTATGAACCTTGCAAGGGAGGGCCGGCCTGGTGTGGGCCCTGGTGGAAGATGCCCTGAGGAAGGGGATGTTGAGCTGGGCTGTCAGGGGTCAGAAGGAAATAACTAGAGGAAGAGTAAATTTTCAGGTAAGTTTTCAGGTTGACCGCTAAGGTCCTGAGGGCTGGAAGGAGTATTATGTTTTTGATGACCAGGCCTTGGTTACACCGGGCCCTGTGAGCCACAGGGAGATTTGGTCTGTTGTAAAAAGACAGTCTGTGGTATAGTGCAGTGGTAAAGAATCTGCCTGCCAGTACAGGAGATGCAAGAGACGCAGGTTCAATCCCTGGATCGGGAAGATCCCTTGAAGAAGGAAATTGCAATCTGCTTCCTTATTACCTGGGAAATCCCAGAGACAGAGGAGCCTGGTGGCTATAGTCCATGGAGTGTCAAAGAGTCAGACATGACTGAGCGCACACACAGAGAGGGTGGTAAGCCACAGCTCAGAGAAAGGGTCAGCTGTTTTATCAAAGGCGCGTTTATGTTGATGCCAGGAGAGCAGGCGCAGGCGCAAGACACGCAGCCCTCCCTCGGCCCCTGTGTGCTGCTGGCCTCAGGCTGTGAGCCTTGCGGGGGCCTCACGTCCGCTGCAGGGAGTAGATTACTTGGGACAAGGCTCTGAGCCAGGCAGTGATGGGACCAGATCTATGAGTTGCTTTGTTTTTTCTCTTTTGACCACACACCATGAGGGATCTTAGTTCCCTCACCAGGGATCAAACCTGTGCCCTCTGCATTGGAAGCATGTTGTCTTAACCATTGGGCCACCAGGGAAGTCCAAGATTTACATTAAGAAAAATAATAATAATTGATTTGGTCATAGGGAGGAGTGAAAGGATTGTTGTTGTTGTTCAGTCGCTAAGTCGTGTCTGACTCTTTGTGACCCCTTGGACCGGAGCACACCAGGCTTCCTTCACCATCTCCCAGAGTTTGCTCAAATTCATGTCCACTGAGTCAGTGATGCCATCCAACCATCTCATCCTTTGTCGTCCCCTTCTTCTTTTGCCTTCAATCTTTCCCAACATCAGGGTCTTTTCCAGTGAATTGGCTCTTCGCATCAGGGGGCCAAAGGATTGGAGCTTCAGCTTTAGCATCAGTCCTCCCAGTGAATATTCAGGGTTGATTTCCTTTAGGATTCATGGTTCAATCTTGCAGTCCAAGGGACTCTCAAGAATATTCTCCAGCACCACAATTCAAAAACGTCAGTTCTTTGGTGTTTATTTTCCAGAATACAACAGTACTTTTAAATAGTAGAGAGAAATGTTTTTAACAAGATTTTTCTTTTTTCATTTTTAAAAATACACGTGTATATATATATTTTGGTTGCGGTGAATCTTCGTTGCTGCGCGAGGGTTTTCTCCAGTTGAAGCGAGCAGGGGCTACTCCAGTTGCAGTGCGTGGGCTTCTCATTGCGGGGGCTTCTCCCGTGGCAGAGTGCGGGCTCTGGGCGAGTGGGCATTCATGGCACCCGGGCCTAGTTGTTCTGCGGCATATGCAGTCTTCCCAGATCAGGGATCAAACCCAGGTCTCCTGCATTAGCAGCTGATTCTTATCCACTTACGTCCAGGGAAGTCCAGTATATTTATTTCTTAATTTGGCTGCACCGGGTATTAGCTCTGGTTAGTTAGCTAGTTACTAGTTAGATGTGGGATCTAGCTTTCTGATCAGGGATCACACCTGGCCCCCTGCTTGAGCAGAGCAGGGAATGCTAGCCACTGGACCATGAGGGAAGTCCCTAACAAGATCTTTCTATATTTCTTTGTTTCTCATTACAGAAATCAGGACCTTTGATATTTAGGAAAACTATGTTTAACTCTACTGAGATCAAATTTTCTGGTAAGTATAATAAGCTAATGTAATACTGAAGTAACAATAAATTATAAGTAAGCAACATATAATCTAATATGTTAGCATAATATAAACTAACATGACACATTATAATATTATGTATTTTAAACTAGGCAGATGTTTTTAGGTGATTATAACATTTTAAAAGTCTCTTGATCCAGTCAAATTGTAGTTATTTTCAAGAATGGATTTTTCTAATCTTGTCTCAGAAAATGTAATATGAATCATTATTTAAAAGTTATAGTTAAAGCCTAATAAAGGAATCTTCAGCAAAACAGTATTTCACTTCTGTGAAATTTGACTTTGAATCCGTTTTAAAGTACAATAAATTCTTTTTATGGATATAGGAAATGCCATGATTGTGATGAAACCTTTGTGCCTCTGAAATCTGTCTAAATATACACGATTGTAGTATGAAATAAAAATTATTAGACACTGATATTTTAATTAGGATTTTAGGGGTTCAGTTCAGTTCAGTTCAGTCGCTCAGTCGGGTCCGACTCTTTGCGACCCCATGAATCACAGCACGCCAGGCCTCCCTGTCCATCACCAACTCCCGGAGTTCACTCAGACTCACGTCCATCGAGTCAGTGATGCCATCCAACCATCTCATCCTCTGTCGTCCCCTTCTCCTACTGCCCCCAGTTGCTCCCAGCATCAGAGTCTTTTCCAATGAGTCAACTCTTCACATGAGGTGGCCAAAGTACTGGAATTTCAGCTTTAGCATCATTCCTTCCAAAGAAATCCCAGGGCTAATCTCCTTCAGAATGGACTGTTTGGATCTCCTTGCAGTCCAAGGGACTCTCAAGAGTCTTCTGAACACCACAGTTCAAAAGCATCAATTCTTCGGCGCTCAGCCTTCTTCACAGTCCAACTCTCACATCCATACATGACCACAGGAAAAACCATAGCCTTGACTAGATGGACCTTTGTTGGCAAAGTGATGTCTCTGCTTTTGAATATGCTATCTAGGTTGGACATAACTTTCCTTCCAAGGAGTAAGCGTCTTTTAATTTCATGGCTGCAGTCACCATCTGCAGTGATTTTGGAGCCCCCCAAAATAAAGTCTGACACTGTTTCCACTGTTTCCCTATCTATTTCCCATGAAGTGATGGGACCGGATGCCATGATCTTCGTTTTCTGAATGTTGAGCTTTAAGCCAACTTTTTCACTCTCCACTTTCACTTTCATCAAGAGGCTTTTTAGTTCCTCTTCACTTTCTGCCATAAGGGTGATGTCATCTGCATAGCTGAGGTTATTGATATTTCTCCCTGCAATCTTGATTCCAGCTTGTGTTTCTTCCAGTCCAGCGTTTCTCATGATGTACTCTGCATATAAGTTAAATAAGCAGGGTGACAATATACAGCCCTGACGTACTCCTTTTCCTATTTGGAACCAGTCTGTTGTTCCATGTCCAGTTCTAACTGTTGCTTCCTGACCTGCATACAATTTTAGGGCTTATGAAAGCGAAAATACTGCTCAGGACTCTTCTCTGTGTAAATACCGATATGTCATGACTGACAAGTCATAGAGGGAGAGGTTTTCAGTATATTTAGTGGGTTTTCAGGCTTCCCTAGTGGCTCAGCAGTGAAAAACTCGCCTATCAATGCAGGAGATGTGGCTTCAATCCCTGGGTCGTGAAGATCCCCTGGAGGTGGAAATGGCACCCCACTCCAGTATTCTTGCCTGGAGAATCCCATGGACAGAGGAGCCTGGTGGGCCATAGTCCATGGACTTGCAAAGAGTTGGACACAACTTAGTGAGTAAATAACAACAACAAGTGGGTTTACACTTAATCTCAGTGTTTCATGGTAAATGTAGTGGGTTTACTGTGCCCTCACTCCTCTTGGTGTTTTCAGTAAGTTGGCTAGGTCAGTTGGTTGCCAGGGCTAAAGTTTGGGGATCAGGAGTAGTTTTTTTGGTTGGATAGAGCAGTTGGGCTTCATGGCCTCCACAGCCATGCCCATTTTCTCTCTCATGCATCCTCTGATCATCTGTTGGGCTGTTGTGCGCTGTGTGGTCTCTGCTGATGGAAGTAGGCGAGTCATTAGCTAGAAAGCAGAGGCGGGTTAAAGCAGCTCCCTGAGATCATAGATCTTCAGTCGGTGATAAGAACTTGGTAAGAAGAAATCAAAGCCCAAGGTGGTGAGGAAAAGATTTTGGCATCTCAGTGCTTTAATAAATTCATGTCACAGTGTCTAGACAAGATTTTAAACACTGGGGCAGACAAAAAAAACTCTGTGGGGGAGTAAAAGTTTATATGGACCAGTGAAACAGATAATACGGTTTTTATGGCTCAAGTGGTAAAGAATCGCCTGCAGTGCAGGAGACACAGGAAACACGGGTTCAGTTCCTGGTTCGGGAAGATCCCCTGGAGAAGGAAATGGCAACCCATTCCAGTATTCTTGCCTGCAGAATCCCATGGGCAGGGGAGCCTGGTGGGCTACAGTCCGTGGGGTCGCAAAGAGTCTGACATGACTGAGCAAGCATGCAACACAATGTAAATGTCTGAGATCAGGCTTGAAGTAGATCACAGTTTAGTATTAACATATCTAAAGGGAGAAAGAGTGACGCAGCAGGAGGGAGTTAGGAACAAAAGCATTTTGTTTAAAATGAGAGTTTAGTCGGGTGAAAGCTGGCAGTGCCTCAGCGCTGGCGGGCGAGAGGTCTTTCTTGAGCTGTGACCAAGGCTCTGACAGGTGGCTGGCAGGGGTGGATGTACCTGAGCCTCCTGTTCTGCCATGCTCGCCAGGCAACCTCTGCATCACACTGGGCGTCCAGGAAGGCTTGTTGAAGAGAGCTAATTGATCGTTACATGTGTACTTTATAGTTACTATTTATTTTAAGTGAGCAGTTGGGCATTTGGGTTTATACATGTGTAGGAGAAGGCAATGGAACCCCACTTCAGTACTCTTGCCTGGAAAATCCCATGGACGGAGGAGCCTGGTGGGCTGCAGTCCATGGGGTCTCGAGGAGTCGGACACGACTGAGCGACGTCACTTTCACTTTTCACTTTGCTGCATTGGAGAAGGAAATGGCAACCCACTCCAGTGTTCTTGCCTGGAGAAGCCCAGGGACGGCGGAGCCTGGTGGGCTGCCGTCTGTGGGGTCGCACAGAGTTGGACACGACTGAAGCGACTTAGCAGCAGCAGCGGCAGCAGCAGCTGTAGTGCGAAAAAGGAGACAGCATCTCTGAGTTCTCACAGAGTGAAGTTTTAGTGCCTGCAAAGTTAAGCATTGGTCCCTTGGATGTGTGCCTATGCTGTTTGGTGGACTGACATCAGGCTTTCCCTTGGGTGACCCCATACTCCTTAGCAAACTGCCTCAGGCGGCCACACTGCTGCTGCCCTCCGCCTGCTGGGCCTCTGCTTGTCCTGTCTGTCCACCCCCCTCTTCCCTGGGCGGACTTCTGTTCTTTGCTCGTGAGCCAGCTGGGGCCCCATTCTTCATGCCCACCTGACTGTGTTAGGCACCTTGCCCAGGGCTCGCTTGATCCCTTCTTCTCAGCCCCTTCCTCCATCAAAGGTGCCTGTTAACTCTCCTTTCCCCTAATTCCTCTTTAGTCAAGCATCCAGGGATTATTCTAGTTTACCACTATGTCCCTTCCTGGCACACAAGGGCTACTTACTCGGTACTTTTTGGGTGGATAAGTCAGTGAAGAGAGCGTTTCAGAGTGAAATAAACAGTGACTGAGCATATCTGGGTACTCTGTTTATTTTAACACTGGACTTAACATATAGATGAAATGACTAGTCTTATAGCAACATTTGGTTCACTGTGATAATGTAATGAACTTATCTGTCTCATTTTGTGGCGACTTTTTGGAGGAATTAGGTAATATTTTACTCATTGTTTCCTTAAGGTAGCCTAGTTTAAATTGAATTCTTGAAACCTGAAATTTAAATTGGGGTATATAATATTGTTTACAATATTGTTACTACAATATGAGACTTTCTTTTTCTAAACAGTTAAGTCATTCAGTTGTCCCAGGCCTGTGAAGTTTACCATAGAGTGGCATTTGAAGCATCATACCTGTCACAATGACTATTCTGAGTTGGAAGTAAGTAAAATGCAAATTTTAAATGAGTGTAAAGCTATGAAGGAAAAATTACAGAGTATAAAGATTTATTTGCTCATTAAGTGAGGAGTCTAGAAATAGAGACTGTACTTTTAGAAGTGCCACAGATTTATTTTGGGACTTAACAATAAATGCTTTAATTATGTCAAAATATATGCTTTCTGAGAATACAAGTCTATCAGTTTCCTTGTATCTATGAAAAACATTAGTTATTATTTAAATCAGAGTTATAGGAACCATTGATAAAGGGCTTGTGAATCATACATAAATAAAAATAAACTTAATTTAAAGAAGAAATGTAAAAATTTCATTCATCCAGAAAATGAGTAGCAGGGAACCTAGGGCTTTAGTGCAGATGAGCAGATTTCATGAGTATGAGTAGATCTCATCAAGAGGTGAGGAGGGAGACGGGAGAGCGTGAGAGGCTCATCAAGAGGTGAGGAGGGAGACGGGAGACTGTGAGAGGAGGAAACAGAGTCCAGGCGAGGTCAGTGTGTGCTTCCTGAGGAAATCACAAAAATATTCACTTAGATTGCATAGGACATCAGATTTAGGATATTTAATGTTGATACTACCCTATTAGCTGATAAATCTTATTCAGATTTTGCCAGTGTCTCAAGAACGTCCTTTTTAGCAGCTTTTCTTTCTTTCTTTTTTTTATACAGAATCCAATCCAGGATCACATTGTATTTCTGCATGATTTTTTTTGGGGGGCGTGGGGTGGTCGGCTGTCATTCATGACATGACACCGATACGTACAATCGATTTATTTTTATAAGATGTCCCTCAATTTGAGTGTTTCTTAAATTTTCTCATGAATAAATTCAGGTTATATTTTTGTCAGACATACCATACCCTGGAGAAGGAAATGGCAGCCCACTCTAGTATTCTTGCCTGGAGAAGCTCATGGATAGAGGAGCCTGGCAGGCTCCAGTCCATGGGGTCACAGAGAGTCGGACACTGCTGAAGCGACAGCATGCACGCACTAGAAAATACACTGTTTTGCCCCATTTTTGATGATGTTAATTTGCTCAGTCAGTTAGGGAAGTTTCTGTCCATTTTCCACTGTAAAGCTGCTACTTTTCTCTCTGTTGTTAACAATAATTTGTGAAGAAACACTTTTGTATTCATGTGTAAATATCCTGTTTTCCATCAGTCCTTGTTTTAATGCTCTTTGGTCCTTGCCTGAGTAATTAGTTGTTAGTGATGACTGCTGGGGCGCCCCAGGTGGCGCTAGCAAGTAAGGGGCCACTTGACAGCGCAGACAGATGTAGGAGATGCGGGTTCGAACCCTGGGTCGGGAGGATCCACTGCAGAAGGGAAGGGCAACCCAGGCCAGTATTCTTGCCTGGAGAACGCCATGGACAGGGGAGTCTGGTGGGCTCCAGTTCATAGGGTCGCAAAGAGTCAGACATGACCGAATTGACTTAGCTCTCGAACACATGATGATTGCTAAATGGTGATTCTCTAATTCCCTGCTTTCTTCCACATTTACTAGCACCCTGCTATGAGAATGCACTCTCCCTTCTCCTTTATCAAGATGGACTCACTGATTTTTAGTTTGTTGGGTGGGTTATAATCTCTTACTGTTTTTATGTATTTTGCTCAAATTGTCCCATATGTGGCCAGTTGTTGTTTTTCAGTCGCTCCGTTGTATCCGACTCTCTGTGGCCCCGTGGACTGCAGCACACCAGGCCTCCCTGTCCTTCACCATCTCCCAGAGTTTGTTTAAACTCAAGTCCATGGCCTTCCGTTTGGCCATTGAAAGCCTCTTAATCTTTTCTTGGTGCCCGGGAGCTGCCACTGGGAGCCTGGTTTTATTCATCCTCCAGGAGCCTGGAACCGCGTTGTTAGTTGATGTGTGAGTGAAAGTCCCCCGCAGTCACTGGGGTTTTGCCGTCTGTGCTTTATGTTACTATGTATTTGGTTTATCTTTCCTTGTAACTGAATACTGCTTCTCTCTCTCAAACCCTTTCTACGTGGAGTAGAATGAAAGCAATCCCAGGACAAAGTGTTATACACAGAATTTTATGCAGAGCTTTTTTTCTTCTTGATATTTTGTTCTACTGAATGTCTCAAGTGTTCCAAACAAAGTAAATTTTTGGTATTGTTTAGATATTAAGCGAAAATAAATTATGACGTAGAACTTTACCTTGTGTAGGAGCTGTCACAGAAACATGAACTTCCCGTCACTGAAGACTTTTGTGGCCATTATTTCAAGAACAGTGAATGCTGGACAACAAAAAATGAAAATCTAGAGTGCAGCGGTGATTTACAGCTGTTTCCCCCACTGAATGTGAGTATCTGTCTCACCGTGTTGAAATCAGATGTATTTGTTTCCCAGGGAATATAAGTACCAATTTAACTTCTGTGTCACCAGTGTTGTGATAAAGAAAGGTCTTAATCCATCAGTTTTTAGGTTCGGTTCTTTGGCGTGTGTGGCAGTACATAGTAAGTGGGATACTCGCGCCACTGTTTCACGCCTTTGTACCCGGCGCAGCAGCGTCCTTGGAAGAGGACCCTTTTATCAGCCTTTCGTGGTCTGCTGTCACCGCCTCCCTCTCTTCTGCCCACCCCAGGCGGGCCTTGGCCGCCCTCACCCCATCAGAATGGCTCTAGTCAGGATGGTCAGTGGCCTCCCTGGTGTGAGACCCCACGTCCGTTGCTCCTGCTGGAGGTCTGTCAGCTTACCAGCATTTAACACACTTGAAAACTGTCCTCTGTGCACTTTCTCCTACTAAACCTGGAAGACTGGACTCTATAATGCTAATAGTGATCATCCCTGGGTAGTGAGGCTGTGGGTCATTTTAACTGATTTCTTTTGTTCTATAAATTCTGAACTGAAAATGAAAATGTCTTTAATAAAAATTTTGGGGACTTCTGTGGTGGTCCAGAGGCTAATACTGGGTGCTCTTGATAGGGGACCTGAGTTCAATCCTCGGTCAGGGAACTAGATCTCCCATGCCGTAGCTGAGACCCTGGGTGCCTGAAGATCCCAGCGCTGCAGCTAAGACCTGGCGCAGCCAGATAAATATTTTTTTAAAAATCTAAAAAAACTTTTTTTTCAAAGGGTTCTTTTAAAAATTTGTGTTGAAGTATAATAAACATAAAATAAAGCATGCGTATCAGAAGTGTAGGGCTTAATGAATTTTCACAACCCGAACCTACCCCCATAGACCCAGATCAAGTATAGACCATCTGAGCACTTTGAATCCCCTTTGGGTTCCTAACATCCTCCCTGCCAATGGAAACCACTGCCCTGAAGAAGGAAGTAATTTTTCAAGTGTAGGATTTTGTTACGAGTGTTTAGGGTACAGTGAGATTTGTTCTCTGGTGTTCTGCCTTCAAATCTTTACTTTTTTTGTAACAGCTTTTTTTCCCCCCCCTCAGTTTGTTAGAACTATTTTTCCTTGTGGAAATGCAACAGTATAAAATGGAATTATTTTGCTCTTTTTTCCAGAATAAACAATTAATATCAAATACCGGAAATGTCTCAAACCAGGAAGGATCAACAGTAAGTCTCTTTCTTTGCCTTTAAATCAAATATATACAAGTTAGAGTAAGACTGAGCAGAATCTGCTGATGGATAGATACTCATGATCTTAAGTAGGGTGAGTAGAATTAGGAAAGAAAAAAAGAAGTGTAATTTAAAACAGTGTATATTCTTACATATGTCTGTGTGAATTTTGTACATACTTGTTTCTTTGTTTAAAAAATCTCTTTAAAGCCATAATTTAAGGGTAACTTCTGTGTAGTCTTCTTTTACTTTAAAAAATAAAATCATACTGTCACATGCCTTAGACAACGTAGCAGTGGGCTAGTCGGTATCGACTTTAGGGAAATAAAGAAATAGAAACTACGATGTAGCACCAGGTGGAGGGAAAATTTAGAATTGGGGGGAATTACTAAAAGTCACTTACTAAAAGACTGCCCTGGTGGCTCAGACGGTAAAGCGTCTGTCTACAGTGTGGGAGACCTGGGTTCGATTCCTGGGTCGGGAAGATCCGCTGGAGAAGGAAATGGCATCCACTCCAGTACTCTTGCCTGGAAAATCCCATGGACAGAGGAGCCTGGTAGGCTACGGTCCATGGGGTTGCAAAGAGTCGGACACGACTGAGCGACTTCACTTTCACTTCACTAAAAGTCAGAAGACTAAGAGGTTGAGAGGGTTACAGAGAGTTGAGTGTAGGGGCCGAAAGCAGATTTAGGAGAGCTTGATGTTTGCTTTTAGACTGGACTCTCTGCTTTTATGGTCTTCTTCAACCATCTTACGGAATAGTCTGATAGTGGAAAGGCATTCAGCATGCAGTGGTGCTGAGAGTGGTGCTGAGCCAACTCTTTGCTTTGTACACATGCTGTCACAGGTGGAGGAGGAGGAAATGACAGGGAAGAATAGGAAATACTCAGGAAGGAGGCGTGTGAGAAGTTTGGTCCAACCACATGGGGGCGTTGGAGGTCCCAGGCAGTTCCCAGGCAGGCGGGTTCAGCTTCTCAGTGGGTCTGAACTCTAGCGACAGAGTACCTGAAGGAATCTAAGTTTAGCCCAGCAGTCCCTGAGCTTTTTGCTACCAGGGACTGGTTTCGTGGAAGACAGTTTGCCCACGGACCTGGGGTGGGGGGTGGTTTCAGGATGACCCAAGGACATTGCACTTACATGCCACCACTGATCTGCCAGTCAGAGCTCAGGCAGTAATGTCAGCGATGGGGAACAGCTGTAAGTACAGAAGGCTTTGCTCGCTCACCCACCGCCCACCTCCTACTGTGTGGCCCAGTCCTAACAGCCCAGGACTGCTACTGCTCTGTGGCCTGGGGGGGTTGAGGACCCCTGTTTTAGCCTATATACTGTATTTGAGTCATTTCCAATCATGTTATATGACATCTTTCTTCCCCTGTTTAATTTTAAAACACACACATTTAGCAACCAAATGCTTGATGATATTAGAAAAACTATTTGAAAGGTAATACTAAATATAGAATGGTAACTTTAGGAGGAAACCTGTAGAAATACAAGAAGTAGAAAATATTGGCAAGTGGAAAAGGCTTTTTCCCTCCTCCATCCTTTGGGTCTGGAAGGATGGTGGTAAAAAAAAAAATGGAGGAAATCCTTCTGCTCCCCACTATCCTTCTACAGCCCGCCTCTGTGTGTGTGTGTGTTTAAGGAGTCCAATTCGTTTTTTTTTTAAGCTGCATTGGGTCTGCCTTGCGGTGCCAGGGTTCTTTGCTGCAGCACGCAGCCTTTCTCTAGTCGTGGCACTTAGGCTTCTCTTGTTGCGGAGCACAGGCTCTGAAGTGCACAGACTCAGTAGTTGCAGCACATAGTCTTGGTTGCCCCCTGGCATGTGGGATCTTAGTTCCCCGACCAGGGATCAAACCCGTATACCCTGCATTGGAAGGTGGATTCTTAACCACTGGGCCACCAGGGAAGTCCCCCCAGTTCGATTCTTAACGGTTGATTCAAAGCGTGGTAAACAGTTGTTTAGCTATATCTTACAAAAGCAATTTAAAAAAATAACTCAAAGGATTTTTTTTCCCGTTTCAGGATGTTGTAGCCAAAACACAAAGAGATGGATTTCATATCTTTATTGTTTCTGTTAAAACAGAAAAAACAGATGCAAGCTGGAATTTGAACGGTATAGTTAAATAGTATACATGTTTACAGTCTGTTTTTACTGTATTCTGTATTTTTGTCATTAACTCAAATCTACATTCTCTGTTAAAATACATTATTCAAAAAGAAATTTCTTTAATCACAAAAATGAATAATCTGTTTATTTCTGGGACTTAAAACTTTATGCTTATCTTAACTCTAATATTTATTTTTTTTAACAGACTAGAAATTTAAAATTAATTTAAGCTAAATTTTAAAAAGTTTTAACTTCATGGAGGGCTACAAAATTCTCCAGATTAAAATAAAAAAATTCTTAGCGTGTAGAAATGGGTGGGCAACACCCTAATTGTAGTTGAAATAGATTATATTCTGTTTCTTGAAAAAGGCCATCATTGGGGGTTTAAAAATTTGTTCTTTAAAAAGTTGAAAAAAGAAACAAAAACATGTGATTGTAGCCGAGGAGTAGAAGCAGCGCCCCTGGCAGCCGTGGCTCGTGTGCCCTGAGCTCCCCTGCCTGCCCAGTGAGGTACACCCTCTGTCACGGAAAGCCGTGGCTCCTGGTGCCGAGTGTGAGCCCAGGCGTGCATCACGCAGTTTTCAAGGGAGCAAACGCTCTCATAGGTCCTGGAATTGCCTTGTTGCTCACTTTCTAGGCTGGGCATCTGCTGGGCTGACAGCAGCCAAACAGCATGTGAGCATCCTGGGAGTTTGCAAACTGCCCTGATTCACCCACTGGGACACAGAGGTGAAGCCACAGTCTGTCTCTGAGGGGCACCCAGTCCCAAGGGGAGGGAGAAAGCGATGAGATGAGACAGGCATGGCTGCAGAGGAGACCCAGAGCTGTTCTTCCCACTGAAGCTGGTAAAGAGGCTGCTCTGGAGAATGTGAAGCAGGGCTTCCTCCTGGAGGTGCTGTAATGGGCCAGACCATGCCACACAGGGGGAAGGGGCCCCGCTGCCATCCTGCTCCCCGCCTCCTTTCTTTAATACCAGTAGCCAGTTTTAAGTTTCTGCTGAATAGTAAATGGTGCAGTAGTAGTTGCTGAGCCCTGCAAGTCTTGTACTGTATCTGCCACTCTGTCACTGCTGTCTCAGACAACAACCCAAACTAGAATCTGGAGTTCAGTAATTTGTCCAAGTTACATTACGAAAGACAAAGTCGTCAGTGAGGTCAGGGACTCAGCCAGGGCCAGTCTCCGACCAGGACTACTTTGCTGTCTGCATAAGAGCCAACTTAGCCCATGCTGTATAACACCGTTTCTATAAGTAAAGATATCTGGATAAGGTTACATAATCAAACAACTAGTAATTATCCAGTACTTTGTGTATGCTAGGTAAAAATTTAGCATTTGTTCACTTGGTTTATATTCTTGGAGCCTTAGAATGAGGTTACATTGAAAAACTTAAGAAAAACCTATTAATTTTAATACCTTAATTTCTTTATCCCCATCCTGCCTTCTCCAGTTTCTCTTTCTATGTTGGGACCTTATGGATATATCTCTGCATCAGATTGGCCTCTAATGATTGTGAGTATCTCTGATCATTTTTTTCCTTTTTTTAAAAATGAGTTTTGTATCCTAATTAGAATATTCAAAAAACTTAAGAGACCAGTGGCAGTGATTCCTTAGCAGCTAGCACTGACATACCCTCTCTTTCTGGTCCCACGGTGACTGGGAGATAGAGGGTTGCAAACCTGAATGTAGAGATGCCCGTGCTCACTTTGTGTCAGTGCCATGCTGTTTTCCTCGTAACCTTGTGGTGCAGTGTCAAGTTAGGGAGCCTGATTGCTCCAGCTCGTTTTCTTTTCCTTGGCTATTCAGGGTCTTTTGTGTTTCCTAGACATCTCAATTTCAAATGATCAGAAGGCTTAACTGACTAAAATTGCTTCTCTTCCCACAGTTCTACATGGTGATGTGTATTGTTTATATCCTATATGGTGTTCTGTGGCTGATGTGGTCTGCCTGTTACTGGAAAGATATATTAAGAATCCAGTTCTGGATTGCAGCTGTTATTTTCCTGGGAATGCTTGAAAAAGCAGTTTTTTATGCTGAATACCAAAACATCAACAGCACTGGGCTATCAAGTAAGTAGTGACTGTGTCCATGAACATGGTGTAAGCCAAGAGCCTCCTAGCCTTTGTGAGCAGAGCAGAGGGGACTCCCCCTCACTACCCGCCTTCTTCCAGTGGTTTGGGAAACCATAGTCCAGTCCTCCTGCCTGGAAAATCCCAGGGACAGAGGACCTGGTGGGCTGCAGTCCATGGGGTCGCGAAGTCAGACACGACTGAGCGACTTCCCTTTACTTTTCACTTTCATGCACTGGAGAAGGAAATGGCACCCCACTCCAGTGTTCTTGCCTGGAGAATCCCAGGGACGGAGGAGCCTGGTGGGCTGCCTTCTCTGGGGTCACACAGAGTCGGACACGACTGAAGTGACTTAGCACCAGCAGCAGCAGTATAGATGAAAAGGACAGAAGCCAAGAATAGAGTGTCAAAGTAGGTCTCTGAACTAGGATAGCATGTGTATGGTCTTTGCTTTCTGTGTTCTTGCTGACTTTCCCTGATTTCCCTCCTGGGGAGAAAAAAATTCCCTAAAGTTCAGCTACCAGTGACTGGCTTAAAGCAGTACAGAATTCTGGACTGGGGACGTTGGGTGCTGCCAGTCCTTTAAACACATTTCTCTTTTTTTCATCCATCCTCTTTCTTCTTTCCCCAACAAAAAAGAAAAGAAAGTTTGGCCACAGGAGTCAGATGAGTAGTGTAGGGTGGATGGCGCCTGCAGCCTTTTACAAAGAGCTTCATGTGACCGTGGGAGGCACCGTCCCAGTTTACACAGTGGGACGTGGGACGCCGGCTGAGCATTCAGTTGGGCATCTTTAGACGTGTGCCCCAGACTGCTGAAAGATAGAGTGTGCTGTCTATATAGAGGGACTTCCCTTCCAGTGGTTAAGACTCTGTGCTTCCAGTACAGGGGGCACAGGTTTGATCCCTGGTTAGGGAACTAAGATCCCTTATGCCTCGCAGTGTGGCTGGTAAAAAAAAAAAAAAAGGTGGGGTGGGGGAGGGGGTGGCCAGAAAAGTAAAGATATAGTGAATTTCATCACTGACCCTTTGAAAGAGAGATAGCTCAAAAAAGTACTCAGGATGTACTCGAATAGTCAGTTACAAATAGTGCAGATTTTCAAAGGGTGTAGTTATGTCGTTCTTTATTTTAAAATCCTCTGGGGAAAAAAGGGTGAATTGGAATGTAGATGAGACAAATGCAGCATAATGTTGATAAGTATTGGTGCTGAGTGATAGTACATGGGAGTTCATTATATTGCTTTCTCTGTTGGAGAGAAAACTGTATTGTAGTTTCTCAAAAATTAAAAGTTTAAAAGGACAATATACAAAAGGATAAAGCAAAGTCACACATCTAGGGAGGCCTGTTTGGGGTGTTATTACTCTCTAAGAAGTTGTAGTGATGTATGAGCACGTGTGTGCGTGTGTGTGCGCCCTCCCTAAACCCAATGAGGAAAGGGTAAGTTGCTGCTTGTGACTGGTTGTTAAAGCATTCTTGAGTGTCAGAGGAGGTAGGTCAGCTTCTTTGCTGCCAGTGGTGAGGAGTCTCTGTCTGGAGAAGGTGGTGTGAACTTGGGTGAGGGGCAGCAAAAGCCTGAGATCCGTGAAGAGGAGAGCCCACCTGCCACTCTCAGGGCCATCAAGCCCTCTGAGACGGCTCCTCCAGGGCTCGGAAGAGAAAGCCCAGGCAGCTGTCCTTGTCTTTGAGGAGTCCTGTGGAAAAGAGAGGTGCCGGATGGAGCCTAGGCTGATGCTGCTTCCGATTTCCCCAAGTGTGGACTCTGAAACCCAGGCTGTCTTGCTTAGCATTGGCGCTGGAAGGACAGAATCTAGAAAGTGAAGCAGTGAAGAAACAGTGGTTGTTAGGACACAGCAACGGTGTGCTAAGGATACGTCAGTTGGCTTGTGCTTCGGTTAGGCAGCAGGCAGATGTATAAACTTACTGCACGGTGTATCTGAACTTCTTCAAGGTATTGGACGAGGCCTCTTGTGGTTTCTTCTGGAGAGGATGGAGAAATGTGAGCTGAGAAGAATAATTAGGTGGATTAAGAGCTGGTTTCTGAGTGTCTTTTTCCTCCTTTCTGTCTTCACCACCAGAGCTCTCAACATCTCTTGGCTGGATTCTGGAGTCGCCTCCTAAGCATTTTCCTCTCCTGTATTCCTTCCCAAGCCATTAAGTAGAGCAATCTTGATAAAATAAAGCTGTCCATTTTATTCTAAGGGTCAGCAAGCTCTTCCTGCAAAACCTGCACAGGAAATCTTTTTGACTTTGGTGGCTCTGTTGCAATTTCTCAACTACTGTCTTAGGAGCTGAAAGATGCCACAGACGCAAATGGACATGGCTACATTCTCCAGTGAAACTTCATTTCAAAGCACACGTCAGGCCAGATTTGGCCTAGAGGCTGTAGTTCGTCAGTGCAGTTTCCACTCTTCTTTTTGACTTGTCTTTGTTTGTTTATGGGCTGCTCTGTGTCTTAGTTGTCCAGCATGTTGGACCTTTAGCTGTGGCGTGCAAGCTTGCGTGGTGTCATGTGCGATCTAATGTCCTGACCGGGGGTTGGACCTGGGCCACCTGTGTTGGGCGCAAGGAGTTTTAGCTACTGGAGCGCCAGGGAAATCCCACTCGTATTTTTTATGGTCATTGACTTCCCATCAACTTTAGCAGCAAAACCAGACTCACGGCCTGGCATAAAACCCAGGTGAATAGGCCATGCTTCTGTCCCAGTCTGATTTTGGCCTCTCTCATTACATGCCTTGCTGCAGACCTGCCAAACTTTCACATCTTGCAGCATTTTTTTTTTTTTTGCCACGCCGTGAGGCATGCAGGATCTTACTTCCCTGACCAGGGATCGAACCCACACCTTCTGCACTGCAAGTGCAGACTCTTAACCACTGGACCGCCAGGGAAGTCCCGTCTTGCAGCATATTTTGCTCTTTCTCTTTCTTCCTTCATGCCTCTGCATGTGCCATTTCCTTTGCTTTTCCGCTTTCCCTCCTCCGAACAGTAACTCCTACTCAGCCTTCACCTCTTCCCTTGGACTGCACGGAGATCAAACCAGTCCATCCTAAAGGAAATCAGCCCTGAACATGGGAAGGACTGATGCTGAAGCTGAAGCGACAATACTTTGGCCAGCTGACGCAAAGAGCTGACTCATTGGAAAAGACCCTGAAACTGGAAAAGAATGAAGGCAGGAGGAGAAGGTTGACAGAGGATGAGATGGTTGGATGGCATCACTGACTCAGCAGACATGAGTTTGAGCAAGCTCTGGGAGATAGTCAAGAACAGGGAGGCCTGGCATGCTGTAGTCCATGGGGTTGCAAAGAGTTGGAGACAACTTAGCAACTAAACCACAACAGCCTTCAAACCCTGGTGTAGATGTCACTTCTGAGAAGCTTTTCCTGCCCCATGAGGTGTAGGTCGCTTTCCTTGCCATCCTGGGACACAGACTGTGTTTCCTCCAGCTCTTGCTGCATTCTGTCCTGCCCAGAGACCAGGCTTCACAAGGGCAGGGAACATGGTGTTTCTTTTCCTGTGACAACCACACAATGGGAGCGGAAATCAGTAAATGAAGGGGGCAACCTGGAGAAAAATGAGCTCTTGAGGACATTATGGTTTTCAAGTATTTACAAGACAGGAAGGGAGTCTGGGCTTCCCTGCTGGTTCAGATGGTAAAGAATCTGCAATGCAGGAGACCTGGGTTCGATCCCTGGGTCAGGAAGATCCCCTGGAGAGGTGAAGGTGAGGTGAGGTGAGGTGAAGTCGCTCAGTCGTATCCGACTCTTTGCGACCCCGCGGACTGTAGCCTACCAGGCTCTTCCATCCATGGGATTTTCCAGGCATGAGTACTGGAGTGGGTTGCCATTTCCTTCTCCAGAGGATCTTCCCAACACAGGGATCGAACCCAGGTCTCCCACATTGTAGGCAGATTCTTTACCGTCTGAGCCACCAGGGAGGTCTCCAGGGTCAGGAAGATCCCCTGGAGAAGGGGATGGCAACTCACTCCAGTATTCCTGCCTGGAGAATTCCATGGATAGAGGAGCGAGCCTGGCAGGCTACAGTCCAGGGGATTGCAAAGAGTCAGACAAAAGTGAGTGACTGCTGCTACTAAGTAGCTCTAGTTCTTTAGCCTCAAGTGGGGGAGTGAGAACAGAGGGGAGCTTGAGGAGACTGTGCCCCATAGAGCTGATCTGATACAGAGCGACTTCTTCAGGAGGTGGAGAATCCCCTTCACCGAGGTTGCAAACAGCATTAGATTAGATGACCTTTAAATTTAAATATGGCTAATTCGTCTGAGGTCAGAATATAGTTGTAAGAGTACATGTGTAGAGTCTTGGCGACAGGCATCCAGGTGGACCCAGAGCAAACGGTTTTCCTTCTTCCCCGTCAGCTCAAGGGTTACTGATATTTGCGGAGTTGATATCTGCGATTAAGAGGACTCTGGCTCGCCTCCTGGTGATCATCGTGAGCTTGGGATACGGCATCGTAAAGTAAGTGGAAAAGACACAGCACCTCCACCCTGTGAGCGTCCGTCTCCATGATACCCTCTGTGAAACTGGACAGGGAAATACCTGCCAGGATGTGTTTTTTAAGGGACTTTACATTTTTTAATCAATTAATTGTTTGGGTGCGTCAGGCCTTAGTTGTGGCAGTTGGGGTCTTTGTTGCAGCATGGGCTGCTCTAAGGTGAGGGCTCCAGAACGCACCGGCTCTCTAGTTGTGGCACAGGCTTAGTTGTCCCGAGGCATGTAGGATCTTAGTTCCCTGACCTGGCTTCGAACTCGTGCCCCCTCCTCTGCATTGAAAAGTGGATTCTTAACCACTGGACCACCAGGGAAGTGCCTTTAATGGATTTCCACGCACTGGCTGTTTTATGCATGTGTGCTCAGTGGCTTCAGTCGTGTGCGACTCTTTGCGAGCCTATGGACTGTAGCCCGCCAGGCTCCTCTGTTCATGGGATTCTCCAGGCAAGAATACTGGAGTGGGTTGCCATTTCCTCCTCCAGGGGATCTTCCTGACCCTGGAGACTTTCCTGGTGGCTCAGATGGTAAAGCGTCTGCCTACAATGTGGGAGACCTGGATTCGATCCCTGGGTTGGGAAGATCCTCTGGAGAAGGAAATGGCAACCCACTGCAGTACTCATGCCAGGGATTGAAAGCACGTCTCTTATCTCTCCACTCTCCTGCATTGGCAGGCAAATTCTTTACCACAAATGCCACCTGGGAAGTCCTGCTCTTTTATACTTTCCTCAAATAAAGATCCTAAGTTCCAGTAACTTTTTATAATTAGATGAATAATCAACTTTAAGGATAATGAAAAATTTAAAATGATTCTTGAGGCGCGGGTCACTTTCTATTTCCTAGGCAGCACAGTTACATGTTATACTTGTGTTTGAGATACTGTAAGAGAGCATGCTCTGACTAAACCCCAGGTCACCAGAATTTTTGTCTGAAGCCTGGCTATCCCCTGCAGATCCTATCAGGATCTTTTCTCCCTCTTACTTTTGAGTCCCTGGTTGTGAACATGGAAGAGTCTGTTCCCTAAGACTCTAATTCCCAGAAGCTCAAACCTTCACACTGAACCACAGCTACATCTTTTTTTTTAATATTTATTTACTTGGCTATGGTGGATCTTAGTTGCGGCACGCAGGATCTTCAGTTGTGGCATGTGAACTCTTAGTTGCAGCATGTGAGATCTAGTTCCCTGACCAGGGATCAAACCTGGGCCTTGGCATTGCATGCACTGAGTCCTAACCACTAGATACCAGGTAATCCCAGAAATTTCAGTTCTATTTTCAAATTGCCAATTGCTAAAAATCATCATCTTTGCATATTCCTGACTCAGTTATACTTTCAAAGAATCCAAAGTGTTATTTTAATTCTTTTTAATTTGAAGAATGAAAGCTGAAGTCTGTTAGGACTCTTGTTTGGAGGTATTGAGAGAGAAAGCGGTGGGATTTGATTTCCTGACATCCTGCTCTTTCTCTGCCCACATCATAGAATCAATCAGTGGATTATCTCTGACAAGACACATCTCAGAATGGTTTACAATGTATGTTCGTGAAAGACTTAAACGATTAGTTCTGCCAGTGACCCTTAGAATTTGGCACTTTCTAGGTTTCATCAATCTTCTCGTCCATTCTGTAGACATAGTACTTGGGTTATGTTCATTATACTGCTTGAATTTCAGCAGCAAAATCTCCTGGTCTCAGAAATGTTGCCTCGAGAGTTCCCTGGTGGTCCAGTGGTTAAGAATCTGCCTTGCAATGCAGGGGACACCGGTTCAATCCCTGCTGCAGGAAGATCGCACGTGGTACAGCGCAGCTAAGCCCATGCTCCGCAACTACTGAGCCTGTGTTCTAGAGCCAGGAGCTGCAGCTACTGAGCCCTTACTCTGCACCTGCTGAACCCCCGAGCCCTGGAGCCCGTGCTCTGCAATAGGAGAAGCCCGTACATCACAACGAGAGAGTAGCCCTTGCTCTCCGCAACCAGGCTCAGCAACAAAGAGCTTATTACTTAAAATAAATAATTTTTTTAAGTGTTGTTTCACAGGCACCGATACAGTTTTAAGTCCTAGAGAAGGAGGCCTGTTTTTCCTGAGCCTGTTTCTGCCTTGTTCCCAGGGAATAGCCTGCTTTAAACAGAACCCCTCTGTGGTGGGAGCTGACGGGTGAGACTGGACGGTGACGTCCTTGGTGCTGGAAGCGGGGCCGGCTGCTGTACTCAGACGCACTTTACTTACCTTTTTCTTGTTTCCTGTTTCCTCCTCCTTATTCCAGGCCTCGTCTAGGAACCGTCATGCACCGGGTCATTGGATTGGGGGTTCTTTATTTTATCTTTGCGGCTGTTGAAGGCGTGATGAGAGTCATTGGGGTAAAAACTGCATCATTCCACTTGCACTTTTTTTTGTTGTTGCTGTGAAATACGACTTTACTTTCTTATCTCCTGAGATGAATTTTTAAAGATAGGAAATTTGTGAAAAGGGCTCAATTTTGAGTACTTCCCCCACACCCTGTGGACTATTTCTCTTTTTTAATATGTCCTGAAAGTAAAAGGCTAACCAGAGCAGTTTAAAAATGATGCGGTTTTTGAAGGCACTGCCTGGTGTCACCCTAGGAATGATTAATAGTCCCATCTCAAAAGCGTTCATGGTTATTCTTTATGAAGAATGTTCATCTTTATCATTATACAGTCTGAACACGTTCATTTCTTCCTTAACCCTTCATTTAAACATGTGTAAGTGAGCAGAAAGTTAATTTTACCTTCTAAGCATGCAGACATTACATGTCTTCGCTCTTTTAAGCGTCAGGTACTTGTCCATTTTCCCTGACTGGTGGGCTCAGTATTGAGGGGACTCAGTGGCCCTACTCGTGGAGGAACCAGGAGGAGGTAGTGTTCTAGGGAGGAGTGGCTCTGGCAGCCAGGGCAGCAGTAGTTCACCCCAGAGAAGAGCGAGTATTTGTATCTGCGAAGACCACTAGATGTCTAGGTCTTGGTTTTCCTTCCTGATATGTTTGATGATGACTTAGTGATTAAGGAGCTTATTATTTATTTATTTATCTATTTTTGATTCAGAGAACTGTGTAATTTTTACTAAGACGTCTTTTGGGTTAGATAGTGAAATCAGACCATTGTACACAGAGTGAATAATCTGTACATTGCCACATACATTTACTTCACATAGTTTGATCTGACGTTTTAAAGACAGGCATTTGTCCAATAATGTTAAAAACCTCACCCTCCTTCCAGTGTCTTTGACATACATGCATTCTGGGTTAGAGACACCTCTCTTCATCTCTGACTCCTTGAAAGGTGCATTTATTATTACTTTTACATAACAGTGAAGAACTTTCTATTTACATACATAATTCATAGAAAGCTTATCTTTGCTGGGAAGAAAATAGAAAGGATAAACATCCCACAGGTAGATGATGTATTTCTTTACACTTTGACGTGGTCAGCATCTTAGATGTGGCGGTTTTGGGTGTGATTCTCTGTCAGCTCTTGAGTAGCGTGTGCATCCAGGCTGTGGTTTCAGCTCCTCTTCCTTGTTTTACCTTTTTCACATCCTTTCACCTGCGAGGGGAGGAGGAGGAGCCCATTGCTTTAGAAGCCGTGGCTGCGCGTTTGGTGAGGAGAGGGCAGAGAGAGAAACGGTTGACCTGAGTTGGGCGGGACGTGCTGTGTTTTGCTTGCCACTCCATAGCGCAGTTTTACATTATCACTAGACAGGCTGAGGACAAACTAACATTTGTGGCTACTAAAACAGATAAATTCCATGTGCTCAAATACAATTCTGTTAGGCAATAAAATCTTTTATATAGCCTTTTATAAAATGATGAGAGGAGATAAACTGTTTTTCTTCGTCAGATGATTATTATAATGAAATTTTTACGTTCAGATTTTTTCCCTATTTTTGTCTTTCAGGGTTCTAACCATTTAGCTGTTGTCCTTGGTGACATCATTTTAGCACTTATTGACTCCATTTTTGTATGGTTCATATCCTTTACTGTGTCCTAAAGTAGTTTGTTGTTGTGTCATCAAAATCATACTATCTTTAATTTGTAATAGTAGCAGAAGACATATAATTATGCATTATAGGAATTTAGTTGAAGATGAAAAAGTAGCAATTCCTCAATTTAAAAATATCTTTATTTTTTCTATTAGTTTAGCAAACTTAAATGAACATACTGAGGAATCAGGTAGAGGAGACAAGTACTTAACGAGGAGCAACATAGCAATAATAATTGCCATTTTACAGAGGTGCTGTGCAAACAGGAAAGAGAAATTAATTGCAGGCTGACAGTCCAGAAAGACTTCACGGAGATGGTGACATTTAAATTGAGACTGCACGGACAAATGGGAATTTACTAGGAGAAGAATTAGGGTTTCCCAGGGGCACTAGTGGTAAAGAACCCGCTTGCCAGTGCAGGAGACATAAGAGATGCAGGTTCGATCCCTGGGTTGGGAAGATGCCCTGGAGGAGGGCACGGCAACCCATTCCAGTATTCTTGCCTGGAGAAGCCCATGGACAGAGGAGCCTGGTGGGCTACAGTCCATAGGGTCACAAAGAGTCAGACACGACTGAAGCAACTTGGCAGGCACGCACAGGAAAAGAACTGGGGGAAAAGCCTTCTGGGAAGATATGAGGGGACCAACTTATTGGGAGCAAGAAAATATAGAGACAGTGGCAGAATATCTCAAACCAGCTTGCCTGTGAGTACCACGTGTGGGAGAATCTTAGAAGGTGGGGCCAGAAGGGAAAGACAGAAGGACATGCTTGAGAGTTTAGAGTTCTTCGAAGGCGGAAAGTATCAAGGAGTTGAAGCTGCACAGGTGAATGGCATGATCAAACCTTCTAAGAGAGAACTCAAGGATGACTTTTTAAAAAATGCGTCAGAGGACTTGCGGTCCAGTGATTACGACTTTACCCTGGGAGCTGAGCAAGTACAACTGCAGGGGAGGTGACCTAGCTACTGGGTCTCCCTGGTGGCTCAGTGGTAAAGAATCCGCCTGCCAACGCCAGAGACTCGGGTTTGATCCCTGGGTCAGGAAGATCCCGTGGAGGAGGAAATGGCAACCTACTCCACTGTTCTTGCCAGGAGGATCCCGCAGACAGAGGAGTCTGGTAGGCTGGAGTCCATGGGGTCATTAAGAGTTGGACACGACTGCGACTGAGCACACAGGCAGACTAGCTACTAGCAGGGCTCAGCATTGCCATCGCCAGCCTTCGTGTCTTCTCTTCTGTCATTGCATGTTTAGAAAATGAGCTTAAGATATCTGTTCGGTTTGGAATTATCTTATTTCTAAGCTTGGGTATGCTTATGTGAGGGAGCATGTGTTCCTCCATCAACTACTTGAGCTACAGACTTTGCATTTTAAAAACCTATGTTATCTTTTCTTCTGGTCATTTACACATGTGTGTTTCAAAGAATTCTTGCTCTTAACCACCCATAAGGTAGTTCATTGGGAAAAACACACAGTCATGCAAATTGGCCCAAAATTCCAGAGAAAAGTGGCTATAAAGGCTCTAATTCCATCTGGATTTGAATGAGGGTAACTTGCCATCTTTATGGATAACTTTGGCTTTGATCCAACACGTCATGAGCCAGATTCAGGTGGGGAGATACAGAAAATAAGGGGAAAGATTTAGCTTGCTCAATTACTGATATTTTTAATTAAGATGTTAGAGATCAAAGTCATAAAGATATCCAGAAATTGAAATTCCCTTGGTTTGCATTTTATGGTGAGAGGAAAGGAAGTTCAACCTGAATTTCTGATGTCTGCTCTTAGATTGCTATTCTGTAGTTTTCATTACTGACATGAAGAGTCCACTTTCTCTGTACACAGAGGTAGTGGGTTTCCTAAATGATTACCAATGACAAGCAAAGAAGCAGGACCACATCCTGACAGAATCAAATGTTGGAATCTTGACCATGCTTCCTTTGCTTTCAATGAACCTAATCTAGCTTCTTCTGTAAGAATCTGATTCTACCTACAGTAATAGAAAAAATAGCCTGAAAATGCTAAAAAGCTGTTGCCTCCTGCCTCTCTTTTCCTGCTTGTTTGTTTTATTTTATTTTATTTTTTGCTCTTTTGCTGCAGGCAAATGATTCTGACCTTGTGCTTCTGGCCAGCCTCCCTCTGTCTCTTCTTGACTCTGGCTTGTGCTGGTGGATATCCTTTTCCAACCACAGCAGCAGCACGTGCAAGGTGACTCTCCCGTCAGGGTGGTGGGGCCTGCATGCTTTCATTACTGCTTTAAGAGTATTGGGTCTTGATCATGTTTATTGAATAACGAGTATTTCCATGTCTGTAAGTCCTGACAGCAACCTTAATTGGTTGAATTGTGTTCTGATACAAATTGATCTTCTGTTGCAACTTAATGGGTCATTTGTGTTATTCATTTGTTAAATTGTGTCCAACTCTTTGTGACCCCATGGACTGCAGCACATCAGACTTCCCTGTCCTTCACCATCTCCCAGAGTTTGCTCAAACTCAAGTCCATTGAATTGGTGATGCCATCCAACCATCTCATCCTCTGTCTCCCTTTCTCCTCCTGCCCTCAATCTTTCCCAGCATCAGGGTCTTTTCCAATGAGTCAGCTCTTCGCCTCAGTGGTAAAGAACACACCTGCAATGCAGGAGACACAGGTTTAATACCTGGGTTAGGAAGATCCCCTGGAGGAAGGCATGGCAACCCACTCCAGTATTCTTGTTGGGAGAATCCCATGGAAAGAGGAGCCTGTCAGGCTATGGGTCCATGGGATCACAAAGAGTCAGACATGACTGAAGCGACGGAACACAGAAAAATTGAAAAGCAGCTTTGGTAGTTTTAGGACTAAAATGAAGTTTTTGATTAATGAAGTATTGGGAATTTAAAGAGGAGGCATAAATAAATCTAAAATGTGCCACTTACATTCCCCTTTGCTCAGCTCTGTGATGTATGTTCAGTGGGTGATCCCTACACAGGGCTTGGCAGGCTGCAGAGAAAGCTGCCCATGTTTACAGAGCTCTGGCTTGAGCACAGCCTCACTGCTGAGGAGCCAGTGGACAGGTCTCTCTCTGCTTCTTCATATCTGACAATGTCACTGTTTACCTGAGCCCTGTGCTGCTGGAAAATAGCCACCCCGAAGACAGCCTCCACCCTTTGGTGTTTGGGAAAAGGCTTAAAAGCTGCCTTTCCCCATGGGACTTCAGTGAGCTTCCCAGGTGTTCTCTTGTTTACTTACGACAAGGCCAGATACAAACCTGTATACCTACTGACTACTCTGGACAAAATGTCAGACCGCACCAAACTGACTAAGCCTTCTCCTTCCCCCAGGTCCCTGAGCTTTCATCCACCCACAGCCCTCTTTCACAGCCCTTCCTGAGAACCTACAGGCCTCAAGGAAAGTCATAACCCCGAGCATCTGGCCTGTCAGGCCACCCCCTGCCCACACCTGCCACTCTCGAGTCCTATCTACACCTCCTTACAAAAGCAAAGGGCTTCCCTGGTGGCTTAGTGGTGAAGAACCCGCCTGCCAATGCCAGAGATGCAGGTTCGAACCCTGGGTTGGGAAGATATTCTGGAGAAGGAAATGGCAACCCACTCCAGTATTCTTTCCTGGAAAATCCCATGGACAGAGGAGTCTGGCCAGCTATAGTCCGTGGGATCGCGTAAGAGTTGGACATGACTTCCAACTAAGCAACAACAACAGTAATAAAAGCAAAGCCCTTCCCTGCCTGGCCTTTGGGACTCCTACAGATCTTACCGTCAGAATATTCTCCATACTGCAGTAATCTCTTGAATAAATTCTCTCCTTACCCAAGTCCAGATTTATTTTACTTGACATATTTCAGTTTTTTTTTAAATTTGTAAAATGGAATTGATAGATGACATGACTTCTTAATTATGATCATTCAGAGTGTAGAATGAGAATAGACCAGAAACAAAAAAATAAGAAACGGAGACAGAAAACCACAAGCCGAATGGCACGTCCTGATGGCGTCTGCACCTAGCATTTAGTCTGTGTCCTGCTCTGTCCTGTGTTTCGAGAACTTGGCACTGAAGGAACACAACGTAGGTCTTGTCCTTACGTTCTTTTTCCTTCAAGTTTGTTTACTTAGTTCAGACAGTGGCACATTGTACAACAAAATCTGTAATAAAATTGCTATCGTGATTATACGTTAGTGGAGAAGACATTTTCTGTGTTTTTATTAGTTTTAAATTATAGGAACTCTGTGTAGCAGTAGTTTTGGAAATGTAGCAGAAGATTCTTATTTCATTTTTAATCTTAACTATGTATTATTATTTAAAATTTTTCCCTTAACTCTTTTTCACATTTTTATAAGTTTGGCACAAACTATGAAGACTCTCAGGCTAAGAAAGAACACAGTAAAATTTTCTTTATACAGGCACTTTACAAATACCCTCATCTTTGCCATACTGGGTAAGTTATCTGATTTTCTTTTATAATAAATTATTTTAGTATTGTACATGTCCCTTCAGAGGTTGACTTTTTTTTTTTTTTGGTGTGTTTCAGCATCTGTAGTGTTTATGGTGTGGACAACTAAGACATTTAGGTTTGCAAAATGTCAATCAGTAAGTATAATCTTCCTGTGTAAACAGTTCTCATTTTTAATTGTACTCTTTTATTTTGTGTAAGTTTGAAGAGTTTAGTTTGTGTTTGTAGACCAAGATAATTGTAATAGACATATTCCATTTACTTGGAATTATTTTGTGCAGGATTAGAAAAACATTTGTCTCCTTTTAACAAGTCTGAAACAAAGTTCCTCCTAAATCTCCGTTTCCAATTTTGCCCTTTTCTCAGCTTCTTTTGTTGTATTCTGAAAAGGAATCCTCTCCCTGAATAGTCTAAGGTAACAGGAAATTGTTTTCTTCCAGCACACAGTGTGACCGGGTTGCTTTGCATCTAAGTGGGATTCTAAATCTTAAGCCCGACATGTTCCTAGGATTTTATACATGTTTATAGTATACTCATCATGAACATTCAGGAGATATTCTCCTTGGATTCTCTAGTTAGAAGATATATTTCTTAGACTGAAAATATAAAAGGCCCTTCTGGGGATTTCTTGATTTGGAAATAGCCTGTAGTTCTATATTGGTTGTTGTTCAGTCGCCAAGTCTGACTCTGCGACCCCATGGACTGCAGCACGCCAGGCTTCCCTATCCTTCACTATCTTTCAGAGTTGGCTCAAACTCACGCCCTTTGAGTCGATGATGCCATCCAACCGTCTCATCTTCTGTTGCTCCCCTTCTCCTGCCCTTACTCTTTCCCAGACTCAGGGTCTTTTCCATTGAGTCAGCTCTTCCAATCAGGTGGCCAAAGTATTGGAGCTTCAGCTTTAGCATAAGTCCTTCCAATGAATATTCAGGGTTGATTTCCTTTAGGATTGACTGGTTTGATCTCCTTGCTAGTTCTATATAATTATAAAGAGCCCTGTGAAAACCCTGGACTTCTGCTGCCTTAGGGAAAATTTCACGAGAGAAGAAACTCTTCTTGTCTAGAAAATAAATTAATTGACCTCTGAAGCCCTTTTCAGCTCTAATTCTTTTCATGATACTGTTTAATTTGTTAGGGTTTTATTCACTGGATTGATTATAAGGCTCAACTAAGCATTAATATGGATTTTAAGATAGAATTTCTTAGTTTTTATGTTTCTTGAAAAAACACGTGCTCATTTTTTTTGAAGACTTACTGGTTGGAAGGATTTCTTTAGTACTTGTCATTATATACTATTTCAGTGGGAAATCTGTTTATCAAAAATTAACTTTTCCTGTTTGAATCATCCTTGTTCTAGGACTGGATGGAACTCTGGGTTGATGATGCATTTTGGAGCTTCCTTTTCTCACTTATTCTTATTGTAATAATGTTTTTGTGGAGACCATCAGCAAATAATCAGAGGTATCTTACATAGTTGGGCAAGGATTTTGTTCATCTTCTGCTACAATGTTAGAAAAGCATTTATAGAAACCAGAGAAGTAGTTGTTGCTGTTAAGAGGTATACAGTCAAGTGGGGAGACAAATATAACAGAAGGAAGACAGTGAAAGGAGAGATACGGGGGAGAAAGGGGTCTCCCCGCAGGAAGAGGGAAGAGGGGTCCCTGGAATGACTGTTTCAGGTGTAAACTGAGCATTGAACAGGTTTAAACACACTAGTAAAACTGCTCCTTGTTTTTTATTTAGATATGCCTTCATGCCTTTAATAGATGATTCTGATGATGAAATTGAAGAATTCATGGTAACATCTGAAAATTTAAGTGAGTGATATGTTTTCTTACTAAATAACCATTGTATCTATTGTAACAAAAAAATACTGTGTCTCTACCTGTGATGCAAGGTCAGCAACACTTTTTTTCCTGTAAAATATTTTTAAGACTGTATCTGAGGAAAGCTCTATTACAGTAGACAGTCACAAGAAGAAAAGTCAGTAATTAAATTTTCCAGATTGTTACTGTAGTTGGAGCTTTTGTTTGCTCTTCATGTCTAAGTATTGAAGTCAGTATACTTGTTTTCCACAAGACAGATTTGGTATATATTGTACTTAGCTCCCAAATAATATTGATAAATCTTCTTAATGATGATTGCTAAATTTCTCGTAGCAGAGATATTAAAATTCAGTGTGTTGGTTTTGGCTCCAGTAATGATGGAATGAATTGTGTTGGACAGTCTTCCTGCTGATAGCTAGAATAAACTCTGGACAGAATTTTTTTTTAATTAATTGTTTAAAGGCACTGGAGAGCAATGAAAGGCAGGCAGAAACTGGAGGAACTTTCATGTTGAAAGAAAAGAGCCGCACTTAATAAGTTCCACATTTGTAGAGCTTCAGTCCAGAGTGTGTGCCCGGTCAATGAGACAGGCTGGAGCTCAAGCAGATAGGTGTAATCTCACGGATGCAAGGAATTGGAGAGTAAGCTTGGAGCTGTAAGAATGCCTGGAAATTGAGGGAAAAGAAAAGAGAGCCACAGAGGAAGAAATTCCACAGTCTTTAAAAAGTCTATCTAATCTTGTCTGATGCCTGAAAGGGGCATTTTGAGACTCCAAAAGGCCAGGGGGAAAACAATAGCTGTTTGGTTAAGAAGCAGAACAGAAATTTCAGCACATGCCCACTGCAGAGTTTGAAATTCAAGGGCTACTTCTTAGAAATAAAGACCACAGTCTGGGACTACTGAAATTTACCCTAGGACTAGAGCTAAACTGAAATAAACCCTAATAAAATCCGAAAGCATGTCCCCCAAAGATTAAAGTGATCCAGCCATAATCTGAATGCCTTCTGGAACAAAACACTTCTCAGAGATAAGGGAATCCAGAATCTATAAGATACCATTCTCAATGTCCCATATACAATGATAAATTACTAGACAGGGAATGAAACTGGAAACTGTGACCCATAGTTAAGGGAAAAATCAGTCAATAGTGACCTAGAAATGGCCCAGATGTTACAATTAACAAGAAAGACTTTAAAAATAATTGTCATAAATATGTTAAAGAATCTATGGTGCTTTCAAACTGTGGTGCTAAAGAAGAGTATTGAGAGTTCCTTGGATAGCAAAGAGATCAAACCAGTCCCTCCTAAAGGAAATCAGCTCTGAATACTCATTGGAAGGACTGATGGTGACGCTGAAGCTCCAGTACTGTGGCCACCTGATGCGAAGACCTGACTCATGGAAAAGACCCTGATGCCGGGAAAGACTGAGGGCAGGAGGAGAAGGGGGTGACAGAAGGTTAGATGGTTGGATGGCATCACTGTCTCAATGGACGTGAGTTAGAGAAAACTCTGGGAGATGGTGAAGGATAGGGAAGCCTGGTGTGCTGCAGTCCATAGGGTTGCAAAGAGTCGGACACAACTTAGCGACTGAACAACAACAACAAAGAATCTGTAGGAATAGATTGGTGAAGGCAAGAGAAATTTCAGGAGAGACATGGAAACTAAACAAAAAAAAAGAAGAAGAAGAACCAGGTAAAAATACTAAATATAGAATATCAGAAAGACAGTGGAAGTGAAGTCACTCAGTCACGTCCAACACTTTGTGACCCTGTGGGCTGTAGCCCACCAGGCTCCTCCATCCATGGGATTCTCCAGGCAAGAATACTGGAGTGGGTTGCCATTTCCTTCTCCAGGGGATCTTCCCGACCCAGGGATTGAACCCGGGTCTGCCACATTGCAGGCAGACACTTTACCCTCTGAGCCACCAGGGAAGCAGAACATCTGAAGTAAATCCATAAAATAGGATTAACAGTAGACAAGCAAATTGGATACAACCAAGTAATAGCATCTGTAGACAAAGCAAAAGAAATTTTTCAAACTGAAAACCAGAGACAAAAGGCTAGAAACAAAATGAACTAATTTTTGTGACCAGAAAGACAGTATTAAGCAGTCTGCTGCTGCTAAGTCATGTCAGTCCTGTCCGACTCTATGCGACCCCATAGATGGCAGCCCACCAGGCTCCCGTCCCTGGGATTCTCCAGGCAAGAGTACTGGAGTGGGTTGCCATTTCCTTCTCCAGTGCAAGAAAGTGAAAAGTGAAAGTGAAGTCGATCAGTCGTGTCCGACTCTGAGCGACCCCATGGACTGCAGCCCACCAGGCTCCTCCGTCCATGGGATTTCCCAGGTAAGAGTACTGGAGTGGGGTGCCATTGCCTTCTCCGATTAAGCAGTCTAACAGGTACATAATGGAGCTCTCGAAGAGGAAGAATGAGGCATAAAGAATATTTGAAAAAATATTGGCCAGAAGATTTCCAAAATTGATCAAGAAACAAAAATGAAACTGACTGAAGGAAAAGCACTGAAAATAGTACATACATGGAGAAATATAAAAAGTCACTGTTTTTTAAAAAAAGTCTTTTAAAAGTCAACTAACTTTTTGTAGCAAAAATAATGTGAGATTTATAACATGTAGACATGAAGTAAATGAAATCAATATTGTATTATAGTTCTTAATAAAGTAGTAAAGCAAATTTGAATACTAAAGCAAAATAGACTTAAGTAACCTATTTTGATACTTAAAATAAATGCAAGTGGACTAAATACTCAACAGGAAGAGATTGTCAGATTGTTAAAAAATTATATGAAACTCAGCTGTGTGATGTTTACAAGAGACACCTCAAAAATGTCACAGAAAGGTTGAAAGTATGGGAAAAGATAAACCATGAAAACAGTAAGCATCAGAAAGCTAGTGTGGCTGTGTAGTGTCACTTCTTAATGATAAAAGGGTGAAGTTATCAAGAAGACATTGTAGTCCTAAATGTGTATATATCTAATGATATCTAATATCAAATTTTGATTCATGAATTTTGAAGCTCTAAAGAAAGATACAAATAAGTTGATATTTTAACACTTTCTCTTCAGTGATTAATAAGACATGAAAACATATGTGTAACAATGTACAAGAACTGAATAAGGCCATTGACCTTATTGATTTGATTGATGTTTATAGAACATTACATTTAGCAACTGAAGATAAGTGTTCAAGTCTGCATTACATAAAATAACCCATGTGAGCGGCCATTAAAAATGTCTCCATATATTTCAGTAGTTATAATCACAGAGTGTTTATGGTCACAATGGTTAAATTAGATGCGGAACAGTATATCTACAAAATAAACAAATGTTTAGAAATTAAATAATACATTTCTAAGTAACTCATGGATCGAAGGAATATTAAGTATTTCATAATAAAGTGATAATAAAAACAAAACATCACATTTTATAGGATGCAACTAAGCCAATTCTTAGAAAATTAATAGCTCTAAGTGTCTATATTACCAAGAAAAAAAAAAGACATATAAAATCAGTGATGATGTGTTTCCATCTTGAGAAGCTAGTAAAACAGTGGCAAATTAAACTGGAGTAGTTAGAAGGAAGGAAATAATCAAGTGAACTGTCTACATCAATGAAATAGAAAACAGAGAGAGAGAGAGAAAATCAACAAAGCCAAATGTAGTTTCTTTTAGAAATGATGAATACAAATGGATTAGCCTCTAGGTAATCTAAACCAGAAATAGAGACAAACAATATAGCAAGACAAATTTCCAACACTGGAAAAATAGAAAGACATTATTATAGTAAGAAAGTAGGTTGGGGTATTATGAAGAAATTGGGCATTTGGATAAAATGAACAAATTCCTTGAAAAATACACTTAAGAAACTACCCTAATCTAACCCTATGCCACTAAATTGAAATAGCCCTATATCTCTTAAGGAAATTGGATTGAAGTTTAAAATCTTCCCATAAAGCACCAGACCCAAATGGCTTAACTAACCTTCAGATACTTAAGGAAGAAACATTCTAATCTTACACAAATTCTTCAGAACATAGAGCTGGTAAGAATATTTCCTAACGAATTTTATGAGGCCAGCACAACTCAAATGCCAAAATCGAACAAAGACAAAAAAGAAAAAGTTACAGGCCAATATCACTTATGAGTAGAGACATAATATTTCTTTAAAAACATGAGTAAATAAAATCTAGCACAGTATTGAAAGGTCATTATTGTCAAGTGGACTTCACTCCAGAGTTGCAAGGCTGTTTTAACATTTGGAAATCAATCAATGTAATTCAACTAAAAAATAAGGAAGTAAAATGACGTAATTATCTCAATAGGTACAGAAACACGTATCACAGAGTTCAGTACCTACTCATTTTTTTTTAATATAAAAGCAATCCACTTAGCAAACAAATTATAGAATAGTATGAAAAAACACCACATCTGAAATCATACTTAGTGGTGAAATGGTGAATTTTCTTCCAAGACTGGAAACCAGGTACAGAGATAACTGCTCACCACTGTGACTCAACTTCACAACAGGAGGTCAAGAAAGGCAAAGCCCACAGACCAGCCCGAAGAATACAAAGGCATGAAGCGTGGAAAGAAGGAAATCTGTTTGTATTGGTAGACAGCAGGGTTATGTGTGTAGAAAAGCCTAAGAAATCTATAGGAAAAAAACACAGCAGAGCTAATAACTGAATAAAACAGAAACATAAGATGTATGTCCAATACACAGAAATTAGTTGTTTTTTTACATACCAACTGGAAATACTTTTTAAATGAAATTTAAAATATGATTTACAGTAGCTTCAAAAATAAAATATTTAAGAATAAATTTAATGGAAAAAATGTGCAAAACTGCACTGAAGAATACAAAACAGCGCCAAGAGAAATTAGAGGTGAGTGTAGAGCTTTAACATGTTTATGAATTATAGCTCAGTATTATTAACCCATCACTTCCCCAATTGATATGTAAAATAGATTCAGTACAATCCCAATTGTAAGTCTAGCTGACTTTTAAAACAATGGTTAAGCAGATTTAAAATTTGTTTTTGTTGTCGTATCTAACTCTATGGTCTGCAGCCTGCCAGGCTTCTCTGTTCATGGGATTTCCCTGGCAAGAATACTGGAGTAGGTTGCCATTTCCTTCTCCAGGGAATCTTCCCGACCCAGGGATTCAATCTGTGTCTCCTGCATTGGCAGGTGGATTCTTTACCACTGAGCCACAATGGAAACCCTTTAAAATATATATGGAAATACAAAAGATCTGGAAGAGCCTAATCGTGCTCGTAATTACAACGTAGATCTTGAAGCATTATGCTAAGTGAAAGAAATAAATTATGAAAGATTGTACGTTATATGATGCTATTTACGTGAAAAGTCCAGAATAGATCAATCCATGGAGATAGAAAATAGATTAGTGTCTGCTAGGGGCTGGTCGGAGAAGGCAATGGCACCCTACTCCAGTACTCTTGCCTGGAAAATCCCATGGACGGAGGAGCCTAGTAGGCTGTGATCCATGGGGTTGCTGAGGGTCGGACACGACGGAGCAACTTCACTTTCACTTTTCACTTTCATGCATTGGAGAAGGAAATGACAACCCACTCCGGTGTTCTTGCCTGGAGAATTCCAGGGATGGCGGAGCCTGGTGGCTGCCGTCTGTGAGGTCACACAGAGTCGGACACAACTGAAGCGACTTAGCAGCAGCAGCAGCAGCAGGGGCTGGTGGAAGGAGTAAATTGAGAATGACTGCTAATGGGTATGGGAGGTGGTGATGAAAACCTTCTGAAATTAATAGTGGTGATGATTGCATAATTTCGTGACTGTCCTGAAATCCACAGATGTGTACCCTTCAAAATGGTGCATTTATGCTGTGGGAATTATGTCTAAATAAAATGAAATTAATGGACTTAACTCTGATTTCAAGACAAAAATTTTAAGTTATACTAATCAAGACAGTATGGTATTGGCAGAAGGACAGAGATGTATCAGAGTATCGAATAGAGTCCAAGAGATAGATTAATAAATTAGGAGATTAAATGTCAGAAAACTTAAACAGAAGAGTCCAGAAATAAAGCAGCACATATTGTTCAGTGGATTTTGTTGTTGCTTCAGATTATTTTACCAATGCAATAACACTTTGAAGAATGTACTTGTCAATCAGCTCAGTCATGTCCAACTCTTTGCGACCCCATGGACTGCAGCACGCCAGGCCTCCCTATCCTCACCAACTCCTGGAGTGTACTCAAACTCATGTCCATTGGTTTGGTGATGCTGTCCAACCATCTCATCCTCTGTCGTCCCCTTCTCCTCCTGCCCTCAATCTTTCCCAGCCATCAGGGTCTTTTCAAATGAGTCAGCTCTTCGCATCAGGTGGCCAAAGTATTACAGTTTTAGCTTTAACATCAGTCCTTCCAATGAACACCCAGGACTGATCTCCTTGCAGTCCAGGGGACTCTCAAGAGTCTTCTCCAACACCACAGTTCAAAAGCATCAATTCTTCAGTGCTCAGCTTTCTTTATAGTCCAACTCTCACATCCATACGTGACTACTGGAAAAACCATAGCCTTGACTAGACAGACCTTTGTTGGCAAAGTGATGTCTCTGCTTTTTAATATGCTGCCTAGGTTGGTCATAACTTTCCTTCAAAGGAGCAAGTATCTTTTAATTTCATGGCTGCAGTGATTTTGGAGCCCAGAAAATAAAGTCTGTCACTGTTTGCTCTGTTTCCCCATCTATTTGCCATGAAGTGATGGGACCGGATGCCATGATCTTAGTTTTCTGAATGTTGAGCTAAGCCAACTTTTTCACTCTCCTCTTTCACTTTCATCAAGAGGCTCTTTAGTTCGTCCTCACTTTCTGCCATAAGGGTGGTGTCATCTGCATGTCTGAGGTTATTGATATTTTTCCCGGCAATCTTGATTCCAGCTTGTGCTTCTTCCAGCCCAGCGTTTCTCATGATGTACTCTGCATATAAGTTAAATAAGCAGGGTGACAATATACAGCTTTTATACAGACAATATATACTCCTTTCCTGATTTGGAACCAGTTTGTTGTCTTTTACTAGTGCCAAATTAATTCCAATATCATAGGTTTTTGAAATTAGAAGTCTCTTTATAGAGTTATAAAATGTGAGGACTCTCTTGCCTGGGAAATCTCATGGATGGGAAATATTGATATTTTTATCGATATATGATAAATATTGAATATTGTTCAATATTATCAATATTGAAATATTGATAAATCCCATGGACTAGAAATATGGACTCTTGCCTGGGAAATCCCATGGACGGAGGAGCCTGGTAGGCTGCAGTCCATGGAGTCGCTAAGAGTCGGACACGACTGAGTGACTTCACTTTCACTTTCCATTTTCATGCATTGGAGAAGGAAATGGCAACCCACTCCAGTGTTCTTGCCTGGAGAATCCCAGGGACGGGGAGCCTGGTGGGCTTCCATCTATGGGGTTGCAGAGTTGGACACGACTGACGCGACTTAGCAGCAGCAGCAGCAAATGTGAGGCTACAAAGGAAAATGTTATTTTATAATTTTATGTATTTCTATAATGTTTCTCATTACAGCTGAAGGAATAAAATTAAGAGCCTCAAAAACAGTTTCCAATGGAACAGCTAAATCTGCTACTTCTGATAATTTTGTGAGTATAATATATATTTAATAGTCTTTAATACTTCAGAAATCTGTATGAATGTCACGTTCATCAACCTTCCAGAGAACATTTTTCACTAGTTTTTTGTATGAAAGTAAATGTTACCAAGTAGTGGTACTAGTTAAGTCTGACCACTAACTGCTGTAAACCCTTACTTTTCTGTACATAATTTTATTTCTTTGTTCTGACTGTACCGGGTCTTGGTTGCTGCTCAGACTTTTCTCTAGCTGCAGTGAGTGGTCTCTCTGGTTGCGGCGCCCAGGCTTCTCTTGTTGCCGAGCACGGCTCTACGCACGTGGCTTCAGTAGCTGGGGCTCCGGCTCTCCAGAGGTCAGGCTTAATAGCTGTGCTACATGGGCTTAGTTGTTCCGTGACATGTGGGATCTTCCTGGATCACGGATTAACCCCGTGTCTCCCGCACTGGCAGGTGGATTCTTCACCTCTGAGCCACCAGGGAAGCCCCTTGCTTTTCATGTGTTGTCTGTGGACCAGAATTTCAGGCGTGTACCCGACCAGCTGGATCTAAATCTGCTTTTTAACAGGATTCCATCGATGAGTCCTATGCATATTAAAGCTCGAGATGCTTTGTTACAGTAAAAGTTTGTGTTAATTTTTCAGCATTTTTAAGTGATCTTTGAAGCCATTTCAGATGATGTTTATCTGTTGGAGGAGGAGTGTTAAACCACATAAGTTTGAATAAAATGGTAAAATGTAGGCTAGAAATGAGTTTTTAGATGTTTTATGCATATTATTTATACATAAAGTGGTAGTTATGAAAGTAATTAAAATGTAAATGCCTGTCATACAGCTTTGTGTTTGGCTTTCTTACCTCTGTTGTGGTTAACAAGGTGTAAGAGTTTATGAGCACACCTAAGTCCTGACAGGATGGATGCTGTATGAACAGTTTCATTAGTTGGATTTGGTAACTTCTCTAATTTTTACTTTTGGTAATTAGTAATTCTTTAAAGTATGTTCTTTAAATAGTTTTATGGTAATTTAACTAAGCTTTTAAAAGTACAGGGGTTTTGGGACTTCCCTGGCAATCCAGGGGCTGACTCTGCCTCACTGTAGGGGCACAGCTTCTATCCCAGGCCAGGGAACCAAGATCCCACTTGCTGCATGGTCAAACAAGTGAAAATAAAGTACAGCGGTTTTATTTATCTGCCTTTAGATCTATTAAACCCTCAGCTTGCTAAGAAACTTTTCTCTTATTTTACGGATTTGTCTCAGTTTATTTTATTTTTTATTTTTTTTTCTAATTTTATTTTATTTTTAAACTTAACATAATTGTATTAGTTTTGCCAAATATCAAAATAAATCCGCCACAGGTATACATGTGTTCCCCATCCTGAGCTCAATTTTTGCACATATAGCAAGGGAAAATGCTTTCATTTCTCGAAATTGTGTAGCCAGCTCTCGATCAGAAGTTTGGAACCTTGTTTTTCTTGATTGACTTATTTCTCCCTGAGATTCACACAGAGAATTGGGTTCCTATTAGTATTGGCTCAGTTGCTTTTTCTCTCTCTCTAGGTGAGCAAGATATCTTTAATGCTAGAACCAGAGGATTCCATATAGCCAATTTGTCTTATTTCACATTGTAAACCAAAATATTCAGTATACCTTTTATTTTTCTTAGTCTCAGTAAAATGACTATAAGCACATTTTCTGTAGAAAAAAAAATGTAGGTACCCTAAGTGAAAGTGTCAGTCGCTCAGTCATGTCAGACTCGGCAACCCCATGGACTGTAGCCCACTAGGCTCCTCTGTCCGTGGAATTCTCCAGGCAAGAATACTGGCGTGGGCAACCATTCTTTTCTCCTGGGGATCTTCCAGAGCCAGGGATTGAACCTGGGTCTCCGGCATTGCAGGCAGATTCTTTACCATCTGAGCCACCAGGGAAGCCCCCAGACTGACTTGCTTTTTTTTTTCTTTTTTCTTTTCTCCTGTAGAGAAATGAGCATTAAACACAAACAGTTGGAGTAAATAGGCTTTTATAAAGTTAGAATATCTCTACCATCAGCTTTTTCTTTTGAAAAATTGTAAAATCATGATACAAAACGAGCACAGTGGCCGTGATGAATCTGGAAGCAAAACAACGAATACAAATCAGTATCCATGCTGCTGCTTATCTTACAAATCAGCGCTTTTTATTTCTACTGTGGTTTTTCAAGACAAAAAAATAACGCCTTTGCATCTAACTAAAACCAGAGAAGTACAAAAATCCAAAGTCCAAATGTTTGTTTGACTATTTAAGAAAATCCTGGCATAGTTTCTGTGTGGCATGAGTGAAGTTCTTAGGCTATGTAGAAATTAAAAGAATGTCATGCATTTAAATGTAAATGCTTAAATTATGTATATGTATTCTATTTCAGAATTCTGCGCAAATGCTAATATGTAAATGTTTATTTCTACAGAGTGAAGATTTGAAATGGGTGGAGGAAAATATTCCCTCTTCATTCACAGATGTGTAAATATCCTCTGTTAAAGTTTGAATCTAATATTTAGGCTGTAGTATAAAGGGATAATTTTCATACTTTCTTATGTGCCTTTTAAGCCTTTTTCCTCTGTGTGTTTCTATGGGCCCCCATCACTAGTGATGGACAGATTAACTTCATGCTGAAATGCAAAGAAAACATAGCCCTGCCTTGGCCTGTCTTTCTTCTTTCCTTTTCAGTGCACAACAGCTATTTTAATACTCCTGCCCTGTAACCAGCTCCTTTTTTTATTTAAGTTTATCAGGGTCAGAGTCGTTTTGTTTTCCCTTTATAATATGGAAAAGTTCAAACTTTTTTAGTTTAAACACATGTAACCACAATAACATGTAGCGTGGGAATGCTTTTGGAGGAGAAACATGAGCTTAGGAAAGCGAGTGCAGAGGAAGCCTGCTTGGGACTTGGAGCCCTTTGAGTTCTTCTTTATCGGTGTCTATATCTAACCGCAGTCCCCGGGCTGCAGACTAGTGTCTGTATGTAACTGCAGTCCCCGGGCCATGGACTGGTATTGGCAGGAGGTGAGTGACGGGCAACTGTGAGAAGCTTCATCTGTATTTACAGCTGCTCCCCATCACTCACATTGCCTCCTGAGCACCGCCTCCTATCAGATCAGTGGCGGCATGGTAAATATAATATGCTTGAATCATCCCCAAAGCATCCCCACCCAACCCAGTCCCCACCCCAGTCCATGGAAACATTATCTTCCCCAAAACTGGTCCCTGGGACCAAAAAGACTGGGGACCGCTGCTCTGTGACACAGGAATTCCAGGTAGCTGTTCCCACAGTAGACAACAGGATGGTTTGTTCCTTTCCCTGCTCCCATTTACTTCCTATTTAGACCATTTCTGTCTAATAAGAAGTTTAGCTCAGTGCTACCCAACATGCATGTGCTGTTTACATAGCAAGTTTAGAAACTGGACTTCACATCCACGTGTATGTGAAGTCCTTTTATATGCTTCTGTAGAAATGGAACAAAAATTTTGCAAGTCGTAGGACAATTTAAACAGATCATGAATAACCCATATGACCTAGTGTGTTCTCTGATACTCACATGCTGTATATCATGGCTTTTCTGTGTCTCTGATAAATGAGAAAGGCCAGCTTAGCGTAGTTCACCTTCCATCTCAGTGCACCGATTCCATCTTAGTAAGTTTTAGACGGTCGTTTCCCTCACAGCAGGAGCCATTGCTGGTGTTTATCTCTAAATGAGGTGCCAAGCTTTCTCCTTGGCCTCCAAGGTTCTGGTTCATATTTCCTTAAGGTAGTCATCTCCTCTGGATTTCCCTTAACGGTATTATTCTGAGCCATCTAAGCAGCTCCTCCCGCACATCTCCGAGGCCCCCGCTTCACCTTCTTCCGTCTCCACCACGAGCTGCGCTGCCAGTGGCATCTTTGGGATTGTGCATTGGTGTGACTTTCATGTTGAGACCTTGACACTAGACCTTTCCTTTGGGCTCTCCCTCTCACTGGTTCATCGCACACCGAGGCTCTCCATTTGTCTTTTCTTTTTATCCGTATTATTCTCTTTTCTGAACAAAGATTATGTTGTGTAATTTTTTCTGTTTCCAGTGCCCTTCACAGGTTTGTGTCTAGTCAATAATAACAATGACATAGGAATTAAATACTTGATTCTATAAATACCACCTTTTGTAATATGTTCACTCATCCATCTTTTTAAAAATATGTATAATTTTAATTATAATTGTATTTATTTAAAGTGTACATGATGATTTGACATACAGGTTCGTAGTGAAAGGATGCCTACAGTCAAGCCTGTTCATCCCTCTTTCATTCTCACAAAAGCAGACGACACATGGGTTTTCAAATTAGATAGCACATCGCTAGTCAAGACATTTGTCCAGCTATTCAAAGTTAAAAATTACAGGGGCTTAAAAATAAAAACATAATTGGTTGCCCAAGTGTATAGCTTAATACATTTTTAATATAAGCACACTCATGTAACCAGCACCCAGGTAGCAGACCAAAAGCTGGAACATCACTAGCTCCCTAAGAACCATCTTGTTTTCCTCCCAAATCATGACCCTACTCTCCCAAAGCTACTGCCCTACTGATGTCTGTAACTGTAGGTTACTAGTGTTGGTTTTCAAAACCTGATCCCTCAAAACATCATACCTCCTTTCGGAGGGCTCTGTAGTGTCCCAGTCCCCCAGTTTGGAGCATGTTAAGAACAGCAGTGCCGTGTGTCTGTTGGTGACACTGGATTCATTTCTGTCAACTGTGTCTTCCAGGAATGGGAATTGGTGGATCTTGGGATATGCTTATATTCAGCTTCTGTAGATTCACCGGCCTTTTAATAATTTTGTCAACTTTTTTTTCTTTTATTTCAGAGCTCTTCCAGTGTTAGTGGATTCAGATGAGGTAAAGTATTTTTGCTTATGTCTTGGAGCTATTATTTTCACAAAGTAGAAATGAATCTCATAAATTCTGAAAGTTACTATTTTGTATGATTACAAGTTAAGCAGATCGAGAGACTGCATCGAGTTATGGGTAAAGTTTTGAGGAACTGGATCCTCATTTAAAACAGGAGCAAGATACTAACATGTAATAATAATATTAATATATAATAAATGCTTACTGGTATAAGAGGAGGGAAGAATTATTCTATGAAGTTTTGAGTCTGAATTTTTAACATCTTAAGATGTAAGAGTTTAGAAGACTTCAAGATGGCAGTTTGTCTGAATTAATCCCTGATAGATATTTTCCAGCAGTAAATAGAGTTTCTAACTGGTTTACATTTACAAAGTAGGGAATGTGAACAGACGATGTGGGTTTGGGGAGGTTTTGGGGGGATTAGTTGTGGGTCACCAGCACATCCCCACTGGCGCTCTGCTTTACATATGGTAGTGTGTATGTTTCCTTACTCTCTCCACATGCCCCCACCTTCTCCTTCTCCCACTCTGCCCACCCCTGTGTCCATAGGTCTATTCTCTGTCTGTGGGGTTTGACCATAGTAGGGTGGGAACTTCTAGGAAGGCTGCTGTATGCACACACCTTGCTAGGAAACCATTTCGCTCGCCCTGTTTGCAGGGTCAAGTAGCAGTAAAGACGCAGACACAGAAAACAGACTTGTGGACACAGCGGGGAGAGGAGAGGGCGAGGAGAGGGTGGGAGGGATTGAGAGAGCAGCAGGGAAACAGACATTACCGTATGCAAAGTAGGTAGCCGTGGGGATCTGCTGTACAGCACAAGGAGTTCAACTCGCTGCTCTGTTGACAACCCAGAGTGGGGATGGAGCGGGGGCGTGGGAGGGAGGGGACGTGTGTATACCTGTGGTGAATTCGTGTTGATGTACGGCAGAAACCAACACAACATTGTAAAGCAGCTATCTTCCAATAAAGTCAATAATTAACGTCCCCCCCAAAAAACCTTTGGACTCCTTAGGATTTATAACTACAGACGTGTATACCATGGAATTACTCTTAAAGGGGCATTTATAGTGTTCATTTCATAAATGATTGATTTCTAATTGAAAAAATACTTAAACTGGTTAAGTCAGACAAATAACCTGGATAATTATACTCCATAAGTAGAAGTCTGGACTATATGGTTTTTATTTTTTATGTCTAATATTTCTATGTATATTGTGGCATGGAAGGCACAAAATTGTGACTACTTTATAGAGACTCTATAGAGAATTGTGTTAGGTCTTAGAAGAAGCATCAACATTTTAACGAATATCTACCCCTCCCCTTTTTCTAAAGGAAATTATGACCAGATCTGAAATGGCAGAAAAAATGTTCTCTTCCGAAAAAATAATGTGATGGAACCCAAGAATGATGAAGGACTTCCTCAAGACTAAAAGAGAACTTTGTTTTGATATAGTGCAACAAGTTTTTATTGCATCATCTCGGAAATCTATGTGTGAAAATTAAGAATTCAGATGGTAGGAGGGTTCTGTGGCCCTTTTTAATCTGACCCCTGAGTGCCAGTTTCATGTCCATTACATTGCCTACTTGGCAATGATCTGAGAGAAGTATTATAATAAAGATAGGTTCCCAGCTACCCTTAGCTGATGGGTGGCAGACATGTGGATTTGGGCATGTGGGTTCTCTCTTTTTTTTTTTCTGAAAAATATGACAATTTAAAATAACTTACTTACATCAACGTTCCTTTTCTTTTGCTGAGCTTCAAAACAGTGATATGATTCTTCTGAGATGTGGTTAAATCAGTGTCTCCATCTATTGGGCTTATAGTTATACGTTGCAATAATAATTCTCTTAGACTTTCATGCTGAAGTGATTTGGTAATACTGAGTTGGCTAGAAAGTTCATTTGTTCCGTGAGAGGTTACAGGAAAACCTGAACGAACTTTTTGGCCAACCCAGTAAGTAAAACTCGATTAATGTTGGAACATAAGGGTGTATATATGGGTAGTCTTACTCTGGGTGTGCTTGTGTGTGTGTGCACAGGTCTGTGCACAGGCCTTGTGTGCAGCTCACACCATGCACATCAAATCGTTGATCTTCTCTGAGCTCAGGGGAGCACAGTTCATAGAGAGAGCGGTCCCTTCTGAAAGTCTGCTCTGCTTGTCCCTCTCTTAGGCCGGGTGTGTATGTGCTGCTGCTGAATCCGCCTGGGACAGGTGGGGTCACCCGGCCACGTGGTTCCACCGGAGCACTTCTTCCCTAGCAAGTGGGGACGCTCATTACCAGTGAGCCTTGAGGAAACTAGAACCTTCTATATCATCCTAGCATATTTGGTTTCGTAATAATACGTGTATTTAACTGCATAGTAAGTATATCACTATTAATCTTGTAATTAATTTTTTAACCTTAAACCATGTTTTATACATTATTTTGTTATATATGTAATGTGTGATTTGAAAATTAAAAAAAAATTTTTTAATGCAGAGCATGCTAAACTTGAAAAATCATTGGTTACAGTGTGACAGAAACGGTAGCTGTTTTGCTGCTTTCCTGACCAAAGATACAGGGCTAGTGGATGTTTAGAATAGGAATTAAAGGTAGAATCTTCTGTGTCTTTCTCTGAAGGAGTTCTAACCTTTGGAGTTGAGGATGACTTCAGAGTTTTTGGTGAAGAAGCATCAGGGTCTTAACCAGTACAAACACTTGAATTATAACCTTCCTTTTTTTTTCTTTCCCATAGTAAGCCACAGAACGAAATGGTTTCTTTGAAAAGGCTACCTTTTGAATTGCTTTCTCATTTGCTCATTTCATAGGGCTTAGTTAAAAAATAAAAAAGGTTTCTAGTAGTAATGACTCTTTAAAGATACTTTCAGCTGTATTTTCAGTAGTGAATATTGGACCCTGTTGTACTGAGAAAGGCGTGGCTTTCATCATGCTTTAGCTTTTGGACATCCTTCCCAAGAAAAGATTGTCTAACAGTGTGGGTTCCCTTCCTCATTTCCATTTCTGCCACAGGAATGGACTCCACCTGAGGTGTTCCCACGTGAGGTGTTCCCAGCCTTTATGTCCATTTTGACCGTGGTGTATATGTGGCCCTCAGCCCAGTTGTTTCAGAGCTGGAGGTGACCATTTCCTTTTTGTTCCTAACGTTTGTATCTGATACCACTCCCCAGATTTTGAAGCAGATTGATCCCCAACTCATATGGCTCCAGTTGAATTTTGAAGTGCAGAATCCTGGTTTTCCAGCTGCAGAGGTAGTGGAGTGTGAGTAGGGAGTCAGTGGGAGTGTGCAGTGATGCGTGTTAACACCTCTGATGTAACCTTGATAGTGTTGATGAAAACACTTCTTTCTGCAGCTGACAAGATAAATAATGCTGTGCCTGCATAGCCCAGCTACGTACCAAAATGCGGACTTTTCTCATCATCACAGAAAGCAGAATTTTCTCCTGATAACCTCATCAGAAATGTTTTCCGAAGGACGCATACTGTGTCTGTCGTCCTCGGTGGTCAGTGTGTTGTCTACTGAAGACTCTCAGCCTGAATCAGATATTCCTATAGAGGGCCTTCTTGGCCCCCTCATGTGCCCAGGAGGGGGCGCCCCAGAACTGTAGCCTTAGTGCTTATGAAGGACCCCCGGGGAGAAGTCACACCCAGGAACACTGTCACAGCTCATCACCATTGCTTCTGCACAAAGACTCCAGAAACTGGTGGTCAGGGTCTTCGAGGCGGCCACACCAATTTATTCTTAGGATGCCATCAGGATGGGTCTCCTTATGAGTGCAGGGATCTGAGGGTAAGAGTCCAGTTCTCTGTGTTTCTAGGCGAAATGCCTAAGTGTTCTTACTGTGCCATTTGTGTTAGATTTCTGTGATGTATGACGTTGGCTTAAAAGGGAATTTTCATGTTTTAAGTTAGAGGAATATTAGTATCTGCTTTAAAGGAAAGTTCATTTCAAATATAAGGAAAAATAGGTGAATGTGTGAATTTTTTGAGCCCAAGAGATAAGATGTGAAGAAAATATTTAAAATCTTCCATATGTCCTATAGAGAGCACTAGACCTCCCCACTCTAACACAGTGTATTTGCACTACTATAATGTGAAGAATGAGGATATAAAAGATGTACATGTGATTGCTTTTTATATCTTTTTTAAAAAAGGGGTTTGAGTCTGCTGCACTAGACTGTACATAACTGGTTTATGAGACGTGTTATACTAGCTTTATAAGCCCCTAGTGCTGGACTTGTGTCTTGGTATGATCAACAACACGCGATAAGCAATGCAAAACACCACGCCTTAAAGAAGGAAGTGTAACGTATTGGTTAAAGTACTAAAGAATGTATTTAAGTGACAAAAGGAGATTTAAGGACATGTGTATTATGACATAGGAGCTCAAGAAGAAACTTCTTTAGAACTAGGAAAACATGTATTTGGGAAGAAAATTTAGGGGCTAAAGTTGTATATTTTTTATTTAAGAAGTTAAGTTATTGTATAATTTGGAAGATGTTGCTTTGAATTTAGCACAAAACTATTTCAAAGATTTTTATTTGAAAAAAAGTGACGTATTTTTGTGCCTTAATATTTGTTCTGACTTAATAAAATGCTTTCTGAGCTTTTGGATGATTGGTTCTTGGTAATATCTGTGAGTACTGAAATTACTAAAACCTATAGGAAATGTAGACTCTGATAGATAGTACGATGTACACTTTTCGAAGGAGGAGGGGCGGCAACATGGGCCAGCGTTCAGCCTCGGTAGGACAAACGTGAATGAAAGGAGAAACTTTTAAAACTCAAATCGATACGCTTATGCTATTAAGTATTTGTAACAATTGTTTTGCTTTCAGTGTCTAAGGAAATGAGCACATCACTAGTGCCAGGCTCCTCTGTTCATGGGATTTCCCAGGCAAGAATACTGGAGTAGGTAGCCATTCCCTTCTCCAAAAGATCTTCCTGATCCAGGGATCAAACCCATGTCTCCCGTCTCCTGCACTGCAGGCAGATTCTTTATGGTCTGAGCCACCAGGGAAGCCTGGCTTCTGCATAAAAATGTTTAGTATAGCATTATTTAAAGTAGAGGAAAAAATAAGCAAACTAAACATCACATTAGAATGGTTAAGGAATTATAGTTTATTTAACCAGCTACTCTGCAACCATTACATTATGAAGACTATATAATAACATAGAAATGTACTTACAAGAGATATGGCACTTCCCTTATGGCAGTGGTTAAGAATCCGCCTGCCAATGCAAGGGACGTGAGTTTGATCCCTGGTCCAGGAAGACCCCACATGCCACGGAGCAACTAAGCCCACGCTCTGCAACTACTGAGCCCGTGAGCCGCGACGAGAGAAGCCACCACTGTGAGGAAGCCAGGCACCACAGCTGGAGAGTGGTCCTTGCTCACCACAGCTGGAGAATGCCCGTGCACAGCAACAAAGACCCAGCACAGCCAAAACATTTAAAAAAGACGATATAAAGTTACATGTGACTCATGTAAACAGCAGGTAGAGAAAAGACTGGCAACAGATCACAGGGGCGCTTAGAGTGTTGAGGTTCCGCTAGGCTGTAAGTAATTATTCAATTACATTTCAAGAGGCTAAGCCAAAAAGTCTGTGTCTCCTAACTTGTAGGATAGCTGCAGAGTGAGCAGGGCAACCCTGCTCCACACGATCCCTTGGGGGCCCAAGGTGTATTTTCATATTGTGGGCCTGCCATCTGCATTCAGCCAGCAGAAGGCGAGGGTTGCTCCAAATGGGGGTTTTGTAGGGCAAAGCCTGAAAGTGGTGCCCATCACTTAGTACATTTCATTAGCAAAACTTCAGTCACAAAGCCACACCAAACCACCAGGTGGGCTGGGAAACGACACGAGCAGAATGCCTGCCTGCTATTTTTCTTTGTAATGATTGATTTATGTTTTGTCTGTGATGGGTCCTTGTTGCTGTGTGGCCTCTTCTCGTTGCAGTGAGTGGGGGCCGCTCTCTGGCTGCAGCGCTTGGCTTTCTCACTGTGGCGGCTTCTCTTGTGGGGCACAAGCTCTAGGGCCTCCAGAGCAGACTTAATAGTTGTGGCTCACGGGTTTAGTTGCTTTGAGGCATGTGGGACCTTCCCGGATCAAGGATGGAACCTGTGTCTCCTGCATTGGCAGGCGGATTCTTTTTTACTGAGCCACCTGGGAAGCCCCGAATCATCACATATATGTATCAAAATGTAAATAAACATTCCACCTTTTGTGACCCAAAATGAAGGAAGGGAGAGGGAGGAAAGAAAGTGCCTAGTGCCCAGGCCTTCCCAAGACAGCTAAGGTTAGTGTTAACGGTGATTATACAGGTTACGGAGCTCAAACAGCTCAAACAGACTCCTCCGTACAAAATTCAAACACATTCTAAGGTTTATTTACATGTGTTAAAATGAAGTTACCCTGGGCTTCTCTGGTGGCTCATCGGTAAAGAATCTACCTGCCAGTGCAGGAGACCTGGGTTCAATCCCTCGTACAGGAAGCCCCGACATGCTGTGGAACAACTAAGCCCCTGTGCCACCGCTACTGAACCTGTGCACCAGAGCCCGGGAGCCACAACCCCCGAGCCCGCGCACCTGGGGCCTGCGCTTCACAACTAGAGAGCCCACCGCGATGAGAAGCCCGCGCGCCGCAGCCAGAAAGAGAGTAGCCCCCCGCTTGCCACAGTCGGAGGACAGCCGGCACAGCAATGAAGACCCAGCACAGTCAAAATTTTAAAACTTAAAAAAAATGACATTACCCAAGGCACGTCCTCTGCCCCTTCAATGATAGTGGATTGGCAGCTAAATTCCTAGTAACATAACCTGGTATGCTACTGAATTCAGATGTAAATAATTTTGACAACATTTCCTTTAAATCATTTTGGGAAAGTAATAAGCTGCCAGAGAAGCCTGGTGTGCTGCAGTCCCTGGGGTTGCAAAGAGTTGGACATGACTCAGCAGCTAAATAACAACAAAATAAGAAACTGCAATGCAAGTTTCTGTACAGGAACACTTTTAACCCTACCCAGCAGATGGTGCCAGACTATGTCTCAGAAGAGGTCTAACCTCAACATTTTTGGTCGCTAATTCTTGCCTTTAAAAAATTTGTAAATTCACTTTTACTTACCAAGTGCCAACTAAGAGGCAAAATGTTAGTTTTAAAAAATGTACACTGAGTACCACCATCACGGCAAAAAAAAAAAAAAAGGAGCCAAGAAACAAGCAAGCAAACCTCCCCCTAAACTAAAAACCCCTTCTTATTTTGGTATGTTTCTAGTCTCTTTCAGAATTAGAACTTGAAAGCTTGGAAGGGGCCTATGAGCATTTTACAGATGAGAAAATGAACAATTGACTCCAGGTCCCTCTGGCCAGATTTTGCTTTTTCTCAGCTCTGGATCCTCAGGGTCAGAGGGAGAGAAATGCTACAGGAGGGTTGAACTGTACATCAAAACTCAAAATATACTTTCTATGACTTGTTTATCCCTTGCTTCCTCATTTTATATTACTGTATTATCTTTCACTCTAGCCTCAAAATTCTTATCTCAACATAAACAGTCATAATTCTGATTCTCTGCTTCTTAATTTAATAAGTGGAGGCATTATACAGTCCAGAAAAGACAGTGTCTATTTTGTTTTGGTTTTTTAAATTTAAATTTATTTTTAATTGGATATTTTATTTTTAACACTACTGAACATACTGATAAAATATTCAATCCTTAAGTTTTAGTTTGCTTTTTTAAAAAAAGAAAATTAAGCATGAAGAAGCTGGACTTTTCACTAGGAAATTGCTTTTTAAATAATACATTTATGATTATAAAATGTATGTGTAGATTTCAAGTTCTGATAACGGGGAAGTACCTTTTGACTGCCCAGACATCAACTCTAGATACAATTAAAATAACTACGTTGAAGATATCAGAGAGAGATAGGAACAGGGACATACTGGAAATACTGTTGGATACAGGGGATCGCACTGGGTGCCTTTCCCGTATTTACGGCTTTTACACTCAGAGCAGGACACAGTGTGTGTCACATGGAGATCAAACCCAGTTATAAAACCTGAATTTTACTTGTTGAATTTGAAGATAGAAATTAGAAGAATCACAATAGCTAGAAAGGGAAAGGATTATTGAAAGAGAGAACCAAAGAAAGTAAGCACCACATTCTGTGCGTGCTGAGCTGTGCTTAGTCTCTCAGTCGTGTCTGATTCTTTGTGACCCCAGGGACTGCAACCTGTCAGGCTCCTCTGTCCACACGGATTCTCCAGGCAACATACTGGAATGGGTTGCCATGCCCTTCTCCAGGGGATCTTCCCAACCCAGGGATCATACCCAGGTCTCCTGCATTGCAGGCAGATTCTTTACCAACTGAGCCACCAGGGAAGCCCACATTCTGTGTATAAACTTCCCAAATCACTGGCTCGCTCTGAACTGTGTTTGTATCGTACAGACTCTAAGACCAAAGCACAGATGGCCAAGAGGCATACGAAAAGATGCTCAGCATTGCTGATCATCAGAGAAATACAAATCAAAACCACAATGAGATGTCACCTCACACCTGTCAGAATGGTTATCATCAAGCATACCACAAGTAAATGTTGGCAAGCGTTAGCACACTTGGCGGGGATGTAAATGGGTACAACCACCATAGAAAATAGTACGGCTGCTGCTGCTGCTGCTGAGTCGCTTCAGTCGTGTCCGACTCTGTGCGACCCCATAGACCGCAGCCCACCAGACTCCCCCGTCCCTGGGATTCTCCAGGCAAGAACACTGGAGCGAGTTGCCATTTCCTTCTCCGATGCATGAAAGTGAAAAGTGGAAGTGAAGCCGCTCAGTTGTGTCCGACTCTTAGCGACCCCTTGGACTGCAGCCCACCAGGCTCCTCCGTCCATGGGATTTTCCAGGCAAGAGTACTGGAGTGGGGTGCCATTGCCTTCTCCAAAATAGTATGGCAGTTCCTCAAAAAACTACAAATAGAACTGTTACATCACTCAGTCAATTCAGTCACTCAGTCGTGTCCAGCTCCTTGCGACCTCATGGACTGCAGCACGCCAGGCCTCTCTGTCCATCACCAACTCTTGGAGCTTGCTCAAACTCATGTCCATTGAGTTGGTGATGCCATCCAACCATCTCATCCTCCATCGTCCCCTTCTCCTCCTGCCTTCAATCTGTCATATGATCCAGCTATTCCACTCCTGGGTATATACAGGAAGAAAAGGAAAACAATAATTTTTAAAGATACGGGCACTCCAGTGTTCATTGCAGCATTATTTAGAATAGCCAAGATGTGGAAGCAACCTAAGGGCCTACCAACAGGTGAATGGACAGAGATGTGGTGCATGTATACAATAGGATATCACTCAGCCATAAAGAAGAATGAAGTCCTGCCAATTTTGCACTGTAGTGTGTATCTCCACCTGGATTTATCTAATTTTTTTTCCTCATGATTAGATTGAAGTTACACATTTTTGGCAAAAGAATGTCACAGAAGCCACACATGTTTGTGCCTCAGATCAGAGGGTACAGGACATTGCCTCATTGATCTACTGTAAATTAAAAATGTTCCCTTTCTAATATATGTAGATACTTGGGGGAAGATACTTTGAGACTATGCAAAATTCCTGTTTCTGCTTATATACTTACTCACTGATTTCAGCATTCATTGGTGGATCATGCCTGCAACAGTTATTACTGTAGTGCTCGAATGGTGCCTTTTCTATTTTTCACACTTTTTTTCTATATTTACTGATTGTAATTTTTCTATAAAGAAGAGTTGTTTCTCCTCCCTTTATTTTTATTCAGCTATGTATTTGGATCCCCCATGGACTCATAGATTTGGTTCCACTTCATGAAACAGAAACCCAACTACCAATGACTTAACCCAACAGGGGTTAATGTTTCTTAGATAACAAGACAGCTGTAAGAGCCCCAGTACTGTCATGTCTCAAAGAAATCATTAAGGAAGCAAGCTCCCTCCGCTTGCTTTTTTTAAAAAAGATTATTGAAGTACAGTTGATTTATAATGTGTTTAATTTCTGCTGTATAACAGTGTGACTCAGTTACACATACCTGTGCTCAGTCACTTCAGTCGTGTCTGACTCTCTGAGACCCCATGGACCATGGCCCACCAGGCCCCTCTGTCCATGGGATTCTCCATGCAAGAACACGGAGTGGGTTGCCATTTCCTTCTCCAGCGATAAAGTATGAAGTGAGTGAAGGGAGTGAAGTGAAGTCGTTCAGTCGTGTCTGACTCTTTGCGACCCCATGGACTGTAACCTACCAGGCTCCTCCATCCATGGGATTTACCAGGCAAGAGCAGTGGAGTGGGGTGCCGTTTCCTTCTCCATACATAACATATATATACAAATGTATATATGCATTCTTTTTCATATTCTTTTCCATTATCACAGGATATTGAATATCGTTCTCTGTGCTCTACAGTAGGACACTGTCATTTATCCATTCTCTGTGTACGCTTGCGTCTGCTAACTCCAAACCCTCAATCCATCCCTCCCCCATGCCCCTCCCCCCTTGGCAACTGCAAGTCTGTTCTTTGTGTCCGTGAGTCTGTTTTGTAGATAAATCCATTTGCATCGTATTTTAGATTCCATATGTAAGTGATATCACATGGTGTTTGTCTTTTGCTTTCTGATCTCACTTAGTATGATAACCTCGAGGTCCATCCATGGCGCTGCATTGTTCCATTCTTTTTTATGACTGAGTCGTACTCCATTGCACATATGTACCACATCTTCTTTTTCCATTCGTCTGTCAGTGGACACATAGGTTGTTTCCCTGACTTGCGAGTTGTGATTAGTGCTGCTATGAACATACGCCTTCTCTCTTTCTAAACCTCCATCCTAAGCACCGGACCGTAATCTCATGGTCGTGGAGCTGCTGCTGCAATTCCAAGCACTGGGTCCATGCTCCAAGCAAGAGGAAGAAGGACACACATCTTTGAGACTGTTTCTGTTTGTCAAGAAAGTGGCTTTCCTGGGAGCCTCATCCGCTCGGCTTTACTTACATCTCATTAGTCAAAACTGGGTCACACAGCCAAGGGAGTCTAAAGAGGTGGTGTTGGGGGTATTTTTACCTGGGTATATCGCAGCCCTAGACCAAGATAGCATTGATTAGCAAGGGAAAAGATTAAGAGTGTCCTCTTGGTGCCTTGCCCCGAGTGTGTGTGTGCACAAGCTCCATCGTGTGTCTATTCACCTCATTTCCTGTTAGAGCTACAAGCTGGAGGGAAAAAATATTTTCAACTTATTGACAGTGGTCACTCTATCAGCCAAAAGCCAAGAAATGGCTTGCTCACATGAGGATAATTTGTGGACGATTTATTTACAGGATGTGGACAGGAAGTACAAATGCCAACCAGAGGACTGCCCTATCCCAGGGCCACTGATGGAGGCGCTGTTGGTATCCCTTGGCCCGGACAGGGGGAGGGGCTGTGGGAATCCCAAGGGAAGAGAGGGATGGATGGCCCGGGACAGGGGGAGGGGCTGTGGGAATCCCAAGGGAAGAGAGGGATGGAGAAGAGATTGCCTTGTAAAGAGCAGTGATTTTCTGTCAAGGGACACAGCCAGCTTGACTCAGCCTCAGGGCCTCACCCTTCTCCATCTGATCTCCCACTGTGCATTCCCAGCCTCCAAATACAACCAGAGGACAGAGAGCACGCAGGGGTGTTGATGCCATCCCTTCAGGTTGCCCTCCAGGGCAGAAAGCATCCGGAGGGGCAAATTGAGTGTCAGCTGGCAGAACTGTCCTGTTTTGAACAATATTAAGTACGAATAGGCCCAGTGATTAATTTCAACAATTCCTTGGAGGTTATTGTAAATAGGCCTAACTTGCATAGGTGTAATCTTTGCAGTGAAATGTAATCTTTCCCTGAAAAATTACCCCTAAAGCTAATTTTTATATACTTGCCTTTGAAAATATCAAACACTGGCCAACAAGAATAATGAGCAAATTCTTGTGTTTAGTTTCAACTGCAGCAGAAAGCGTACTCCTTGGGACCAGACACATTCAAGCGTAAATCCTGTTTCTCCCGATTACTAACCTGATGTTTGATCTTGGGCAACTAAGCATGCTAAGCCTCAGTTTCCCCATCTGCAAAACGGAAATAATAGGACCCATTTTGCTGGGTTGTGAGGGGATAAACTAGAATATTCATGAAAAGCTTAATAGAGGATCTGGCATACAGCAGGTGCTCAAGAAATGTTGGTTCCTTCTTATGTCGTCCCCATGCAGGACCATCAGAGTCAATTCAGGCAAAGGTTAGTTTGTGGAACCCGGAGTAGCCCGTGGCTTATTTTCACAGGCTGTTTGTTCTTGGTAGCCTTGGCAGGTATGGGTTGCGGAGGGCCTGTCTCGATGACCACAGGTCACGGGCTGTTGCAGACAGACCAGGGGCGGTACCGAGGGGGCAGTTGGACCTTAGCAGGGTCATTCAGACTGGACGCTAGAGCATGGGAGAGAAGCCAGCCGTAGGACAAGGGAAACAAACTGGTAAGTAGGAAAAAAAATCTGTGTTGAAACTTAGGAATGCTTGAGAAGTAAAGAAGTAGAGGAAGAAAAAGAAGGAGAAGAAGAAGGGGAATGAGAAGAGGAAAAGGAGGTGGAGGAAGAGAAAGAGAAGTGGGGAGCAAGGGAGAAAAAGCGAGAGAGAGAAAGGGATGAAGGAAGCCAGAAACCAGGAAAAACTCTGTTCCTGTAAACAAAATTTCTGAAATCCTATGACTGAATATTTAAGTATTTAAGATGTGGGATGAAGGTTGAAGGTAGCCTGTGCTGGAAATAGCCCTGCTCTGAAGACCCTTGAGTCTGCAAACCATAGACCAGTCACTCAGCCACTCCCAGCTTTCATTTTTTCATTGGTGAACTCAGGAGTGTCTTCAGGTCTGTGCATCCATTCAGAGGGCGCGGCAGGAGGAAGTTCTCAGGCACTAATGGCTCCAGCACAAGCAGGCTCAGGGCCGAGAAGCCTTGGTTTTGGGGGTGGCAGTTGCCATGTAAACATCAGGTGGGATAAAATACAAAATAAACACAGCCTCATTGACCAGAAGAAATTCTTCTCTAGAGGTGGAGGAGGGGAGAATACAAAGATGGGGACACTGGGCTTTGGCAAAGACAGCAAACATGAGCGCTGGAGGCAGAAATACCCCGATTTGCACAGGCTGTGGGTTCCGCCCGGGCTCCTTGGCCCCCTCCACCTGGACAGGGAGGAGCAGTGTGTTGTCCCGTGTCCTTCAAGCCGCCTCCCCAGGAGCGCAGTAACAGTTCACAGGCGCGCTCTCCTTCCCCGGCGGGAAGGTGGCGGGGCAGCCCCGCCGGACTTCCTGGGTAGTGTCTGCCCAGGTGGCCAGGCTGCAGCAGGCCCCTCGTTTTCCCCAATTTCCCCCTCCGCCTTCCAAAAGAAAACAGTTCGGCTCTAAGGCTACGTAGCCTTTGAGCTCTGAATGGGCTCTGCTAAATGAAATTTGGAAACAGAAAAAATAGATTTGAGGTTTGGCCAGACTTGGTGTGCACCATTACATCTGCAGTGTTGCCTTCTGAAACATTCTTCCAGTAAGAACTTAAACAGTGTTTTCCAGGAGCTTGGAGCTGAGGCCATCTGGATCCTCCCACAGTCCCTGGATGCAGGGGGACTCAGACTGCTAATGTCTGTGCTTCCCAGCGGCGTGTCCCACCCAACCTCAGCAAAGCATCCAGTGTTCCCCTGCCTCCCAGTTCAAACTGTTTCTCCTTCCACTGGGGAGTGGAGGGCAGCAGATGAGGAGGGCTGCTGATTCTGAGTCACTGTGCTTGAGTGTTCTTGTACTCCGATAGCAGTTCTCGGGTGGAGAACTCGGTCTGAGTTCATTAAGTCCATCTCGCGCCCACACTAGTCCTGACTTCCGAGTGCCGGGGAGGAAAACGTCCGCGCGCGCGCGCTCTCTGAAGCTGGACAGACCTGGATTTGAATCTCGCTTGCCGCTGGATGAGGTCAGCCTCAGTGTCCCCGGGCTGGAAAGGGGCGGGTCAGGAGCGACCCGGCGCTGGGATGGGCTCCGGGGCTCCGCACGCACGTGTGCGCCGCCTCGGCCGCCTCCCCCGCGAGGGCGCTCGGGATGCCGGCGCTTCGTCCTCTGCGTCGCGCCGGGCCTCCTCCGGGAGCCGCGCGGGTTGGGCGCGCTCCCAGGCGCATTCCTGGCCGGGCAGCCCCTCCTCCTCGGCTTTGGCCAAGGGGCCGGCGCCTCCCCGCCTCGCCGGGACTGTCTCGTGCAGGCGGCAGCGGACGCTGGTGGCCGCGGGAGCTCCAGGTCCGCGCGCGGCGCACCTGGATCCGGGACTGCGCCTCCCGAGCGCGGCGGGCCGAGCTGCGCTCCCGGGCTCCCGCTTTCCTCCCTACCCGAGCCGATCCGGACCGAGCGGAGCCCGGTTCCCCGCAGGGGCGGCCGCGGCATCGGTTGGGACAGCCTCGGCGGGGGCAGCAGACCAAGTTATCTCCCCTTCCCAAGCGGAAAGGTTCCGGTTGGCAAAGATGGTGCCCAAGTGTCCCCGGGCGCTCTTCCTTCTGCTGCTCTTCCTCGCCTGCCCCGAATCGCGGGCTTCCCAGGTCAGTGTCCCTCCCGCCAGTTCCCTGATTCTGCTTGCAGGGGAGGCCACGCCGAGGCCGAAGGACCTTGGCTCGCCACATTCCACCGGAATGCTCGGGCCGGGGGCTTGGAGCCAGGCTGGGACTGGGGTTCCGTTCCCGCATCTGTCATCGGATGCATCGCGGGCCAGGCGTCTGGGAGGACCCGGGCTGGTCTGAGCAGTTGGTGCGAAAGCCTCGGTCCGCTGGGGGAGAGAGAGACAGAGACAGACAGAGAGAAGGCTCTGCCTGAGAAGATCTCATGAGACGTTGGTCCTCCTCGGGTCTCCAGAAGAGCCCCCCGCTCACCGGATTAGAGTAGAGGATGTCCCCTGCCTCCAACTTCCAACACTTAAATTTCTAACCGAAATATCCTTCTTCCCACCAACTTTAAAAAACAAAACAAAACAAAACTTTTTTTTTTTTTTAACACCAAAAACATTTTGTACTGGTGATATAGCCCTGGTGGCTCAGATGGTGAAGAATCTGCCTTCTTCTATGTGGGAGCCCCAGGCTCTATCCCTGGGTGGGGAAGATCCCCTGGAGGAGGGCATGGCAACCCTCCACTCCAGTATTCTTGCCTGGAGAATCCCATGGACAGAGGAGCCTGGTGGGCTACAGTCCATGGGGTCACAAAAGAGTCGGACAGGACTGAGCAACTAACATCATAATAGCCAATTTAAGCGTGTGGCTCCCACCACCAACTTTCTTGGCAGTCCACAGCACTTCCCAGGCAAGGGTGGATGGGGAGGTGTCTGAAGCAGCTTCACTCTGAGCCTGGGGGACCTTAGATTTGGGACTAAGTTTCTTTCCCAAACTTATAGGCAGCTTTCCCTTAGGTTTTCTCTCCCTGACTTGTGGCTATTGGAATCCTGATGGATTTATGTACTTGAACAGATTCACTTTTACATTAAGCAGCAAGGATTGATAGTAAAAATTAAGATAAAAATGCAGATTAAAGGGAGCTCCTTGATGGTCCAGTGGTTGAGACGCCTCACGTCCAAAGCAGGGGGAGCCATTTGGATCCCTGGTCAGGGAGCTAAGGTCTCACATGCTGCAGCAGTGCTGTAGAAAAAGAAAAAAGAATTCAGTTAAAAGTGCTCTTTCAAAGGTAAGACTCGACCTGCTGAATTCCAAGCCAGCTATCACCAGACTGGTTCTGAAAACCTGAGACCCCTCCATCTGTGACCACGTGTTCTATGAGTTGTGGGGCAGCTACCCTGACAATACCATCCACAGCAGTAACAGTAATGGCAGTGCCCGTGTGTGTTCAGTCGCTCAGTCCTGTGTGACTCTTTGCGACCCCATGGACTGTAGCCTGCCAGGCTTCTCTGTCAGTGGGATTTCCCAGGCAAGAATCCTGGAGTGGGTTGCCCGTTCGGAAGGAAAGCTTGCTGACTGACGGATGAACGCCTGTTTCTTTGCTAAGCATCTCCCATGCTCTTTATTCTCAGAGCAGCCTTGTGAGTTGGGAACTGTCACCACCCCCATTTTGCAGACGAGGGAGCTGAGGCCCAGGGAGATTGTGACTTACTCAGGGTCACACAGCCTCACCTCTGTTTTTGGGCTCTAAGCCTTTGCCCTTCTCCACAGACTCTCACCCATGAACTGAATATCTGAACCAAGCAGGCATATCGGTGGCCACTTAGAAGCCCTTGGGATGCAGGAAGGGAGAATTTAGTTCAGACCAAACTTGGTCCATCTTAGTGTGGAAGGGGGTGAGGTGCCAGGCCGCAGAAGGTCCCCACAAGGAACCCACCAAGCAGAACAATAGGGTTGCCCATTGCAGATTACAAAACAGAGCCTCAGGCCCAGAGTGCGAAGCCAGGAGCACACGGAGGTGCATCTCTTAGTTGGGCCCCCACCCCGGGCCAGCAGAGGGGGCAGGGTAGACAGGATGCTGGGGGGGCTCTGTCCTGCTGTTACTTGCTCTCTCAAGGTTACCTGGACAAAGTGAGACCCTGGGCAGTTCTCAGATGTTTGCAGCTGCTGTTCAAATAGGGAAGTAAGCTCTTTCAGGCTGTGTTCTTGGGGGAAGATCTGGGTCCCATCCCTTCCCTGCCATATCCAGGCTTCCTCAAATTCCTTATCCTCTAAACCTTGATTTCTTTACCTGCAAAAGCACCTGCCTCACTGGGCTTGGTGAGAGGGAAAGGGAGCAGAAGGGATTCTCCATGGAAGTTAGTTTAAAAAATCTAGTGAAACTGTCCTTTGCCCAAAGTCCTGTGTAGGTTGGGGAATCTCACCCCCAGTCCCTGTCTGGCTTTTCATCACATCTGTCCTGAGTCACTTTGAAAGACTTTTGAGATCTGCTGTTGGAGAACCGGTGGTCCTGGGAAAGGAGTGGAGGTTGAGCAGTGCGGGGATCCCATAAATGCAGGCCCTTTTTCAACACTGCTGCCCACTCTGTGGTCTCACCCTAGAAAGAGAGACAGCCTTGCAGGGGAGACAGGAAAGGAAGGGCACTTAACAAAGCCCCATGCCTCACCCTTCTCCCCCATGGTGGCCCTCAACCTCCTCAGTGGGATGCGGGTGCTGTAGTATTTCAGAATATTTCCCTCTCTCCCAAACCTCTCCTTGTGATCAATTGTCACAGGGTTCCAAAATGCACTGTTAGAGATTCATTCTTTTGACTGTCTACTCCCATTGGATACATTGCTTTTTGGAGTTTATTGGGGAAAAAAATGTCTTTAGTGTACATTTCCATGATTTTAACCATAGAGCTATGCTCTATGCTTGGCCATCTCCACCACAGTCAGGAGCCAGAACGGTTCCACCAATCCAGAATGACATCATGATGCCCCTATGTAGGCACATGTCTGCCCACTGCAGCCCCTGGCATCACTGATCTGTTCTTCATCATTATAGTTTTCCATCTTCATAATGTCATATAAATGGAAGTAAAAAGTACATAGACTTTGATTCTGACTTCTTTAACTTAGCGCAATGTATCCATGTCATTCTGGGAATGCACAGTTCCTTCCTGTTGCTGGGTGGTGCTCCACTGTGTGGACATATCACAGTCAGCTCAGCCATTGAACTTAATGACTCCCATGCTGTCAATTCCAGTTTTCAGTGACTATGACTAGAGCTGCTATAAATATTCCCCATACAGCTTTTTGTGGAATGTAAACACTCATTTCTCTCGGGTAAATATCTAAGAGTGGGATTGCTGGGTCATTTGGTATCTTTAACTTTGTAAGAAGCAGCTAGGCTATATTCCATTCAGTTTTATCATTTTCAGGATCTTCCCTGGTGGCTCAGACAGTAAAGCGTCTGCCTACAATGCCTACCATGTGGGAGACCCAGGTTCAATCCCTGGGTGATCTCCTGGAGAAGGAAACGGCAACCCACTCCAGTATTCTTGCCCGGAAAATCCTATGGATGGTGGAACCTGGTAGGCTACAGTCCATGGGGTCCCAAAGAGTCGGACACGACTGAGATCCTTCACTTTATCATTTTACATTCCTACCAGCAATGCATAGAAAGCCTAGTTACCCTGCATCTTCACCAGCACTTAATATTATTAGGTTTGTTTATTTGTCTCCAAGTCACTCTAATGGGTGTGGAATGATGTCTTGTTTTGGTTTAAATGCCCATTTCTCTAATGATTGGTAATATTGGCATCTCTTCATGTGCTTATTTAACATTTGGATAGTCTACTGGGAGAAGTGTCTCTCCAGGCCCTCTGCCCATTTTCCAAACGGGTGGTTTGTTTTCTTATGGTTAAGTTTTAAGTATTCTAATATTTTATATATTTTAATTAGAAATCCTTTTTTCAGGTGTGTGAGTTGCTAATATTTTCTGCAGGCTGTCTTTTTAAATTTTTATTAATTATTTTTTTATTTTTTAATTTTATGTCAGAGTATAGTTGATTTACAATGCTGTGTTAGTCTCAGGTACACAGCAAAGTGATTTAATTATACATGTTCCTCTATCTGTTCTTTTTCAGATTCTTTTCCCATATGGATTATAACAGAGTATTGAGTGTAGTTCTCCATGCTCTACAGTAGGTCCTTGTTGGCTATCTATTTTATATGGAATAGTATGTGTATGTTAATCCCAAGCTTCTACTTTATCCCTCTCCCCTCACTTTCCCCTTTAGTAACCATACATTTGTTTTCTAAGTCTTTGAGTTTGTTTCTGTTTTGTAAATTAGTTCATTTGTATCATTATTATTTTTAGATTGTACATGTAAGTAATATCATATGGTATTTCTCTGACTTCATTTAGGATGAAAATCTCTAGATTCATCCATGTTGCTACAAATGGCATTATTTCATTCACTGCATCTTGTCTCAACAGTGTCTTTTCCAGAGGAAAGGTTTTTAATGTTGATGAAGTCCAACTGATTAATTTTTTATTTTTATAGATTTTGCTTTTGGTTTTAAGTCTAAGAACTCTCTGACTTTGGATCATTAAAGTTTTCTCGTATGTTTTTTTTTCTAAAATTTTTATAGTTTTGCTTCTTTACATTTTGATCTGTGATCTGTTTTGAGTTAATTTTTATATAAAGTGTGAAGTTTATGTTAAGATACATGTTTTTAAAGGCAATTCTCAATTGAAGGGGCTTCCCAGGAGGTAAAGAACCTGCCTGTGAATGCAGGAGATGTAAGACGTGTGGGTTCGATCCCTGGGTCTGGAAGATCCCCTGGAGGAGGGCGTGGCAACCCACTCCAGTATTCTTGCCTGGAGTATCCAATGGAGCCTGGTGGGCTACCGTCCCTGGGGTCTCAAAGAGTTGGATATGACTAAGAACATACACATGTACATATGTGGCATTTTAATATTGAGTTTTCCAATGACATGAAAATTACATGTCTTTCCATTTATTTAGATCTTCCTTGATTTTTTTCATCAGTATTTTAAAATTTTCAATGTGAATATGCTTTGTTAGATTTAAAATCTAAGTATTTCATCTTTGGAGCTATTTTAAGTAGTATTAGTTTTAAGATTTTTTCATTTCCAATGCTGTATTCCTAGACTACGGAAATTCAGTGGGCTTTTCTATGTTGACACGGTATCCTATGACTTTGTGGAACTCACTTATTAGCTATAGGGATTTCTTTTTGTAGATTCCCTCAGATTTTTTACATAAACAATCAGGTTATCTGTCAGTCAGTCAGTCAGTTCAGTCACTCAGTTGGGTCCGACTCTTTGCGACCCCATGAATCGCAGCACGCCAGGCCTCGCTGTCCATCACCAACTCCCGGAGTTCACTCAGACTCATGGCCATTGAGTCAGTGATGCCATCCAGCCATCTCATCCTCTGTCGTCCCCTTCTCCTCCTGCCCCCAATCCCTCCCAGCATCAGAGTCTTTTCCAGTGAGTCAACTCTTTGCATGAGGTGGCCAAAGTACTGGAGTTTCAGCTTCAGCATCATTCCTTCCAAAGAAATCCCAGGGCTGATCTCCTTCAGAATGGACTGGTTGGATCTCCTTGCAGTCCAAGGGACTCTCAAGAGTCTTCTCCAACACCACAGTTCAAAAGCATCAATTCTTCGGCGCTCAGCCTTCTTCCCAGTCCAACAGGGGCAATTTTATTTCTCCCTTTTTTATACATGTGCCATTTATTTATTTGTTTAGCTTGATTACACTTATTAAACTTCTAATACTGTGTTGAGTAACAGCGGACATCCTTGCTGTGGGAAGGATGCGTTCAGCTTTTTTGTCTGTTTTTAAAATATTTATTTTATTTATTTATTTGGCTGCACTGGGTCTCAGTTGCAACATGTGGGCTCTAGTTTCCTGATAAGGGATAGAACCCAGGCCCCCTGCCTTTGGAGTGGAATGTCTTAGCCACTGGACCGCCAGGAATGTCCTGCATTTAGTTTTTTAATGTTAAGTGGGATGCTAGGCTGTAGGTCTTTGTAGAAGCCATTTGTCAGGTTAAGGTTTTCTAGCCATAGCTTAATAGAGTTTTTATTATAGTTCAGTTCAGTTCAGTAGCTCAGTCATGTCCGATTCCTTGCAACCCCATGGACTGCGCACACCAGGCTTCCCTGTTCATCACCAACTCCCAGAGCTTACTCAAACTCATGTCCATTGAGTTGGTGATGCCATCTAACCATCTCATGTCCCCTTTTCCTCCTGCCTTCAATCTTTCCCAGCATCAGGGTCTTTTCAAATGAGTCAGTTCTTCACATCAGGTGGCCAAAGTATTGGAGATTCAGCTTCAGCATCAGTCCTTCCAATGAATATTCAGGACTGATTTCCTTTAAGATAGACTGATTAGAACTCCTTGCAGTCCAAGAGACTCTCAAAAGTCTTCTCCAACACCACAGTTCAAAAGCATCAATTCTTCAGTGCTCAGCTTTCTTTGTGGTCCATCTGTACATGACTACTGAAAAAACCATAGCTTTGACTAGACAGACTTTTGTTGGCAAAGTAATGTGTCTGCTTTTTAATATGCTGTCTAGGTTGGTCATAGCTTTTCTTCCAAGGAGCAAGTGTCTTTTAATTTCATGGCTGCGGTCACCATCTGCAGTGATTTTGGAGCCCAAAAAAATAAAAGTCTGACACTGTTTCCATTGTTTCCCCGTCTATTTACCATGAAGCGATGGAACCGGATGCCATGATCTTTCTGAACATTGAGCTTTAAGCCAACTTTTTCACTCTCCTCTTTCAATTTCATCAAGAGGCTCTTTAGTTCTTCGCTTTCTGCCATAAGGATGGTGTCATCTGCATATCTGAGGTTATTGATATTGCTCCCGGTAATCTTTATTCCAGCTTGTGCTTCACCCAGCCCAGCATTTTGCATGATGTACTCTGCATAAAATTAAATAAGCAGGGTGACAATATACAGCCTTGATGTACTCCTTTTCTGATTTGGAACCAGTCTGTTGTTCCATGTCCAGTTCTAACTGTTGCTTCTTGACCTGCACACAGATTTCTCAGGAGGCAGGTCAGGTGGTCTGGTATTCCCATCTCTTTTAAGAATTTCCAGTTTGTTGTGATCCACACAGTCAAAGGCTTTGGCATAGTCAATAAAGCAGAAGTAGATATTTTTCTGGAACTCTTTTGCTTTTTTGATAATCGAATGGATGTTGGCAATTTGATCTTTGGGTCCTCTGCCTTTTCTAAATCCAGCTCGATCATCTGGAAGTCCATGGTTCACGTATTGTTTTTGCTAGCGTGTGAGATGAGTGCAATTGTGCAGTAGTTTGAGCATTCTTTGGCATTGCCTTTCTTTGGGATTGGAATGAAAACTGACCTTTTCCAGTCCTGTGGCCAGTGCTGAGTTTTCCAAATTTGCTGGCATATTGAGTGCAGCGCTTTCACAGCATCATCTTTTATTATTGTGATATTATAGCATCATCACAGCATGTTTTATTATAAATGGATGCTAAATCTTATCACATGCTTTGTCTCCCTCAACTGATATGATCTTGTGGTTATTCTTCAGTCTGTTATTAAAGTGGATAACATTGATTGACTTTTTTAAATTGAATTAAAAACTTTAATTGTAGTATAATTGATTTACAATGTCATGTGATTTTCTAATTTTGAAACCAGCCTTGCACTCCCAGATAAACCCTAATTGAATCATGTCATCTTATACACCGTATATATTTCTGGATTCTGCTCGCTAATGTTTTGTGAGAATTCTTGTATCTTGTTGATGAGGGATATTGATATATAGCAGGGGTCAGCAAACTATAGCCCATGAAACATATCCAGCCCACTGGGGCTCAAATCTGGCCACGCTGATTCCCTTACACGTCAGCATCACTGCTTTTTGTACTACAACTGTACAGGTGAGTAGTTGCAACAGAGACTATGGGCTGCAAAGTTGGAAAATTTGACTCTCTGGCCGTGTTTCTACAGACAATTTGCTGACCCCTCGTCTGTGTATTTCTTTTCCTGTCTTTGCCTGGGTGCGTTACCATAACACTGGCTTCCTAAAATGAACTGTGAGTTGTCCCCTTCTTTCTGTTTTCCGGAAGAGACTATGTAGAGGTGGTGTCAGTTCCTCTCGCAGTATTTGATAGAATTGACCAATGAAACCATGTGGGCTTGGAGATTTCTTTTCTGGAAGATTCTTAACTATGGATTCAGTTTCTTTGACAGGTACAAAACTCCTTCAGGTAGCTTTTTTTTTTCTTGGGAGGGGATTTTTGGTAGTTTGTGGCTTTCAAGAAATGGTCCCATAGTCCTCTCTCTCTTTCTCTTGAGGCAACTGTTTTCAAATGCCCTGGAAATTACTCCACATTTCTAAGTAATTGATCTCCTGTGATGACAGATGAGTACTTTGTTCCATTGTTTGCTACAGAGCCAAGTAACCTACCATGATTAATTTGCTTTCTTGTGTAACTTTTTGGTTTTCCTCAAAGTTTCTCTCCTTTGCCCCATCCGTCCTCTACATGAGCACAGTAGTTTCCAAAAACCTCTTGCCTGGTCCCTATTCTGCCGTGCTCCTTGCCCCTGGATTCCAGTTTTGCTGAACCTTCTCTGGGCTCATAGCCCTGCGGCTACCCAGGGACTTTGGCCTGGACTGGAGTTTACGTTTTCTGGATCATATGCCTTCCTCTTTCTTGGCTTCTTCCCTTGTTTTTTTGAACACATTGTCAGGAAAATGATGATTTAATTCACTCTCCTTGTCTTTCCCAAGTCACTTTCGTACTGTAGACGTTACGCTTGTCCTTCTTTGAAACTTTAAAGCAGACAATGGTAGCACCATTATCCTCATGCTGTAGACAGGGAGCCTGATGCACCCGAGACAGTAGCAACTGAATCCTTGTATTAGGATCAGAGCCTGAGGGAGCAGCGAGAGGGAGGAAAGATGCCCCCACCCACCAAACCCCACTGACGGAGGCGGAAGGAAAGAAGGCGGCGCGGGTTCCGTGCCTACTCCCCGAATTAGATGCAGAAGGGTGGAAACATGGGAATTTGAACATGTTCCATCCTGGGGTAGTGTTGTTATCAAGCAGCGTTCTTGGCCTTCCCCAATCAACAGAAATTGACTAGAGCCCAGACAAGGCCAGACAAGGCTTTGTGGGGCCCTGCTGCAGCAGGTGGGATCAAGAACAAGTGACAAGTTCCCTTGCTCACTTGCTCCCCAAGGGAATGGGGAAGCTTGTTCCTTATACGGGGGTGTAGGTAGGAGTGTGGCCAGGGGTCAGGTGGGAACGGTGGCTTAGGTGCTCTGCCCACCCCTCTGGTGGTGTGGAGTGCAGACGGCATGCACAGTACCCTGCTTTTGCTCCAGGCTCCTCAAAAGTGGCAGTCGGGCCTTTTGGTCTCTGTACCCAGAATTTGCCCCAGCTGTGCATGCACGCAGTTATTTTTAGTCTCATACAGCTTCTTTGTATTTCCCTACTCAAGGAGAGTTGTTTCCAGCGCTGCAGGGTCCCAGGTCCCAGTCTGTCTCAGTTGTGGTCAGTTTATCAATGTCAATTCTGTTGCCTATTTAGACAGATAACCTGGGGCGGCCTGGAGCCTTGGTTGGGATGGATTGTTGTTCATTTCGGACCTCACTGTGAAAGAACACCATGCTTGATTAGAGAGGTATCTGCCATGCTCGTAGCACCAGGAGTATTTGCCAACCCTGCTGCACAGTTTTATAACCAGTCCTTGTATTAGAGGGCTTCCCTGGTGGTGCTAGTGGTAAAGAATCTGAGTGACAAATGCAGGAGAGGCAAGAGACTTGGGTTCGATCCCTGGGTCTGGAAGATCCCCTGGAGGAGGAAATGGCAACCCACTCCAGTATTCATGCCTGGAGAATCCCATGGACAGAGGAGCCTGGCGGGCTACAGTCCATGGGGTCACAAAGAGTCAGACACAACTGAGCGACTGATCTGTTTTAGAAGGATACGTGGAGATGAACCACAGCTACTGGGATGTGTGAATCATTCAAATCGAAAATGAGTTATTTCATAAAACACATATTTGATGCCTGCCACGGTCCATGGGCTTCCCTGGTGGCTCGCATGGTAAAAAATCATGTGATTGATATGTGGGAGACCCGGGTTCGATTCCTGGGTCAGAAAGATCCAACTGAAGAAGGGCATGGCTGCTCACTCCAGTATTCTCACCTGGGAAATCCCATGGACAGAGGAGCATGGTGGGCTACAGTCTGTGGAGTTGCAAAGAGTCAGACACGACTAGGTGATTGACACTTTCACTTTCACGGCCCATTCACCAAGAACTAAACAGACAAGGATCCTGCATTTGGTTCTGATCCAGCTGCTCTGGGTCTGGAACTGGCTGATCAAGTCACCAGTTTGAGCAGGACTCAGCTCAGCTGTTCTGCTCACGGGCTCCAGGCTCCACTCTCTAGGCCTGGGCTCCTCTTGGTCTGTGGACAGCTGCTGGGTTAGCCAGGGCTGGGTGGTCCAGGGTGCCTCTGCTCCATGGAGTCCCCCATCCTCCAGCAGGCTGGCCTGGGCTTTCTGCACTTTGGAAAGCGGCTGAGGGCTAAGGCCAGCAGGATGCACCAGACTTCTTGAGACGCTGGTCTGCCATGGAGCTAACATTTCGGTTTCAGTCAGGCGGGGTGGGGCCAACAGATCAGGAGACAGTGCCGGGGAAAAGATAGCATGTTATTAACACTTGGAGTTCTCGAGAGAAGAGGGTCACAGAGAAAACATCAGGCAGAGACAGGGATGGAAACTTTGGGAAAGCCTGTACTGGGGGTCTTGAGACAGGGTAAGGACACTAGAGTTAGGACTGGCTAGTTGGAATAATGTGAGCGAGATGGCAGTACAGGGCTGTTCCTAGTTGATGGACCCTGGGGTTGTTGGGGGGGCGTGGCTAGGGTGGGGTGTTAGTGTCTCACAGGTGTCAGACCAGATAACCAGGGGGATGGGCTCAGCTTTGGTTGGTTTGCCACCTAAGGTGTGCTGGGCACGGGCAAGGAGGGTGTTGTGTTGTTTGCTGCCTCTAGGAATCTGCTAGCCACGCCGCCCCCCACCCCCCTGCTGAGGAACAGTCTGTGCCAAGTCACACAGCCCCAGATGTCAAAACATCAGATTCAGAAACTAGACAATAAGGTTAATCCAGAGCCAGCCTTGGAACTGGTATATCGCTTCCAGTGTGTTCTGCTGGCCAAAGCAAGTCACAAGACCTGCCCGTATCCGGAGAAGGGAAAACAGATGACGACCCCCTGGATGGGAAGACCAGAAGAGCCTCTTGCAGGAAGGGCGAGATTGCCATTCTGCAGACCTTCATGAGTACTGATCCAGGGATTCACTCCCCACAGGCACAGGGTTTAGACAAATGGGTGGGCTCAGGGTGAGGATGGGTGACCGGAAGGCCATCCTGGCATTTCCCCTTTCTCCAGCAGCCTCCATCTTTCCTCGGCACCTTCAGGTGTGTGACTCTTTCCCAGTCCTGTCAAGGACTGCCCTGATCGCAGTGAAGAGCGGAGATCCCTTTGCTCCACTGGGGCAGTTTCTAGCCCTCAGGGGCATTGGTCAGTGCAGGCTGAGGTGTGGACTGGAGGTGACCAGCTGGGGAAGGAGACAGTGCACTGGGTCCTTGGGCTGGGCTGGAGTCTTCCAGGTAGGAACTGATGCCCTCCTAGGCCTGCTCACCCTGGCGGGTCCTGTTTGACACCTGCCTTGATTCTTGGCAGAACCAGCCAGTGCCTGTGGAGCGCTCGCCCTGCCACTGGGGCACCAGTCCCCTTACAAACGGCCACCCTGACCTGCCTCCTTGTCAGCTGCCCCAGGAGGAGTGTCTGTCTGCTGAGTGGCACCGGAGACTGGATGATGCCCCTCATCAGCAGGGACAATGGCGGGACTGCCAGGTTTCTACAGACTTTCCCCAGGCTTATGCAGCCCTGGGGCCACAGGGCAGACTCCCTGGGTGGATAGGACCTTCTTTGTCCTTTCAAAGACTCCACCCAGTTTTTCCTGCTTCTTTGGGACTGCCTGAAACTTAAAATAAGGACATCACAGACTTTTTCATTTAAAAGAAAATTGTCATTTAGTTGCCCAGTCATGTCTGACTCTTTGCGACCCCGTGGACTGTGGCCCCCCAAGCTCCTCTGTCTGTGGAATTTTCCAGGCAAGAATACTGGAGTGGGTTGCCATTTCCTTCTCCAGGGGATCTTTCCGACCCAGGGATCAGGGTCTCCTGCACTGCTGGTGGATTCTTTACCGTCTGAGTCACTAGGGAAGCCTGTAACACACGAGTATCTGCAGGCAAAAAAAGACAAAACACAAAACTACTTTCAGAAAAACATCAGACACCTTCAGTCAATTTACACTGTAATGTGAAAACATACAGACTTGTCAGTATCAGCTTGGAGCTCTTTCTCTGACTGCGTAATTAGAGGTTTTACCTTCCCAGCAGGAATCTAACTAGTAAGATAATGTGCTCATTCAACAAGTATGTCTGGAGAGCCTGTCCTGCCAGGTGATGTCCTGGGTCTGCGGAGGCAGCCTGTCTGTGTTCCGGCTCCCACTCCTCCTGGCTGAGTGACCTGGGGCAAGTTCCTGCCTCCTGTGAGTCAGCGCTCTCCTCTGAGATGCCTGTCTCATGGGGCTATAGGAAGGACAACGTGAATGACACTCAAAGAACAGATCCCAGTACGTGCCTCGCCAAGCATGCAGAGAAAAACCAGACAGACCTGGAAATATCCAGCGGCAGACAATGGAAATGGGGTGTGTCCTGGAGGGTGGCCAGGAGGCTGCCCCACACTCAGTAGGCAGGTAAGGGCTCTTCGAGAAGGGCGCTTCTAGTGAAAGTGGGAAGACTGACTTTCAAGGACCAGGGCCAGACTCTGGACAGAGCAAAGGGCCAGTGCACAGGCCCTGCGGTCGAAATGAACTTGCTAAGGTTTGTGGAAGCTAAGGGCTCCCCAGGTGGCGGTAGCGGTGAAGAACCTGCCCGCCAGTGTCGGAAACATAAGAGACCTGGGTTCGATCCCTGGGTCAATGGAGAAGATCCCCTGGAGAAGGAAATGGCAACCCACTCCAGTATTCTTGCCTGGAGAATTCCGTGGACAGAGGAGCCTGGGGGACCACAGTCCATAGGGTAGCAAGGAGTTGGACAAGACTAAAGCGACTTCACATGCAGCACAAGGTGTGTGGAGAAACACAGAGGTCTGAATATTGGAACCCAGAAGGTGTCCGATCTGGGCACTGTTGGAGGTGGCAGGGCTTGATCACACAACGTCGGAAGCAGAATAATGCTCCCCCCTCCAAGATATCTATGTTCTTATCCAGGGAATCTAAGAATCTTACCCTGATTTTAGCCCAGCAAGACCCATGTTGGAGTTCTGACCTACCAGACTGTAAGATAATAAATGTGTTGTTTTAAGTGGCCGGATTTATGTTGATTTGTTAGAGCAGCAACAGGAAAAGAATCCACCCTGTCAGTGACGTGGAGAGGAGTCTGCCTTTATTTTCATGGGTGGGGAGCCACTGGCGGGTGGAAACAAGGAAGTGATGCAGTGTGGCCTCTGACCTCTGTCTTCGGGAAGCTTAGATTGCAGGAGGGCCCGGGAGGAGCAGGTGGGACACAGGTCCAGAACAGGATGGTTTTCATCTCACGTCTACCTGCTCACCCAGCAATGCTTGGGATTTTTCATTAGGGAGGGTAGAAAGATCTGAAAATACACCACATCTGTTATTCAGCCCTTTACAACCGTGCAGATGAATTTCTCTAAGGGCGGGACTTCTGAAGCTCCTCCTCTCACGCGTGGCCACGCCCACCGCGGCCAGCCCATCCTTCCCTTCCCTTCCACCTGTGCTGGCGGCCAAGACCAGGCCCCCGTCCCCCTCCACCTCTTTGCATCAGCCCCAGGAGACCAGGTCAGATCCAGATTACTCACTTTCACAGGTCTCAGAAATCTGGGGTCATGTGTAAATGTGCACATGCCTGGGCCGACGTTCCCAGAAGGGTCTGTGCATGTGTGTTGGGAGAGGGCTGCTGGGGCACTGAGAGGGTCCTCTGGCAAACTGGGGCCTCCTCTGAGCCCTTCATCCTGGTTCTTTCGGGCTGAAGAAATGGGCACAGTGTGCTCTTCAGAGGGTGGACTGGACGCGGTGTGGCAGGGAAGGTAGCCCCACCATCCATCAGCCAGATACCCTGAGCCTCAGTTTCTCTAAGCTGTGAAATGGCTAGGCCATGGTGCCCAAATATTTGGTGAAACACCAGTCCTGATGAAGCTATTTTTTAGATGTGATGAGTGTTAATTGTAGACTTTGAGTAAAGCAGGTTACCTTCCATAAGGAGGGTGGGCTTCATCCCAAAGACTGAGGTCCTGGGAGAAGGAGGGCGTTCTGCCTTCAGACAGCCTTTGGACATGCAACACCAGCTCTTCCCAGGTCTCCAGCCCCCAACACTGCAGGAGCCAATTCCTTAAATCTCTCTCCTTCTCACTCTCTCACTACAGGAGATGTGCATATATTGAGTTGGCTCAAAAAATTCATTAGGGTTTTTCCGTAAGATGTTATGGAAAAATCTGAATGAACTTTGGGGCCAACCCAATACAATTGGTTCTCCTTGATTCTGTTTTTCCTGGAGAACCCTAAGATAATGGCCTTGGGCAACTGCCCCCTAAAATTCCCCCACTTCCCCCAGAAGTGTCCTTTCTTTCCTCTTCAGTGTGGTTGCTGGGTCAAGGTCACAGGGATGAGAAAAGTCAGGGAGTTATAACCTGCTTCTGATTTGGTCTAAAGTTAAAAAAAAAATCTTTCAGAGAAAAAAAACATGTGTGAATTCTACATGACTCACATGCAGAGGGCCTCAAGCCTTGGCTAGCAGGCACACGCTTGGCAAGTGTACTCTATCCTTTCATAGACCTAAAGTCATCAAAACATCTGTGTTCCCATTAACAACATGCTGACGTGACGCATAGCTGTGGCTTAGAGGAAACCAATGCAAGACAGCCCATCCGAGGTCCAAGGGGTCATCTGCAGCCGCCTGAAGGGGCCTGGGGTTCTGTTGTCACTGAGGTGGCTTTTAGAAATAGTCTCCTTGCCAAGACTGATGTGAGGATGGCCATCAAGCCAGGTCACGTGAGAACAGAGCCTCAAGGACACCTCCACCCACCAATCTGGCATGCCCTGGCACTTCAGTGCTTTGAGAACTGGGCTTCACTTGTAAACTGAGCCCAGGCGGCAAGGAGGCCTGGATGGGGTGGGAGGGTCCACCCACCGAGTTCTGGCACGGGGCTGCAATGAGCTGGGCACACAAACTGTCTTTGTCTGTGTCCAGCCCTGGGCCAACAGGTGGGGTCTCTGAGCTGCTTAGTCTCCCAGGAACAGGAGTGTTTAACCTCTGAAGTATCCCCACCAGATCCATCAGAATGAATGTTGTAAGAGGATGAGTTGGAAAGAAGATAGGCAAGACTTTCCCTGGATGTGGCGTGGGGTGGATGGAGTACAGTTCTTTGACCTCCTTGCTTCCAGAAGCCTTAGACCCAGCCCCCTCCCACCTGGCTGTCAACATTGGCTGGTGTGTTCTGGAACCATCTCTGCCACCTCCACCCCAGCTCGGAAAGAGCGGGTGGAATGACTGCTGTTGCTACTCCTCTCTCTGCTTCTGGTCTTCTCTGCAAACATCACACTCGGTGTTTAAATTCACTGGAAGGCCCAGTGCTCTGAAGGAGACTTTGATATCAGAAATGGGAAATCTTGATCTTCTTCTCCTCGAGGATGGGAGAGTTTCACTGAATGTATTTTCTTGGTCCCATTATAAATAATTTATTAATTCACAGAAATGAGAACTAATTTTCATTATTTATTGTCAACAGCCTATGCCAAGCATGGATGGAGACCAGTATTGAAAGGATGCAAATTTAGGCCATTTGAGGAGCTCTTTGAGAAGAATATTAAAAGTGAGGGTCCTAGGGACTTCCCTGGTGGTCCAGTGGTTAAGACTGGGCTTCCAGTGCAGGGGGTGCGTGTTTGATCCCTAGTTGGGGAACTAAGATCCCATATGTGCATGGTGTGGCCAAACAGTAAAAATTTTAAAAAGTGGGGTCCTGGAAGAGACCTGGGAAAGTGGGGGCCCTAAGATAGGCCTTCCTTCCCTGGTGTGGACCCCTCTCTTGTCGGCCCCATCCAGACTTGACCTTCACCCAGTCACAGCCTTGGTGAGCCTTCCCACCTAAGTGGGAGGTTCTTTTTCACAGTTAGGGTCTGGGACCCTGAGATGGGAAGCCAGCAGTTGCCATGGCGGGGCCAGGCTGAAATGCAGGTGGGTGACACCAGATGGTCCAGCCTGTTTCTTGTCCCGCAGCCTTGCAGGCCCTTGAAGCCCCTCAAAGCCCCCTTGCCTACGTTTACAGAGAAGGAAATGGTCTGTTCCCTGTGTGGCTTCTCTCGGCCGAAAGCACATACTGATGATGGGCATGGGAGGGGAAGTGGGCAGACAAACGGAAGTGGACCGAAAAGAACACAGAGGAACCGAAGCAGACTGAGGTGCAGGGTCTGACTTTTGCTCTGTTCATTGGTGTGGAAACCAACAACTTGGAGCCAAGAATAAAGAACTAATGCGGGGCCTGCATCCGTGGTCCAGCAACCGTCAGGTGACGCCTTTGCGTGTGTGAGTGTATATCTGATCCAAATGTTAAAACCACACTAAACGTGAACAGTGGTTGTCTGTGGTCATGGGACTTGTCCTTCGTTCTGATGTGTTCTTCTGGATTTTGAGTGGTTTTGCAGAAAGTATGCTTTATTTTTCTGACCAAGCAAATAGACAAAGTTTTCTCAGTTTGACAAGGAGGGATGCTTAGGTTCTCAGCCCCCACCTCGTGACTTCACTTGTCCCTGTATGTCCATATAATGCAGACCTCTTGAGCCCTTGACTCGATCTGAAGGTTTCTAGCCTATCCCCTGCTCTGCAGATGAATTCAGTTATGCCATTGCTGAGGTCCCTACAGGCGACAGATTCTGAGCGTGGTGCCCATGGGCTCCATTTCTAGCAATTTGGGATCAAGGAGCTGGCCTGTTAGTAGCAGCGGCTGCATAAACCCATTAAACCTCAAGCAATCATTCTTTCCACTGCTCTGGCACCCTGGTTCAGCCCCTGCCAAGCTAGCTTGCCAAGAGGACAAGGATCTCCCTTTTTTTCCCCTTGTGAACTTTATTTTTCCTCCCTCTCCCAGTTTTATTGAGATAAAATTACATAATATAATATAAATGTGTGATAGCATTGTATTAGTCCAAGATATGGGGCTTCCCCAGTGACTCTAGTGGTAAAGAATCCGCCTGCCAGAGTAAGAGATGCAAGAGATATGGGCTTGATCCCTAGGTCAGGAAGATCTCCTGGAGGACGAAATGGCAACCCATTCCAGTGTTCTTGTCTGGAAAATGCCATGAACAGAAGAACTGGGCTGGTTACAGTCCTTGGGGTCGCAAAGAGTCAGACACGAATAAGCACACATGCACACCACACGGTCCAAGGTATATACAAAACAATGATTTGATATACATATATATTGTGAAATGATCACCACAGTAAATTTAATTAACACCCATCACCTCACATAGTTGCAGTTTTTTTCTCATGATGGGAGCTTTTGAGATCTGTTCTTTTAAGAGACTTTCCTGGTAGTCTGGTGGTTAAGACTCTGTACTTCCAATGCAGGTCCCACAGGCTGCATGGCCAAAAAAAAATCTACTCTCATCAACTTTTAAAAAATTCATTAATTTATTTACCTTTGGCTGTGCTGAGTCTTCACGGCTAGTGGACATTAAAGTTGTTCGCATGTCTTAGCTATTGAAAATAACACTGCAGTGGGCATGGGAGTGTATATTACCTTTTCAAGATATAACTTTGTTTCCTTTGGAATTCCTAGATCATCAATTCAGTTCAGTCGCTCAGTTGTGTCCGACTCTTTGCGACCCCATGGGCTGTAGCACGCCAGGCCTCCCTGTCCATCACCAACTCCTGCAGTTTACCCAAACTCATGTCCATGGAGTCTGTGATGCCATCCAACCATCTCATCCTCCGTCGTCCCCTTCTCCTCCTACCTTCAATCTTTCCCAGCATCAGGGTCTTTTCAAATGAGTCAGCTCTTTGCATCAGGTGGCCAAAGTATTGGAGTTTCAGCTTCAGCATCAGTGCTTCCAATGAATATTCAAGGCTGGTTTCCTTTAGGGTGGACTGGTTGGATTTCCTTGCTAGATCATATGGTAGTTCTATTTTTAATTTTTTAAGTAAACTCCAATCTGTTTTCCATTGTGGCTGCACCAATTTACTTTCCCACAAACAGGGAATGAGGGTTCACATTTCTCCACATCTTCACCAATACTTGTTATTTCTTGTTTCTTCTATAATAGCCATTCAACAGGAATGCGGTGATACTTATTGCGGTTTTGATTTGCATTTCTCTGATGATTAGTCATGTTGAGCATCTTATTATTTACCTGTTGGCCATCTTTGGAATGTCTTCTTTGGAAAAACTATTCAGAACCTCTGCCCATGTTAAAATCAGGTTTTTGTTTCAGTTCGGTTCAGTCACTCAGTTGTGTCCAACTCCTTGAGACCCCATGGACTGCAGCATGCCAGGCTTCCCTGTCCTTCACCAACTTGAGTTGGAGCTTGCTCAAACTCATGTCCGTTGAGTCGGTGATGCCATCCAACCATCTCATTCTCTGTCACCCTCTTCTCCTCCTTCCTTCAGTCTTTTCCAGCATCAGGGTCTTTTCTAAGGAGTCGGTTCTTCACATCAGGTAGCCAAAGTATTTTGTTTTTTTCTTGTTTTTTGCTCTTGCATTATATGAGTTCTTTGCGTATTTTGGATATTAACCCCTTGTCAGAAATTTTGCAGATGACTTGGAAGTATTCCCTCCCGTTCTGCAGATTGCCTTTTCATTTTGCCTCTGGTTTCCTTTGATGTGTAGAAGCTTTCCGGTTGGATTTGGCTTCACTTGTTTATGAGTGCTTTCACTGCCTTTACTTTTGGTGTCAAATCCAAAAAACAGTCAAGACTGACGTCAAAGAGCTTACTGCCTGTGTTTTCTTCTAGGAGTTTTATGGTTTCAGGTCTTATGTTTACATTTTCAGTATAACTTGAGTGAATTTTGTGGAGGATGTGAGACAGTGGTCTAGTTTCATCCTTTTGCGTGTTACTGTCCAGTTTTTCCCAGTGTCAACTTAAAAAATATTCATAACCTAAAAGGTGAGAGTTATGTTTTATTTGGTGGGAATTCTTAGGACTTCAAGCCTGGGAGGCAGTATCTCAAGCAACCCGGAGAGAACGACTCTGAGGAGGCGAGGGGATGAACCAGGCTATATAGAAGTTTTGCAACAAATATCTGGTCGTCTAAACATCAAAAGATTATCGTTAAAGAAAACCAGATATCCCAAGTTAAGGAATTTAGTGCTTTCTGTGTATGGGAAGATGCAAGAGTCTGGGCTCACTGAAATCGTTCCTTTCATGTACCTCAGCTATCTGGGTTTTATACTTCCTAAGCTTCCTTGGGGCTCACCGTAGGGAGTGGCTGTAGTCTCATGCTGCTAGATCTCGCGTGTTCTTCTTCCTGAGTGCCCTTAGGGCTCGAAGGGTCGCATCGGAGGCCTGCCGTCACTGATGACTGTGACGTCCTTGTTTGACATGGCAGGAAATACTCCTCCATTCCTCACTAGCACCATTTATTGAAGAGACTGCTTTTGCCATTATATGTTCTTGGCTCCTTGGTCGTACGTTAATTGACCACAGGATCTTTAACGCTTAATTCTGTTAGCATCACCCTAGTGAGGCTGGAGGCAGGGATGGCTAAGGTTTCCTGACTTTCCCTCATCAACCTGCCCACCACCTTCCTCCTCAGTCTCCACCTTTGCGTGCCCTTAGTGTACTTGATCTGGGAGGTTTTCCCATCGTGACTGGAGAGATGAGCATGTGCTTGCTAAGTCACGTCAGCCGTGTCCAACTCTGTGACCCATGGGCTGTAGCGCAGAGGCTCTTCTGTCCATGGGACTCTCCCCCAGGGGATCTTCCCAACCCAGGGATCAAAACATCGAACCCGTGTCTCTTACGTCTCCTGCATTGATAGGAGTGTTCTTTACCACTAGTGCCACCCGGGAAGCCTAGAGGTGAGCACACCTCACCTGTAATGAGCACCTCGAGGCAAAGCCAGTGGTGCCTGCTGCTCATGGTGCATAGGTAGGCAGGGTTCCAGGGCAGTGCCACCACAAGCAGAGCAGTGTGTCTGGACCTGGGAGCACTGAGTTTCAACTCACTTGGCTTCCCAGAGGCCCCTTTATTTCCACTCCCGCTGTCTTTCCTTCTGTACTGACTAGAGTCCCATGTCCTCCATGCCAGGTTCCCGGCAGAAGCCTTGGCATTGATCTAACATCTCCTACTTTGAAACTTAGCCCTTCCCTGTCCCCTGGGACTGCCCTCTCCCAGCTGTCACGCCCTGGAGGCAGCTGCTGGCCTGGCTCAGTGTGTGAAGCTGTCTCTTCCACTCCACCCACCCCACTTCCTGTCTCCACTGCCCATGCTCGCAACCTGGAATCCACACAGGAGTTAGAAATCCACTCTTGTGGGATATTTAGCTTGGGTCACAGAGTGATCAATCCCTCGTGCAGACTAATCAAGAACATTCACCACACAGAGGCGTTTGTGAAACAAGTGGTAAAGAATCTGCCTGCAATGCGGGAGGCTTGAGCTCGATCCCTGGGTCGGGAAGATCCCCTGGAAGAGGAAATTGCAGCCCACTCCAGGGTTCTGGCCTGGAGAATCCCATGGATAGAGGAGCCTGGTGGGCTACAGCCCATGGGGTTGCAGAATCAGACACGACTGAGCGACTGAGCGCACTAAGGCGTAAGTCAGCCGGGGGGGACGACTTGTGGGAGCGATGGACTGGAGTCAGCAGGCCCCCAGCCTGGCGCTGCCGCTCACAGGCCACACGGTTCAGGACAAGTTGCTTGACTTCCAGCCTCTGTATCTTGACTGTAAAACAGAGACAGTCCCAGGCTTTCCTCACAGGGCTGCTGCCAGCCAGTAGTCCTTTAGTGTGCTCAGTCACTTCAGTCTCGTCAAATTCCTTTCGACCCTATGGACTGTAGCCTGCCAGGCTCCTCTGTTCTCTTAGGAGTAGCATATAGCTTGGTACACTATGAGGAACTTCACAAATGTGAATCACACATGATATGGAGCAGCATCTCTGGAAGCAGCTCCTTATTATTATTATGTTTTTTTAGAGGGAAGGGAGGTGGGTGTGCAAAGTCCGATCTGGGTGGATGGCTGCACCATGCTGGGCAGGTCAGGGACTGCAGGAGGTCACTGCCCTGGTGCCCAGGGCCTGCGTGGGAAGGACCACAAGGAGGGAGGGAGAAGGAAAGCAAACAAAAGTTCACTTCCCAACGGTTGTGTTTGGGGCCAGGCCCAGTCAGGCCCTGGTTTTAGGGTGGAGGCCAGGGAGCCCCCATGGATTAACGAGCTCCAGGGGCAACTGGGGATTCAGCTTTGTCAAAAGCATCCATTGACCCGGAGCAGTGAGGCATGTGTTTGGTCAGATCTCCGAGGTGCGGCGGCCTGGCACCCGCCCTAGGAGAGCGGCTGCGGCTCCGTCTCCGCCACAGTGGCAGCGCTCCGCTGGTGATGCTGGAAGCCACCCAGGCTGCAGAGGCCACGTGCCTCCCAGCTGCCGGCTGCTGGCCACCTTTGAAACCTTTTTTTCTAATTATAAAGCTAATAATCACTGTAGGAAAAAAAATTAAGTATAAAAACATAAAAGCGGATTCACAAGCCTATCCCCAGAGGTTGCCATCATCCCACTCTCCTTTGTTCCGTGCAGGTCATGTGAGTCAGGTTGGACTAGGCGTGCTGAGGTAATGTGCAACATGTGAACCAGGGCCCGTCCCATCTCTGCCCACTGTACTCACCTCTCCTTTCTTTCTTCCTTTTTGTTCCCAGTGAGGCAATGTCCTTATGTGTTTATTACTTTTTTTGCACCCTCCACACCTTGGCATGGGGGACGTTAGTTCCTGGATCAACGATTGAACCTGTGCCCTCTGTGCTGGAAGCACAGTCTTAATCACGGGATCACCAGGGAAGTCCTCACCTCTCCCTTCCTCCTGTTCACGTCCTGGCTCTTAAGGGCAGTTAGGATCAGTGCACACTCAGTTGCTCAGTCGTGTCCGACTCTCTGCAACCCCACAGACGGTAGCCCGCCAGGCTCCTCTGTCCATGGGATTTCCCAGGCAAGAATACTGGAGTGGGTTGCCATGCATTCCTCCAGGGGATCTTCCCAACCCAGGGATCAAACCCCCATCTCTTATCTCCTGCATTGGCCGGTGGGTTCTTTACCACTTAGCGCCACTTGGGAAGCCCCCATTAGGATCAGAAACCTTGAGATTTTTATCAGTAGGCATGATACCAAGTGTTGCTTAAAGTTAGTTTCTATCGTGATAAGCACATGCCTCCTTCTTCTGTTTTTTGAGCTTTTCAAAAAGTGTTAGAACTCAGCATTAACTTTAACTGAATACTCCTTTAATTCTTCTTACTTGCCCTGTTGCCTTTTCATACTGTTCATGGGGTTCTCAAGGCAAGAATACTGAAGTGGTATGCCATTTCCTTCTCCAGCATTTTCCAATGCTGGGAAAGATTGAAGGCAGGAGGAGAAGGGGATGACAGAGGATGAGATGGTTGGATGTCATCACCAACTTGATGGACATGAGTTTGAGCAAGTTTGGGGAGTTGGTAATGGACAGGGAAGCCTGGCATGCTGAAGTTCATGAGTCACAGAGTTGGACACAACTGAGTGACTAAACTGAACTGAACTTGCCCTGTTATATTTTTTTAAATACTTAATTATTTATTTGGCTGTGTCGGGTGTTTACTTGTGGCATATGGGATTTCCTTGAGTCACGTGGGGTCTTCTGTTGTTGCTCCAGGGCTTAGTGGCATCAAGGCATGTGGGATCTTAGTTGTCCAGCCAGGGATTGAACCTGCATCCCCTGAACTGCAAGGTAGATTCTTAACCACTGGACCACCAGGGAAGTCCTGTGCCCTGTTACATTTTTAAAACAATGGGAACCACTGGGCTTCCCTGATTTGCCTGTTTTATGTTATATCATCCATCTGCTTAAAAATGTCCAAGGTAGAATAAAAAAGCCAAAGGATAAAGAAAGAAAAAGTTCCTTAAGGCCCAGATTTCCGAGCATTAACTTGGAATGAAGAATTAGCGGGATGGGGGCGGGGGGCGGTCTTTGAAGTAAGATCACTCATATAAGGCACATTGTGTTCAGATAATTCTTCTACCACCCAATCACTTAGAGTCATCACTTCTGCCCTGCACTCTGAAAATCGGCGCTTTATTTTTGTTGAGGGATGAACTGGGGATGCTCTTTGGGGACCTCACCGGATACATTGTCGGGACACCGGCGGGGCCGCTTCTGCATTGTGCTCAGCGGATCCCCAGGGTGTTAGAGCCCAGGGTCCCGGTGACCGCTGGCCCCCCATGCTAGTGGTGCTGATGGATATTTTTTCCTCTCCCCAGAACTGTCTCAACAAACAGCAGTTCCTCACGGCTATCCGCCACCTGCAGCAGTTGCTGAAAGGCCAGGAGACACGCTTCGCCGAGGGCGTCCGTCACATGAAGAGCCGGCTGGCGGCGCTGCAGAGCTCTGTGAGCAAGGCGGGCCCGGATACGCCCCCAGGTGGGTCCCCAGGTCAGCGCCCCGAGCCCGGGGGGTCCTCGCCCTGCTCCTATCTCCCGTGGCTGGATTGACTCCCAGGCCTTCCCGGCCTCGCCTTCTGTCTGGGGCTGGGTGCTAGGAAGGCATTTCCCACTTCCCCCCCTGTCATCGGGGCTTCCCAGGGGACACTAGTAGTGAAGAGCCTGCCTGCCAGTGCAGGAGATCTAAGAGACTCGGGTTCGATCTCTGGGTGGGAAAGATCCCCTGGAGGAGGAAATGGCAACCCACTCCAGTGTTCTTGACTGGAGAACCCCACGCATAGCTTCTCCAGAGAATGGTCGAAAGGCACAACTTTCAGAGCCTGCATCCCCATCAGGAGAGACCCTAGTTGGTTCATTTTTCTTGTTTTGTCATTTAATAGACTATTTTTTTAGAGCCGTTGTCATTTCACGGCAAACTGAATGAAAAGCAAAGAGGGGTCCCACATACACTCTCCCCGAACACTCATGGCTTCCCCACCATTAATATCTCGCACTCCTGTGGCCTGCCGGGTACAGCCCACAAACCAACACTGGGTTCTGTTTTCCAGGCGTGAAAATTATTCGTTTTCCACGAGCCCCCTGTTAGTGCAGTGGGTTGGGCTGGAGAGGCTGCTCAGGGCAATTTGCATTTGTCTCTGCTGCCCTCCCCCCTGCCCCCAGACCCCTTCCCCTGGGGTAGGACTCTGACAGACACTGGGCCTTTCCTGGTTGTCCCAGTAATGGATTGCATGCTGTCAAGGCCTGGCATGGGAGGCTGCATTTCTTCTGGTCTCTCCTCAGGGTGACAGGGGTCAGGGAGCCTGTTGTATGTTTGTTTAAGTCATGACGACTCTGGTGGCTCATGCAGTAAAGAATCTGCCTACAATATGGGAGGCCTGGGTACAATCCCTGGGTTGGGAAGATTCCCTTGGAGAAGGGAATGGCTACCTACTCCAGTATTCTTGCCTTCCCTGGTGGCTCAGGCAGTAAAGGATCTGCCTGCAATTTGGGAGACCTGGTTTGATCCCTGGGTTGGGAAGATCCCCTGGAGGAGGGTGTGCCACCCCACTCCAGTATTCTTGCCTTGAGAATCCCATTGACAGAGGAGCCTGTTGGGCTGCAATACATGGGGTTGCAAAAGTCAGACATGATTGATGGACTAACACTTTTGCTCACATGCACACAGGGTTATGGGGGTCGGGTGGGGCAGTGGGTTGCCGTATATTTGTTTAAGTCATCAGGCTGAGGAATATCTGATGTCTTCACTCACTTAAGATGCTTTTCTCAAGGGTCTCCTTGGTGGTGTGAGATGAATTTCCTGGGTTGGATTTTCTACCTTTGCAGACTCTGGTAGCAAATCTAGAGTCTCCACAGTCCTGAGTCAATTCCTGTTTTCTTTGGCTGCATGGGTGCAGAGCTGGACCTGGTGGCCAAACACCTCACACTTTCCAAGGTGCCGAGAGGCCACGGCCTTCGCTGAGGCTTGGCACAGCGTGGCATCCCTCCTTTCGGCTGCAGATGTGGAAACTGAGGCCAAGAAACGTGAGTTAGTGATAGTGGGTTCTGTTCTGGGGATTTTGTTCACTGCTGAGGCTCAACCGCACTGGTCCTTCCTGTTTTCTTGGGATCAGAGTGCCTGCGGGTTTCTGGGAGTTTCCAAGAAAAACCTGCAGAAGGGAATTTCTACAACTGCCCTGCCCATCTTTGAGGTCCCTGTCCATGAATACAGAAAAAAAAAGGTAAGGGTTTTCCCTGGTAGTCCAGTGACTAAGACTGTGTTCCCAATGCAGGGGACCAGGGATCGATCCCTGGTCAGGGAACTGGATCCCGTAACTGAAAAAAAAGATCCTTCATGCCGTAGCCAAGCCTGAAGATCCTGTGTACTGCACCTAAGACCCAGCACAGCCAAAGAAATGCATATATATGTATATAGTGTTAGTCGTGTTAGTCGCTCAGTCATGGCCGACTCTTAGCGACCCCGTGGACTGCAGCCCACCAGGCTCCACTGCCCATGAGATTTTCCAGACAAGGATACTGGAGTGGGTTGCCATTTCCTTCTCGAATATGTATATATATATGTTTAAAAAGAAACACAGCTATGGTTAAATTACTAATCCTCTTGCTGCTGGGTTCAAGGTCTTTATTTCCTGAGCTATGCGAGACCTTTTTAACGTGGCCAATTCTTGGGACATTCCTGGTGGTCTAGTGGTTAAGACTCTGCACTAAGGTCATGGGTTTGGGATCAGGGGACCAGGATCCCACAGGACACACCTTAAACAAAAAAGTGGCCAATTCTCTTTAAAGAATTGCTGCCGTGCATTGTGTCTCCTTCGTGCGTTGGACATGGGGGCGGGCAGCTGTCAGCACCGCCTTGCTGGGTAAAGTGTGCTGACATGTGCCCAGGGGAAGCCAGAGGCTTGCCGCAGATCACACTGCAGGTAGAAGGAAAATTATCTTTTCTTTTTTTTAAAAGGGCATTTGCTTGGGAGTCAGGAAGAATAATTTCCAGTCCCAGAGAATTCTTGGCCTTCTTTCCAGTTTATTTCTGAGTAGCTCCCTCCTATTTTCCCAGCCTTTCTTTCCTGAAAACTTTACAGTCCATCAGCTTTAGGACTTATCTCCGCAGCCTCATTCCAATAACGTCCCTAGATCGCCAGGATTGATTTCCTGCTGAGCTCTTTCTTACACGTTACATCCTCCGGGATGGTGGAGGCCCTGTAGGCTCACCGAGGCAATCATGATGAAATGAACCAGCCAAGGGGCGTGTCTTCCCACCCAGCGAATCCTTTGGCTACCATTTGGGAAATGCTTGAAAATTGATTTTTATTGAATCTGTATCCATTCATTGGGACTTCCCAGGTGGTGCTCTTGGTAAAGAACCCACCTGCCAATGCAGGAGGCACAAGAGACGTGGATTCGATCCCAGGATTCAGAAGATCCCCTGGAGGAGGGTACAGCAACCCACTGCAGTATTCTTGCCGAAAGATTCCCATGGACAGAGGAGCCTGCCGTGCTACGGTCCATGGGGTCACAAAGAGTTGGACACGACTGCAGCAACTTCGCATGCACACATGCACATCCATTCACTAAGTCTGCTGACATATATTGGGGGCCTGCTCAGGTAGCTCAAATGGTAAAGAATCCGCCTGCAATGCAGGAGACTCAGGTTTGATCCTTGCATTATGGAGCCATGTGGAGATACGATTCCATCCATTCTGATACCATTTGCCGGTGAGTTGCTCCAGCGGCTAAGTTTTCTTTGAGGGTTTTAAAGATGTCTCTTCCCCAGAGAGACCCTACTCCTTTCCCCCAAAGCATTTTAAATCCTCTTCAACACAATAGAGTAGGAGATTTTTCAAAGAGAAATATAAAGTCGTGTACTTGCAGGGACTGAAGCAGCAACCTGGGGGTGCCCAAGTGTTGGGATGTCGGTTCGCCTGGCTTTCTGCTCACAAGATCATTACCGTGGGTGCTCACTTGGAAGTTCACTAACAGAAGGTCATGTGTCAATTGTCAAACGTTCCCCAGAACCCAAAGGGCACCGAGAGTCCTCAGGGAGTGAACCGGCTCCCACTCTTCTCCCAGGACACGGGGGTGGGGATGTGGGGCAGAGATGCAAGTGGCTGCTCCCCACCCCTGGAGCGATGTGTGGGCAGATGCTGTCCTCCTAGTAGATGCTGGGCCGTTCTCCATCACAAACTACAGCCTACACAGCTGAAGCAACAGCTTTGTTTCATCTGTCTAAAACCCTGAAAGTATTTTTACAAATGACATTTGGATCTTACCTTAAAAACGAGTTAGAAGTGACTCTGAATTTCCAGCTCAAACAAATCCAAACTCAAGCTGTCCTAACTTGGGGCAGCCTTCCTTTAGACCAGCGTGGACCACGAGTGGAGCTTGGCTGCAGGTTGGGGAGGAACAGGGACCGCCTCCCCTGTCCAGCCCCGTTGCACACCAAGAGCAAGTTACGCGGCCTTTTGTCTCCTCTGGGATGCCACGTGACACTGCTGTCTCTCACTCCCTACTGCCTCTGTCTTCATGCCCAGTGCTGTCCAGCTTGTTCATCCCACTGCAGTCGTGGTGGTCTCCCGGACATTCCTCAGACTTGCCAGGCACATGCCTACCTCACGGCCTTTGCACCGACTTGATCCCTCTATCCTCCTTGGATACCTGCATGGTCATGCCTTTAGCTTCTTCAGCTCTTTGTCCCAAGGAGCCCTCCCCTGACCACTATACCCAAAATACACCCCTTCCCTGGCTTCCCCTGTGCCATTCCCTACTTTATTTTCTGCATGGCACTTGTCACCTCTTGTCACACTCTGCCATTTGCTTGTGGATCTTGCTTGTCGAGTGTCTTCCCTGATGGAAGGAGGCTTCCCGAGAGCTGAGTTTCATCTGTTTGTTCACTAATTGTCTCAAACTCCTAACAGGGTGCCTGGCAGACAGTAAGAATACAATAAACAATTTTTCATTCATTCATTTGGTCAAGAATTATTTACCAGGTTTTCACTACAGGCTGGTGACGGGGATACAGACGGGACAGGAGGTCAGGTGAGGTCTCTGCCCCCCTGGAACTTCTGAGGGGTAGACTGACATCAAATGTACAAACAAACACGTCGATAAGAAATGCCAACAGTTACAAACATTATAAGAAAGCCAAATGAGGTCATGGGCAGGGGAGTAATCTTGGTGGAACGTGATGGTCAGAGAACACCCTGGAAGGTGTTGGGCATTCAAGTCAAGACCTAGATAGTGAGAAGCCGCCAGAAATGGGCAGTCCTGGGGGAGAGAACATTCTAGGCAGGGAAAAGGGCAAAAACCAGGGCCTGGAGATGGGGCTGTAAATGGCCTGTCTGGGAGAACCAAGGAGACCCTGGGGAGCTGGGGCTCTGAGAGGGCAGAACGAGCCGGTGGGTCCTGCAGGGGTCCTAGCTCCCACCCTCCCACATTGCCAGGCCCTGCACACAAGAGTGTGTCTGAGCCACCATCTCCTCATCTGTCACCAAGCAGGCATGCATTACCTGTGCCTGAGAGTGCTCTGAGTATTCAGTGACATGTAGTATTTTGAATGTGCAGTCCAAGGACTTCCCTGCCAGTCCAGTGGCTAGGCCTCCGAGCTGTCACTGCCAAGGGCTTGAGTTAGATCATTTATCGGGGAACTAAGACCCTGCAAGCTTTGTGGTGCAGCCAAAAACTGTAATAAAAAATAAGAAGTGGAGCCCAGTGCACAGCTTGCAGCAGGCGCTCAGCCTGAGGGTGCTGAGGGTGAGAAGCTTTGTGATCCAGTTTGTTGTTGTTTAGTCACTAAGTCGTGTCTGATTCTTTTGTGACCCCATGTCTGTAGCCCTCCAGGCTCCTCTGTCTGTGGGATTTCCCAGACAAGAATACTAGAGTGTGTTGCCAATTCCTTCTTCAGGGGATCTTCCCAACCCAGGATCAAATCCGCATCTCCTGCGTTGGCAGGCAGATTCTTTCTGCTGAACCACTGGGGAAGCCCATTGTAATCCAGTTGTTGCTCTTCAGTCGCTCAGTCTTTTCTGGCTTTTTGTGACCCCATGGACTGCAGCACGCCAGGCTTCCCTGTCCTTCACTATCTGCCGAAGGTTGCTCAAATTCATGTCCATTGAGTCAGTGATACCATCCAGCCATCTCATCCTCTGTTGCCCCCTTGTCCTCCTGCCCTCAATCTTCCCCAGCATCAGGGCCTTTTACAGTGAGTCGGCTCAAATGGCCAAAGACCTGGAGCTTCAGCTTCAGCATCATGAGTATTCAGGGTTGATTTCCTTTGGGACTGACTGGTTTGATCTCCTTGCTGTCCAAGGGACTCTCAAGAGTCTTTTCTAGCACCATAGTTCCAAAGCATCAGTTCTGCACTCAGCCTTCCTTATGGATTGTAATCCAGAATGATGTCTAAATGCTTGTGGGCCTTCCTTTCTTCCTTACAGTTTCCTGCCCTGCTCTGAATGCCCCTCTGGATGGCAGAAAGTTTGGAAGCAAGTACTTAGTGGATCACGAAGTCCATTTTACTTGCAATCCCGGCTTCCGGCTGGTTGGGCCCAGCAGTGTGGTGTGTCTTCCCAACGGCACCTGGACGGGCGAGCAGCCCCGCTGTAAAGGTACGGTCCCTCCTTCCCAGGGGCCTGCTGGATGGGAGGGGTCATTCCAGGGGACACTTTCTCCCTGATTTTTCAACGCAGAGCCGCAGCCAGCCTGTCTGATGACTCACTCCATGCCTGACCTGGGCTGGCCTCTATCTCCAGAATCCCTTGCCAGACCCTCTCAACGATTTAGTCATGTTTTACCTATAGGGAAATGGATGCATAGAGAGGTGAAGGAATTTGCCCAAGGTCACACAGCTAAAGAACAGGCTGAACTGATTGACATATGCACTCTTATCCCAGAGCTGGGGCAAGAAGCCTTCTGTGGGTTGGGAGGGGCCGGGGAGATACTGGGAGAGATGTTCCTGACCTGGACTGCCTTGCTCTGGGGCTGCAGTTGATGGCAAGGTTCCGGGTGATCTATAATGCTGAGGAAATTTCTCAGGTGTCCCTCATGACTGCGCTGGGGCTTGGTGTAGACAGGCTGCAGGAGAAACCATTCAGCTGAGAAGGCGGCATGAAAAGGCTTCTTTTTTCTCTGTGCTAACCTTGAAAACAGTACTTTTTTTTTTAATTGGAGGATAATTGCTTTACAATATTGTGTTGGCTTCTTCCATACAACAACATGAATCAGCCACAAGTACGCATATGTCCCTCCCCTCCTGAACCTCCCGCTCCCCCTCATGGCTTCCCACCCCCGCTCATGGCTTCCCACCCTTCACGGTTGTCACAGAGCCCCAGGCTGAGCTCCTGTGCTGCACAGCAGCTCCCCACCGGCTCTCTGTTTGACATGTAGTGTATATGTGTCAGTGCTCCTCTCTCAGTGCATCCCACCCTCTCCTTCCCCCACTGTGTCCAAAGTCTGTTCTGTAAATCTTCATTTTTACTCCTGTCCTGCAAATAGGTTCATCAGTACCAATTTTCTAGATTCATATATATGCTTTAATATATGAATTGTGTTTTTCTCTGACTTACTTCACTCTGTATAACAAGCCATCCATCTCATTGGAACTGACTCAAATGCATTCCTTTTAGTGGCTGAGTAACATTCCACTGTGTATATGCACTGCACCTTCTTTATCCATTCGTCCGCTGATGGACATCAAGGCTGCTTCCATGTCCTAGGTATTGTAAATAGCGCTCCTGTGAACATTGGGGTACATGTGTCTTTTTCAGTTATGGCTTTCTCAGCCTATATGTCCAGTAGCAGGGTTGCTGGGTCATAATGTAGTTTTATTCCTAGTTTTTGAAAATAATTTCATACTGTTCTCCTAGTGGCTGTATCAATTTACATTCTCACCACCAGTGCAAGAGGGTGCCCTTTTCTTCACACCCTCTCCAGCATTTATTGCTTGTAGATTTTTTGATGATGGCCTTTCTGAAGGTGTGAGGTGATACTTCATTGCAGTTTTGATGTGAATTTCTCTAATAATGAATGATGTTGAGCATCTTTTCATGGAAAACAGTACTTTTTTGAGGTAGAGGAAAATCGGCCATGGCACACATAATTTGTTGGCTTTTCAAAAGTATATGGTCAAGGACTTCCCTGGCCATCCAGTGATTGAGACTCCATGATTGCACCGCAGAGGGCACAGGTTTGATCCCGGGATGAGGAACTAAGATACTACATGTCAACTGGCATGGTCAAAGAAAGAAAGTATATGGTCAAAATATCATGGATACCAGTCATTTTCAGAACAAGATTCATGGGACTTCTGCTGGGGCAGAATGTCCATGATTTGCCCAAGCTTTGAAGGGGAAAATGCAAATGTTACATAAATATCAGTAAGTTTATTGTGAGGAGTAGCTTGGAGAGGACTTCTAGTGCATGAATAACTTGAAAATATAAAGGAACATCAGGAAAACAGGCCATCTCTAAAGACAAAAGCGATTGGATATGACAGGCCCTGGGCAACTGGAACCACATTCATGGACCTAGACTTTCATTTCCCGTCTCCTGGAAAGAACCATGGTTCGAAGGTTGATGATAGGTACCAGCTCTCAGAGTTATCTGGGAACCACCCAGGAAATCAAGCCATGTGACCTGCACACACTGAAAATGCCAATATCTGGACTTAGCCTTGACCTTGAAAGCTCTCCATCCAGGACCTTATGTGTACTAAACTGTGGCAGCAGATGTGGGACTACAGCAGCATTTCATTGTCATTGCTTTCGGTGTCTGTACTTCTAATTCTCCAAGCCAGGCTTCAGCAATACATGAACCGTGAAATTCAGACGTTCAAGCTGGTTTTAGAAAAGGCAGAGGAACCAGAGATCAAATTGCCAACATCTGCTGGATCATCGAAAAAGAAAGAGAGTTTCAGAAAAACATCTGTTTCTGCCTTATTGACTATGCCAAAGCCTTTGACTGTGTGGTTCACAATAAACTGTGGAAAATTCTGAAGGAGATGGAATACCAGACCACCTGACCTGCCTCTTTAGAAACCTGTATGCAGGTCAGGAAGCAACAGTTAGAACTGGACTTGGAACAACAGACTGGTTCCAAATCAGAAAAGGAGTACGTCAAGGCTGTATATTGTCACCCTGCTTATTTAACTTCTATGCAGAGTACATCCTGAGAAACGCTGGGCTGGAGGAAGCACAAGCTGGAATCAAGATTGCCAGAAGAAATATCAATAACCTCAGATATGCAGATGACATCACCCTTATGACAGAAAGTGAAGAAGAACTAAACTCTTTTTTTAATTTTTATTTAATTTTTATTTTTTAGAACTAAACTCTTGATGAAAGTGAAAGAGGAGAGTGAAAAAGTTGGCTTAAAATTCAACATTCAGAAAACTAAGATCATGGCATCCAGTCCCATCACTTCATGGGAAATAGATGGGGAAACAGTGGAAACAGTGGCTGACTTTATCTTTTTGGGCTCCAAAATCACTGCAGATGGTGATTGCTGCCATGAAATTAAAAGATGCGTACTCCTTGGAAGGAAAGTAGATAGCATATTAAAAAGTAGAGACATTACTTTGCCAACAAAGGTCCGTCTAGTCAAGGCTATGGTTTTTCCAGTAGTCATGTGTGGTTGTGAGAGTTGGACTATAAAGAAAGCTGAGCGCTGAAGAATTGATGCTTTTGGACTGTGGTGTTGGAGAAGACTCTTGAGAGTTCCTTGGACTGCAAGGAGATCCAATCAGTCCATCCTAAAGGAGATCAGTCCTGGATGTTCATTGGAAGGACTGATGTTGAAGCTGAAACTCCAGTACTTTGGCCACCTGATGTGAAGAGCTGACTTATTAGAAAAGACTCTGATGCTGGGAAAGATTGAAGGCAGGAGGAGAAGGGGATGATGGAGGGTAGATGGTTGGATGGCATCACCAACTCGATGGACATGAGTTTGGGTGGACTCTGGGAGTTGGTGATAGACAGGGAGGCCTGGTGTGCTGTGGTTCATGGGGTTGCAAAGAGTCGGACACGACTGAACAACTGAACTGAACTTCTAACTTAGGGCTTCCCTGCTGGCTCAGCTGGTAAAGAATCTGCCTGCAATGCAGGAGACCTGGGTTTGATCCCTGGGTTGGGAAGATCCCCTGGAGAAGGGAATAGCTACCCACTCCAGTATTCTGGCCTAGAGAATTCTTTGGACTGTATAGTCCATGGGGTCACAAAGAGTCAGACTAGCATTGAGTTACAGACCTCAGTTGGTTTCTTTCTCTGAGCACTGGGTGTCTCTGATGGCGATTCCATCTTCCATGAGGTGTGTGGGCATCTCACCTCTTGGTTCCTTTGTCGTGGACACCTGGGAGACAGTCCCCTCCCCATCACCACCAACAGTGCTGATGAAGTCTTCTTTTCCACACATCTTTGTCTCTGGGCCGTGTATCTGGGCTGGAGTTGGGGGGCAGTTGGTTGTATGCTCACTTCCTTTGGACCAAGTGCTGTTGTGTTGTTCTTCACAAGAACAAGACCAGCTCCCGTTCTCCCAGTAATGCTGTGGACAGAAGCACATTTTACCCTTGTGCGAATTTTTCTTTCTTGCTCAGGTCTTATCCATATTTGGCCCTCAGTTGTGATACACATTTACAGTGAGCATCATCTGGTTTGAATGAAAAGATGGGTTCATAAGAGAAGAGAGCTGAAAAAATGCATATTTAGGCAGATAAATAAGAAACACTGGAGGCTCAGGAACGTAGTCCTTGAGCAAAGGAGTCCATTGTTGCTTGACAAAGTTGGGACCCATAGGAGCCCAATGTCATAGCATAAATATGTGTCATATGTTATGCATATATATTAATGTATATATGCATTAATACATGAAATTTGTTTTCTGATTTACTTCAATCTGTATAACAGGCTCTAGATTCATCCACCTCACTAGAACTGACTCAAATTATTTTTTATGCCTGAGTAATATCCATTCATTTGTCGATGGGCATCTAGGTTGCTTCTATGGCTTGGCTGTTGTAAATAGTGCCTTCTCAGAGGATCCTGGGTATGTGTGCCAGCTGCCCTCCTGAGCTTACACCTATTAATTATATAATAGCACCTCACCTCCCTGCAGCAGGACCAACCGTCTTAGTGGAAAATGGAGTCTTACTGTATCATGGCCTGTGTGCTGTGGATCCCAAACTTTCAGGTGCTCCAGGATCACCCAGAAAGCTTATAAAACATAAGTTCTGATGCCCCAACAAGTTTACCAAGTTGGGTGAGATCGTTGGATAGGCCTTGGGAAATCTGCATTTTTCATATGATTGTGATGTTAACTGAATTTTAGGAAACACTAAAACGCTGGTTTTTGCCACTGCCAGAAGTGGGAAGGATATTGAACATTTTGAGGCACTGATGCAATTGAACCCTCGCCAATCAGGACTGCAAGCTGTAAGCCAGCAGTAGGGTATGACCAGGTGGGACATACTAGTCATGCTCACCTCCACCTGCACTGATGTTTTGGGAAGGCTGAGCCAGCCCTGACAAACATCAGGGCACCCAGTCCCACCAAGAAGGCCCCTCTCCTGAGATGTGGAGCTCATCCTCCTTGGAGGACCACTGCCCAGCATGGCCAGCAAGTCTACTGGCCTTTCCCATTGTCCAACACGGTGCTTCTCATTCTCCACCTTGAATGTCCCAGCTCATTCCAGACTCGCCGTGTGTTCTTGGTCTCTCCTGTCCTCCCAGCCTCCTCCCCAACCATCAGTCCTTCTTCCCTGACCTCCATGCCTGAGGACGGCTTGCAGCAGCCCATCCTGGACTTCTATGAGGGCTACCTTTATTATCTAAAAGCCTGAGAAGAACTGGCTCAGGGAATGAGGTGGCAGCTAGTCCATGCTGAGATTTTAGAGGGATGTTTTTCATCTTAGGTGCTTCCCTGGTGGTTTAGATGGTAAAGAGTCCACCTGCAATGGAGGAGACCTGGGTTCAATCCCTGGGTCAAGAAGATCCCTTGGAGAAAGGAATTGCTACCCACTTCAGTATTCTTGCCTGGAGAATTCCACAGACAGAGGAGCCTGGTGGGCTACAATCCATGGGGTCACAACAAGTCGGACACAACTGAGAAACTAACACTTTCACCTTATGGTTTAAGTGTAAACCGGACATGGAGTCCAGTCCAGTCCTTGGGTGGTGATGGAACAGAAACACTGGTGTCACAACCAAGGTGCCCCATCAGCTGCTGGACAGGACCCTTTCCCAAGAGAGTGGATGGTGCCTGATCAACACTTCTGTTCTCAGCAGGAGTTTGTCTAAAGGATGCTATTTCCAGTAAAAGCCTCAAAAGGGTGCCACTCAAACCTGTCAAAAAGGAGAAACAGTGCTTCTACCTGCTGTTTGGTGGGACAGCATTGATGGGGGGACAGGACACGGGCTGGAGTTCAACAACCCAACGGCCCCTTCTCCCCACCTCAGAGTGGCCCTAGAATCCCACAAGTGGCCACTGCTCATACACTTCATTTACCTTCTCAGGAGTCTTGTAGTCACTCTGTGTGTGACCACAGTGGGGAGATCCTCTTCTTGTTTACAGGGAACTCAAGATGCCAAACTGTGTCGCTGAAAAATTTGGGAGTGCTTTAATAATTGCCCCGCCTCCCATCCAGTCAACCGCTTGAAGGAAGGTGATGAACCCAACTTGGCATGAGAGCAGATGACACATAATTACACATTAAAAATGCAGAGGTAGGCTCCGGAACTCCAGAATGGAAAGCAGCCATTTAGCTTCCTGGATTAGTTCCCTGTTTCCCTTCTTAGTCAGAAGAGCATATTTTTAAGATTTGAAGCTTCCTGAACTGAGGAAATCACAACCACAGACCTTGTCCCTTGGACAACATGGGTAACCAAAAAACAGCACGAGAGGAATAAACACCCTTGTCCACCATGGTGGGGAAAAGAAGTTTACTTTTTTCATCCCCATCCTCCTCTTTTTAAACCCTTCATTCATTCAACCAGTTTTCACTGGGTACCGGCTGTGCACCAAGCATCATGTTAGGGATTCAATGCTGAATCTAACAGATGCTGCCCAACTTGGAGTGTGAGTAGGGCTCACACTCCAAGATGGAGGCAAGACAGGTCACTGAGCACAAAAGTAAGCAAATCAGCATTTGTGGTCAGTGCTTTGAAAGGACTGACATCAGCCCTGAATATTCACTGGAGGGACTGATGCTGAAGCCGAAGCTCCAATACCACCTGATGCAGAGAGCCGACTCATTGGAAAAGACCCTGATGCTGGGAAAGACTGAAGGCAGGAGCAGAAGGGGATGACAGAGGATGAGATGGTTGGATGGCATCACCGACTCAATGGACATGGGTTTGGGTGGACTCCGGGAGTCAGTGATGAACAGGGAGGCCTGGCATGCTGCAGGTCATGGGGTTGCAAAGAGCCAAAGAGACACAACTTCGCGACAACAACAAGGGACTGGGAATAAAACCTCCCATGGGGTGAGGACAGTTGAAGGCCTCTCTGAGGCAGTGACAGTGATGCTGGGATTGAAAGGATGAGCAGGATCCAACCAGGTGAAGATGGTTATTAGTGGGTGGCATGGGAAGGATGCCCTCCTAGAAAGAGGGAGGAACATGTGCAAAGGCTTAGGAAAGGAAGAATTTGGCATGTTTGAGGAAATGACAAGGTAAAACATAGAACCTTGTTGCTGGAGCAGCGTGTGAGCTGAGAAGGAGTAAAGTTGGGTAGAGAGATTCCTGAGCCAGCTCTTAGAGTCCTGAGGACTGGGTGGGTGGTAGAGGTTGTAGTTCTGAGAAAATAAGCCAGGTTTCAGAAGAGGGCTGTACTAATTTGATGGGCACACTGTTGCTGTGTAGATGTGAACTGGAGATGACTGGAAGAGATGGACACTGGGAAACCACTTAGGTGGCTCTTAGCAGGTCCAGGGGCCAGACTGAACAGGGGACAGGGAAGATTGAAAGTGAACGGGGAGACAGCATCATGGAACTTATCCCACTAGGGATGTGAGCAGGAAAAGAGGGCAAGGTTCCCAGACTCCATCTTGGGTGACAGGCTGCATGGTGCCATGGACAGAGACCATGAAGACCCAGTGACAGATGTAGGTTTGTTTTTGGTTGTTTTTGTTTTTATTTCATTATAGTTGATTTATGTTAGTTTCAGAGGTACAGCTTCAGATTCTTTTCCATTGTAGGTTATTACAAGATACTGAATAGAGTTCCCTGTGCTACACAGTAAATTTTTGTTGTTTATTTTATATATATATATATATATATATATATATATATAGTAGTTGTTGTTCTTGTTTAGTCTCTAGAGTCGTGCCCAACTCTTTGCAACCTCATGGACTCTGTAGCCTGCCAGGCTCCTCTGTCCATGGGATTTCCCAGACAAGAATTCTGGAGTGGGTTGCCATTTCCTTCTCCAGGGGATCTTCTTGACCCAGGGGTTGAACCTGCGTCTCCTGCGTTGGCAGGTGGTTCTTTATCACCAAGCCACTGGGGACGCCCGTATTTAGTAGTATGTATCTGCTAATTCCAAACTCATTCACCACCCACACACCTCTCCCCTTTGTAACCACAATTTTGTTTTCGACGTCTGAGTCAGTTTCTGTTTTGTAGGTGACTTGACTTGTATTATTAATACTTAGATTCCACATTTAAGGGTTATCATGTAATATTTGTCTTTGTATGACTGACTTCACTCAGTATGATCATCTCTAGGTGCATCCATGTTGCTGCAAATGGCATTATTTCATTCTTTTTCCTGTTGGTGGGGATGTAAATGGTGGGGATTTTTTTTTTTTTAAACCTGTGTGTAGGTCGTTGATCAGAATACCATTTTGGTTACATTAATGTGTCTGTGTGATGTTGCAGTGGAGATCCATTCATTCAACACACAGGGACCATCACACCCAGCACCGTGCCCTGGTTACCAGTCCCAGGGAGGCTTTAAGCACTCTGCCCACTGCATCTTAATACTGGAGTCACCCAGGAAGATACAAGGCGGTCGGGCCCTGGATGAAGCCGCACTGTCCTCATGCTTCTGGACAGTGCAAGATCAGTTCCAGCCAAGGGCGTCCATCCCCCAGGGTGGGCAGGCCTCTCAGCAGCGACTGCCCAGGGCAGCTTGCTCGTGTGCAATGGAAGGATTCCCCACTTCACCAAGGAATCTGAAACACTGGAGCTTCAGGTGAGCCTGAGAGCCATCAGCATACGACCTCAGCAGAACTGAACAGCACTTGTGGAGCAGGAAGAAGGGAAACATACGGCCACATGAGGTGGTAAACCCAGCACAGGCCCTAGGAATGCTTCATCTCAGGTTGAGGGCAGGCGCCAGGCCCAATGGGGGGCCAGAGACTGCCTTTCTCAATAGAGCCAAGTGAACAATTGGATGTAAAGTCTAGAGTCAAGGGCAAAGGAGGGTCGCACAGATGCAGTTCGGAGTAATTATATTAGCGTGATGATGGTGCTTAAATGGGCTCCCCTGGTGGCTCAGTGGTTAAGAATCCGCGGGCCAATGCAGGAGATGTGGGTTGGATCCCTGGTCCAGGAAGATCCACTGGAGAAGGAAATGGCAACCAGCCCCCATATTCTTGCCTGGGAAATCCCATCGACTGGGAGCCTGGTGGATTACAGTCCTGAGGGGTCACACAACAATCAGACATGACTTAGCCATTGAGCACTGCCACGTGGTGCTTAAATCCAGGACAGTGATCACAGCACCCAGAGGAGAGGGCAGAGAGAGAAAAGACGTAGCTCAGAATCAGACAAAGGAGGGTGGAGGAGGCAGGCAGAGCCCGCAGAGGCAGACCACAGGGAGACTGCAGAAATCGCGGTGTTGCACCAGATTTGGTATCTGGAAGGTTATCCTGAAGTCAGAATAGAGCAAAGCTTTGGTTCTCTTACTTTTGGGTCATGAGGCTTTCCTCAGAGACCTTTAAACAACATCTGAAAGAGCTGCCTTTGATAGAGTAGCCCCTTGATATTTGGTTACTGTGAAACCAACTGGCTGGCTGATTTATCAAATGTTTGAATGATTGAATGAATGAATGGGGGATTATATTTTAAAACAATTTCCTTCTGACTTTTATCTGAATAGAATATATATATATATATATATATATATATATATATATACACACACACACACTCAAATCTGGAAAACTCAGCAGTGGCCACAGGACTGGAAAAGGTCAGTTTTCATTCCAATCCCTAAGAAAGGCAAAGAATGCTCAAACTACCACACAATTGCACTCATCTCACATGCTAATAAAGTAATGCTCAAAATTCTCCAAGCCAGGCTTCAGCAATATGTGAACCATGAACTTCCAGATGTTCAAGCTGGTTTTAGAAAAGGCAGAGGAACCAGAGATCAAGTTGCCAACATCTTCTGGATCATCAAAAAAGCAAGAGAGTTCCAGAAAAACATCTATTTCTGCTTTATTGACTATGCCAAAGCCTTTGACTGTGGATCATCGAAAAAGCAAGAGAGTTCCAGAAAAAACATCTATTTCTGCTTTATTGACTATGTCAAAGCCTTTGACTGTGTGGATCACAATAAACTGTGGAAAATTCTGAAGGAGATGGAAATACCAGACCACCTGACCTGCCTCTTTAGAAACCTGTATGCAGATCAGGAAGCAATAGTTAGAACTGGACTTGGAACAACAGACTGGTTCCAAATCAGAAAAGGAGTACATCAAGGCTGTATATTGTCACCCTGCTTATTTAACTTCTATGCAGAGTACATCCTGAGAAACACTGGGCTGGAGGAAGCACAAGCTGAAATAAAGATTGCCGGAAGAAATATCAATAACTTCAGATATGCAGATGACACCACCACAGATGGCAGAAGGTGAGGAAGAACTAAAGAGCCTCTTGATGAAAGTGAAAGAGGAGAGTGAAAAAGTTGGCTTAAAGCTCAATATTCAGAAAACTAAGATCATGGCATCCAGTCCCATCAGTTCATGGCAAATAGATGGGAAACAGCGGAAACGGTGGCTGACTTTATTTTTTTGGGCTCCAAAATCACTGCAGATGGTGACTGCAGCTGTGAAATTAAAAGACTCCTTGGAAGGAAAGTTTTGACCAACCTAGACAGCATATTCAAAAGCAGAGACATTACTTTGCCAACAAAGGTCCATCTAGTCAAGGCTATGGTTTTTCCAGTAGTCATGTATGGATGTAAGAGTTGGACTATAAAGAAAGCTGAGCACTGCAGAATTGATGCTTTTGAACTGTGGTGTTGGAGAAGACTCTTGAGAGTCCCTTGGATTGAAAGGAGATCCAACCAGTCCATCCTAAAGGAGATCAGTGTTGGGTGTTCATTGGAAGGACTGATTCTGAAGCTGAAACTCCAATACTTTGGCCACCTGATGCGAAGAGCTGACTCATTTGAAAAGACCCTGATACTGGGAAAGATTGAGGGCAGGAGGAGAAGGGGACGACAGAGGATGAGATGGTTGGATGGCATCACTGACTCAATGGACATGGGTTTGAGTAAACTCTAGGAGTTGGTAGTGGACAGGGAGGTCTGGTGTACTGCAGTTCATGGGGTTGCAAAGAGTCAGACACGACTGAGCGACTGAACTGAACTGAACTGAACACACACACACAATATTCCATTGTATATATACAGATACACACTTTTCACTTACTTTCAGTATCCCACTGTATATGTGTGTATACATATATCATATATATATATGGGCTTCCCAGGTAGCGGTAGTGGTAAAGAACCCAGTTGCCAATGCAGGAGATGCAGGAAACTCAGGTTCGATCCCTGGGTCGGGAAGATCCCCTGGAGGAGGGCATGGCAACCCATTCCAGTATTCTTCCCTGGAGAATGCCATGGACAGAGGAGCCTGGTGGGCTACAGTCCATGGGGTCACAAAGAGTCGGACACAATTTGGAGTGGCTTAGCACAGTACAGCATATATATATACCATATACCATATCTTCTTTATCCATTCATTAAGACAAGCAATCTTAATGCTTTTTCCATTATGGAAAAATTCAAATACACAGAAGTAGAAAGAATAGTTTAATGATCGTCATGTACTCATAGTCCAGTAATTATCAACACAGCAAATCCTTTAATATCTTAAAATTTCTAGTCAGGGTAAACGTTTCTGCACTTGTCTCTTGTATTTTTAACACTTTGAGCCAGGGTGCAAATAAGTTGTGCATATTACGGTTGGTTGCTGTGTCTCCTACACCTTTTAATCCATAGTCGTCTTGAAGAAGACTGCTTCTCCTCTCTGTCTGCCATTCCTTTGAAGTTTATCTGTTGAAGAAGACGGCTTGTTTCCCACTACTTTGAATTTTTTTAAATTGTTTATTTATTTTTTAGTTGTACTGGGTCTTCGTGGGTGCACTCAGACTTTCTCTAGTTGCAGCGAGCAGGCTTCTCATTGCGGTGGCCTCTCCTGTTGTAGAGCGTGGGCTCTAGGTGCACAGGCTTAGCTGCCTTGTGGCATGTAGGATCTTCCTGGACTAGGATCAGTCCCATGTGCCCTGCGTTGATGGGTGGATTCTTAACCACTGGACCACCAGGGAAGCCTCCCACAACCTTGATTTTGCTCACTGCATCCCTGTGGGGTTATTTAACATGATCTGCATTTCTCTTTTTTGGGGTCCAATTTCACTGAAATAAAATGACATATAGCACTGTGTAAGTTTAAGGTGTACAGCATAATGACTTGATTTTCATATACTGTGAAAAGATGACCACAGTAAGTTCAGTTAATGTCCATCATCTCATACAAATATTAAAAAAAAAAATAGGTTTTTTTTTTTCTTGGGATTTAGTCCCTTAACAGCTTTCAAATATACTACATAGCAGTGTTAATCATAATCTTCATATTGTATATTACATGCCTAGTACTTATGACTGGAAGTTGATAAGTTTTTGGTCTATGTATTTCTTATAAACTGGTAGCTTACTCCAGAGGCTTGACTGGATTCCGATGAGATGTTTCTATCGTTTGCGCAGCATGGAAGTACACACTTCTGCCAGGAAGCCCCTGTGGTCCATCTCTCCTTTTGTGATGCTGAGCCTTGGTGAGCATCACCGCCCTCCTCACCCTGACCTCTGTCCAGAAGACTTCTCAAGAGGAACTCACAGGGCAGTTCCTGAGTTCTTACACTTTCAAAACTTACACAGCATTACCAACAATGACTGTTCAGTTGGACATAAAACACCTGTCTCAGATTTTCTTTTCTTGAATATCTTAAATATATTCTTTCACATCTCCTGTTTTAACTGTTATTGCTATCATAAGGCTGACCAAAGAATGTTTTTTCTTTTTCATGAAAATCCAAGAATTGTACAGGGACATGGATCAGTACCGGCATTTCTGGATTGGTTGTCTCGGATGTGGGGTTTATCTTTGCAACAGGAAGTTTCAGTGGCTCCAAAAGTCTGGCCCCAAGGAGCTCTCAAACTTCTCAAGACCTTTAAAGGTCCATTCTCTAATGGATGGAGAATCCAATTAAGTCCAACAAGGAAAGTTGGTGCAAATGAAAGAGATAGTCCAGGTAAAAGTGAGAGAGGAGAGGACAGAATGGAGCAGAGAAGGCACGAGCTGCCTTAAAAAACAACTAAAGGGAGAGGCTGTCAGGAAGTTCTTGTTGTTCAGTTGCTAAGTCATATCCAGCTCTGCAACCCCATGGACTGCAGCACACCAGGCTTCCTTGTCCTTTACTATCTCCCTGAGTTTGCTCAAACTCATGTCCATTGAGTCAGTGATGCCATCCAACCATCTCATCCTCTGTCTTCCCCTTCTTCTCCTGCCTTCAATGTTTTTCCAGCATCAGAGTCTTTCCCAATAAGTTGGTTCTTCGCATCAGGTGGCCAAAATATTGGAGCTTCAGCTTCAGCATCAGTCCTTCCAATGAATAGTCAGAAAGTTAGAAAAGCTATATGGGCAAACTTATTTCCCCTAAATATGAGTAACAGAAAAGGACTCTTGCCAAATCCTGTCCAAATTATTATAAGAAAACAAAGTAAACTCTCTACAGTCAATGAAGAAATCCCAGAAAGACATGCCCATACAAAAGATGAAAACCATGACCTAGTACTTCCGGACAAGTGGAAAGAAGTTTTAAAAATATAAAAACGATGAAAGGACAACATAAGTAAAAATCAGAAAGCCTTAGAAATTAGGTGATTAAAGAAATGGAAAATTTGAAGCAAGATGACAAAACACAGGAGACAAAAAGAAAAAAGAAAAAATCAGATCATGCGTGTGGAACACTTAGCTCAGTTCTGGGAAAATAGCAAGTGCTCAGTAAACAGATTAAAAGAGAATCATAATCCATGCTTTTGGCTTGCCAGCCTCTCCACAGCCTCTGTTAGTGTCCTCCTTTTATAAATTGAAGGGTAGTTGGTTTATAATATTGTTTTAGTTTCAGGTGTGCAGCAACATACTTTGGAATCTGAAAGTTTTCAGATTCTTTTCTGTTATACGTTATAATAAGATATTGAGTAGCGTTCCCTGTGCTATACCATAGGACCTTGTTGTTTATCTATTTTATATGCACTAACTGGACTGCAGCCCTCCAGGCTCCTCTGTTCATGGGATTCTCCAGGCAAGAATCCTGGAGTGGGTTGCCATTTCATTCTCCAGGGAATCTTCCTGACCCAGGGATTGAACCCAGGTCTCCTGCACTGCAGGCTGATTCTTTACCGTCTGAGCCACCAGGGAAGCCCTATATACTAACTAATGTCTGTTAATCCCATGCTCCTAATTTATCCCTCCTTTCCCCTTTAGTAACCATAATTTTGTTTTCTATGTCTGTGAGCCCGTGTCTGTTTTGTAAATGAGCTGATCCGTATTATTTTGTTAGGTCCCACATGTAAGTGACACCATATGGTGTTTTTCTCTGTCTGACTCCATTTAGCATGATGATCTCTGGGTCCATCCACGTTGCTGCAATTGGCCCCATTTCATCCTTCTTTATAGTTGAATAATATTCCACTGTATGCATGCTCCACATCTTCTTTATCCATTCGTCTGTTGATGGAGGCTGTAGTGCCACTATGAACACTGGAGTGTATGGATCCTTTTGATTTAGAGTTTCCATCTTTTCTGGATATATGCTCAGGAGTGGGTTTGTTGGATCATATGGTAGTTCTATTTTTAGTTTTTTGAAGAGTCTCCGTACTGGTCTCCATAGTGGCTGTACCAGCTTACATTCCTACCAGCAGTGTAGGAGGGTTCCCTTTTCTCCACACCCTCTCCAGCACTGGCTGTTTGTAGACTTCTTGATGACAGCCATTCTGACCTGTGTGAGGTGGTATCTCACTGTAGTTTTAATTTGCGTTTCTCTAATAACTAGTGATGTCAAGCATCTTTTCACTTTCCTGTAGGCCATCTGTGTCTTCTTCAGAGAAATGTCTACTTAGGTCGGTCCTCTTTACAGTTCTGAAGTCGCCATGCACTCAACTAAATGCCACAGCTTGGACAGACTTGAATGTGATGACAGCTGTACTTAAATCAGGACACAGAGAGTGTGCCAGCACTGGGCCATGGAATGCCTGACAGTGTATCAAGATAAGAAATGAGAGTCTGAATGGAGCCCGTCTAAGAAATGAAAATCCTGGGTAACAAGATCCAGACAGGTGCTAGCACACAGGGTCATGTGGCATCTCTTCATTTCTCTATCACGTCAACAACTCCATCCCACCCTACCCTATCCTCACCCACACCAGCCAAGGACAGCCAGGCTCAGTGCCCTGCGGGGGACCCACACTGATGCTGGTCCCCACCCCCCTGCAGAGCCAGACTGAAAGATTCTCAGGTTCATACTCTTTGGCTCTCAGCCTAGTGACCAGCCGGCCGACTTTCAGACTATGCTGGGGAGCAAGATGGCAGGAACAGGAATTCCATGCTCTGGTGCATTTGTGTTGTTTCAGACACATTCCTGAAAACCCGTCATTGGCAGAGAGATCATATCGGAGGGGTTGGCGGGGAGTGGGCGGGGGGCAGGAACCTGAGGTTCCCTCCCCAGGCCAAGTTTACTGAGAAATTGGAATGGCTCCTTCCCCAGGGAGAAGCAGCATTTCAGATGGTCTGGGTCCTTTCGCAATGAACAGAATCCATGTAATTGTCTGCATAACTTCCCAATTACAAGGAGGCTGAGGGAAGCCAGAGTCCCTGCCAACCCACCCACAGGAAGGCTGCTGTTCTCATCAGGAGCAAAGCACCTTTTTCTGCCTCCTGATAGACACAGCAGGAAAGGATGCTCTGAGGCCAACAAGGAAGTGCTTCCAATTTCTTTCCCAAGATGCTGTGGTCAGGTCAGTGAACTGACAAATCGCTCCTCTTGGTGGAAATGGCCTGTGCCCTGAATCTGGGCTTAAGGAACTCATAGCAAGCAGATGTGGCCTGAGGGTTTAAAATCATTGTCTCCTCATTAGAAAATTTAGAAATGTTCACTGTGGAAAAATGGAAGATTGTTAAAAAAGTGCTTTTGAACTGTGGTTCAAAAGACTCTTGAGAAGACTCTTGAGAGTTCCTTGGACAGCAAGGAGCTCAAACCAGTCAATCCTAAGGAAATCAACCCTGAATATTCATTGGAAGGACTGATGCTGAAGCTCCAATGCTTTGGCAACCTGGTGGGAAGAGCTGACTCATTGGAAAAGACCCTGATGCTGGGAAAGGAGGAGAAGGGGGTGACAGAGAATGAGATGGTTGGATGGCATCACTGACTCAAAGGACATGAGTCTGAGCAAACTCTGGGAGATAGTGAACGACAGGGAAGCTTGGCATTCTGCAGTCTATGGGGTCTCAAAGAGTTGGACATGACTTATCGACTGAACAACAACAAATAAAATAATTGTCAGTAAACAAAGAAAAATTACCCATAATCTACCACACAGAGAAAAATCTATTAAAGCCTATTAAACCTATTACATATTTATTTTATTTCATGACTGCTCCATGTGGCTTGCAGGATCTTAGTTTCCTAATCAGGAATTGAACCTGGACCCTCAGCAGTGAAAGCACAGAATCTTAACCACTGGACTGCCAGGGAATTCACTAAACCTATTAAATTGTTGAACATGTTTAATATATCTGTCCGATAGCTCAGTTGGTAAAGAATCCGCCTGCAAGGTGGGAGACCCCAGTTCTTTTCCTGGGTCGGGAAGATCTGCTGGAGAAGGGATAGGCTACCCACTCCAATATTCTTGGGCTTCTCTTGTGGCTCAGCTGGTAAAGAATCCACCTGCAATGCAGGAGACCTGGGTTTGATCCCTGGGTTGGGAAGATCCCCTGGAGAAGGGAAAAGTTACCCACACCAGTGTTCTGGCCTGGAGAATGCCATGGACTATATAGTCCTTGGGATAGCAAAGAGCTGGACATGACCGAGTGAGTTTCACTTTCACTTTCATACATTTTTCACAGGACTGTTTTGTGTATAAACAAGGAACGTTTTCCTTTTCAGGAAAAGGAAAAATTAAGGGTCATGGTTAACTCCTCCCTACACAGGGTGGGAATTTGGAAAGAGTTATTGTTCTCCATCTCTGACCACTCTTATGGGCCATCTCTCCCTCTTATAACCCCTTGAATTGAGTTCCTGTTCAAAGAGGGTTCTACCTGGACACTGGCTGATAGGGGCGGAGTTGAGGCAGTAAACTACTTGAAGGCAGTGCGGGCCCAGGACAATGTTGGTTCCTTCTGCCCAGCTGCAGTGTCTACACTGCAAATTAGAAAATGGCACCTCTGGGTGGAACTGGGCTGAAAGATGGGCAACTCTTGCAGGCAGAGCTCCAGGTGGGCACAGTGTGTGCCAGGGTCAGTGGCTTGTTGCATGCATGGTGGGCTACATCTCAGCCCACTGGCTCCCTCCCAGCTCTGGCTGTTGCTGGAAGGGGGCGAGGCAAGGACAGAGTGGGGTGGGGAGTGGTCACAAGCTGGAGTCATCCTGTCATGAAAAGAAAGTGACCCCACCTTTGTGTTTTGTTTTGGAATGAGAACTCATGCCTATATTTGAAATTTATTTGTTTTCCTAGATATCAGTGAATGCTCCAGTCAGCCTTGTCAGAATGGTGGCACATGTGTGGAAGGTGTCAACCAGTACAAATGCATTTGTCCTCCTGGAAGGACTGGGAGCCGCTGTCAGCATCAGGCCCAGACTGGTATGTAGCAGCTATGGGGCCGGGGAGGACAGCCTGTTATCGAGAAGGGAGGACCCTAGCCACGGGTCACCAAAGGCAGACCAGTGGGATGTTCTCTCTGGTTTACATCATAGATCCCTCTGGTTCCCTGAGATGGGTATTTGGGATGGCGCTTAGTGCTCTTGTGGAACCAGAGTTTTGGTCCTTCCCAGGTGGCTCAGTGGTAAAGAATCTACCCGCCAATGCAGGAGAAGTGGGTTCAATCCCTGCGTTGGGAAGAGCCCCTGGAGTAGGAAATGGCAACCCACGCCAGTGTTCTCGCCTGGAGAATTCCATGGACAGAAGAGCCTGGTGGGCCACAGTCCATGGTGTTGCAAAGAGTCAGACATGACTGAGCACACACACACACACACACACACACACACACACGGAAAGATGCAAGTGGAAGGACTGAGTCCCACCCTAAAACCCTGCAGATTTGGAACTTGGCCTGAGAAGCTTCCTTGCTGCCACCTTCATGTGGCTGACTTTCCTCTGCACATGAGTAGAATAGCTTCTTCTGCAAATGTGCCATGCAAAATTCATAGTTACTGATATAGTATTTTCAGAGCTGGGTAAGCTAGATGTTCAACTGATGATGAGGTTATGATCCACATTTGAGCCCCAGCATTTCTTCAGCCAGAGGTCTAGGTGCCACATGGTGGCTGGTTTTGCAGGTGCCAAGAAAATCCGATGACAAGGAGTCTATGGGAGATGGGGGCTGGGGGTGCCATGCTATGCTGCAACCATCTTTTTGTTTTTGGGTTCCCCCATGTGTAGCTTGTAGGATCTTACTTCCCCGACCAAAGATTGAATTGAACCCATGCCCTCGGCAGTGAAAGCTGAGTCCTAACCACTGGACCACCAGGGGATTCCCTGAGCCAACATTTCTCATATAAGAAAGTCAAACCCTAAAGATGTCCTGTTCCTTTGCCAGAAAAGCCTGGGGTGTCTGTGTGGTTGTCTTCTGAGTGGAATCTCAGTATAGGGGAAGGAATTGGTGGTTAGCAGAGAACAAGCTTTGTCAGTACTTGATATCTATCCATTGGAGCCAGCTCAAGGTCCAGTTTAAGTTTTGTCCCCAGAGATTTGCTGCTTAATGTGTCTTGATTCCGTTCAGCTGAGTCAGCCTTCTGGGTACTTTCTCAGGGAGAGCCTGAGGTCCCCTGACAGTGCCTGTCCCCTGGAGTTGCCCTGCGTGGAAACAGCCCCACTCCTCCTCCTACTTAGTACCAGGAAAGAAAAAGAAATAGCTATCCAACTGTGTTGATCCTGGACACTGGATCTAAGCCCCACCTGTCTAGGCATCCACTATTGGAAACTTCAGGCTCCAGGGCACAGATCCTCAGGCTCCTGGATCCTCAGGTCCGGGGCACAGTTAATGTAGAAATTATCCCCATGACAGGAATCTCTGCAAGGAAGTGGAAGGAGGGAATGAGCAGGCGCATCTGAAGCTAGTTTATGGCCTTACAGGATCCCCATGAACAATGTGAACAACAGCCCGGCACACCCCTGGCTTTTTGGTCACCTGGTCCCCCAGCCTACAGCTTTCCTTCTCATCAGCTCTGCCCCTGTCTTTCTGGCTCCCAAGGGGAGCCTCTCTTTGATTACTTTAAAAAAACAAAACAAAACACATTCACCATTTTTGTTCACATTGTAAAATATACATAACAAGATTTACCGTTTTAAGTGTGTGGTTCAGAGGCATTAACTACCAATCACCAACACCTCTAGAACTTTTTTCACCTTGCAAAATTGAAACTCTGTGCCCATGAAACAACTTCTTCCCATCTCCCCAGCAATCATTCTGTTCTCTGTCTGGATGAATTTGATGACTCCAGTGGGATGACTAAGTGTCCTCTTGTGCATCAGATAACATTTACCACCAATCCCTCTAACCATGGAGAGTCCGAAATCCTTTGAAAGCTTTCAAAAATTAACATTTTTTAAAAAATTTACTGATTAGAACATTGATTTATATTCTTGGTTGAAACAAACAAAAACCTTCGATACTTTAGGAAAATATTTTAAAAATACAAAAAAAGAACCCAGAAAAAAATGTAGTGTTTTAAGCTATGTAGATTTTTTTTTTTAATTTTTACTTTTTAGCCATGCCATGCAGTGTGGTTTCGAACCTGCACCCTCTGCATGGGAAGTACAGAGTCTTAACCACTGGACTGCCAGGGAAGTCTCTCCATAGATTTTTTTTTTAAAGTATTTTAAAATTAATTTTCATTGGGGGTATAGTTGATTTAGTTTCTGCTATACAGCAAAGTGAATCAGTTATATCTATACATATATCCACTCTTTTTTAGATTCTTTTCTAAAATATATATATTATATGGATTGACATGTTTGCTCAGTGGTGTCTGACTCTGTGACCCCATGGACTGTAGCCCGCCAGGCTCCTCTGTCTATGGAATTCTCCAGGTGAGAATACTGGAGTGGGTTACCATTTCCTTCTCCAGGGGATTTTCCTGACCCTGGGATTGAACCCACATCTCTTGCATTGGCAGGTGGATTCTTTACCACTGAGCCACCAGGGAAACATATATATGTATATATACACACATATACACTACTATATATAGTAGTGTGGGGTGTATAGTCAATCCCAATCTCCCAACTTATCCCTCCCGTCCTTACCCCTTGGTAAGCATAAGTTTGTTTTCTACAGCTGTGACTCTATTTCTGTTTTGTAAATAGGTTCATTTGTACCATTGGTTTTAGATACCACAAATAAGTGATATCATATGCTATCTGTCTTTGATTTCACTCAGAAAGACAATCTCTAGGTCCATCCATGTGGCTGCCTTATTTCGATAAACTCCATAGTTTTAAACTCCAGTGATCACTGCTAGGGTCCTGGTGCTTTGAGCCTTTGAAAGTGAAACGCGGATCTCACCTCACTGTGGTCCTCTGGGTGCAGTTGTGTCGCCTGCTTTTCGCGCATCGTTCTTTTCGGGCGCGTCCCCTTGTCTTCCGCCCGTTTGGGGTGGGCGCTGGATCACCGGCTGAGTTTCGGTTAATTCCGTGTCTTTCCTCTCCCTACTCCAGAGTAAGCTCTGAGAAGGGGCCGCGCCCCGATCTCGGGACTCCCCCAAGGTCAGGCCCAGGTGCGCCAGGCCCGGCCCTGAGGATGTCTTCTCCCCGCAGCCGCCCCCGAGGGCAGCGAGGCAGGGGACGCCGCCTTCAGCCGGGCGCCGCGATGCGCGCAGGTGGAGCGGACGCAGCACTGCAGCTGCGAAGCCGGATTCCACCTGAGCGGCGCCGCCGCCGATAGCGTCTGCCAGGGTAGGCGCGGGCTCCATCGGGGGGAGGGGACGCGGAGGTCGTGGGGAGAGGGGCTCCTACCTGCAGCCCTCCCGGGGGGTGCGCCCGCGCCCAGGTGTAGGTGCCAGTGGGCGGGTGGCTTCCTGGGCGTGGTCTCAGAAAGCCCCGCACCTTGCTGCTTAGGTAGATCTGATGGATCTGATGGTTGCTAGGACACAGCTAGCGCGGAGACGTCGGGAGCGGTTCTAAGAAAACATCCAGGGGTCCCGGGTCTACCCTTAGTCATGCGCACTTGTGTAGAAGTGCCCCTCCCTCCCGGCTAGGATTGCAGGGCAGGTGGCAGGGCGGAGCTAGAATGACAGCCCCTCACCATACCCCATCCCTGTCCGCAGAGCTGTGCAGGGGCTTGGGCTCATTCTCTGGGCCCCTCTCTGCTTAGTCTTACTGACTGGCCCACTTTTGCAAACCTCTTCCTGGATTATCAGACTTCCTTCTGAAAACGACTCAAACCAGCGGTTCCAACCTAAGAATTGCATAGTTGTTGCTAACGGCCTCATTTTACAGCCACAGAAACCATCTTACACCCGTTCCCAAAGATGAGAACGATTAAGGCGGGGCGGGGAACCAGGACGGAAGTCTGGGTCCGCCGCCCCACGCTTTGCTCCCTAGGGAGCAAGGTACTTGCCAGGTTGGACTTGGCAGCCTCGCAAGGTCTGCCCAGGTAGTCATCAGCCTTAGAGGAGAGGCCCAGGGTCCCCGCCCGTATCAGCTCCCTCACCTCCTCCCTTCGGGCCTCCAGGTCCTTGGCTTGGGAGTACTCCTGCTTCTCTTGAGTCCTCTGCAGGGGATCGGCCTTGGCAGCCACTGCGACCCCGCCCGTTAGCCACAGCTGCCACCGATGGTGACACAGCAGCCATCCTGGGTCACGGCTGGTGGCCGCGCACTGGTGGCTCCTGGAGTCATACTGGGCACTTCTGTCCCCAGATGTGAACGAATGCGAGCTCTATGGACAGGAGGGGCGCCCCCAGCTCTGCATGCACGCCTGCGTGAACACCCCCGGCTCCTACCGCTGTGTCTGCCCCAGTGGATACCGGACTCTGGCTGACGGGAAGAGTTGTGAGGGTGAGTGAGGCTGCGGCAAAGGAAGGTGGTCCCAGACTGTGGCTCTGAACTACTGGGGGAGGAGAGGAGGGCAGAGGGCTCCTCTACCAACTGACATGGAATCCAAGCGAACAGGGAGCTGCCCAGTGACGTCCTAGTGGGGCCCCATGGCTGGGCTCAGAGGAGTGGGTAACCTGGGACTAGAGAAAGAAGGCATCCAGATAGCCATCATCCTCCCATCATCCGTCCATCCATCCATCATCTATCCACCTTTCCTTCTATCCTACGAGGATTCACAAAGGCCCCTGTAGGATTGTGTGGGGTTTGAAAAGAAGCCTGGCCTCCAGGCCAGGAGCTCATAGAATATGCAAAGAACAGAGGGCATATAAAGGGCATGATATTAGCCACGGAGGGCAGACCCCGGGTCTCGCCGACTGAGGGGGAGGCAGGTCGAGAGAAGCGTTGTGACCAGTGGCACTCGTTCGTGCCCTCCAGCACCTCTGTAACCTGTCACGTCCGGAGGGGGAGGACGGGGTCCTGGGGAGGGGAGCTCCCCAGGACTGCCATCAGACCTGGATTTCTAATAGTTAGGAGCGACAGGGCTTCCAGTTATCAGAATCAGCGTTGGGCATTTTGGAAAGTTCACTGCGTGTGCAGCACCTTTTGCAGTGCCTGCTGGTGCCATTCATGTGGGCCCGTCAGTGATGGACGCGTGGCAGGAGATCTTCTTCCTCATTGGGTGCCCACTATTTCTTCTTTTTTTTACCTCCATGGATTTTAATTTTTATTGGAGTTTAGTTGCTTTACAATGTTGTGTTAGTGTCTACTGTACAGCAAAGTGATTTAGTTACACATACACGTATAAACTCAACATCCAAAAAACTAGGATCACAGCCTCCTGTTGCATCACTTCATGGCAAATAGAAGGAGAAAAGGGGAAACAATGGCAGATTTATTTTCTAGGGCTCCAAAATCACTGCGGATGGTGACCGCAGCCATGAAATTAAAAGATGCTTGTTTCTTGGAAGAAAAGCTATGACAAACCTAGACACTATATTAAAAAACAGAGACATCACTTTGCAGACAAAGGTTCAGATAGTCAAAGCTATGGTTTTTCCAGTTGTCATGTACAGATGTGAGAGTAGGACCATAAAGAAGGCTGAGTGCCAAAGAATTGACGTTTTCCAACTGTGGTGTTAGAGAAGACACTTGAGAGTCCCTTGGACTGCAAGGAGATCAAATCAGTCCATCCTAAAGGAAACCAACCCTGAATATTCATTGGAAGGACTGATGCTGAAGCTGGAGCTCCAATACTTTGGGCACCTGATGCGAAGAACTGACTTGTTGGAAAAGACCGTGAAGCTGGGAAAGACTGAGGGCAGGAGAAGGGGGTGACAGAGGATGAGATGGTTGGATGGCATCACCAACTCAATGGACATGACTTTGAGCAAACTCAGGGAGATAGTGAAGAACAGGGAAGCCTGGCGTGCTGCAGTCCTTTGGGTCACAAAGAGACACGACTTGGTGATGGAAGAGAAGCTCTTTTTTAGATTCTTTTCCCATATGGATCATGACCAAGTATTGAGTAGAGCTCCCTGTGCTGCACAGTAGGCTCTTACTAGTTGTCTGTTGTATATAGAGTATTATGCATATGTTCATCCCAAGTTCCATTTACCGGCACCCTGCCCTCACCTGGTATTTCAGATGTTGATGAATGTGTGAGCGCACAGCCAGTGTGCCCCCGGGGGACCGTGTGCATCAACACGGGCGGAGGCTTCCAGTGCGTCAGCCCTGAGTGCCCTGAGGGCAGCAGCAACGTGAGCTATGTGAAGACATCCCCGTTGTGAGTATGACTAGGGCCACCGTCAGCTGAGCGCATTCACCCTTCACCCAGGCCTCCCCAGGGGTGGGCTGCATTCTTCCTAGATGTTCTCGGGAGAAGGTACAAGTATTTCTGTTGAAAGGCACAGCGCTGTGTCTGGCTTCTTGGAGCTTCCGTCTCTTTCCTTTTAGGGTTTGCATTGAATGTGCTGCTGCCCTGGGTAGTAGGAATGATGTTCCTGAGCGCTCCCCTGAGGACAGGGAGGCCACTGGGGGGAAGAGGGCAGTGGTGAGGCTGCCAGGAGGTATGTACGGGACAGATTCGGAAGAGGATCACTTCCTGTGTTCACAGGGTACCTGTACACTTTGCATTATATCACCTTCTTTTCTGCTGCTACTAGGAGTTTTGATTTCTAGTAACCTCAGCCCCTCACAGACTTTTTTTTTCTTCAAAAGGTGAAGACAGGCTTTTAAGGAGAATAACTACAACTATCACAAACGACACATATTTCCTCTGAGAGACAGAGATCACAAGAGCCTTGGCATTGTCTTTAGAATGCACTGACCCAGTGAAGCAGCCCCTTGAATGGCTATGGGGGCCACAGCAGGTTAGAAGCAGCCAGAAAGCTGGTGGCAGTTATTCACTGAGAGTGAAGACACCAGGGTCTTCCTGCAGTGTCACACCTTGAAGGGACGGAGGGGCCGGTACGTCAGGCCTCTGCAGGCATCCCTGATGAACAGCCAGAAGTCTGCTTGACCTCCGTAACGGGGATGATCTGAGTCACCAGAATCGCTAAATTGCCTCTGTCTCTTGTGTTGGATGGCGCTAGTGGTAAAGAACCCGCCTGCCAGTGCAGGAGACTTCAGAGACGTGGGTTTGATCCCTGGGTCAGGAAGATCCCCTGGAGCAGGGCATGGCAACCCACTCCAGTATTCTTGCCTGGAGAATTCCATGGACAGAGGAGCCCAGCAGGCCACAGTCCCTGGGGTCGCAAAGAGTCAGACACAACTGAATCAACTTAGCACTCACGCTTGTGTTGAATGAGGTGAAGAAAAAAATAAAAAACTATCAAAGCACTTTCACAGGAGGTTGACTCCACATACCTAAGGAAGGCAGGCTGGGGGATGAATGAACACTGGGGGATTCCCTGTAGGCCCAGCAGTGTGGACTCAATGCTTTCCCCGCTGTGGCCCGGGTTCAGGCCCTGGTTGGAGAGCTAAGATCCCTTAAGCCATGCTGCTGCTGCTGCTAAGTCACTTCAGTCGTGTCCGACTCTGTGCGACCCCACAGACAGCAGCCCACCAGGCTCCCCCGTCCCTGGGATTGTCCAGGCAAGAACACTGAAGTGGGTTGCCATTTCCTTCTCTAATGCATGAAAGTGAAAAGTGAAAGTGAAGTCGCTCAGTCGTATCCGACTCTTAGCGACCCCTTGGACTGCAGCCCACCAGGCTCCTCTGTCCACGGGATTTTCCAGGCAAGAGTACTGGAGTGGGGTGCCATTGCCTTCTCCACCTTAAGCCATGAGACACTGTCAAAAAGAAAGAACGAACACTGGGTGTTTAGTAAGTTCACCACATGTGCAGAACCACAATTTAGGATGTCAGCAGCTAACTGCTGGGGTCTCAGTACGCTAGAAGGGGCACCTGGTTTGAATGCTAGCACCATCATTATTGAATCTTTCCCAGCTTTATTTTTCTACAGAAACAGTGAAAGAAAAAGGGCTTCCCTGGTGGCTCAGATGGTAAAGAATCCACCTGCAATGCAGGAGATCTGGGTTTGATCCCTGGGTTGGGAAGATCCCCTGGAGAAGGGAATGACAACCCACTCCAGTTCTGGCCTGGAGAATTCCATGGACAGAGGAGCCTGGTGGGCTGTAGTACAGAGGGTTGCAGAGAGTCCGAAACAGTAGTAATAGCATATTATAGTAGTAATAGCATAGTATGTAAATGGTGGTAATAGCATATATAAACATACACGCACACCCAGATGTACATGGACAGATGGGTCAGGGAAGCACCTTTTCCTGGCCTGACACCAGCCACGCTCCCTGGCCTGTGGTTCTGGAGTGCCCGTGTCAAAGAACACATGGCTGGAGGAGTCACTCCAGAGCCTCTTTAGGAAGGCAGGTGGGACAGACCAGCCTGGTCAGAGCAGCCCCTGCTGACTTTCCCCAAGGCTGAGCGTCCCCTACGTTTTGCCTCTCTGTTCCAGCCAGTGTGAGCGGAACCCCTGCCCCATGGACAGCAGGCCCTGCCGCCACATGCCCAAGACAATCTCCTTCCACTACCTGTCTCTGCCCTCCAACCTGAAGACGCCCATCACACTCTTCCGCATGGCCACAGCCTCAGCCCCCGGTCGGCCGGGGCCCAACAGCCTGCGCTTCGGGATCGTGGGTGGGAACAGCCGTGGCCACTTCGTGATGCAGCGCTCAGACCGCCAGACTGGGGAGCTGATTCTGGTCCAGACCTTGGAGGGGCCTCAGACGCTGGAGGTAGATGTCGACATGTCTGAATACCTGGACCGGTCTTTCCAGGCCAGCCACGTGTCCAAGGTCACCATCTTTGTGTCCCCTTATGATTTCTGAGGGGGTCCTGGGGTCACGGGGTGCAGCAGCCTGGGCTCGTTTCTCTTCCGCAGAGACGTAGCTGCGGGCGTGGGCCGCAGCAGACATCTGTCTCCGCCTACCTGTCCCTGTGGCTCTCAGGACAGTGCCGCACGCCATCCCATGGTGCTGAAGTGCAAACCCACAGCCCAAACTATTGCCGTCGTATGTTCTTCTGCTTTACGGCCTCCCATTAGATGATGCACTTTCTCAGATCTTTATTTCTTTTTAACAGGGGAACGGGCAGCTTGTCAAAATGCTGCACGAGTAGCATTACGAGTTTGAACCAGCTGGGGAGGGAGGAGCTTGTGGCCTGTGTCTGAGATGGTGGCCCAGCATCTGTATTGTTATTGCAGAGGTTCCGGGCACACTGAGGGTGAATCATGCCCCGTGCTTGTGGCGTGGGGGGCAGGTTCCTGCCACAACTTGGCCCGTTCTTCTGTCTGCACTCCCCTTTGTATCACGCGGCTGGCCTTCTCACCAGAGAGCCACGGCAGGGCTGGACCCCCACGCAGATTCTTCCGGACCAAGGAGCCAGAGTTTATGTGCAGATTCTGCCTGAATGAATTCCCTTTTGAGAAACCATATCTCAAAACATAACCTGGTATTATAACTGAAAAAATAAAGTCTGTTGCTCGTCCCTGTCCATCTGGCCTCTCCCTGACCGTGAGCTAGCCCAGTTCTTCCCAGGAGGGGGTACCCAGTCCTCTCCCGTCTAGGCTGGAATAAACTGAGATAAACAAATGAGAAAGGGAACACAGAGGTGATGTAGGATTGCTCTGTCAATAGGAACTTGGCTTGGCTGTGTGGGAGCCTGGTAAGGCAACATCTGCCCACGGAGAGTTTACGAAAACGCTCGCGTCACCGTTGGGTCCCGGCTTCCCCAGTTGCCCAGCTGGGAAAAAATCTGCCGGCCAGTGCAGGAGACAAAAGAGACACGGGTTCCATCCCTGGGTTGGGAAGATCCCCTGGAGAAGGAAATGGCACTCCCCCGCCCCCCGCCCAGAGTATTCTCTCCTGGAGAATCTCATGGACAGAGGAGACTGGTGGGCTACAGTCCATGGGGTCACAGAGCTGGACAAAGCGGAGCACGCATGCGTTGCAAACCATTGATTCCAGGGCCCTCTACTCCTGATGGAGGAGCCCAGTGCTGACACCCTCCAGTGACGGAGTTTCAAACACTCTCTCTGGGGCTGGGAGTTGGGGGTGGGGTGGGTGACGGTTCAAAAGACAACTTAGATGCTAGCTGAGTCATCGGGAAATCACGTTCATCCAGGTGAGATTTCATCCCAGATGTCCTGTTGAACAGTTCTTTGTATTGCCCTTGGTGTGAAGTGGCGCCTGAGGGAGTGTGTTGCCAGTTTAGTGATCGAGCCCTACACCAAGGTGGTTCCTAGGACACCTCTCTTTGTATTACGTCAAAGAGTGAAACACAGTCAAGAGTTCCTTCTGATTCTTCTGGGATCAGCTGTGACTTCTCCAGTAACAGAACTTAGGGCCTGCAAATCTGCTTCCTCGTGTTGTTACAGGTCATTGTTACAACCGTCATCCAGGTGGGAGGGGGCTTAGGGCTTAGTGGGAGAATGAATACATGTTATCTGTATGGCTGAGTGCCTTCGCTGTTCATCTGAAACTATCACAACATTGTTAATTGGCTATACCCCAATACAAATAAAAAGTTCAGAAGGAAAAAAAAAACCCCTATCATTCCAGGAAAAAAAACAAGAGTACTTCTCTGGTGGTCCAGTGGTTAAGGCTCCACGCTTCCAAGGGAGGGGTACAGGTTCAATCTCTGGTTGGGGAACTAAGATTCCATGTGCCATGTGGCCAAAAAATAAAAAGATTAAAAAAAAAAGAAGAAAGAAAACTATCATCCATGGCCTTGTGTCTCCAAATAGTGCTTAATAGGTCAGAAGCCTACCTGTCACCCGATCCCTAGGAGAACGCCAGGTGGGAGGGACCAAGGTGTGGCCATGCTCCTGAAAGCGCAATGTGACAGGTGTGTGGACCTTCCTTCTTGCTGGGGGAGGGCGAGTGGTGCCAGAGGACAAGCTCCTTACCTCCCAGCAGGTAAGGAGTGATTTGGGGGGCTACAGAGCAGATGCCCCCCTAATTTGTGTAGGATGATGACATAGGCCAAATCAAAACCCAACATTTCCATCATCACAATCCACCATCATCAAACCTGTTTCCCATTTATGAAATGCCATGCTGAGCCCCAGTGCCTACCTATTAATGCCTGCCTGAACCCACTGTCTTGTGGATTATGCCTGGACCTTCCTCCCTGGATGACGTCCTGTTCTTCGCCTCTCTCAACTTTCCCCTATGGAAACCAGTTTCTCCATTGCCCATTCATTGCTCCAATCTGTGCTAGGTCAGAATAGCTAGGAGGCTTCCCTGGTGGCTCAGATGGCAAAGAATCTGCCTGCAATGTAGGAGACCTGGGTTCGATCCCTGGGTGGGGATGGTCCCCCTGGAGAAGGAAATGGCAATCCACTCCAGTATTCTTGCCTGGGAAATTCTATGGACAGAGGAGTGTGGTGGGCTACAGTCCATGGGGTCACAAAGAGTTGGACATGACTGAGTGATTAACCTAACAACAGATATTAATTTGCAGCCCTTTTCACGTAATATAGTTTCATATTATTTGGCAGGGGGCTTCTAAAACTTTTTACTAGACATTGTTGCAAACATAGACAAAAGTACAGATAATAGAATGAACTCCATGCCCAAATCAGCAGCTTCAGCAATAGTCTCACAGACAATCTTGTTTCATCTCTGTTCTAATCCCATGCCATGACAATTTTGAAGCAGATCCCGGACTTCACATTTCATCAGTAAATATTTTAGCATGTATATCTAAATGTTCTTATGTATAACCATAAGAACTTAAAAAAAAAAAAAACTATGACCAGGATAACAATCCAATCTAAAAAATCAGCAATAATTCCATAACACCTTTAAATATTTAGTCATTGTTCACGTTTCTGAGTGGCTCATCCTTTTTTTGTTTGTTTGTTTGTTTGAATTAGGTCCATTCTCTATAATTTGCTGGTTCACTTCTTAAATCTCTAATCCATAGCAGTGGTTCTCAAACTTTAGCATATACTGGAATAACTTGGAGGCTTGTTAAGAGAGCACTGGGGCTTCCCTGGTGGCTCAGTGGCAAAGAATCCACCTGCCAGTGTAGAAGACACATATTTGATCCCTGGTCCAGGAAGATGCCATGTGCCTCAGACCAAGTAAGTCCATGAGTCACAACTACTGAGCCTGTGCTCCAGAGCCCGGGAACCACAGCTACTGAGACTGGCTGCTGCACCTACTGAGGCCCGCTCACCCCGAGCCCGTGCTGCACACAAGGGGCCACTTGTGGTGAGAAGCCCGTATACTGCAACGAAGAGTAGCTCCCACTCACGGCAACTAGACAAAAGCCAGTGCAGCAGCGGAGACACGGCACCGCCAAAAATAAACAAAAACTCTAAAAAAATCCATTTTATTAAATAAAACCAAACAAACCCTGAGTACTGGGTCCTTTGTCCTGAGTACTCCTCAGGGTCTAGGTTTTCTTGAGTGCATCTCTGTAGCTTCTTTTAACATGGCCCTCTGTCCTCTCTTCCCTGGTGGCTCAGTGGTAAAGCATCTGCCTGCAATGTAGGAGACCTGGGTTCAATCCCTGAGTTGGGAAGATCCCCTGGAGAAGGGAATGGCTACTGACTCCAGTATTCTTGCCTGGAGAATTCCATGGACAGACGAGCCTGGCGGGCTACAGTCTATGGGGTTGCAAAAGGTTAGACGTGACTGAGTGACTTACACTTTCACTTTTCTGTCCTCTCTATTTTTTATATGTCAGTAGTTATAGCTAGAAATTCAATTAGAGTGCAGTTAGGTTAATTCTCACAGGACTGCTCTATTGGTGATGACAGGTATTTCCAGTGGGAGCCGTATTATCCCTGGTTGCCTCTTTTTCCTGATGTCAGCAGCTCCTGATGATTATTGCACAGATCCACTACTTCCTTAGTGCAAATAATATTGCAAATAATATTCTAGTGCTATTGTTCATTAGTGGCATATCTTCTAAGGAGAAATTTCCTTTCTTTGGTTATTTGGCTACCCTGCGGCTTGGTTTGTATAGGAAAGATTGGATAGGATTTTCTTAATGTTTTTTTTCCCCCCTATTCTTTTTCTTCCTTTTTTATTTGGCTGCATTTCAAGGCATGCAGAACTTCCCCAACCAGGAATCGAACCTGCGTCCCCTGCAGTGGAAGCAGAGTCTTAAACACTGGAAAGCAAAGTCTTAAACAGTAGACCATTGGGAAGCCCAAGACGATGAATTTTTTACTTTTTCCCCCTTGTCAGTTTCCAAAGTGGTTCCCTAGCATCTTTCTAAGCTTTCCAGTGAGTGTTGTTTTCTTCTTGGATATATTATGAACTCGTGGCTTAGACATATTTGACATATGCTTCAATCTATAGACGTTATTGGAGAAGGCAATGGCACCCCACTCCAGTACTCTTGCCTGGAAAATCCCATGGACGGAGGAGCCTGGTAGGCTGCAGTCCATGGGGTCGCGAAGAGTCGGACATGACTAAGCGACTTCACTTTCACGCATTGGAGAAGGAAATGGCAACTCACTCCAGTGTTCTTGCCTGGAGAATCCCAGGGATGGCGGAGCCTGGTGGGCTGCCGTCTATGGGGTCGCAGAGTCAGACACGACTGAAGCGACTTAGCAGCAGCAGCAGCAGCAGCATAGATGTTATTATCTTTACTGTCACTCAAATTGTCCCATTTGGCTTTTGGGAACTACTTCAAGTTGACTAATTCTTTTTGACATGACTCAACTGGTCTAATCCACTCCAGTATTCTTGCCTGGAGAATCCCATGGACAGAGGAGCCTGGTGGGCTACAGTCCGTGGGGTCACAAAGAGTCGGACACGACTGAGGGACTAACACACACTGGTCTTTGGTAATTTTGTAGTTATCTTGCAGGACAAGATGTTCCACACTTGTCTCATTTGTTTTATGCTCCAGCTTGAAGTCATTCATCTCCCCTCCCACCCCCCCACCCCCCCCACCCCACCCCGGGATGCGTCCATGTTCTTCCAGTGGAGCATGGCCATTAGATCCAAATCTGAGCGTAAGGAGAGCTCATTGGTAGTGGCTTAGTCATTGCTTCTTGGTTTTAGTTAATACAGCTGGGAAACAGGTACTATCCATTTTTTTAAAGAAACTCTACGTTAGTTTATACTGATACTCCCAATTCAACTCAAGACTACAGGGTTTTTAATGTAACTTCATTGATCTTACATCTGCTCTTCTGTCATTCGGAAGACCTTCTCAAAAATGACCAAAATAATTACGTTGTTGTTCAGTCACTCAGTCCTGTCCGACTTTTTGCAACTCACGGACTGCAGCCCGTAGGCTTCCCAGTCCCTCACCATCTCCCAGAGTCTGCCCAGGTTTATGTCCATTGCATTGGTGGTGCCATCCAGCCATCTCATCCTCAGACACACCCTTCTTCTTCTACCCTTAGTCTTTCCCAGCATCAGGGACTTTTTAAACCCTCAGGATAACAATGCCAAAATTATCACGAAAAAATTACTGAAAAAGTTAAGATTTTTCTTTTGCAGTTTTTTTTTTGTCCTTAGGGTTTATGATATTGAGGATGTACAATCAAATAACTTGGAATAGTTCCTCTCTCTGTGGTTATGGCCCAAGCATGAATCAGGGTTAGGATTATTCACTTTGTTTTGCTTCCATTTTTAGATTTTTTTCATTTTAATTTTTAAAAGTTGTGTAAACTATTTACATGATTATAAAGTCAAATCCACAAAGTGAGCTGTAATCAAAGCTGTCTATATTCTAACATTGTCCCCTTCCCCCTATGTCCTCCTTCTATCATAATCAAGTTTTTTCCACTTTACCCTTCCATTTAAAAACATATAAACACATGATAAATGATAGCATACTAATTCACTTAACACTTGCCCTGATCTTGGTTTTTTCCCCCTTAATGATATATTGAATATGAATCCATAGAACCAGATAGAATGTTCTTCTATAAAATGCTGCTTTATGAAGACGTATTATTATTCAACCAGTCACCCTTGATTGACATTTGGCTTCTGTCTAGTCTGTTGCTATTTAAACACTGCAGCAATACCTGCTTGTCTCTGTGCGTTTTTGCCTTTGTATCTCTAGGGCCGGTTTCCCTGGTGGCACAGTGGTAAAGAATCCACCTGCCAACGCAGGAGACACGGATTCGATCCCTGGGTCGGGAAGATCCTCTGGAGAAGGAAATGGCAACCCACTCAGTATTCTTGCCTGGAGAATCCCATGAACAGAGGAGCCCCACAGTCCCTGGGGTCGCAAAGAGTCGGACATGACTGAGCGAGCACGCAACAGGCACAGGCAGGCGCCTGTTCTCCCACCTCTGTGCACTTCTGCCCCCTTGTGGCTGGGTCGCAGTATCACAGAGTTCTCTCCCCTCCAAGCTGGCATCTCCACTCAGGTGGAGGCCCCCCTGACAGCGCAGGTGAACTGCTGGCACACAATGTGCGCGGCATAAGCAAAATATGGTCCCAAGCCACAGAGAGTTTATTTTAAATTTTATGTATTTATTTTTGGTCGCATTGGGTCTTCGTTGCCGTATGCCAGTTTTCTCTAGTTGCGGCGAGCGGTGGCTTCACTTGCTGCCAATCACAGGCTCTAGGCATGCGAGCTCAGTAGTTGCTCCACTGCATGTGGGGTATTCCCAGACCCGGAACCAAACCCGTGTCCCCTGCACTGGCCGGCGGATTCCTATCCATTGTACCCCCAGGGAAGTCCCACAGAGATTTTAGAGTTGTTACTCCAGCATAACTATCCTGACAACGCAGAGCGAGAAAAAAATAAGGAGGAATCCCTCCACCACTAACAATGAGATCATGCTATGGGTTGAAGGATGGCATGCACTCAACTCCTTATACCTGCTTTACACCAAACAGAAAAACCACACGCACAAGTGATATCTTACATTGCAAAACTGGGCTACAATGGTAGGTCTCCAAGTCTGGGGTAGGTTTCCTGGCAACATGGAAGAAACTGCAATGAGAAGTCTGCACACCATAACAGATAGTAGCCTCCTGATTGCTGCAATTAGAGAAAGCCTGCATGCAGCAGTGAAGACCCACCACAGTCAAAAATAAAATAAATTTTAAAATCTTAAAAAAAAGAGAAAGCCCTCAGGTTTCCGGAGTCCAATGTACCGAGATGAAATTCCATTTTTTTAAAAAAGTGATAAAAACAATCACCTCCTTCATGAAATTCCTGCTAAACTGAGAGAAAACCATTTTGCAGTGAATGCAGAATCACGCTGGGGACATTCAGGAGGCTAATTTCAAACACTGTGGCCTTTTTTCTTTTTACAAAAGAGAAGTTGGTTGATTTTATAACTAGCAGTGACATAATTCTACTTATTTCAGCAGTCGGAGCTGAAACAAGCAGCTCAATCAGCATATTTCATAAATATTTCATAAATTCATTGACTCCAGGGATATGGAAGGAATTTGGACTCTTAATCCCAACCCTGAATTACTAGGCTAGAAGACTGGACACGGAATCAAAACCATTCTCCCCTCAGGGTCTGCAGGACCAAAAACTTCCTCTCTGAACTCTCATCCCCGGCTTCCCCACAGTCCCTACCTGGCCCCCCCCGCCCCCACCATCTCTCCAGCAAGATTCCTACAGAAGGACCTCTCTGGTGGCTCAGTGGTAAAGAATCTGCCTGCCAATGCAGGAGACATGGGTTCAGTCCTTGATCTGGGGAGATCCGAAGTCGCAGAGCAACTAAGCCTGGGGGCCACAATTACGGAGCCTGGGCTCTAGAGACCAGGAGCTGCGGCTGCTGAAGCCCACATGCCCTAGAGCTCATGCTCAACAAGAGAAGCCCGTGCACCAGAACTAGTGAAAAGCCTGTGCAGCAACGAAGACCCGGCACAGCTTTAAGTAAATAAAATCATATATATATATATATAAAAAGATTCCTACAGCAGAAGGCGAAGAAGCCCTTCCCCTTACAGTGAGGCCTCAGAAGCCCCTCCTCTGTGGTCTTCGTGAATGAAACCACTGTCACTCACGTCAGGGGCAAGTGAAGGACCAGATGAAGTCGGGTTCTACCCTAAAAACGACTGCAAGGCCTGCATTTCCTTTTCCTCGGGTACACACAGAAGGGGAACACAATTCATAATCTTGACCAAAGTGAGAGGGACTTCCCTAGTGGGCCAGTGGTTAAGACTCGGCAGCTCCATGCTTCCAGTGTGGGGGAGACAGGTTTGAGCCCTAGTTGGAGAATTAAGATCCCCCATAAAGTGGGGCATGGCCAATATATATGTGTGTGTGTGAATCAAAACACAAATGGACGGGAATTCTTCAGAGGGTTCCTGGAAAGTCAGGGCCTTCCTGGAATCTGAGAAGCAACCTTGCCAAGTCCACGGGCATCACTGTACACAGCACCTACTGGCTACTTGACAGGAGACAGGTCACTTCCTAGGATTGCTCCACCTCTCATTTGCCACAGTTTCTCCTTGGTTAAGAGGGAAAAACTGCTTGGCTGTCAGCCAGCCTCGCGGGGAAACCAAGAACGCAAACAGAAGCAAGAGCTTCTGTGGCTTTTCCAAACATGCTGCTCCGGGACTTACACCACCCAGAAACTGCACCCATTCAGATGTGAGCATCACAAACTGCCTAAGCATAAACTTCCAACACCTGCTCACTCCCAGAGACCAGACCACCAGTTTGTCCAGCAACTCTGTGCTTGACAAAATCTGCCCCACCCCAGGACTGACTCAAAAACTCTTGTTGGGCTTCCCTGATGCCCCAGTGGTTAAGAACCCACCTGCAAGTGTGGGGGACACAGGTTCACTCCCTGGTCTGGGAGGATCCCACATGCCTTGGGCAGCTGAGTCAGTATGTGCCAATTTCAGAATATCAGGGAGGGCACCCCTGAAACCAGAGAAAATTTGGGTGAGGCCTCAGAAGAGAGGGTCCTTCGTGCAGCTCAATCTTGTTACAGCCACGGTACCTTGTGAGATTTTTTTTTTAATTTATTCATTTTTGGCTGTGCTCAGTCTCCACTGCTGCACGAGTTTTTCTCTAGACGCAGTGAGCGGGGGCCACGCTCTAGTTGTGGCATGCAGATTTTTCACCATGGTGGCTTCTCTAGTTGCAGAGCACAGGCTCTAGGGCACTTGGGCTTCAGTAGTTGTGGTTCCCAGGCTCAGTAGCGGTGGTGCACGGGCTTCATTGTTCCAGCGCATGTGGGATCTTCCTGGATCAGGGATTGAACCCACGTCTCCTGCATTGGCAAGCAGAGTCCTTACCACTGAGCCACCAGGGAAGCCCTCTTGCTGAGATCTGCCAGAACCAAGGCCATGGGGAGCAGCCACCTCCCCATCTGTTCCAGGGTGCTCCCTTCCCCATCTTGCCCTCTAGTCCCCCACCTGGAGGGGCCTGCATATCCCATTCAAAAGTCAAGGTCACTTCTACCTTTTATTTTTTTTTGGTGCAGATTTAGCTGGAGGGCGCATCCCCAAGAATTCAGCCCGGCAGAGCTGATGGCAGTCTTGCAGGAGGCCGGGCAGCTTTCTGTTTCCTGAGGGGCAGCTCACATCACCTCCGCAGCTTGGGGAGAACATAGAACCCTTCACTGCCACACAAGGACAGCCATTCAGCCCCCGAGACAATCAGGAATTCACTGGGACTAGGTTTTCCTTCTTTTCACACCAAAGTGACCGTTTTATATGTCTTTGGCTGAAAAAGGAGCGTTTCTGTTGAATCTGGATTCACCAAACTGAGCTCCGCGACATGAGGAAGTTGAAATTGGCTTATGGTCCTCGGGTACACAGAAAGGCTGGTGTGTCAGCAGATACGGGCTGAATCACGAATTTGTTCAGGAAGTCCAAGATTAAGTCCAGTTTATATTATTATGTAACAAGCTTACCTGCCAAGCAACACATCCAGGCAAATAAATTTAAAATATTTTTGTGCAGGATACAGCTGGGATTCAAAACTTGTATTTACTTAAGACTTGTGTGAATGGTAAATAAGGCCACTTCTGTGGAACCCCTGAAAAAGGCAGTTTAAATATCTGAAGCAGGAGTGAAGGCCTTACCCACTCAGAAATGAGGAACATCAGGCTGGAAAGGTGAGTTCCTGGACCGCCAGGCAGGAAAGGGCGATTCTGAAATAAAAGACTAGAAGATGGGACACCTGCAGTCTTCATACCAGGCAAAGATAAGCATTTCTAAAGTGCAGACATGGGGGAAAAAAGATGTCAAACAATACTTAATAGTGAACTGTTGTCATCACTCCTGAAAGGACAGACAAAGGATCTCTGCAATCTACTGCTTAATAAAAAGTACGAGAGGACAATGACCAAAACAGTGAAAATTAAATTTTTTTTCAGAATTCTGGAAATTAAAGGCTTACAACAATTCAAAGAGAATCTTACTTAAGAAAAACAGCTGAAAGGACTTCCCTGGAGTCCAGTGGTTGAGACTCCGTGCTTCCAATGCAGGGAATATAGGTTCAATCGCTGGTTGGGGAACCAAGATCCCACATGCCATGTGGCACAGCCAAAAAAAGAAAAAATAGCTGAATCTGGGTAGAATGTCTTGTGGCAATGACTCGCCCTAATCTCACTCTTCTCTCCCCAGCAGCCTTGAAGATCGAGAGCTCCCAAAATAACAACTGAAATCCAGTATGCAGTCTCAAGACCAGGCAGAGATGGTGATGCATGCTGTCATGTTCCGCTCTTGAACCCATGGACCGCAGCCCGCCAGACTCCTGTGTCCATGGGATCCTCCAGGCAAGAATACTGGAGTGGGCTGTCATGCCCTCCTCCAGGGGATCTTCCTGACCCAGGGATTGAACCCACGCCTCTTATGTCTCCTGTATTAGCAGGTGGGTTCTTTTACCACTAGGGCCACCTGGGAATGTCCTAGTCTGTTTTAAGGATTCATCTCATTAGTTACAGCCCACCTGGAATCATCTTCCTTTCGATGAACTCAGAACCAACTGATCAGAGATCTTAATGGAGGGTTATGCAGGGTGTTTACACTGGGGTCAAAAATTTTGGGAGCCACCTTAGAATACCACCTCCCCCATTTTCAAACTGAAATGTTGGTAACTTAATAAAAGCCACCATTTTTAATGTACCAGTAAGAAAAACTAATAGTCAATGAAAATGTGATATTCCATCAGCTGTAAAGTACATCCCGATTTCAGAGATGCTGGCTGTGAAAGAAAGCACGCTTGTTTCTTACTGTTTCTCACTGTGCTGCCTACAGGAGCTGACGTGGTGAACAGTCTAGGTGAGGACAGCGGTGGGTGAGGACTCGTAGCCTCTGGATCAACAAATAGTTTATTTTTGGGTCACGTGGATTAGCTTGTCTTTGACTGTAGGTAACATAAAGCCTAAATCAAAATGGTCTAAACAGTAAAGAGAATATATTATTTCACATGGCATGACATGAAATCTCAATGTTGGCTGTCTCCGCTTTTAAGGGTTGTGAATTCCATGGCTCAGTTGTTCTCAAGGACCCAGGTTCCTCCCAACTCTCTTCTCTGTCATCTTCCACTGGCTAGCTGGCTCCCCTTGAGATCCTAAGACAGCTGTATCTGTTCTGGGTGTCTGTTTAGACACGGCAACATCTAGTTCCTTACCAAGTATCTCAAGAAATGGTAGCTTTTCCAGGAGTGCAGCAGAGGACCTGAATTTGTATTTCAAGCTTAATTCAACTAATGGCAAGAACGACTTTTCCATTAGTTGTTGACACCAGTAGTATTCAAACTTGGTTGTGCTGTTGAGTCATCTGAGAGCTACTGAAAAAACCTCAGGTTCACACATCCCAGGCTTCCCTCCAAAACTCCAAAATCACAATTTCTGCCTGGAGTGGGCCCCACGCATCAGTATTTTTTTAACCCATGAATGGTTGTGTTTATCAGTGAACCAAGGTAACCGTGCTGGACGTCAGGAATCCTATTAAGACCGGGCACAGGTAATCCAACACTCTTGCCCCTGAAATTACTGAAGTTCTACAATTGGGTCAACACATTGGAAGACTACGCTGTCGTTCAGTTACTAAGCCACGTCCAACTCTTGCGACCCAGCGGACTGCAGCACGTCAGGTTTCCCTGTGCTTTACTATCTCCCTGAGTTTGTTGAAACTCATGTCCATGGAGTCTGTGATGCCATCCAACCATCTCATCCTCTGTCGTCCCCTTCTCTTCCTGCCTTCAATCTTTCCCAGCATCAGCGTCTTTTCCAATAAGTCGGCTCTTCGCATCAGGTGGCCAGAGTATTGAAGCTTCAGCTTCAGTATCAGCCCTTCCAATGAATATTCAGGGTTGATTTCCTTTAGAACTGACTGGTTTGATCTCCTTGCTGTCCAAGGGACTCTTAAGAGTCTTTGCCAGCACCACAGTTCGAAAGCATCAGTTCTTCGGCGCTTAGCCTTCTTTATGGTTCAACTCTCACATACGTACATGATTACAGGAAAAACCACAGCTTGGACTATACAGACCTTGATCAGCAAAGGGATGTCGCTGCTTTTTAATATGCTGTCTAGGTTTGTCATAGCTTTTCTTCCAAGGAGCAAGGGTCTTTTAATTTCATGGCTGGAAGACTACACACTTTACTTATATTGTCTCACCAACTGACAAACCCTGAGTTTTGCTGTCGTGTGTCTTTTAGTAACTGATTGCAAAAAAGTTCTATGAAATATCACAAAGGATCTTAGAAATGAGAAATCTGTTCACGTTCCACTCAGCAATTTCCATAATGAAGACCTATGTGAGAATTTTTTAATGAAACTATTATTAAAAGTTAGATTTTATACCTTTTCTCCTTCCTGAAAATAAGAGGTAAACAGATAATCACTTCATTGTTTTTGTTTGGGCTCTAAAAAAAGATCAGTGATAGGGTTGTCCTGGTGGTCTAATGGGTAAGATTTCATGCCCCTACTGCAGGGGGCACCAGTTCGATTCCTGCTCAGGGAACTAAAATTCTGCATGCTGTGCAACATGGCCAAAAAAAAAAAAAAAAAATCAGAGATACATTTAACACAGCTGTAACCATGCAGACCAAACGATGTGTTAATCCATGTACAGTTTCCGCCATTACAACTTTTTTGTTTATTATTTCCCCTGGTTGATTTTTTTTTTTAAATTATGGTTTTTTTATGAGCCTTCCTAGTGGCTCAGATGGTAAAGAATCTGCCTGCAACGCAGCAGACCTGGGTTCGATACCTGAGTCATGAAGATCTACAGCTATGGTTTTATTATACATGTACTTGCTTGTAAGTGCTTCAAGGGTCAGTGAGATTCATCAGTAATTTACAGGAGGAAGCCAAGCGGAGCAGCAGTGGCTGTGGGCACTTCAGCCTGCTGATGCCCAGGCTTCAGAGTGCTTAAAACCGGGCAAACAGACCCTGATTCAAGGTACAACAGAGCAGAGGCCTGACTGCGGCAGTGCCTTGGAAAACCTGCTCTAACTGGGGAAAAGAGAAGCAAGTGGAAACTGGAGGCTGGAGACCAGCTGAAAATGGCTCTAGGAACCCCCATGCAAGGGACCCACTGCCTGAGGCTGGTCTAGGTGCACAGGGCACATCTGCGAATACGTCTCTCCTTCAGGTTGACTTGACGCCACAAGTTAAGATTCCCCTGACACAGAGATGCTTGCCTCTTCAAAATAATAATAATAGTTGTAGCTATTTAAATTTCTGTGACTCTCAGTCCCTCCAACCTCCGCTTGGGCTTCTAAGTTCAGAGGTGAGGTGGGCACTGCCTCTTTGAAAACAAATACTTTTTTCTTATACATAAACTTTATATGTGTATTTAAACTAGACAATACATAAAGAAAAAATTGTTAAAAACTGTCATAGAAGATTAAATACAAGTATTTTCAAGGCTCATGAAAAGAGAGAAAGTATAAGCTAAATATTTTTCTTTCTTTTCTAAGCAATGGATCCCATTATCCACCTCAAAAGGTTTTGAGGCTTAAATTATAAAAAGTCAAACAGTACTGAATAAAATAGCCCAGCGCCTGCACATGCTAAGTATGTGCTCATGTTCGCTTACTGTACAATAGCCAGTGTGAGCTTACATACAGGTTGGCCAAACGTCGCTTCTACCACTGCCCAAGCCAAGATCTTGAATTCAACTGTGTGTGAGCTTTAAAGAAGATATAAAATGTCAATTCTACAGGTAACATAACCACTCTATTGAACAATGTCATTAAGTTACAGAAGGTTCTTATAACGAACCTTGTTAAAGCATTGACTCAGCGTCTCTCCCATGTGGCTTCCTATGGGCGATTCTAGTGCATTCTCTTTCCCTCCTCCCCATCATAGCCATGGAGTGAGCCTGGCAGACAGCAGTGGGAGCTGAGAGATGACCTGCTCTCAGCTCACAGACTCCCCATGCTAAGCGCCCAGGACCCATCCTTGTTTCTTCCTTTCTCAGGTCTTGTCTGATACACTTCTGCTTGAGTATATTCAATTTCCTTTCTGGCTTTTATGGGATTAGGTTACAACCAAAATAATTCTGACTCATATTTTCAAACAGGGCTTTGCTAACAAGCGTCACTAACGCTGGCCTCTACTGTACACAGCACGTTAGCGATCCTATTACATATAATGATGATCGTTTCAGTTTCACTGTATTTTTCTAATAATAATCAGTACTACTAAATAAAAGTACATGCTTAGAAGCTTATTATTTGTGCTTGGAAAATTCTGTATTTGAATATTATATTAAGATATCACCACACTCCTAAACTTTACATTCTACTGCAGTTTATGAACTAATGAGAAAGATAACGATTCTACTATCTTATCAACAAAAGATTTAGGAACTCCAGGCTTAAGAATGGCATAGCAGAAGCCCCGGCCGTCGCTCCGCGGCGTGCTCCCTGCCCGCTCTGCTCTCGCCCGGCCGGTCGCCGGCTGGGGAACGGTGTTGGCGCGCACCCCCGGCCCGCCAAGCTCCGTCCCGCCCTTGCGCCAGGGCAGCAGAGCGCGAGAGGCTGTGAGGCAGCCAGGGAACGAAATGTCATCACTGGAATTTCTATTAAAAAAAAAAAAAAGAACGGTATAGCAAGAGACACTGTTCCATTTTATTTATAACGGTAGGAAAATGGAAACAACTTTTTTGTCCAAAAACAGGAAATGGGTTTTAAAACATCAAACCACAATTTAAAACAAAGCTATGAGCAACCATTAACAACATGTTGTGAATGTATTTAATGACATGAAAAGAGTTAACTGTGTATTTACTGTCTACTCTCCGGATGTCTTCTATGAGAAACCTGATGGTTTTCTCTCTTCAAACTCCTATACCTCTTCATCCGTCCTTACTCAGTCTAACCTTGCTTCCTATTTTATTAAGAACATGCAATCACTCAGAAAAGACCTCTGCAACTTACTACCATAACATCTGCCCACCAGCTGGCATCTCTGTCATATACACTCCTCCTGTTTCAATGGCTGGAACCATCTTGGTGGAGACCAACCCTTCACTAATTAGACACCACGTTCTGTCCCTCTGCACTGTCCACGGAAGAGTTGCACTTCACTGTAATGACACAAGGGGGCGCTCTACATCAGGAATCTTGTAAACCACTCCAAATCAAGTCTTGAATTAGTCTCCAACAGGCACAGACACAAGCACTCTTCATCCATACAAAGCTACAGAAGAAAAAACAAAAACACATTAGCTGGGGATTTCCCTGGTGGTCCAGTGGTTAAGACCCTGTGCTTCCAATGCAGGGGGCAAAGGTTTGATCCCTGGTTGGGGAACTAAGATCCCACATGCCATGCAGTGTGGCCAAAAAGACCAAGAAAAAAAAAATATCAGTTGGTAAAAATTATCAGCTTAGCCACACACCCCACCTCTAAAACTACTGGAAAAAAAAAAAAAAAAAAAAAGCTAAACTAAACTAACAAAGTAAAAGACTCCAAAATAGTCAAGATGCTCCTGAAGAACAACATTAGAAAAATTATCAAACTGTGTGGTGTGCTGCTCAATCATGTTGGACTCATTGCGACTCCATGGACTGTAGCCCACCAGACTTCTCTGTAAATGGAATTTTCCAGGCAAGAATACTGGAGCAGGTTGCCATTTCCTACTCCAGGGCATCCTCCCAACCAGCGATCAAGCCCACGTCTCGCGTCTCCTGCATTGACAGCAGATTCTCTATCAAACTATATCAAAATCCAGTAAAGCTCCAGTAATTAAAGCAGTAGAGTATCAGAGAAACAGACAAAAGGAGCAGACAGAGATCCCAGAAATACACCTCCATTTGAAGAAACCCAATATACGACAGGGGCTATTACACATCAGTGGGGAAAGCAGTCTTTTCAGTTGAATGGTCTGGGAGACTCGTTTTCCATATGGGGAAAAAAAAAGAAAATCAAGTCTTTATCGCACACCCTGTTAAAAAAAAATCAATTAGTCTTAATTCTTCCATTTTCCCTACACCCATAGCCACTCTCTTTTTCCTGAAATCAGTCCAATATACAAATACAGGCAAGAGATTAACAGCATTTCACTAAAGCTGAAGCTCAAAAGCTAGTAAGCATAAACAAAGATGTACAACTTTATGAAAATAAAGCTATGTGATACCATTTCTACATCCAATAAACTGGTCAAAAATTTAAAATCCTGACAATCAAAGCATTGCTGAAGGTCAGTTCAGTTCAGTCGCTCAGTCATGTCTGACTCTTTGTGACCCCATGAACTGCAGCACGCCAGGCCTCCCTGTCCATCAACAACTCCCGGCGACCATCCAAACTCATGTCCACTGAGTCAGTGATGCCATCCAACCATCTCATCCTCTGTCGTCCCCGTCTCCTCCTGCTCTCAATCTTTCCCAGCATCAGGGTCTTTTCAAATTAGTCAGCTCTCTGCATCAGGTGGCCAAAGTACTGGAGTTTCAGCTTCAGCATCAGTCCTTCCAGTGAACACGTAGGACCGATCTCCTTTAGGATGGACTGGTTGGATCTCCTTGCAGTCCAAGGGACTCTCAAGAGTCTCTTCCAGCACCACAGTTCAAAAGCATCAATTCTTCGGCGCTCAGCTTTCTTTATAGTCCAACTCTCACATCCATACACGACTACTGGAAAAACCATAACCTTGACTAGATGGACCTTTGTTGGCAAAGTAATGTCTCTGCTTTTTAATATGCTGTCTAGGTTGGTCATAACTTTCCTTCCAAGGAGTAAGTGTCTTTTAATTTCACGGTTGCAATCACCATCTGAAGGGATTTTGGAGCTCCAAAAGACAAAGTCTGCCACTGTTTCCCCATCTATTTGCTATGAAGTGATGGGACCAGATGCCATGATCTTAGTTTTCTGAATGTTGAGGTTTAAGCCAACTTTTTAACTCTCCTCTTTCACTTTCATCAAGAGGCTCTTTAGTTCTTCTTTACTTTCTGCCATAAGGGTGGTGTCATCTGCATATCTGAGGTTATTGATATTTCTCCCAGCAATCTTGATTCCAGCTTGTGCTTCCTCCAGCCCAGTGTTTCTCAGGGTGTACTCTGCATAGAAGTTAAATTAGCACAGTGACAATATACAGCCTTGACATACTACTTTTCCTATTTGGACCCAGTCTGTTGTTCCAAGTCCAGTTCTAACTGTTGCTTCCTGACCTGCATACAGATTTCTCAAGAGGCAGGTCAGGTGGTCTAGTATTCCCATCTCTTTCAGAATTTTCCAGTTTATTGTGATCCACACAGTCAAAGGTTTTGGCATAGTCAATAAAGCAGAAATAGATGTTTTTCTGGAACACTCTTGCTTTTTTGATGATCAAGCGGATGTTGGCAATTTGACCTCTGGTTCTTCTGCTTTCTAAAACCAGCTTGAACATCTGGAAGTTCACGGTTCACCTATTGCTGAAGCCTGGCTTGGAGAATTTTGAGCATTACTCTGCTAGAGTGTGAGATGAATGCAATTGTGCGGTAGTTTGAACATTCTTAGGCATTGCCTTTGTTTGGGATTGGAATGAAAACTGACCTTTCCAGTCCTGTGGCCACTGCTGAGTTTTCCAAATTTGCTGGCATATTGAGGGCAGCACTTTCTCAGCATCATCTTTTAGGATTTGAAATAGTTCAACTGGAATTCTATTACCTCCACTAGCTTCGTTTGTAGTGATGCTTCCTAAGGCCCACTTGACTTCACATTCCAGGATGTCTGGCTCTAGGTGAGTGATCACACCATAGTGATTATCTGGGTCGTGAAGATCTTTTTCATACAGTTCTTCTGTGTATTCTCGCCATCTCTTCTTAATATCTTCTGCTTCTGTTAGGTCCATACCATTTCTGAAGGTGGAGCTACGGAATTTCTTTTACACAGTTGGTGGGAATAAAAACTGTAAGAACTACTTTAGAAAAGACTGGCATTATCCTAAGTTTTTTTTTTTTAACTGGAAAAAAATTGCTTTATAATGTTATATTGGTTTCTGCTGTACCACAATGTAAATCAGGCATAAGTATACACATTATCTTAAGTTTTAAGATGATAGAACAATTCTATTTCCTGATTCATACTCAGGACAACTCACACACATTTCCCTCAAAAGACAGGTAAAACACTTATTTATAATACGAGTTTGTATTTTAAAAATTAAAAATAACCTCAATGTCCATCAGCAGTAGAATGTCTAAATAAATTGTAATATACTCATAGAAAAAAATTCTATACAAGAGTACAAATGAATGACAGCTGCACACATATACATGAATGAATTTAGAAGCATAATGATGACTAAGAATAGCAAGTCACCAATAAATATCGACTATGATACTGTTTAAAATAATATCCAAACCCAAGCATAATATTCAGTTAACCTTACATATTTGGTAAATCTACAAAGAATAAAACAAGAGAATAAAAATACAAAAAGATAGTGACAAATCCAGACTGGGAAGTAGATCCACAGAGACCCACATATATATCTATTTATATGTATCAAATATTGTATAATTTTTAAGTGGGGTAGGAGCGAGAAAAAGATTTCTATTTGAGAAAATATATATTCCCATGCCAATTTCTAGAGACATTTCAGAGGGGGGAAAAAAGTGTTAAATTTTAATTTTACCTTTTTCATCTATTTTATTTTCATGATGACTTCCTTTCAGGATCCAAAATCTAATATAGAGGGAAAAAAATTCACAATCATTTTCATGTACTATCTAATTCAGGTACATCATCATACTCTTGTAATTTCTTTTTTTTCTTCTTGTAATTTTCTAAAGACTCCTAAACCATTAATCCTAGTAATCACCTAATAATATTTACTAGAAGGGGAATTGGAAATAGAATTCTACATACATCATTTTTTCCATATATGCTTCATGGTAATAAACAACCAAATATTTGGTATAATTTCTAATTACAGGATAACTCTTCCTATTTCAAAACTAAAAGCATTCAGAAATAAGGACCTTTGACTTTCCAATATTTGCATATGCTCAAGGGAGTTTTTGCCACAAGATTAAACAGTTTGGTTTCAAAAGAATCTTTTCTTTTCGCTCACATTTCAATTTAATTTTGAAGAGATTAGCTCCAACTCATACATGGAAACGAAAGGACATAAACGCCTATTATTTTTCAACTATCTTTTCTTACAATCTGAAAGAGCTTTTGAAGAAAACTTTGAAATAATCACTTGAGTATGCTTTGATGTAACTCTAAAATATTTATCAACCAATGATCCTTAACTTTCCTTCTAAGAGTGTATCAGGAGTACTATTTCTCCTATCTGCTTTGTTTTCCATTGGCTGACTTAGCTACTGAGGTCGCTAAATATACTAAAGTTTTAAAGAACATTCCAATTTATACCAGCAACAAGTATAAATTTTCCTTTAAGCTACAAGGAAAAACATACAAATGAATAATTATTTTCTATACTGAAGTAAGTTGTTAAATTATCAGTCCTAATATAACCCATATGCTAACCCATGAAGCACTCTGCTTAAATAAGTGTCTTTTTAAATTCCTACCCTTAGATTCAAACGTATTCTTTAAAAAAGAAAAACAAAAATTAAAATTGTACTTACTTTAGCCAACAGTTCTTGTGTTTCATCAGTCAATGGAGCATGTGAAAACTTGCAATGTTCTCCCTGATAACATTTTGCTCCTGTATGGTAAAACTTGCAAGGATATTCATGTAACTCAAGTGTTAAGGAAGAAAAAATTTTTAATCCTGCTAAAATAACTTATTATTAATCTAATAACTTTATTTTTCCTATATGAAGTTCTTTTCTACTAGTAGAAACATGAAATTCTCTATGTAAAATATGAGACGACAGGACTTCCCTGGTGGTCCAGTGGCTGAGACTCAGCACTCCCGATGCAGGGGTCCCAGGTTCAATCCCTGGTCAGGGAACTAAAGCCCACATGCTAAAGATCCCACGTGCTGCAACTAAGATCCAGGACAGCCAAATAAATTAATGAATTAAAAATAAAAAGATCCATTCTTAATAAAATAAAGTACAAGACAATAAATTATTAACTGGGTTACAAGAAAATTAACTTTAGGATGATTATATACATGAAGTTTATTGGCTATCACAGGACAAATTTCTCCCTCATAATCATTCTTCAACTACAGGTATGTTTCACTGATACGACAAAAGAGATGTGCATTTTAAATACTTTGAGAAATTTGACTATTTTTAAAGCATTCTTTTGGGGTGAGGGAATTAAAGTCAATAAAATTATGTGTCTTGCAAATCTGGATCCTTCATATATTAGACTTGTTTAAAATGGGATCCATATATACAACTCTGATATTACTTTCCAGGAAAAATTTCTCAAGTTAGGGTTTGAGATTCCTTATATTGAATGACTTAAAGGAAAACAACTTTTGTGGTGATCAAATGTGCAGTTATCCTAAAATGTTATGTTCCATGTTTTCATAGCGTGTCTAGACCATTTATACTCAAGAGTTAGGGTTACTCTTCAATTAAGGGACAATTAATCTCTATACAGCACAGAGTATAACAGAAAAGAATTACTCCCAAACTATGCAATTCCTGCCTCTTTTACGAAGTAGATTTCATGAATACAGATTTAATTCATGGATGTCACAGCAGAAATTCTGAGAATGTTCTCCTGGGACCTAAAATGAAAGGTCTCATGACCCTGTTTCACTACCCAGTTAGACAGGATGTACATTTGAGGGAATTTCTAAAGATTCTTTCTTGGGGCAAGAGGGTGGGGGAGGGAATCTGTGAACAATATAATCACTTCAATACCGAGTTGAGCTTAGATATATAATTTTGTCATGGTTAAAACACTGGTTTCATTCAAAATTTTACATTCATGTAAACATTTATGAAAAGTAAAGTTACTGTATCTTGTGATAAAGGATATTATGCAAATATAGGCAGTTTTCCCCTCTGGTACAATATCCTTGTACATAAAACTTACACATTTCCTTTTTCTTCTCTATCTCTGCATCATGATCAAATTTACATTGGTCTCCCTGGGCCAAAGGAAGAAACAAGGAAAAGCCATTATTTCTCACAGTTAAGCCATTACAATTCCTACTTAATTCTGGATAAGCAAATGATTCCAGAAGAAAACAAAGTCTTAGGTAGAAGCAGTATAGTCTGATTTTTAAAGAGCTATTATAACTGCATTGTATTACACATATTGGCTTGCAATTTGTCAAGTCCTTAACATTTTTAACACAAAGCATTTAAAAAAAATTATCTATTTTCAGAGACATAAAACAAGGTACACGAATTTCATGGTCTAATGGTATTAAAATCATACAGAGTCTGTTCTCTTATCACTGTGGAATTACATTACTACTTTCTTAAATACAAAACAATATTTCAGTAAAATTTTCTACTTGAAACCTTTCCAGAAAGAAAACAGTTCTAAAATTATACAGGTATGCTTTTGGAGTGTCTAACAGAAACTGGTTTTAGAACATTTTTGCTATACCTTACATCTTAATGTATTTTTGCTTACACTATACCTTAATACACTTCCTTTCAAGAAAGTATTTACAAATTTGCTTTCCCTGGCGTTGCACCGTATGTTGGTTGATGAACCCCTGACTCATTCTCACAGGCTGCTGCTGCTCTTTAGATTTCCCATTCTATGAAAACAAAATCAAAAAACTCAATGTGAAAAATAAGAGATTAAACATTTGATTCCATTGTACAAAGTTATCTTAAACTACCTTTTAAAACATTAAAAAGTAACTCTTCTGAATTGCCCTTCAGGTAAGACTTGGATTTTTGTATATCATTTGAAACAAATGAATGACTGTCAGTTTCAGTATCATTCCATCACTGAACATTAGTGTTTGTTCAATCTGAATTTTTATTGTATCTTCACTGTATGCTAACTGTCTGGCTCTTTGCGACCCCATAGACTGAAGCCCGTCAGGCTTCTCTGTCCATGGAATTCTTCAGGCAAGAATCCTGGAGTGGGCTGCCATTTCTTCCTCCAGGGGATCTTCCCAACCCCAGGGATCGAACCTGAGTTTCCTGCAGCTCCTGAATTGGTAGGTGGATTCTTTACCTACCAATTCTTTCTTATTGCACCATCTGAGATTTTATTGTACTTGACCTCACTTAAAAAATTAAAAAATTTTTAAAAGCTAAGTTCCACTCATTGTGATAAACAGTGAAGTCTAAGAACAAGGCTCTTTAGAACACTAGGGACACAATGGAGTATTACTCAGCCATTAAAAAGAATACATTTGAATCAGTTCTAATGAGGTGGATGAAACTGGAGCCTATTATACAGAGTGAAGTAAGCCAGAAAGAAAAACACCAATACAGTATACTAACGCATATATATGGAATTTAGAAAGATGGTAATGACAACCCTGTATGTGAGACAGCAAAAGAGACACAGATGTATAGGACAGTCTTTTGGACTCTGTGGGAGAGGGAGGGGGGGATGATTTGGGAGAATGGCACTAAAACATGTATAATATCATATAAGAAATCAATCGCCAGTCCAGGTTAGATACAGGAAGCTTGGGGTTGGTGCACTGGGATGACCCAGAGGGATGGGATGGGGAAGGAGGTGGGAGGGGGGCTCAGGATGGGGAACACGTGTACACTCGTGGCAGATGCATGTTGATGTATGGCAAAACCAATACAATATTGTAAAGTAAAAAAACAAACAAACAAAAAACAATTAAAGGTCATGCTACTTAAAAGCATAATAAATTACTGTAAATATGAATTATAAAACCATCAAAAAAAAAAAAAAAAAGGTAAAGCAACCAAAAGCAGTGTAACCTTTCATTTCAACGACAGGCCCACTAGGTGTGAGCTGAGTATACTGATGAGCTCAAATTAATGAACATAATTAGAAACAGACCCTTAAAGATGGTGATAAAGGTATGAAAACAAAAGGGGACTTTCATACAAAAATGAAAGGGGAATTTTATTACAGGTCTTTAGAAACATAAATCACTTTCAGCGTGTTAACTTGTGGTACAACTTACAGCATCTACATATGGTATTCCCACATACGGTCTTAGGAATTCCACAGGTACAAAGAAGGGAGCTGACTGCACACTTATGTGAGCTGCTCTGTAATAATGTCAAAACTCCACTCAGCACTATCAAAATTATGTGCCTAACAAGTATGCCAGTTTTAACTCTCGGTTTTATTTGATCATGTAATTGAATTCTGACAAATATGTTTACAATTTGTTTCTCATGTAGAAGAGCTGTCAGTTATGGTGGAATAATCACTTGAGTCAATCTAAACCAAAGGAAAGGGAACACTGCCTGAGTGCAGCCCTGCCTGGCCCTGGGTGACTATATACAGTTACCTAAACCCTATGGCTTCATATTCGTCTTTTGTAAAATAAATTTTATGTAAATACATTTCAGTTTATAATATTTGGTGTTTCTAATATTTTACCAAGCCCTAATTCTTGTCTCCTAAACCAAGCCTAACAAATGGCTGCCATCCAGCTCAGAAGCCCTCCGAAAAGTAGAGTCCAAAAGAGTCACTTACTGCTCTACTGTGATTACATCTGCAGACCAAGGAAGAAGAAGAACTTCTAGAAAGCAAAATCAAAATACCAGAGGGGGTGGGGGGTCTGGTGTCTGGAAGGGGGTGTCTCAAAAATATTGATTTTTAATTTTCAGAGGGAGTCAAAAACCAATAGACCAATGGCCGCTGGCATGCCCTCACAGCTATCTAGGGACTTTCCTGGCAGTCCAGTGGCTTGGGCTTCCCAAGTGGCGTGGTGGTAAAGAATCCACCTGTCAGTGTAGGAGACACAGAGATGTGGGTTCAATCCCTGGGTCGGGAAGATCCCCTGGAGGAGGAAATGGCACCCACTCCAGTATCTCTGCCTGGGAAACCCCATGGACAGAGGAGCCTGGCGGGCTACAGTCCATGGGGTTGCAAAGAGCTGGACGTGACTGAGCACACATGCACATATGGCTGTCTTCTCTTTTCCTTGCTTCCCACATCTGTTTTTCCACAGTCATCGACAGCACAGCACTCAGAAATCAGGGGGCTTGTGCGTATGTATTCAGGGGCAGCAGGTACGACACTAAGGTTTGAGCGTGAGGAAGGGAGCCTAACGGTGAGAAGGAAGCATGTGGGGAGCCCGCTGAGGGTAAAGGAGGCCCCACTGAAGTGTGAGATGCAGTGCCTTCCGACACATGTGGATTCTCATACCTGGTCCTGTGAGCCACTGCTCCTCAGGGAAGCATTTCCTTTGTCTCCTGGGCCAGGACACTTTCGCTTCATTTTCTTCTTTTTACCATTCTTGTGAACAGCTTTAAGGTTTATATTTTTTTGCTTAATAGCTAAAAACAACAACAACAACAACAACAAAAATTTGACTTAAAGACAATATAAAACAATAACAGCAGTTTACTCTTAAGAGGGATATTCTTTAATAATGCAAGAAAAGTTCTCCACTATTCAAAAAGCAAAAACTGGGATGATGTGGACCTGTCTTTCCAGCAGCTCTGGGATTAATATACTCTGGATCCCAAATTCATTCCTTGTGAAAATATATAAGGCACTGCCAGGAAAAAAGCAAGATAATTAACGAAATCATTCTTGCAAGACACCAGCCCAGATTCTTTTTAAGTGTTCAAAGTACGATGGATCTCATTAGGAATTGCTATAGCACTGCAATAGTAAAAGCTTCAAAGGATCTCAAATATGGCTGTCAGATTATTCACTGAAAACATTTTATATAGATTAAGTTGATCTACAGATCCATTTTAAATAGAAAAACGTTTCAACAGGGAAAAAAATGAGAGGATTAAGAATTGTACTTACAATTGTCCCTTATTGTCGTATCTATGGCTTAATCTTAGTAATCTAAAAGAATATATTCCTGGGGGACTCCCCTGGTGGTCCAATGGTTAACAGCCTGCCTTGCAATGTGGGGAACATGGGTTTGACCCTTGGTCATGGAACTAAGACCCCACATGCCACGAAGCAACTAACACTTGATGCAGCCAAACAAATATTTATAAAAAGGAATATATTCCTGAGTTCAGTCTCATACACTATTATCCCAGTCTATTCTTCTTCAAAGGAAAGCAACCAGAAAAGGTATTTCCTGTCCTTCACATACGCTGAAGCCAGGGATTTAGCATTCTCCCTTGCAAAGTTGTCATGTCCTTTAAAATTATTTATTTATTTATATGGCCTTACTAGGCCTTAGCTGTGTACACAGGAGTTTTAGATGCCGCATATAGGATCTAGTTCCCTGACCAGGGATCGAACCTGGGCACCCTGTATTGGGAGTTCAGAGTCTTAGCTACTGGACCACCAGGGGAGTCCCAAAGTAGCCATCCTTTGAAAACTCTGCTGCACTCTCCACTCCTCCTGCAAACTGAGCATTTGTACACCAAGTGGCCGGCTCACATTTGATGTCAAGATCCAAGAAAATCTGATCTTATCATGAGATAAAATGCAGACCCCACCCCCAACTCCATCCATGGACAATGGTGACTACTCCTCCAGGTAACTTTAAATGATCTAACAACTTGACTCTTACCTTTCTTGGTCCCCTTTGCTGTCTCTTTCTTCACAGATTCTTCAGGACACAGTAAGGACTGAGTAACACTTGCCATCTCTTTAGCTTGTATGTACTGCTGAAGCTCCTTAGCGAAATTATCCTCTGGCTCCTGATTGCAGATGTCATCATCAGTATATGCATCATAGTCCTTACTTCTTGATTTCCTATGTTGCAAATTCTTCGGAGATGTAGAGCTTCTAGAGTGCCTAAACTAAGTAAAAATTAAATTTTCAAATTTAAAAACCTAGCATGATTTGAAACAATCTGGTCATGAAGGAGAAATAAAGACTGGCTGTGAACTGATCATTGTTGGAAGTTGACTGATGACAACACAAGGGTTTCATATGCTGTTCTTTCCACTTGTATGTATATGAAATTTTCCGGAATTAAAAAACAAAAACACATGCATCCATACTTAAAAGATGCTTTGAGGGAAGACTCAATCTGTTCACTGTGTGTACTTTACTAGATTGAAAGACTAAAGCCCCACAACTGAATTATTTGCTATAAAAGAACTACAGTAATATAGTCCACATTTTATTTCTCCCTTTGCATGGACCATCCTTTCACATGGTTTAATTCACTAACTTGTCATCGAGAGCAAGTAAACTAAAATGGCCCAACTGGAAATCCACCTCACCAGCTACCAAAGTCTACTTCCTCCCTTTAACTCGAAGCATTGCTGGCGGGGGATGTAGCAGCAATGATGACAAGAAACTGCCAAGCAGTCCAAGCAGCAGACACCTTCCAGCACTTGGTGCAGAAACATTCCCAAGTATGGGTTATGGGTGTCTATACTTGGAGACACCAGGGTTAATCAAGATTTATTATTACAACTGGTACAGACGATACATTTCAATTAAATGGTTTATGTGTAAAAGGCCCACTTGTCTAGTTCAGTCGCTCAGTCGTGTCTGACTCTTTGCAACACCAACGACTGCAGCATGCCAGGCTTTCCTGTCCATCACCAACTCCGGGAGCTTGCTTAAACTCATGTCCATCGAATCGGCAATGACATCCAAGCATCTCATCCTCTGTGGTCACCTTCTCCTTCTGTCTTCAATCCTGCCCAGCATCACCATGTTTTTCAATGAGTCAGCTCTGCATCAAGTGGCCAGAGTACTGGACTTTCACCTTCAGGATCAGTCCTTCCAATGAATATTCAGGACTGATTTCCTGTAGGATGGACTGCTTGGATCTTGCAGCACAAGGGACTCTCAAGTCTTCTCCAACACCACAGTATAAAAGCGTCAATTCTTCAGCGTTCAGCTTTCTTTATGGTCTAACACTCACATCCATACATGATTATTGGAAAGCCCATAGCTTTGACTAAACGGAACTTTGTTGGCAAAGTAATGACTCTGCTTTTTAATATGCTGTCTAGGTTTGTTGTAACTTTTCTTAAAAGGAGCAGGTGTCTTAATTTCATGGCTGCAGTCAACATCTGCACTGATTTTAGAGCCCAAGAAAATAAAGTCTCTCACTGTTTCCATTGTTTCCCCGTTTATTTGCCATGAAGTGATGGGACTGGATGCCACGATCTTTGTTTTCTGAATGCTGAGTTTTAAGCCAGTTTTTTCACTTTCACCAGGAGGCTTCTTTAGTTCCTCTTCTCTTTCTGCCATAAGGGTGGTGTCATCTGCATATCTGAGGTTATTGGTATTTCTCCCAGGAAACTTGATTCCAGCTTGTGTTTCACCCGGCCCAGCATTTCGAATGACATACTAGTCTGCATATAAGTTAAACAAGCAGGGTGACGATATACAGCCTTGACATACTCATTTCCCGATTTGGAACAAGTCCATTGTTTCATGTCCGGTTCTGTTGCTTCTTGACCTGCACACACTTTTCTCAGGAGATGGGTCAAGTGCTCTGGTATTCCCATCTCTTTAAGAATTTTCCACAGTTTATTGCGATCCACACAGTCAAAGGCTGTGGCATAGTAAATAAAGCAGAAATAGATGTTTTTCTGAAATTCTCCTGCATTTTCTATGCTCCAATGGATGTTGGCAATTTGATCTCTGATTCCCCTGCCTTTTCTCAAGCCAGCTTGAACATCTGGAAATTCACAGTTCACTTACTGTTGAAGCCTGGCTTGGAGAATTTTGAGCATTACTTTGCTAGAGTGTGAGATGAGTACAATTGCTTGGTAGTTTGAATATTCTTTGGCATTGCCTTTCTTTGGGATTGGAAAGAAAATTTACCTTTTCCAGTCCTGTGGCCACTGCTGAGTTTTCCAAATTTGCTGGCATATTGAGGGCAACACTTTCACAGCATTATCTTTTAGGATTTGAAATAGCTCAACTGGAATTCCATCACCTCCACTAGCTTTGTTCATAGTGATGCTTCCTAAGGCCCACTTGACTTCACATTCCAGGATGCCTGGTTCTAGGTGAGTGATCACACCATCGTGATTATCCGGGTCATGAAGATCTTTTTTGTATAGTTTCTCTGTGTATTCTTGCCACCTCTTCTTAATATCTTCTGCTTCTGTTAGGTCCATACCATTTCTGTTCTTTATTGTGCCCATCTTTACATGAAATGTTCCCTTGATATCTCTAATTTTCTTGAAGAGATCTCTAGTCTTTCCCATTCTATTGATTTCCTCTATCTCTTTGCACTGATCATTGATGAAGGCTCTTATCTTTCTTTGCTATTCTTTGGAACTCTGCATTCAGATGGGTATATCTCTCCTTTTCTGCTTTGCCTTTTACTTTTCTTTTTTTCTCAGCTATTTTTAAGGTCTCAGGCAACCATTTTCCTTTTGCATTTCTTCTACTTGGAGATGGTCTTGATCACAGCCTCCTATACTTGTCACAAACCTCCATCCATAGTTTATCAGGCACTCTATCAGATCTAGTCCCTTAAATCTATTCCTCACTTCCACTGTGTAATCATAAGGGGTTTGATTTAGGTCATACCTGAATGGTCTAGTGGTTTTCCTTACTTTCTTCAATTAAAGTCTGAATTTGGCAAGGAGTTCATGATCTGAGCCACAGTCAGCTCCCGGTTTTGTTTTTGCTGACTGTATAGAGCGTCTCCATCTTCGGCTGCAAAGAATATAATCAATCTGATTTCAGTATTGACCATGTGGTGATATCCATATGTAGAGTTGTGTCTTGTGTTGTTGGAAGAGGGTTTTTGCCATGACCAGTGCATTGTCTTAGCAAGTCTCTGTTAGCCTTTGCCCTGCTTCATTTTGTACTCCAAGGCCAAACCTGCCTGTTACTCCAGGTATGTCTTGACTTCCTACTTTTGCATTCCAGTCCCCTGTGATGAAAGGCCATCTTTTTGGGTGTTAGTTCTAGAAGGTCTTGTAGGTCTTCATAGAGCCATTCAACTTCAGCTTCTTTGGCATTAGTGGTTGGGGCATAGACTTGGATTACTGTGATATTGAATGGTTTGCCTTGGAAACTAACAGATATCATTCTGTTGTTTTTGAGATTTTAAGTTTATCACAGTAAACTGTGGAAAATTCTGAAAGAGATGGGAATATCAGACCACCTGACCTGCCTCTTGAGAAATATGTATGCAGGTCAGGAAGCAACAGTTAGAACTAGACATGGAACAGACTGGTTCCAAATAGGAAAAGGAGTACATCAAGGCTGTATACTGTCACCCTGCTTATTTAACTTATATGCAGAGTACATCATGAGAAACGCTGGGCTGGAGGAAGCACAAGCTGGAATCAAGATTGCCAGGAGAAATATCAACAACCTCAGATATGCAGACACCACCTTTATGGCAGAAAGTGAAGAAGAACTAAAGAATCTCTTGATGAAAGTCAAAGAGGAGAGTGAAAAAGTTGGTTTAAAACTCAGCATTCAGAAAACTAAGATCACGGCATCCAGTCCCATCACTTCATAGCAAACAGATGGGGAAAGAGTGGAAACAGTGACTGACTTTATTTTGGGGGCTTCAAAATCACTGCAGATGGTGACTGCAGCCATGAAATTAAAAGACACTTACTCCTTGGAAGAAAAGTTACGATAAACCTAGACAGCATATTAAAAAGCAGAGCCATTACTCTGCCAATGAAGGTCCATCTAGTCAAAGCTATGGTTTTTCCAGTAGTCATGTATGGATGTGAGAGTTGGACTATAAAAAAAGCTGAGTGCTGAAAAATTAACACTTTTGAACTGTGGAGTTGGAGAAGACTCTTTAGAGACTGCAAGGAGATCCAACTAGTCCATCCTAAAGGAAATCAATCCTGAAAATTCATTGGAAGGACTGAGGTTGAAGCTGAAACTCCAATACTTTGGCCACCTTATGGGAAGGGCTGACTCATTTGAAAAGACCCTGATACTGGGAAAGATTGAAGGCAGGAGAAGGGGATGACAGAGGATGAGATGGTTGGATGGCATCACCAACTCAAGGGGCATGAATTTGAGTAAAGTCCAGGAGCTGGTGATGGACAGGGCAGCCTGGTGTGCTGCAGCCCACGGGATCACACAGAGTCAGACATGACTAAGCCACCGTACTGAACTGCATTTTGGACTCTTCTGTCGACTATGAAGGCTACTCCATTTCTTCTAAGGGATTCTTGCCCACAGTACTAGTTATAATGATCATCTGAAATAAATTCACCAATTCCTAAAATGTTGATATTCACTCTTGCCATTTCCTATGTGACCACTTCCAATTTACTTTGATTCATGGACCTAACATTCCAGGTTCCTATGCAATATTGTTCTTTAAAGCATCAGACTTTACTTCTCTCACCAGTCACATCCACAACTGGACATTGTTTTTGCTTTGGCTCCGTCTCTTCATTCTTTCTGAAGTTATTTCTCCACTCATCTCCAGTAGCATATTGGGCACCTACCGACTTGGGGAGTTCCTCTTTCAGTGTTTTTGCCTTTTCATACTGTTCATGGGGTTCTCAAGGCAAGAATACTGAAGTGGCATGCCAGTCCCTTCTCCAGTGGACCATGTTTTGTCAGAACTCTCCACTGTGACCCGTCCATCTTGGGTGGCCCCACACGGCATGGCTTATAGTTTCACTGAGTTAGACAAGGATGTGGTCCATGTGATCTGTTTGGTTAGTTTTCTGTGACTGTGGTTTTCATTTCTGTCTGCCCTCTGATGGAGGACAAGAGGCTTGTGGGAGCTTCCTGATGGGAGAGACTGACTGGGGGGGAATCTGGGTCTTGTTCTGATGGGCAGGGCCATGCTCAGTACATCTTTAATCCAAATTTCTGTTGATGGGTGGGGCTGTGAGGATAACTACGTTTACTTTCGTTTCAGCCTTTCACATTATTTAGCAGGCATAGGGAGAACCAAAAAAATCATTTAAGTGCAACACTGCACATGAAGTTTAAGCACAACCATGGGATTCTATTCAGTGCACCTGAATCAAAACATTACAAGGATCCAGATGAGTGATATCACATGTCCCCCCACCTCACCTCCACCCCACATGACCCACAGGCCTGCAATCCTGAAGCTGACCCTTTTCACTACAAGCAGTAACAAAAGTGACTTACTTGTATTAAATGAAGAGATGAGATGACTTGGTAACATTATAAAACCAGGATGATCATCAGCTATGATGCTTTATTAGACATTAGAGAGAGTGAAAGTGTTGTCGCTCAGTCGTGTTCGACTTTGCCACCCCCTGGACTGTAGCCCAATGTGCTCCTCTGACCGTGGGATTCTCCAGGCAAGAACACTGGAGTGGGTTGCCAAGCCCTCCTTCGGGGGTCTTCTTGACCCAGGGATTGAACCAACATTTCTTATATATCTCTGGCATTCACAGGCAGGTTCTCTACCATCCGAACCACCAGGGAAGCCCATACGTTAGAGAAGCATTTCTAATTGACATTCTTTTCAGAGGGCACTGAGATATACAAGATATTAACACAATGATTGCTTAAATATGTCCTCATGCAGCTGCTATAAACTCATTGCTCTGATGTCTGTTGTTCTCTATATAACTTAGAAACTATAAGAATACAATATTACAACTTATCCCCCTTTCATAAGAAAGTCTGAAGTATTTATCTCCTCTTTTAAGTGAAAGATTTTCTTGTGCTTGATTCAGAATGCTTTACAGAACTAGTATGGCCTCCTGAAATTCCACAGAAATAAAAGTACAGAAATGTAGAAATTAATAGTCTCAAAAGAGTGTGTGCATAAGGAGCGGGGGAAATGAAGTACAATTTGTCAGGAAGGAATTAAGAAGGGTTCAACAGATTCCTGGCAAATTTTTGACAAACATAAAGCAAGCTATAATTTGGAGGTTGGGCTTAGGTTGCAGTGTGAGAAACAGGGCTATAAACGAGAATGAATTAAAATGCTATATAAAAAAACCAAAAACAAAGCTATTGTAACAAATTATCTCTGATCACCCCCTCTCAACCCAGAATATAATCAAACAAAAATTTACCCCATGCAAAAATGAGGGTTATTCTCTAAAGAAATTTATTAAAATGTCTGATAAAGGCCAAGTCTTCTTGTACGAGTACTAAGACCCCAGAATGAAATCCTTTACATTCTGACATATGGGAACAACTTCCATCAGAAAAACACTCCATTCTCTATTCTGTATCACGGGTTCGTAACCTGCTGTCCAGAGATGCACACCCCCCTCCCGCCTGCCCCTGGCCAAGGGTCTATGGACAGAATGATAGAATTCAATGGACTTGGATGAGAATAAAAATCACATGTTAACTTTCATCAACCTCTAAATTGACATTTTAGCATTTTCTTCTGTTTTGAACACTGGCTGCAAACCACAGTAGTACCAGCAGTAGCTGCAACTGTCACGAACAGAAATCACAGGGACTTTTACACATTATACTTAGTGCAGATCTCAAAGTATATTATGTTTTATGGTCATCACTTTGTCAACATAATATTTAGACCTAAAACATAGTAATGAGACCTACTGTTGGATCTAATTATTTAGTGTATCAACAAAGATATACTAAATAATTGTGTATCTTTGTTGATACACTAAATAATTGTGTAAGAAATTACTCTTACCTCATTTCTTAATATTATGATAACTGTGTTTCAATAAAATCAACTTCCATTATAACCCAACATATTTTATTTTATTCACTTAAAAACATTATTCTGAGAAAGGGTCCAAGAGCTTTGCCAGACTGCCAAAGGGGATACATGGCACATAAAGAGTTAAGAACTATTATGCTGCTGGACGGAGAAGGCGATGGCACCCCACTCCAGTACTCTTGCTTGGAAAATCCCATGGACAGAGGAGCCTGGAAGGCTGCAGTTCATGGGGTCTCCAAGAGTTGGACACGACTGAGTGATTTCACTTTCACTTTTCACTTTCAGGCACTGGAGAAGGAAATGGCAACCCACTCCAGTGTTCTTGCCTGGAGAATCCCAGGGACGGGGGAGCCTGGTGGGCTGCCATTTATGGGGTCGCACAGAGGCCGACACGACTGAAGTGACCCAGCAGCAAAGAAAAACAAAAGCAGGGCTTCGCTGGTGGCTCGGTGGTAAAGACAATGCAGAAGACACAGGATGAATCCCTGATCCGGGAAGATCCTACCTGCTACAGAGCAACTAGGCCCGGAGCCACAACTGCTGAGCCTGTGTTCTAGAACCCACGCTCTGCAACAGAAGCCTCTGCAATGAGAAACCTGAGAACAAAGCGAAAAAGATCTAGAGAATAAAACAAAAAAGCAGGAAAAAGAGAAAACCTGACCGAGAAGAAGAAAAACAATCAAGAAAAAGAAAAGAACACAAAAATTTTAAACAAATACACAAAGGTATCAAGATGGGTTTTTTTTTTTTAATGCTAGAAAGTTGTAACAAAAAAAAAAAAAAGAAAGTTGTAACAAGACAGCAGAACAAGAGAGAACTCTTGAATCATTAAATTATGACTCATGAAATGAAGATAAACAGAAAGAGTAAGTTTCTCAGAATATAAAGATAAAAGACAAAGAATAAAAATAAAACAAATTCCTTGTGCATGAAGGGTATGAATAGTCTCACCAAATACTCAAGCACAATGAATGAGAAGATTCATAGTCTCTAATAATACTGAGAATAAAGAGAAGAATCTAAAAGCTCCCAGAACAGGATGGTTGCAAAGCGACTAGAACCAGACTGGCAAGACTCGCACTAGCGACACGGACAGCAGCAGACAATGGGGCAAATAACCTCAGGCTGAAGTCTACTTCAGCCAAAATACCTATCAGCTGTGAGGATAAAGTCAGTATTTTCAGAAACGTTTACAAGAACTCAAAAGCTTTATCCCATGCATTCCTATATAACAGAACATGCCAGCTAAATGAAAATAAGTTACAAATAGTGCTTAAAAAAAAAAAAAGATGTAATTCACAAAAGCCTCACCAGACACCCAGCATTAAATCTAACAAAAGGTAAGTAAGGTATCTACAAACAAAATTATAAAACACTGCTAAGACAATTAAAAGAGAACCTAAAGACTGGACAATCTAATATTCTAAAGATGTCAATTCTCTCCCAAATGATCTACAGTTTCAATGCATTCCCAAGTTAAAGTCCCAGCAGGGTTTTCTGTGGAACTTGACAAACTATTTCTAAAATTTATATGGAAATACGAAGGGCTGAGAATAGCCAAGACAGTTAAAGAAGAAAAACGTGAGATGACTGACTTGCTTGATATCCAAACTCATTATAATTAAGTTGTACTAATTAATACAATGTGGTCTTGAGGGGAGGGGTAGATACATAAATCAGTGGATGAGAACAGAGACTCTAGAAACCGATCCATCAGAACACAAACACTTTTTTTCCAAACACTTGATTTTTGACAATAGTGACACTGAAGATTTATGGGGGAAAACAACAGCCTTTTCCCCCAATGAATGGTGTTGGAACAACTGGGTAGGATAATGAAAAAAAAGTAACCCAAAATTTGTCCCCTCTGCTGCTGCTAAGTCGCTTCAGTTGTGTCCAACTCTGTGTGACCCCCATAGATGGCAGCCCACCAGGCTCCCCCGTCCCTGGGATTCTCCAGGCAAGAATACTGGAGTGGGTTGCCATTTCCTTCTCCAATGCATAAAAGTGAAAAGTGAAAGTGAAATCACTCAGTCATGTCCAACTCTTGGAGACCCCATGAACTGCAGCCTTCCAGGCTCCTCTGTCCATGGGGTTTTCCAGGCAAGAGTACTGGAGTTGGGTGCCATTGTCTTCTCCGTCCAGCAGCATAATAGTCCTTAACTCTTTATGTGCCACATAAAGCATTAACTATGAAAAAAATATTAATAAACTTGAATACATTAAAATCATTAACCTTTTATCAAAAATTGCTATTGGGAAAAAAGCTACAAAATGAGCTGATACCTGCAAGACATAAATCCACACGGGGGAAAAAAATCCCCTATATCCAGAATAAAGAAAAAAGAAAAAAAAGGTATAAAGACTTAAAACTGGCACACAAAAAAGGGAAATCTAAATTGGACAAATATGAAAAGATGCTCCATCTTAAAAGTAATCAATAAAATGCAAACTAAATGACAATGAAGGTATCTCACCAGATGGCAAAATTTAAGAAAGTGTGGAGATACCTGTGTAGAAATACAGAGTCTCATTACACCGCCTTTGGGAATAAAAATCAGTAGAAAGACTCTGGAATACAGCTTGGCATCATGGTAAAGGGAAAGATGCTTATCCGCTAAGACCCGGTGGTTCTACTCCAAGGTAACTGCAGAGGAGATGTGCGGCAGGATACAACTGAGATGCAGCAGCACTAATCACAACCTTCAAAGCTGGAAGTGAGGCCAAATGTCCACCAATGCCAGCACCTAGTATACTCAAATAATGGAATGCTATGCGGCTGAGAAAATGAACAAATAAGAATACACCACTTGTGTGCACTATGCATATTCTATAAGTATACATTATGCATACTATGAGTCTTAAAAATATAACGTTAAGAGAAAGGAAACAAAAGGACACATACAACACTATTCTATCTAGTGCAAAAACAGCCACGAGAAAACGGCACTCTAAGGAGGACAGCATTAGTAGGAAAACTGCAAAGAACAAGCAAGTGATTCGTGCACAAGTTGGGATAGTAGTCACCTCTGGAAGGAGAAAAAGGAACACGACTGAGAAAAGGAGAGCTGCACAGTGTCTACTTGAGTTCACTTTTTAATTAGCTGTGATACACTTACGTTTTATCCACTTGTAAGGAAAGAGCCTGGCCTGAAGTAAGCCTACTGACAAGTAACCTAGGTGTCTACATTCTCACAGTATTGTTTCTGAGAACCTCCTTAAGATAACCACAGAAGGTTGTATCTGCCTGTATCCTGTATGGGGTTATATATGTACTGGGGAACTTTAAGTGGGCACAAAGGACTGGGGCTTATGCGATTAATATTACAATTTTTTAAAGTAATATTAGTTACTTATTTTGGCTGTGCTGGGTCTTCACCACTGTGCTCAGGCTTTCCCTAGCAGCGAGGGGGGTGTTATCTGCAGCGCATGCGCGTCTCACCTCAGGGGCTCCTCTCGTCAGAGCACAGGTGCTAGACGCGAGGCTTGTGGGCTCCGAGCGTGGGTGCAGTAGCAGTGGTGCACAAGTTAGTGTCTGTTTGTTTTGCTGTGCTGTGTCTTTGCTGCTGCTCGGGCCTTTCTCTAGTTTCAGGCTTCTCAGTGCAGTGGCTTCTGTTGTGGAGCAGGGGCCCCGGCAGTTGTGGCCCATGGGCTCAGCAGCTGCAGCGCCCAGGCTCTATAGCACAGGCTCAACAGTTGTGGAGCACAACCTTAGGTGCTCTGCAGCATATGGAATCTTCCTTGAGGAGGGATCGAACCTGTATCCTCTGCCTTGGTGGGTGCATTCTTATCCACAGCACCACCAAGGGAGTTAAAAAATTTTTTTTAAGTATTAAAAATGTCTGGGAAATTCAAGCTATCATTTCTCAGTTTTAACTAGGGCTCTCGTCTACAGCAGCCATATATGCCCCAAAGGGCAAAAGAAGTTATGTACTTGGGTAGCTGAGAGGCCTTCTGAGATGAAGATGCTGTACTTTCTGCCCTGTATCCTTTTATAAAGCTGAGTATAACAGTATCATATTAAAGGCCATGTGTGTCTTGCAGATCTCACTGCCAATTTGAACTCATTCTTTTGTAGTGTGTTAAAGTTCACAATAACAAAGGTTCCAAAAGAGAAAAAGCAAGACAGAAGCAGATATTGGCTTTGCTGTGGGTTGGCTGTGTCCTCCCCAAATTGAAGTCCTAACCCCCAAGTCGGAGAAGGCAATGGCACCCCACTCCAGTACTCTTGCCTGGAAAATCCCATGGACAGAGGATCCTGGCAGGCTGCAGTCCAGGGGGTCGCTAAGAGTCAGACATGACTGAGCGACTTCACTTTCACTTTTCACTTTCATGCATTGGAGAAGGAAATGGCAAACCCACTCCAGTGTTCTTGCCTGGAGAATCCCAGGGACGGGGGAGCCTAGTGGGCTGCCGTCTATGGGGTCACACAGAGTCAGACACGACTGAAGTGACTTAGCATAACCCCCCAGTACCTTAGAACATGACCACATTTGGAAATAGGGTCATTATATGTATAATTACATATCACATTTAAGATCATACCACAGTTAAGATGAGGTCATTAGGATGGGCTTTAATCCAGTATGTCTAGTGTCTTTATAAAAGGGGGAACTTAGACACAGACCTATTCACACAGGGAGAATGCCTTTTGGAGCATGAAGGTAAAAATCAAGATGATGCTTCTGGAAGCCAAGCCAAGGGGGATCAAAGACCACCAGCAAGCCAACCAGAAGCTAGGGGAGAGGCATGGAACCGACTCTTCCTCACAGCCTTATGAAGGAACCAACCCTCCTAACAGCTTGCTCTTGGACTTCCAGCCTCAAGAACCACAAGACAATAAATTTCTGTTGTTTAATTCACCACTCAGTATGTGGTACTTTGTGATGGCAGTCCTAGCAAATTAGTACAGTCTTTAAGCTGTTAGTCACTAAGGCTAGCTAAGGTAGCAAATCAAAACTTTAATTTGAAAAGAAAGAAGTTTTTGAAATTGTTTACAACCACTTCATAGAGATAATCAGTTCATGTTAAATGACAACAAAGTTCTTAATTAATTTTTTAAAAGGCATAAACAGGTTTCCTTTGATATAAGTAACCTGGTCTCAAATGCTGCCTAAAGTGAGACAAACAGAATCTCTAATTAATTTCTCACACCCTTTCCTGTCTGTTTTTTTCAATACACCAACTTAATCTTACTTTTTTGGGCATTTGCTCACATTCCAGTTTTACTTTCCATTTTATTTTCTCTTCTTGTGTTTCTTCAACTTCTGTATCATCTATTTCACCACCGATTCTGTAGCAAAAATATCAAATAACACAAAAGGGTTTTCAACCTGAAAAGGGTTCATACCATAGCATTAATATCCACTGCTTTTGTTTACCTTCAACTTGCCCTCAAAGAAACTCCAAAATCAGATTCTACTTCAAATATTTCAGGGAAATGTACAGAATTATGATAAGCAGTAAATGTCAACATACATTTATGAGTAAACTGCAAAGCTGAAACTTTAAATTACATAACCTTCAGTTCAGTTCAGTCGCTCAGTCGTGTCCGACTCTTTGTGACCCCATGAATCCCAGCACGCCAGGCCTCCCTGTCCAGCACCAACTCCCGGAGTTCACTCAGACTCACGTCCATTGAGTCAGTGATGCCGTCCAGCCATCTCATCCTCTGTCGTCCCCTTCTCCTCCTGCCCCCAATCCCTCCCAGCATCAGAGTCTTTTCCAATGTCAACTCTTCACATGAGGTGGCCAAAGTACTGGAGTTTCACCTTTAGCATCATTCCTTCCAAAGAAATCCCAGGGCTGATCTCCTTCAGAATGGACTGGTTGGATCTCCTTGCAGTCCAAGGGACTCTCAAGAGTCTTCTCCAACACCACAGTTTAAAACCATCAATTCTTCAGCGCTCAGCCTTCTTCACAGTCCAACTCTCACATCCATACATGACCAGTGGAAAAACCATAGCCTTGATTAGATGGACCTTTGTTGGCAAAGTAATGTCTCTACATAACCTTAATAGTCAACTATTAGAAGCTATATAAATCATCTATTCGTTCAACAAAGACTGAGAATCCACCATATACCAGGCTCTGGGTCTTAAATCCTGGGATATAACAATGAAAAAGACCTTGTTTCACTTTCTGAGAACTTTCTATCTACTTGGGAGAAAGAAAGAAAGAAATTTCGGTATGGGGTGATAAGAACTGGTGTATATATGAGGAACATTTTAAACCTAAGATATGGGTACCAAAGGTTTTCTGAACCTAAAAGATAGGTAAGAATTGAAAACAAAGAGGAATGTCAGGGAGAAAAATATTTCAGGCAGAATTCAGGGTGCCTTCTGAGGTCAGAAGAGAGCCAAACTTACATTCAAGTGGGAAGATCAAAAAGGAATGTTGTTGGGACTTCCCCAGCGGTCTGGTGGTTAAGACTCTGCTTTCAATGCAGTTCGATCCCTGGCTGGGGAACTATGATCTATATGCTGCATGACGCGGCTAAGAATATATTTTTTAAAAAAAGAAAGAAAAGTTGTTCTCAAGGTCACTAGAACTGAGAAGCTGAACAAGCAGAGACTGTCTCAGATGACTACTAGAGGATATTCCAACAAAACTAAAAACAAACCTAAGAAAGATGAAAATGGGAACTATAAGAAACAAAGAGGCCAGTAAAATATACAGCTAAACCTAAATAATGGTAGATGCTGTAGACACAGGGTGGAGAAGGGAATGGCAACCCATTCCAGTATTCTTGCCTGGAGAACTCCATGGACAGAGGAGACTAGTGGTTGCAAGGAATCAGACACGACTCAGCGACTCACACACACAGACACAGGGGGCTGAAGACAAGTAGTGATTACGTGATAAAAGCTTAAGATCTGAGTTACACGCCAGACAAGGGCAAGGACTAGACAATTTCAGAACATGCTGCACGTGGAAAGTGCCGCCAGCACAGGACTGTGAACAGTGATGCTGCACTTCTTTCAGAGTTACGGCAGGAGCTGGGACGTTAGTTTCATCCAACCCAACAGTTACTACACTCATCTGTCCTGCGTCAGAGCTTCCGTCACATCCATCAGAAGAGGGACCAAGGCCACTGTTACAAGAGCCAATAAACCAAATACTGTGGACTAGCACTGGTCTAGTTTCCAGTCATGAACTGTCTTATATAGGAAGCACACTCTCCTTAGGCAGAACAATAATGTCAACAGCAACAGTAACAGTAGCGTCTGACGTGCTTTACGCCTACTCTGTGCCAGGTGCTGCTCCATGCACATTAGACACACCACAACAGCCCTCCACGTACATGCTATTGTTAAAAAGCCCATTTTACAGATGAGAAAATGAACACAGAATGTTTACAAAACATGTCAGAAATCTAGCAGAGCAGAACTGAGATTTGAGTTCAGGCAGGCAGAGCCAACTTCCTATTCAAAGTACCTACTAGGGACTTTGCTGGCAGTCCAGTGGTTAAGACTTCACACTGCCTCTGTGGGGGGCAAGGGTTCCATCCCTGGCCCGGAATTAAGATCTCGAATGTCACTTGGCCAAAAGAAAGAAAAAAAAAAAGGCAATTAAAATATTTACTAGCAGTAACAGTGTTAGTCAGTCAGGCCCGGCTCTTTGCGACCCCAGAGACTGTAGCTCGCCAGGCTTCTCTGTCTATGGGGTTCTCCAGGCAAAAATACCAGAGTGGGTAGCCATTCCCTTCTCCAGCGGATCTTCCCGACCCAGGGACTGAACACAGGTCTCCTGCATTGCAGGCAGATTTTTTACCATGTGAGCCACCAAGAAAGCCCCAAACTAGACAAAATCTTATATCCAAAATTGAACTCTTGATCCAATCACCCTACAATCTTAAACAGCAACTCTAACCTAATGACACAATCCAAAAACCTTGAAGTCGACCTTAATTCCTCTCTCATATTCCCCATCCAGTTTTCAAAATACAGCCTTACCTGATCACCTTTTTAAAAAAATCTAGCCATGTGCTTTTTATTGAGCTTCGCCCCAATTGCTCAGTAGTAAAGAATTCATCTGACAAATGCAGGAGACACCAGGTTCAATCCCTGGGTCAAGGAAGATCCTGGAAGAGGAAATGGCAACCCACTCCAGTATTCTTGCCTGGAAAGTTCCATGGACAGCGCAGCCTGGTGGGCTACAGTCCATGGGGTTTCAAAGAGTTGGACTGAACACGCTCTTTAAAAAAATTGTATTTATTTTTAATTATTTTTGGCTTTGCTGGGTCTTCCTTGCTACAGCATATACTTCAGTTTTGGAGCTCTGGGATCTCACTGCAGTGACTTCTCTTGCTGCAGGACACAAAGGCTTCAGTAACTGTGGTGCACACAGTTGCTCTGGGGCATGTGGGATCTTCCCTGACCAGGGATTGAACCAGTTTCCCAGACATTACAAGGCAGACTCCTAACCACTGGATCACCACAGAAGCCCCAGACTTGACCACTTCTTGCTACTAACCCTAACTACTAGCGGCCACTACAGTACTCTCAATCACCAGATGGTCCTGCTAATGTGTTAAGTCTCAGCTAAAAACCCTCCAATACTTACCCCTCACCTCACTCAAGGTAAAAGCCAAAGTCCTTATTATGGTAACTGCAAGTCCCTACACAATCTGCCCCTTCCCTTCCACACCCCATTCCAATACCTCTCAGGTTCTTCTCTTCCAGTCCCATCATTCTTCCTCTCCACTGCAGCTGTCTTTCTGGCCACTTTGCTCCCATCACAGCGGAATATTCTTCCCACTAGATAATCAACCTCTCTCGCTTCCTTCGAGCCCCTACTCAAATATTCCTCGTCAATATTACTAGTAAACGTTCCTTAACTACCTTCTTTAAAAGATCTACATCTTCCCTACCATCCCATCCTCCCTTACCCACTATCCAGCTTTCACTTTCTCCACGGCAGTCTCAGTACCTCTTTAAACATAAAGGAAATAATGCACCGCAATGTAGTTCGCTGCTTTATTATGGTCTTTAAGCTTTTTCAATGTACATCGGGAGACTAAAGGCAGACTACTCGCTGTTTATCCTTCACGACTCATCTTTTCTACCGAAGAGCGCCCAGCACGTGTAGTGAGAACCACAAATGTCCTCTGTCCTCCTTGAGCTGACGGTCTGGAAGGCAAACGCTACGGGGGCCGCAGGCGGGCTCCCTCCCAGCCAGAGGGACCTGGGCGCGGAGAACACGGAGCATACTGAACCTCCCCCGCCCCCACCCCGCTCGCCGCCTGAACCCCGCCGCTCCCCGGGCCTCTGGCCGCGGCGGTCTACGAACCGGGACCCAACCCCGGCTTCTAACTCCAGCCCCCGAACGACCTCTGGACGCCGGACCTCACGGCGCCGCCCCCGCGGACTCCCTGAGCAACTGAAGCGGAACCCGGCTGCAGTCCCTGCGTTAAAAGCATGAAGAGTAGCGGTCACCTTTGGTCAGAATTCGTGGTGGACTTCTTGCCAAGAGCCGGGTTTGGGGGTTTGGAGAAAAGATTCTCAAAATCCATCATTCTCTTCGGCGCCGGCGCCGGGCAGCTACCAAGAAACAAGCCCGGCGCGAGGAGGTCGCACGCGACGCTGCTCACCGCCCGCAGGTCACACCGCGCATGCGCTGTTCAATCCCTGCGCTGCGCAAGCCGGCGCTCTCCCCGCCCCAGCCGGTCTCCCCGCCCCCGCCGCTCTGCGCAGGCGCTGTGCTAATTCTGTTCAGTTACTTGTACCAACACTTTTTGAATACTTTATCCTAAATCGTTAGTAGAATTTTAAAACTTAGTCCTTGAGACTCTACTTTGGTGTAGACTGTTCGACCGAAGTCACAGTGTTTCTAAGGAATGATACCAATTATGCGTGCGCGCTCCTCAGTTCAGTCGCTCAGTTGTGTCCAACTCTTTGCGACTCCATGGACTGCAGCGCCAGGCCTCCCTGTCCCTCACCAACTCCCGGAGTTTACTCAAACTCATGTCCATTGAGTCGGTGAAGCCATCCAACCATCTCATCCTCCGTAGTTCCCTTCTCCTCCCGCCTTCAATCTTTCCCAGCCTCAGGGTCTTTTCAAACCTGTCAGTTCTTCCCGTCAGGTGGCCAAAGTATTGGAGCTTCAGCTTCAGCATCAGTCCTTCCAATGAATATTCAGGATTGAGTTTCTTTAGGATGGACTGGTTGGATCTCCTTGCAGTCCAAGGGACTCTCAAGAGTCTTCTCCAACACCACAGTTCAAAAGCATCAATTCTTTGGCACTCGGCTTTCTTTAATAAAATTCAACTCTCCCATCTGTACATGACCACTGGAAAAACCATAGCTTTGACTAGACAGACCTTTGTTGGCAAAGTAATGTCTCTGCTTTTGAATATCCTGTCTAGGTTGGTCATAACTTTTCTTCCAAGGAGCAAACGTCTTTTAATTTCATGGCTGCAGTCACCATCTGCAGTGATTTTGGAGCCCAAAAAAATAAAGTCTGTCACTATTTCCATTGTTTCCCCATCTGTTTACCATGAAGCGATGGGAACAGATGCCATGATCTTCGTTTTCTGCATGTTGAGTTTTAAGCCAATTTTTTCACTCTCCTCTTTCACTTTCATCAAAAGACTCTTTAGTTCGTCTTCACTTTCTGCCAGCAGGGTGGCATCATCTGCATATCTGAGGTTATTGATATTTCTCCTGGCAATCTTGATTCCAGCTTGTGCTTCCTCCAGCCCAGTGTTTCTCATGATGTACTCTGCATATAAGTTAAATAAGCAGGGTGACAGTATACAGCCTTGATGTACTCCTTTCCCACTTAGGAACCAGTTGTTCCATGTCCAGTTCTAACTGTTGCTTCTTGACCCACATACAGACTTCTCAGGAGGCAGGTCAGGTGGTCTGGTATTCCCAGCTGGAGCTGCGGCTGTGAGGCGCTGGAGCGACTTTAAGGAGATACCCCACGTCCAGGGGCAAAGGAGAAGCCCCAGCAAGATGGTAGGAGAGGCAAAATCGCTTGAGCGCTCACTTTGTACCAAGCCTCAGTTCACATTTTCGCTCACCTCATCCTCAAAACAGCCCTCTAAGGAATATACCTTCCACACTTGAGTAAACAGAGCTGTGGACAGATTTTGTGACTGGTAGACTCTACAGCGGACTTCCTTGGTGGCTCAGACAGTAAAGAATCCCCCTGCAATGTAGGCCACCTGAGTTCGATCCTTGGGTTAGGAAGATCCTCTGGAGAAGGGAATGGCAACCCATTCCAGTATTCTTGCCTGGAGAATCCCATGGACAGAGGAGCCTGGTGGGTTACAGTCAATAGGGTCGCAGAGAGTCAGTCAGACACGACTCAGTGACTAAGCACACACTCAAGCACATCCCATGCAATATTTAGGACCTACATATACTAAACACTTATTTATATTTTATCTTGGCGCCTCTTTTCTTGCTACAGCAGACAGGGGTTGGGGCCCTGAGCTTTTCATTTGTAACTGCATACCTGTAGGGCTACCTTTGTTTTGAAGAATTTTTTGTTAACCATCATTGAGAAGGAAGGAGTTTCTGAATCTCTGATTTGAAAGGTGGGTCCTGTGTAGCCAGCCCAAGTCTATCAAAGGCTAGAATGAATGGTTTCCCCTCTGTTCTGCTGGTCACTGATTCTCAACACGTGGAAAGTTGGCTTTTAAAATGCAAAAAAATGAAAGAATGCCCATTTATTTAATTTTCTTTCATCAGAGGTTATAGCTCTCCTCATACAGATTCATGTACATATTTTGTTAGATTTATACCTAGGGTTTTTTTTTTTTTTTTGGTCTTCATGTAACTTTTTTATTTCAAATTTCAATTATTCATGACTAGTATGTATGAACTAGTCATGTATGACTAGTATGCTTCAACTTTGCTTTAATTGTTTGTTAGTTCCAGGATTTTTGGTCAATTATTTGGAATTAGCAGTTGTCAAGGGTGGGGCTGGGGGTGGGATAGGGAAGGAAGAATGACTAGGTAGAGCACAGCAGATTTTTAGGGTAGTGAAACTATTCTGTACACAGTGATGAGGGACACATGCTATTGTATATTTGTCCCGAATACAACACAGAGTGAATCCAATGTGAACTATGGATGTTAATGTATTGGTCTTGGTTCATCAGTTGTAACAAATGTACCACACTAACCTAAGATGTAAAGAATGGGGTAAACCGTGTTGGGGGGGCAAGGGAAATTTGTACTTCCCAGTTTTTGTGTACACCTAAAACTGCTCTAAAACAAAGTCTGTTTTAAAAAGACTGTTGGTCTTATGGACTCTGTGGGAGAGGGAGAGGGTGGGAAGATGTGGGAGAATGGCAATGAAACATGTAAAAAATCATGTAGGAAACGAGTTGCCAGTCCAGGTTCAATGTATGATGCTGGATGCAGGGAGGAGGGTTCGGGATGGGGAACACATGTATACCTGTGGCGGATTCATTTTGATATTTGGCAAAACTAAAAGACTGTTGATAGGGGACTTTTGTGAAATGAAGATGCTCAGGGTTAGTTGGAGGGGAAAAAAGGGTTGGTATTAAGTGCTAAGAGGATACAGAAGAGAAAAAAGCACATTAGTTGGGAAGACTCCTGAAAAGGGATATTATTTGAGCTTTGTCTTGAGGTAATTTCCATTGGAAGAGATGAAGTAAGAGGTAAATGGGCATCATATGCAGACAGAAATGTATCACACCAGGAAAATAAATCACACATTTGAAAAACAGGGAATTGGGGATTTTTTAGTTTTGCTTAATATGATGCCAGTATAAGGTTAATCATGAAAAAGAAATCTCAAAAGGTAGATTGGCCCACGCTATGATAGCCTCACTTGCTTCTTTTTTGGGGAAGGACCGTTTGACTCCTGGCCCAAATCAGGGTCTACTTCACAGACAAGCCAAGGGAAGTTCTCTGAAGCCAGACATTTTCCCCAGGGAAGTTGTACCTTCCCCTGTTGTTCATGCTGTTGGCAGTCACCTGCTTTTACACATGAAGCATTACTAGGGGGAAAATTGAATTAAGGTAGTAACCTTTCACTGGAGGAAAGGGCTGTTACTACAAAACTCAAAGTATTACCATGCATACTTTTTGACATAAAATGTCCATCGTATAGCAAAAGATAATCAGGCTGCAAGAGGAAATTAAAATGATATATAAGGGACTTCTCTGGCAGTCCAGTGGTTAAGACTCCGAGCTTCCACTGCATGGGGTGGGGGTTCGATCCCTGGTAGGGGAACTAAGATCCCACATGCCTCAGGGCATGGCCAAAAAGAAATTAGCAAAATCAGGAAGCAGGAAAAACTGACCTGAAAAGGCATCAGATACTAGATTTTTCATATAAAGACTATAAAAGGCTATATATGTTTGTGGTAGGTTGATTTCCTCCAGTGGCCCCCGTTCTCCACCTTTCCCTATATCTGCATCCTTTACAATATGACTTTGCCGCTCCTCCCATCCAGAAATGGACTGTATTTCATTTCCTGTTTAATCCTCCTTAATCTGAGTTGGACTTAAGACTAACTAATAGTGTGCAGCGAAAATAGCATGCCACACTATGAAAAACATGATAGAGGTCCCTTAAAAACTAAAACTAGAGTTACCCTATGATCCAGAAATCCCACTCCTGGGAAGATATTTGGAAAAGATGAAAGCTGTAATTTGAAAAGATACACACACCCCTATATTCATGGTGGCACTACTTACAATAGCCAAGACATGGAAGCAACCTAAATGCCCAACGACAGATGGATGGATAAAGAAGTTGGGGTACATATACAATGGAATACTACTCAGTCATTAAAAAGAAAGAAGAAATGTCATTTGCAGCAACATAGATGGGCCTAAAAGTATCACACTAAATGAAGTGTTAGACAGAGAAAGACAAATACCATATGGTTTTACTTATGTGTGGAATCTAGAAAAACAAAAGAAATGAACAAACATAACAAAACAGAAACAGACTCATAGATACAAGGAACAAATCGGTGGTTGCCAGAGGAGATGGGAGTGAAGTAAGGGAAGGAGATTAAGAGGTACAAACTTTCAGTTCAAAAATAGGTAAGTCACAGGTTTATAATGTACCGTATAGGGAATTTTGCACTGGGTAATAAATCCTTTGTTGTGAGGAACAGTCTTGTGCATAATAAGATGTTTAGCAACATCCCTGGCCTCTCCCCACTAGATGCCAGTAGCACTCCTTCCACACTTGTGAAACCAAATATGTGTCCAGACATCACCAATGTCCTCTGGAAGGCAAATCATCCCCATAGTGAGAACCACCGGTCTAGAGTGATTAATTCCCAAAGCAGGAACGCTTGGGACATGACGATAGTTTAATTAAAGTTGAGACAGCCATTTGGCCACTTAGAACTTCTTAGGCCAGTGAATCAACAGATAAAGAAAGAGCTTATTATACTGGCTGGGGTGATTAATTGTAATGATCAAGTCATCCTGCTTGTACAATGAGGTTAAAGAAACTCAGGAGAATTCTTGGAGGTATTCTAATTAATTCTATGTCCTATTATTAAAGTCAGTAGAAAACAAAAACCCATAAGCAGTACTATTAATGGCCCAAACCCTTTAGGGATGAAGATCTGAGTTATTCACCAAGAAGGAGCCAAGAACAGCTCAGGGCAAAGGGAATGTAACAAAAAGTAAAGGGAGGAGGCTGTTATTAAACACAACTGTGTGACCAGTAGCAAAAATGATTGTAACGGTTATGAATATTTCATCCTCGATTTGATATAAATGTGTATAGTGTTAGTTGCTCAGTCGTGTTGGACTCTTTGTGACCATGGACTGTATGTAGCTTGCCAGGCTCCTCTGTCCATGGGATTCTCCAGGCAACAATACTGGAGTGGTTGCTAGTTCCTTCTCCAGGGATAACTGTGTATATGTACACATAAATGTGTGTGAAATATAATTATGTGTACATAAAAAAAATATATGAAATCTTCCTTCTCTCATTTCCCTACTAACACATAATGTATTAATAGTAGTTAACTTTACTTCTCTTTACTCAAGTTATTTGATATGAAAGGAGGAGTGTGAGTGAAATAAAAGAAAAGTTAGAAGAATAAACATAACCCAAAGATGAAAAAGAGACTTTTTATCTTTTTTAGGGAAGAGGGTTAACATGTTTTTGGCTGAACATGGTGTAGTAGGACCATAATAGGCCAAACTATGATTTTGCTATTGTCTTTTCTTTTTTTGGCCATCCTGGGCCTTTGCTGTGGTGCCTGGGCGTCTGTCTCTCTAGTTGTGATGTGAGGGCTCAGTGGTTGTGGCAGGCAGGCTTAGTTGCCTCATGGCATGGGGGAATCTTAGTTTCCCACCTATCCATTCATGTTCAGTCGCTCAGTTGTGTCAGACTTTATTCAACCCCATGGACTGTAGCCCACCAGGCTCCTCTGTCCATGTTTCGGGCTGCCAGTGAGTGAGCGGCTTGCCATTCCCTGCTCCTAGTTCCCCGACCAGGGATCAAACCCGCGTTCGCTGCACTGGAGGCAGTGGATTCTTAACCACTGGACCACCAAGGAAGTCCCCACTACTGTCTTTAATCTGGATGGAAGTTAAGTACCAGTGAAAGAGGTACATATGGGTGCCTAGTTGAAAAGTGTGTGTTGGTGATTCTGTAGTGTGTCGTCTTGGCTGGGCTGCTCTATGTTGTGCAGGGTTCCTATTCTTGCATATTTCCAGTTAGAGTGGGCCATAAGAGAGATTTTGCACAAAATTCAGAAGGTGGAAGTGAAATAGCAGTCATATTGTTTTTACGTTCAGAAGGTCAGTGAAGGGGTGACAGATGTTGGTGCAATACATGCACATTTATCTGCTAGTTCACCTTCTTGCTATGGGGCAACAACCAGACCTTTAGCTGACCCACCTTCCCACAGATCTGCCTTTAGCTTCTCCAAATTCTGGGCAAGGTATGTTTAACTTCAAGATAAAGGGCACAAGATTTTCCTTCAGAGCACCCGCATCACAAAAGTTGGGTGTGGTAAGAGATGAAGATAGGTTCTGGTTTGTCTCCTAGGGATTCTAGCTCATTTCTACTCTCCCTCTTTACATCCAACTCCCCTTCCTGAGTCCTTGCCTTGAAGATCTTAAGTTCTAGACTCAGAGAAAAGCTTTACACAGACTATTTTTAACAGTTCCTACGATTGCATAGGGCCAATTGCCTGTAAATCTGTCTCCTAGTGATTCTGCTTCTCTGAGAGAAACTTGATTAATAAGATGGCCTTTCATAGAAAACTAGACAGGACTGAAGGGGAAAGAGGGTGAACCGGAAGACAAGTCAGAAGAAATTACCCAGAGATACTCCCCCTTTAATAAAGGAATCTACGAAAGAGACTATTAGAATTAACAATAATAAATCAAAATGTCTAAATATAATTAACTTTAACCACAAGAAGAGAAGAGAAAGAGAAAAAGGTGGATGAAATATTTCAAGGGAAAAGGCTAGGATTTTTAAGAACCGATGAAACACATCAATCTACACATCAAGAAATGTGTATACCATTGTTCATATATGGTTAGCTAATTTCACAGGATGTGTTTTCTGTATTCAGCTTCACATAAATTTAATACTTATTCAGATCTGTCTTGTTAATTCCATGAATATAAGCAAAATCTCTTTATTAGAGACCAGTAAGTGTTGTTTGAATTAGAAATTGTTCTTTCTAGGAAGATGGAAAGATAGGGCTTTGCCATACTTTATAAATATAGTTTACCAAGATGAGCTAATATTGGGCCACACTTAGAAGTTATTAATGTCCTTATGTATCTATATACTAAAACATTTAAGAGAAAAGTTAAAAAAAAAAAAAAGAAATGTGTATACATCACTCAACAAATACCAAGCAAGATCACTAAATGAAATTCACACCTGGGCACATCTCAATAAAACTGCAGAAAACCAGAGAAAAGTTTTAAAGTAGCCACAGAAAAAGAAGTAAATTTGATGGCTTGATGGAATGTTACTCAATAATTAACTAGGAAAACAAAACAACTTTAAACATCTGTGTACCTAATAAAATATCCTTATAATATATGAAGGAGAAGAACTGGTAACCCCAACATCATAGTGAGGGATTTTTAACATCCTTTACTTGATTGATTTATTAAGTGGACAGAGAAAAATTGGCAAGGATATAGCTAATAAATGTTTCAAAGTTAATAGGCTAGACCTAATGGACAGGTATTAACAGTTCTGCATCCAACAATGAGAGAATTTTATTTTCTTAAGCACACATGGGGTATTTATAAAAATTAATCATGTACATAAAGCATCAACAAATTTTAAATATAGATATTATACAGACCATGGCCTAGGTCACACGATAGTTGAACAAGAAGTGAAGGATGAAAACTTCAGACTGAATCGCAGAGCAAGAACCTAACCAGAGCCTGTGTTTAGTCTTGGACCCCCTACCAACAGCTATCTCGTCATTAAAGAAACTTAAAACCTGTTTTTAGTTAAGCTGTATAGCTGAGTTTTCATTACATGCAATCAAGTTCAATTTCAACTGAGTAGGTATCCTTGACCCCACTTAGCATTTTGATAAGTGCAGGCTTCACAAGTACAAATTATTAGACTCTAAGCTCCATGAGAATAGACATCCCAGGTAGTATATCTGTAACTTTGCTCAGAAGATAGCATGATATGTCAAGCATAACGATCAATAAATCTTTCCTGAATAAACAAATGAGTGAATCAATGCTCCCAAGATTAAGATGCTGGGGGTGGGGATAGATAGAGCTCAGTACATACTTTCACTACTGGAAAAATAAACATCACGTTTCTACTGCAGATGAATGTAAGTGATATCTTAAAATAAAGACTATTTTTGGTTTTTTTTTGCATCAGAAAATGCTTTCACAACTGCTGAGAGCTGCCACCGAGTTCATTATCTTTGCAGAATAATAATGAAGAATTTGGAGGAAGGTATTTAAGAAACAGGCTTCCCTGGTGGCTCAGTAGTAAAGAATCTGCCTGCCAGTGCATCGGACGAGGGTTCCATCCCTGGGTCAGAAAATACCCTGCAGAAGGAAATGGCAACCCTCTCCAGTATTTTTGCCTGGGAAATCCATGGACAGAAGAGCCTGGTGGGCTACAGGCCATGGGGGTCACATGACTCAGTGACTAAACAAAGATAGTTAAGAAGCAGGTGTAAGGAAGATCTGATATTCTGAAATGCCTTTTTTTTGGGGGGGGGGGCGCCCTGTGGGGCTTGGTGATCTCAGTCCCCTGACCAGGGGTTGAACCCTTGTTCTTGGCAGTGAAAGCACAGAGTCTTAATCACTGGGCCACCAGGGAACTCCTCTAATATGACTCAGTGACTTCTGAATTCTACCTTTGAGACATACGCCTGAAGTGTACTATGGACCGATCCCAACCTTTACCATCTGAGGCTGTCAGAGAGCATGAACTAGAGAAGATGGAGCCTGCCATGCATGTCAGTATCTTCATCTCATTTGGAAGCAACATTTTGAAAGCACTTTTGCAAAGCCAGGGCTGATATCCAGGTGCTTGGGGGGGGTTTGGGAAAATTCCGAAGAGTGTGAATAAAACAGGTATTTATTTGTAACCTTAAAGTGTACCATATATGGAATCTCCCCAACCCCAAATTAACTCCAACCTGATGTCCCCATTCTGCGAGATACGCAAAAATCATAATTGTATTGGGGTCCCCCCCACCATTACCTTGAGCCCCACAAGCAGTTAGGAACTTTACAAGCTCACAGGAAGATTGAGGAAAAGGCCCCCAAATCCTCCACTTAGAATGATCACCTCGGAGATCGTTTTTGTCCAAGGTTGACCAGTCTCTCTCAGTCACATCATTTTTGTTATGGAATCTAAGTCATATCTGAATCTTTCGCAACCCCATGAATTGTAGCCTGCCAGGGTCCTCTATCCATGGGATTCTCAAGGCAAGAATACTGGAGTGGGTTGCCATTTCCTCCTCTAGGGACTCTTCCAAACCTAGGGATCAAACCCAGGTCTCCTGTATTGGCAGGCAGATTCTTTACCACTGAGCACCTGGGAAGCCCAGGTCACATTAGACCACTGAAAATTTTGCCATAATTGGGAATATGGTTTACTGAGCTTGTTCTTACTGCCCTGGGGCAAAACAAAGACGTGAATTTTTCTTAACGTTAAACGTATTCTTGGTGTTAAAATGTCCTTTCTTTTACAAAATAACCATAATAAGGTTTGTTAAAGTCTTTATTTGGCAAAACACTGACCCCTTTATGTAAATTACCATTTTCATGTGTGTGTGCGTGTGTGTGTGTGTGTGCGCGCACGCGCACGTGCATTGGTAATGAGCATTATTGTAAAAAAATAAACAAAGCCAGATACTAGTTAAAGCAGTGAAAACATATTTTATTCGGTAACTACTGACCAGAGAGGAAAGAACTGAGCTCCATTTCGACTTGTGCAGAAGTGATTGGGCACGTTAAAGGAAGAATGTAGGATGAAGAAACATATATTGTATAATTCAATTTAGATCGAATGTTTAGAAAAAGCAAATCTATAGATAGAAAGTAGAGTAGTGTCTGCGTCGGGGTAGGGGTGGCAAGACAGGACATAGGCACTTGGGTTGATGGAATGTTCTAAAACGGAATGCTCGAAATGGCTGCACAACTTGGTAAATTTACTGAAAGTCGCTTAATTGTACATTTAAGAATGGGTGGATTTTATAGCATATACTTTACCCATAAAGCTGTTTTTTTTTTTTTTTTTTTAAACACAAAACTAAGTGGCAGCGGCAGGGGCAAGGCAAACGTGCAAAATTACAAAGGGTTCAGTTCAGTTCAGTCGCTCAGTCGTGTCTGACTCTTTGTGACCCCATGGACTGCAGCACGCCAGGCCTCCCTGTCCATCACCAACTCCCAGAGTCCACTCAAACCCATGTCCATCGAGTCGATGATGCCATCCAACCATCTCATCCTCTGTCGTCCCCTTCTCCTCCTGCCCTCAATCTTTCCCAGCATCAGGGGCTTTTCAAATAAGTCAGCTCTTTGTATCAGGTGGCCAAAGTATTGGAGTTTCAGCTTTAGCATCAGTCCTTCCAATGAGCACCCAGGACTGATCTCCTTTAGGACGGACTGGTTGGACCTCTTTGCAGTCCAAGAGACTGTCAAGAGTCTTCTCCAACACCACAGTTCAAAAGCATCAATTCTTCGGCACTCAGCTTTCTTTATAGTCCAACTCTCACATCCATACATGACCATTGGAAAAACCATAGCCTTGACTAGACGGACCTTTGTTGGCAAAGTAATGTCTCTGCTTTTTAATATGCTGTCTAGGTTGGTCATAACTTTCCTTCCAAGGAGTAAGCGTGTTTTAATTTCATGGCTGCAGTCATCATCTGCAGTGATTGGGTTGGGCAATTCTTTTCATTAATTCTTTTAATTGTAAATTCTTTTAATCCAGCTGTATCTGCCTGCTGGCCATGACGGAAGTTAGACCCCTCTTCCTACAGAGACTCAGCAGCAGAGGCTTATTTTTCTGATGATTACATTTCAAATGAATGGCTTTTAGGTCCCTGAGAGACACTCTGGTATTGTGGGAGAACCAAAGGAACACGGGTCAGAAAGAAGCTCCCACTCACCAAAACTAGAGAAAAGCCTGCGCAGCAACGAAGACCCAGCACAGCCATAAATAATTAAAAAAAAAAAAAAGTTTAGTTTTAGTTTAGTTTGGTTTAGTCTTCACCTTAAATGTTTTATTTGACATCTCTGAGCATGTCTAGATTCCAAACACATACCTTAAAGGAGCATGCCTCCTGCCCTGCCCACCACCCACATGGTCACTCCCATTAGCTACAGTAAGATCTAAGATGGTAAAGAACTCACCTGCAATGCAGGAGACCTGGGTTCCATCCCTGGGTCAGGAAGATGCCCTGGAGGAGGGCATGGCAACCCACTCCAGTATTCTTGCTTGGAGGATTCCATGGACAGAGGAGCCTGGTGGGCTACAGTCCATGGGGTCACAAAAGAGTCAGACACGACTGAGGGACTGAGCATTCAAATTCTAATGTAACTCCAAAATGCTAATTATTGTTACTCCAGACAAAATGTATCTGCTTTTGAAAGATTTCTAGAAATGTATCACATCCAAAAGTGGGGCGTGCCTGCAGAATAATCCACCAGTGTACAACTCCTGTCCATGGCTTCATTCAACTTAGAAAAAAAGAAATGTGATTTATTTTTCAATATGTATATCCACATTTCAAAATTTAAAATCTAATCGCAATTGCTTCTAAATGCACTGTTGTAGCCATGAGTTCCGGGAAACAAACTCATTCAGGACAATGCAGATAGTGGAGTGCAGTTTATTACACCGGCGGGCCCAAGGCAGAGTCTACTCTTAGCCAAGGACCCTGACCAGTTTTTATGAAAACCTTATATACCCTAAGTGTACGTGGCCAAACCCACCTCCCCAAATTCCCTGAAACTAGTCTGAACAAAGGAAGAGAAAGATATTTTCAAAGTTAACCCGTGATTCATATGGCTTAAGCCTAGGTAGTTAACCGTGGACAATTATCAATAGGCCTGTGGTCATACCCCAATCAGCATAATAGAATTTATGATTCTATTTGGTTACACAGATAATTAGGGTATTCTTTTAGACAATGGAGAGTCTAGGTGTGAGCCCTGGGGTTCTTCCATTCACGGGGCCTGGTTTTCTAGTTGGTATGTTGTTTCCATAGATACTGGGCATACAGCTCAAAGTCCACAGTCCGGCCCAAGATGGAGTCCTGCTTTCAAGATGGAGCCTGTTCTGTCTGTTTCCTCCTACAACACTACAAAACACATTTAACCCACAGGAAGTCAGATATCTGAGAGGACCAATCAATCCATCATGGTAGTGAAAAAACAAGGACATTTCTTCAAAACTAAGTAGCACACTAGGCCAAAATGGTCCTTTAAAAATTCCTTTTCTAAAGACGGGGGCTTCCCTGATGGCTTAGTTGGTAAAGAATCCGCCTACAATTCAGAAGACTCCAGTTGGATTTCTGGGTCGGGAAGATTCCCTGGAGAAGGGAAAGGCTGAGCACTCCAGTATTCTGGCCTAGAGAATTTCATGAACTCTCCGTCCAGAAGTGTAAAGAAATATGATAGCTGTTTTATTTATAAACTATTCATATGTTTTGCATATAGAATAGTGATTATTTTGATTCTTTTAGCGAGTGTTCTGTCATTATTAACCAGAGAGGTAAATTTAGGATTAAATATCAGAAAAGGCTACATGCCAAGCTATTTTTCTCAAAAAATGATTATTATTTTTTTTTAAATGTCGTCTTTCCTTTTGATTCTGCATGTTAAACGTTGTTGTGTTTGTGTTGTGGTTGGTCGCGCAGTAGTGTCAGACTCTTTTCCCGCCAGGCTCCTCTGCCCATGGGGTTCTCCAGGCAAGAACACTGGAGGGGCTGCCATGCCCTTCTCCAGGGGATCTTCCCGACCCAGGAATCGTTGTTGTACAAGAAGAGATATTCATTACAACCTTGAAGGAGAAAGTACATTTTTCCATTACTTAAGCAACGAAGGTTTTTTCTTTTTTTAAATGACGACTCGGCAGCCGCGTGCGGATAATGGCTTTATGGGGCCCGTTCGGTAGGGCACGTCTGTAACTCCCTATCTTCTGGAGGCGAAGTCTCGCAGAGAAAACCGCGAATCGCCGCGGACCGGGCCGGGAGGCGCGGAAGGACAGCGGATCCCCCGGGACGCCTCCCCCACGCTGACTACTCCAGGCGCCGCCCGGCCCCGCCATAAGAGACTGCCTCCTCCGCCACTTCGCAGGGGAAGCGGGAGAGTTCGCTCTCGAAGGTGATTGACGGGCCGCGTCCTCCAATGGCCGGCGCGCTCGGCCCCGGCGGGCTGGGCAAGGGCCGCGGCACGCGGAGGAATCTCTCCTGCCCTTTAGTCCCGGGCTAGGTGTTGCGGCAGGCGCCATTTTATCGAGCCGCCTGTCTCGGGTGCCGCCATGTTGGTGAGGAGAAATCACCGTTACGGCCACTGTCCAAATCCCCGCGTCGCTGCGCGCCGCCCGCCCGCTCCCAAGCCTCAGCCACCGGCGGCGAATAGAGACTAAAGCGGCAGCGCCGGCAGCGCGGGGCCGTGGCCCAGTGTTTGCAGTTAGAGCCCCACCTCTCTGGCGTGGTTGTTAATAGACTGGAAAGTCTGTGTCTGTGTCGCTCACTAGTAACCGTGAGTTTTTACCACTTCGTCACCTCCCGGCGGCGGCCGGGAACAGGTACCCGCAGGCGGCGCAGGGATTCTCCCCGCGCCCCGCCGCCGCCGGCCTCGCAGACCTGCCCTCCAGCCCCGCCCCGTTCTTGACCAAACATGACAGACTCTGAACATGCAGGGCACGACAGGTCGGGAACCCTTCTTGTCTGTCTTTCTGTCGGCGGAGAGGAGGGGTCTGGGGCGGCGGGAGCGGGCCGGGGCCGCGCGCCTCCTGCATGACTTAGACGTCTCTGTGTGGCTCCATCCGTTCCCGTGACGTGCGCCCGGACGGAAAGCCCGGGCCCGCGGCCGCGGGGAGGCCGGCCCGGCCGCGCCCGCCTTCCCGCGCGGGGGCCTTCCCGGCCGGCCCCGCCCCCGGTCGCACGTGCGAGCCCCCCGCCCCCGGGCGGGCTCGGCGGCGGCGCCGGGCGGCTGCTGCGCGCGGCTCGGGGCTGAGGTCCAGCCCGCGCTCGGAGGAGGCGGCACCCGGTGCGGGCTCCGGCCTCCCTGCACAACGAGGACCCGCCAAGAATTGTCAGTAACTGGTGATTTCTTTTGACTTCGACCCTAGCTCCTGAAAATAAACATGCGTGTTTTGTTTTTTTTTTTTTTTTTGATCTCTTTTTAGGAAAAAATTTAAGCAATCCCAAAAGCCGAGTATCTGTTACAGGCTTACCTCTCGCAATTGGAAATGGCAAGTTTCAGATGTTGAATACAAAATAGTTAAGATTTTGCAAGCCTGCTCAGTGTAGCACAGTTTTCTCCTACTGTGCGAACTCCATGGATCGTCCAGTCTAGCCCGATTTTCTAAATACTATGTATCATTTAAACATTTATCTGAGATTTGGGGGTTTTTTTTAGTTTTTACTGTGACTTAAGAGGCCCATTCTTGGTTCCAAGGAACGGTTTGGGGGTGTTTACATATTTTAAATAGTGCACTTAACTTTTGGTTAGTTTTTTAATTTCTGTTGCTATCCAACTTAATAAAAAAGAAAGGGTGTGCTTTCATTCATTAAAACTGCTGGAACAAAATCCATTGCATCTGATTCTTGTTTAGAATATTTAAAAGATCCAGAACCTCGCAAATTACTCCTTTGCAAATGAATTAATCAAAAGTGTACATTGTACTCTAGGTTGTATACAGATTGCTGAAATTTTACTTGTGGAGTAATGTGACCTGCTTTTGGTAAAGTATACCAAACACTTTTAAATCTAAAAGCAGAAATCACAAACATTCCAGGAATTTGAAATATCAAAACATCTGACAACCTTGAGAGGAATAAAAATGTTATTTTAACAGTTTTGGTACTGTAATAATCAATGTAGGTCACCAGAAAGCAAGTCAAGTAAACATGTAATTTTTAGAAAGTCAAAATGCTCTTAGAAAAATTACGGGCAGGTAAGCTTGCACTTGACACATTTTTCATAATTATTTTCCATTATCCTGTTACTAAAATGAGAAAATTCTTGAAAGGGGTTAATCAATACTTTGACAAGTTTCGCACTCTGAGGATCTGTGGACAAACCAATGATGGAAGTTTTGCTAATGCAGCCTAAAATTCATTTGTGTGGAAGAAGGAACTCTGTTAGTTCACAGAGCAACTTCAGTATGAAGAATTATGTATTCTACATAAGGAAGAAGCCATGTTGCCAAATTTACAGATCTTGATTTAATTTGCTAGTAAGGACCAGTGATGCCAGACTTCAAAAATAATTTGTTTTAAAATACGAATCAAAAAAAAATTACTGAGTCAGAAGTTAAAAATTAAATTTTAAACAGTTCTTTGTAAGATATATATAACCAGATTAGTAGTAGGAACTAAAGATTAAGCAGTACTGTATTTAGTATTTTTTTTTTATTGTTTTGTATTAGGATTAAGAAAACTTTTCTGGTGATTTCTGAAGCAGTAAGATTAGCTCAGTTTTAATTTATCCATTTGTTAAATGACAGTATTTTTCTGAGGCAAGAATATAGATTTTTCTTTTTCACACCTGTTTTGGTCAACCTGTACGAAAAATAACTATTTAAAAACAAAGTGAACTAGGAGTTGGGAGAAATGGTTCTAACTCCCAACTTTGCCATCTTCAGCTTTGTGAACTTGAGCAAGCTTAGTTTCTTAATGTGCAGAGGAGGTTCTCATCCTTCTCTGCGGACCTTTTTAAAAAGTATTGAAGTCATTTCCATTGGTCTGAGCTGAAGATTTCTTAAAGCTCCTCAGGAAGGTCTGAAAGGTGAAAAGTGAAGTTACTCAGTTGTGTCCGACTCTTTGCGACCCCATGGACTGTAGCCTACCAGGCTCCTCCGTCCATGGAATTTTCCAGGCAAGAGTACTGGAGTGGGTTACCGTTTCCTTCTCCAGGGGATCTTCCCGACCCAGGGATGGAACCCCGGTCTCCTACCTTGCAGGCGGACACTTTACCATCTGAGCCACCAGGGAAGCCCTTAGGTAGGGCTGCTGCTGCTGCTGCTGCTGCTGCTGCTGCTGCTGCTAATTCGCTTCTGTCGTGTCCGACTCTGTGCGACCCCATAAATGGCAGCCCACCAGGCTCCCCCGTCCCTGATTCTCCAGGCAAGAACATTGGAGTGGGTTGCCATTTCCTTCTCCAATGCATGAAAGTGAAAAGTGAAAGTCAAGTCGCTCAGTAGGTCTAGTATGTACCAAATTGAAAACCATTCTACGAGATCAATATTAATCTTAGCTAACCATCAGAATCACTTTGAGGAATAAAGATTTTTGTCCTGCCCAGAGCAACTGAATCAGAATCTCTAGGGAAGGATTGTAATCTGTAGTTTTTATAAGGTCCCTTGGTAGTACTTAAGAAATTTGTGGGAAAAAATGGACTAATCTGTGGAATCCCCAAATATTCTGTTTCCATGTTATAGTTACTTTATACTGTAGTAAAAATTTCCGTGAATTAGGTGGGAAAGATATATGACTTCTGGTATTTGGAGCTTGGCATTTGTCTCAATTCTGATACTTTGAAAGTTAAGGTATATTGTGTGAGTGCAGGAAAAAAGTTAAATCTGATTTTTATTTTCAATTGCTATAATCATACAAATTAAAATATTACTATGATAGTTTACATGAAATTCTACGTGTAAGTGGAAATTCACAGAATGCACAATTTTTTTCTTTTAAAAAATTGTTTTATATGGTGAACATTTTGCATAAAATTTGTTTGCCCAAAGAGTAAACTTATTAGAAAATGCCCATTTGTACTTTCCTTTAAATAGTTTCATTCCTGGAGTGAAAACATTGTATTTTTATAAAGTGTTATGAATATAAAATTACCTATAAATAAACTTGTGGCTCTGTAGGCTTTTAGTAGAGGACTTCTGCTTAGAATTAAATCATTGAAGGGAGAAGGAGTTGGGCAAGACAAAGGGAGATAAAGTTCTTGTCTCTCTTTGCATTCAGGTCTTCCCTTTCATCCAGTTCTTTTAAGCACAACTCCAGGTGCCTACCTTTATATTTCAGCTGAAATGTTGACCTAATAAAAACAACTCAGAAATAACTCTTAAAGGCTTGATACTGTGAGTCCCTGCTGAACACATCTGCAGTTGAGAAGGAAAGATAAAATATACACCCAAGTAACTGTTACATAATTTTTAGAAATATGCTAAAGGTAAAAAGTTTTATAGGCCCTACACTAGGAAAAAAGATAATTTTAACATGAATTGTATGAAAGTTTGTGAGTCTCAGAGTCTAGTTGATAGGAGGTGTGGTTAGTACTTTGCTTTGTGCTCGTCCTGGGTTGTGTCTGACTCTGCGACCCCATGAACTGTAGGCCGGCAGGCTCCTCTGTCCACGGGTTCTCCAGGCAAGAAGCCTGGAGTGGGTTGCCATTTCCTACTCCAGGGGATCTTCCTGACTCAGGGATCCAACCTGTGTCTCCTGCATTGCAGGCAGATTTCTTCACTGCTGAGCCACCAGGGATTCCCAGTACCTTCCTTTGGAAGGAGGGTATTCTTTGCCCATTAGGAACAACCTTCCCACCTTCCCATTCTCTCCCTGCTTTCCTTTCTTCCTCATGTAAACCCAGAATAGCAAAACTCCAGCTAGTCAGAACTGTACTAGTTTATATGAACTGTTCCTTTCCCTCCCTCACATAGTGATTGAAACCTGACACCAGAGTGTGAAGGGATGAGGATGAAGATGGTTACACTTTTCTTTTGTAACTGGGCTTTCCTTTGATTCTCACATTAATCCCATGAGGTAATACAGTATTGCAATGCTCAGTGATTTGTCTGAGGTCCCACAAATAGAGCCCTGGTGAGAATTCAGGAGTACAAACTCCTACCTAAAATGTTATTTTTAACTCTTCATTAGTTAAGTATGGGGAATTAATTCAATAAATTCTAGCCTTTAGTTCTTGAATTGTTTGGGATTGTAATGTGGTATATTTAAGACAGCCCTGTATTCTGAATAAAACCTTGGTTCTGATCCTAGTTTTTCCTCTAGGTTGGTTAATGCTCTTTTCTTTTCCATGACTATTTTTCTTGTTTGTGAAATAAGGTGGTTGAACTGAATTACTTCCAAACTCTTCTACTTTAAGAAGTCAGTAATTTTAATTAAAAAAAAATTGCAGATGGCTTTTCTTACATTGGAATTCACTTTGATGCCCTACACATCATCTGGTTTGCAAATATGTTTACTGGAGTAAGTGTCTCCCCTCACTAGGCAATTAATTAATTTATATATTCTTCCAGTTTTATTGAGTGTGATTGACATACAACACTATAAGGTTAAGCAGTACAGCATAATGATTTGATTGTATATACATGATGAAATTATTATGGCAGTAAGTTCAGTGACCATCCATCATATAAATACAAAATTAAAGAAATAGAAAACAATATTCTTTTCCTTCTGATGAGAACTCTTAGAGTTTACTCTTAACTTTCATATATAACATCCACCAGTGTTAATTACATTTATCTTATTGTACATTACATCTCTGTGCGTGTTCATGGATGCTCAGTCATTCAGTCGTATCTGACTCTATGACCCCATGGACTGTGCTCCTCTGGGGTTTCCCAGGCAGGAATACTGTAGTGAGTTGCCATTTCCTACATAACAGCCTTAGTACTTATTTATCTTATACCTGCCTTCATCCGATTCCTCCTCCTGCTTCTGTTTATTTTTAATAAACCCATTTTTAAGTGTACTGTTCAGTAGTGTTAAGTATATTCACATTGTGGTGCAGCCAATCTCCAGAACTCATCTTGCAAAACGGAAACACTATTATTATTTTTGATTCCCGAATCTACTAATTTACTATCAAAACTGTCAAAATGAGTTTTTCTTTAGCAAATGTAAAGCACTCAAGGTATACCTCATGTTCAGGTTTGATGTGGAAAGCACTTTGACTTTTATGAAGACGTTTTTCTTCTAGCCCCTCATGAATTGTTTAATTCACTTTTAAATTTTGTTCATTAAATTTTCATTGAAAAGACTTCTATGCCAAATATAGTGTTAAGCATTGGTGGAAAAAAATCTGAATATAATATCACTGATCTTGCTCTCCAGGATCTTATGATCTAGTAGGAGAAACAGATTGATAAATACATAGTTATTTTTAACACCAGAATGGAGGTAGAGACTTCGAGCAGTGGTGGCATAAATGGGGCCTCAGGGAGGTATGAAATAACTGGGTCTGGAGGATGAGTAAAAGTTTGGCTAAGCGGAGGCAGAAATATAAGAGAAGCTTGAAGAAATGAAATGGCATGGTAGGGTCGGGGATGATAAAAGTGTTAGTATGTGAAATGTGTACAACAGACTTTGGGGAATGAGGAAAAGGATGAAATGAATTAGGAGTCAGATCAAGGATGTAAAGATCTCATCAAAGCTTTGTAAGCAGGAAAATGATCAGATGATACGATACCTGGGGGAAAGAAGAAAGTATGGAAGGGGAGATCAGTAGAAGAAGTTAGGTAGCTTTCAGTCATTCTTATTAAATATCAAGCACCCTGTATTTAATATGTATTATTCTGGACAGCAGCAGTAAAGAAAAAATTCTTTACCTAGTGGAGCTTACATTTTCTTTGGAGACAGAGAAAGACACTAAACATTAAAAACAAATGTGTTAGATAAGCAGAAAGGGAGATGGGGCGTCCTTTGCATTTAGGAAGGATGTTTCTATTTTAAATAGAGTTATTTAGGGAAGCACTTAATGAAAAAGAAGCATTTGAGCCAAGCCCTCAAATGAAAGCAATCCAAGTGTAGTACATCTGGGGGAAGAACACTCCAGATAAAGGGAACAGAGACTGGAGCCAGGAATGAGCTTCATGTAATTAAGAAAAAATCAAGGGAGCAGTGTGGCTACGGAGAAGGCAAGGGCACCCTGCTCCAGTACTCCTGCCTGGAAAAAACTATGGACGGAGGAGCCTGGTAGGCTGCAGTCCATGGGGTCTCTAAAAGTTGGATACGACTGAGCGACTTCACTTTCACTTTTCACTTTCATGCGTTGGAGAAGGAAATGGCAACCCACTCCAATGTTCTTGCCTGGAGAATCCCAGGAACGGGGGAGCCTGGTGGGCTGCCATCTATGCGGTCGCACAGAGTCGGACACGACTGAAGTGACTTAGCAGCAGTGTGGCTAGAGAAATTTTGAGCAAGGGTTGTCGTGCATGCGTGCTGAATTGGTCGTGTCAGCTCTTTGCAACCGCTGGGACTGTAGCCTACCAGGCTCCTCTGTCCATGGGATTCTCCAGGCAAGAATACTGGAGTGAGTTGCCATGCCCTCCTCCCGGGGATCTTCCTGACCCAGGGATCGAACCTGGGTCTCCTGCCTTGCAGGCAGATTCTTTACCACTGAGCCACTAGGGAAGTCCTTGAACATGCTAATAAGAGACAAAGCTAGATGGGCAAAAGGGCAGTTGTGTGGGGCCTTGTAAGCCATTGTAAGAAACTTAGACGTCCCTCTAAATAGTTTGGGGACCACTAGAGGATTTGAGGAGCCTGGTAGGCTGCAGTCCATGGGGTCGCTAAGAGTTGGACAGGACTGAGCGACTTCACGTTCACTTTTCACTTTCATGCATTGGAGAAGGAAATGGCAACCCACTCCAGCGTTCTTGCCTGGAGAATCCCAGGGACGGGGGAGCCTGGTGGGCTGCCGTCTATGGGGTTGCATAAGTTGGACACGACTGAAGCGACTTAGCAGCAGCAGCAGCAGAGGATTTGAGCAGAGAGGGGCAATAGTGTGGTAAAGAGTGGTTAAAAAAAAAAAAAAGGTGCTGCAGTGACGCCAGGGAGGTGAAAATGGTTGGATTTTGGTATGGTTTGGAGGTAGAACCAATAGGATTTGCTGATGGATGGATGTGTAGCATGAAAGAAGAAAGAAGGCAAAGCTACTGTGAAAATGTGGAAATGCAGAAATTGGGCAATGAAGACCTGATCAAAATAATTGGCAATGAGAAAGCAGACAAAAGGCAACATTCATGAGATTATTTCTTAGAGTTGACAGGACTGGAGATAAATTCCATTAGGCTTGACTCTTGTTCTCCACCCTGCATAGTCCTGTCACTCATACTTGGCACACGAGGTCTGCTTTCCTCATTAGGTAAGCTGCCTGGCCACTTAAGAGATTTGAGTTTGCGACCTCTTGTTATGCAGCGAAGTGTTCACCAGAAAAGACTGGCAATCTAACTACCACAAAACTTAAGAGGTGGGTGCCTTTGAATTTGCCAGGTCAGTCCTTCAGTCTGGGGCTGCCAGAATATTCTTTTGTGCATAGATGCCCCTGGAGGTGTATAACACCGTGGCCCAGGTTTAGGTTTTCAGATTCAGAAATTGATCAGTCTCAGAGCAGATTAGACATGGGGATGTTAATTCATGCTCAAAAATATTAACAGTGGCTAGCATTTATTTTGGAGAAGGCAATGGCACCCCACTCCAGTACTCTTGCCTGGAAAATCCCATGGATGGAGGAGCCTGGAAGGCTGCAGTCCATGGGGTCGATGAGGGTCGGACACGACTGAGCGACTTCACTTCCACTTTTCACTTTCATGCATTGGAGAAGGAAATGGCAACCCACTCCAGTGTTCTTGCCTGGAGAATCCCAGGGACGGGGAGCCTGGTGGGCTGCCGTCTATGGGGTTGCACAGAGTCGGACACGACTGAAGCGACTTAGCAGCAGCAGCATTTATTTGGTGCTTACTGTGTGACAGGTTCTGTTCTCTGTGCTTTTCATGAATTTAATCTTCACAACAACCTTGGGGAGTAGTCCCTCTTTTTACAAATGAGGAAACAGATAATAAGAGATTAGTAAATATCCAAAACAAGCAGAGTAGATCACTGGGAGCGCAAATAATCTGACTCCAGAGTCTACACTTTTTGTGGTTGAGTAGACATCTTCATCACAAGAAAATATGTATATATATAGAAGAATTCCAGTTAGCTATTAGATAAAAGGAGTCCCAAGTTAATCATTAAAATTACAAAACTACATAAAAATAACAATCTGTTTATGAAAGTGTTACAAAAGTAAAAAGCCTAGATTTAGGACTCATGATACTCAATATTATATATATATTGCTGTTCATAATGAACTCTCATTTGGACCGTATAGACAGAACAGATATTAATGTCTTCATTTTATAATTTAGGAGACAGATTTAGAGGATACAGAACTTGGCCATGGTGACTGAGCAGCTGCATGAGAAACACAGCCTGTGTCTCATAGCTTTCAGTTCACTACTCTGTGTTGCCTCCATTTTCTTATAAAGTTAGGAAATCTGGTATCAGATGCTGGGTTGGGTTTGGGACAACTAAAAGGGTTTTGTTTTGAAGTATTACTTGATCATGGAAAATTTTCATCTGAGTTCATTATAAACTTATCTTACATGACTAAGGGTTTTTCTATGTTTTAAAAGTGAAATTTATAAAGAATACTGTTTTTTCACATTATTTTTAAAGAGATTATGAAATGAGTTAAATGAACTAACTTAAATCTACACATTTTTAACTATAGAAAACACAAGTTTCAAACTGTTACGGGCATTCATTGAAGATTCGGGAATTAATTGAAGATTCGTAAGAGGTCAGAAGAACCAACACCTCTTTGCTTGAATACTGGCAGCTGACAGTAAAATGTTAGATTGCTGGTGCTTGTGTCTGGGGTTAAGTTCTTTATAACCTCTGTGCCCTATAAAGGAGGTTGTGGGTTGATTTCTGTACTCTTGGAGTACTTGGGAATCTGTTTTAAAATTATGTTTTGTGCAAGCAAATGAAAAGTAAAATAATGCATGTAAGTTAGAAATACCTACATATTTGACAGTATAAATGCAGATACACACATTATTTTTTTTTCTGTTGCTAAATGTCCAAGTGCGAAAACCAGTATTTGACTAAAGCTAGGGCTGAAGCCATAGATTAAACTTTTGGAATATGTGGATAAATCTGAAATATTGTCCCTTAAATTATTATAATTTGTTATTAGACATTTTGCTGATCTCTCTTTTAAAATAGGACATGGGAGTACAGTAACAATCATTTTAAGCACTGCCTGTTGTTAGGTTGCTCCTGTGACTGCTATTGTAATGCACACGATAGTGAATAGAGGATCATTTTCCACTGAGATTAGTGGAATACAATATAGTTGAGGGAACTTTTTTTTCCTCTAACATTTTCATATATATATATATATATATATTTAATTATCTGGGGCAAACATGATTGATTATGCTGAATATAACTGGAGTTTTTTCTCCTCATGAAATTCAGTTCAGTTCAGTCACTCAGCTGTGTCCAACTCTTTGCGAGCCCACGAATCACAGCACACCAGGCCTCCCTGTCCATCACCAACTCCCAGAGTTCACTCAAACTCATGTCCATCGAGTTGGTGATGCCATCCAGCCATCTCATCCTCTGTTGTCCCCTTCACCTCCCGCCTTCAATTTTTCCCAGCATCAGGGTCTTTTCGAATGAGTCACTTCTTCACATCAGGTGGCCAGTGGAGTTTCAGATTCAGCATCAGTCCTTCCAATGAATATTCAGGACTGATTTCCTTTAGGACGGACTGCTTGGATCTCCTTGCAGTCCAAGGGACTCTCCAGTCTTCTCCAATACCACAGTTTAAAAACATCAATTCTTTGGCATTCAGCTTTCTTTATAGTCCAACTCTCACATCCATACATGATTACTGGAAAAACCACAGCTTTGACTAGATGGAAATTTGTTGGCAAAGTAATGCCTTTGCTTTTTAATAAGCTGTCTAGGTTGGTCATAACTTTTCTTTCAAGGAGCAAGCATCTTTTAATTTCATGGCTGCAGTCACTCACCATCTGCAGTGATTTTGGAGCCCCAAAACATAAAGTCTGTCACTCTTACCATTGTTTTCCCACCTGTTTGCCACGAAGTGATGGGACCAGATGCCATGATCTTAGTTTTCTGAATATTGAGTTTTAGCCAACATTTTACTCTCCTCTTTCACTTTCATCAAGAGGCTCTTTAGTTCTTCTTTGCTTTCTGCCATAAGGGTGGTGTCATCTGCATATTTGAGGTTACTGATATTTCTCCCAGCCATCTTGATTCCAGCTTGTGCTTCATCCAGCCCAGCATTTCTCATGATGTACTCTGCATATAAGTTAAATAAGCAGGGTGACAATATACAGCCTTGATGTACTCCTTTCCCAATTTGGAACCGGTCTGTTCCATGTCCAGTTCTAACTGTTGCTTCTTGACCTGCATGCAGATTTCTCAGAAGCGGGTCAGGTGGTCTGGTATTCCCATCTCTTTAAGAATTTTCCACAGTTTGTTGTGATCCACATAGTCAAAGGCTTTGGTGTAGTCAATAAAGCAGAAGTAGATGTCTTTCTGGAACTCTCTTGCTTTTTCGATGGTCCAGTGGATGTTGGCAATTTGATCTCTGGTTCCTTTGCCTTTTCTAAATCTAGCTTAAACGTTTGGAAGTTCACAGTTCACGTACTGCTGAAGCCTGGCTTGGACAATTTTGAGCATTACTTTGCTAGCGTATGAGATGAGTGCAATTGTGTGGTAGTTTGAGCATTCTTTGGCATTGCCTTTCTTTGGGATTGGAATGAAAACTGACCTTTCCAGTCCTGTGGCCACTGCTGAGTTTTCCAAATTTGCTGGCATATTGAGTGCAGCACTTTCACAGCATTATCTTTTAGGATTTGAAAAAGCTCAATTGGAATTCCATCACCTCCACTAGCTTTGTTCATTGTGATGCTTCTTAAGGCCCATTTGATTTCACACTCCAGGATGTCTGGCTCTAGGTGAGTGATCACACAATTGTGATTATCTGGGTCATGAAGATTTTTTTTTTTGTATAATTCTTCTGTGTATTCTTGCCACCTCTTCTTAATATCTTCTGTTAGGTCTGTACAATTTGTGTCCTTTATTGTGCCCATCTTTGCATGAAAAGTTTCCTTGGTATCTGATTTTCTTGAAGAGATCTCTAGTCTTTCCCATTCTATTGTTTTCCTCTATTTCTTTGCATTGATCACCGAGGAAGGCTTTCCTCATTGAGCACTGGAAAAGATCTATACAGTCAGCAAAAACAAGACTGGGAGCGGACTGTGGCTCAGATTATGAACTCCTTATTGCCAAATTCAGACTTAAATTGAAGAAAGTAGGGAAAACCACTACACCATTCAGGTATGACCTAAATCAAATCCCTTATGATTATACAGTGGAAGTGACAAATAGATTCAAGGGATTAGATCTGATAGACAGAGTGGCTGAAGAACTATGGATTGAGGTTCGTGACACTGTGCAGGAGGCAGGGATCAAGACCATCCCCAAGAAAAAGAAATGCAAAAAGGCAAAATGGTTGTCTGAGGAGGCCTTACAAACAGCTATGAAAAGAAGAGAAGCTAAAAGCAAAGGAGAAAAAGAAAGATATACCCATCTGAATGCAGAGTTCCAAAGAATAGCAAGGAGAGATAAGAAAAATTTCGTCAGGCAAAGCCTAATTTTGGATCTAAGAAAAGTCTGATCCTACCACACTCACCAAATCCCAGAGCCCTGGTACCTCATACTATAGTTAATCTGGTTATCAATCAATTTGGGATATTGGACAATTACATAGCAGATATCCTTTTTGGATATTATTGGGTCATAGGCAGTTTTACCTGGCTCATCTTACAGATTCATCCAAAAAGATTTCTTCAATTTTTTGTTTTGACATGATGCTGAGAAAATTGTTTTCTGGCTTTCAGATTCTAAGAGTATTTTATTTGCTGAGATTTGTTTCTGTTGAATCTCTAGCTTCTCCGATCTACATCAGAGAAAGGATAAACTGAAAGGGAATGAAAGTAAGTGAATTTTAGCTTAGTGAAGTAGCTGAGATAGGAAATGACACATAAAAAAATTTTAGGGAGAGGCCTAGTGGTTAGGATTCTAGGTTTTCTAGGTTAGGAACCCAGGCCACAGGCCTGGGTTCAATCCCTGGTTGGGGAACTGAGATACTGGAAGTTGCGAGACAGAGCCAAAAAAACAAAAAAAAAAAGGGAATTTAAAAAGTGCAGTCTCAAAAAGAAATATGGCAAGCTAATTCAGTTTTAATGATGTAATAGTCTCTGCTCATGGCATAAAGGATGTTTGAGGAGTGGTGTGTTTTTCTCTCAGGATATTAGGTAAACAAGTTTAAGGATGGATTAAAAATTCTAATTTCATAAGTTAATACACTGCAGTACCTCTTCTGGCGGGCCTTGGATGTGAGCAGGGAATTAAGGGTTGAGAAAGATTTTATAGAAAACCAAATTTGTGAATTTTTTTGAAGGAACCTTTTTTTTTTTTTTGACGAAACTCTTAAAAAAATGCATAGCATGCCTTCCTGTCTTACTCGATAGACTGTTACTGATTTAACCTTTTTTTGGTTGCTTAACATGAACATGTGTTGTTGTCATTATCTCTTGAAATACTAGGTATTCTACTCCATCTTGTATCTTGTTGAATTCAGGAGACTTTGGAAATTCGGAAGCTTTCACACAGACTGTTGTTGCTACCTGTTGCTTAATGATAGGATAAGTATTATAGAAATACCCTCAGGAACAGACTTCACACTTGGTCTAGCTTAGATTCCTTTCCCCTTTTACTTGTTTTGGATAGTGTTTCATTGTTATTCTCTGAAGGAAAATAAAAGAAATTTCCCCTTAGAATCCATGCTCCAGGGATTTATAACCCTTCCCAATTTTTGTGGAAGTACCTGTAGTCTTGTAGCCACGCGTTCCGGGAAACAAACTCACTCAGAAGGACAGTGCAGATAGTGGAGTGCAGTTTATTACACCGGCGGGCCCAAGGCGGTCTCCTCTTAGCCAAGGACCCCGACCAGTTTCTGTGAAAACCTTATATACCCTAAGTGTACATGCCGAAACCCACCTCCCCAAATTCCCTGAAACTAGTCTGAACAAAGGAAGAGAAAGATACAATCAAAGTCAACCGGTGATTCTTATGCCTTAAACCTGGGTAGTTAACAGTGGACAATTATCAATAGGTTTGTGGTCCTTCCCCAATAAGCATAATAGACCCAATAAGCATAATAGAAAGTATGATTCTATTTGGTCACACAGATAATTAGGGTATTCTTTTAGGTGATGGAGAGCCCTGGGGCTCTTCCTTGCAGGGGCCTGGTTTTCCAGTTGGTATGTCGTTTCCATAGATAGTGGACATACAGCGCAAAGTCCACAGATTGCCCCAAGATGGAGTCCTGCTTTCAACATAGAGCCTATTCTGTTTCCTCCTTCAGTCTAGCATACCCATTTTATTCACATGCCAGTATTTCAGGTAGATCACAGAAGAAATGGAACTTTTGTTGAGGGCTGTCTAGTAGGTACAATGCTAACTTATCCAGTTCAGTTCAGTCGCTCAGTTGTGTCTGACTCCTTGCGATCCCATGAATCGCAGCACTCCAGGCCCCCCTGTCCATCACCATCTCCCGGAGTCTACTCAAACCCATGTCCATCGAGTCGGTGATGCCATCCAGCCATCTCATCTTCTGTCGTCCCCTTCTCCTCCTGCCCCCAATCCCTTCCAGCATCAGGGTCTTTTCCAATGAGTCAACTCTTCGCATAAGATGGCCAAAGTACTGGAGTTTCAGCTTTAGCATCAGTCCTTCCAATGAACACCCAGGGCTGATCTCCTTTAGGATGGATTGGTTGGACCTCCTTGCAGTCCAAGGGACTTTCAAGAGTCTTCTCCAACACCAAAGTTCAAAAGCATCAATTCTTTGGCCCTCAGCTTTCTTCACAGTCCAGCTCTCACATCCATACATGACCACTGGAAAAACCATAGCCTTGACTAGACAGACCTTTGTTGGCAAAGTAATGTCTCTGCTTTTGGATATGCTATCTAGGCTGGTCATAACTTTCCTTGCAAGGAGTAAGCATCTTTTAATTTCATGGCTGCAATCACCATCTGCAGTGATTTTGGAGCCCCCAAAAATAAAGTCTGCCACTGTTTCCACTGTTTCCCCATCTATTTGCCATGAAGTGATGGCACCAGATGCCATGATCTTCGTTTTCTGAATGTTGAACTTTAAGCCAACTTTTTCACTCTCCTCTTTCACTTTCATCAAGAGGCTCTTTAGTTCTTCTTTGCTTTCTGCCATAAGGGTGGTGTCATCTGCATATCTGAGGTTATTGATATTTCTCCTGGCAATCTTGATTCCAGCTAGTGCTTCTTCCAGCCCAGCGCTTCTCATGATGTACTCTGCATATAAGTTAAATAAGCAGGGTGACAGTATACAGCATTGACGTACTCTTTTTCCTATTTGGAACCAGTCCATTGCTCCATGTCCAGTTCTAGCTGTTGCTTCCTGACCTGCATATAGGTTTCTCAAGAGGCAGGTCGGGAGGTCTGGTATTCCCATCTCTTTCACAATTTCCACAGTTTATTGTGATCCACACAGTCAAAGGCTTTGGCATAGTCAGTAAGGCAGAAATAGATGTTATTCTGGAACTTTTGCTTTTTCGATGGTCCAGCGGATGTTGGCAATTTGATCTCTGGTTCCTCTGCCTTTTCTAAAACCAGCTTGAACATCTGGAAGTTCACAATTCACATACTGCTGAAGTCTGGCTTGGAGAATTTTGAGCATTACTTCACTAGTGTGCGAGATGAGTGCAGTTGTGCCGTAGTTTGAGCATTCTTTGAGATTGCCTTTCTTTGGGGTTGGAATGAAAACTGACCTTTTCCAGTTCTGTGGCCACTGCTGAATTTTCCAAATTTGCTGGCATATTGAGTGCAGCACTTTCACAGCATCATCTTTCAGGATTTGAAATAGCTCAACTGGAATTCCATCACCTCCACTAGCTAACTTTATCTCACTTAATCCGTAACTCTGGTGGTAAATTGATTAATCCCTTTTTGTAGATGATGTTCACGTCACTCAGTGGTGTCTAATTCTTTGTGACCCCATGGATTGCAGCATGCTAGGCTTCCCTGTCCTTCACTATCTCTCGGAGTTTGCTCAAACTCAGGTCCTTTGAGTCAATGATGAGGAAATGAATATTAGGGGTTGAGATAATTTGTTCAAATTCATATACCTAGTGTATAACTGAGAAGCAGAACTTGAACCCACATCCTTCTGGCTCTAGAGCTTTTCTTCTACACTACTATGATTTTTTGTTTGTTTGTTTAAGTATTTGGTTGTAAAATGCCACAAATTTAAAGCATTAAATTGTCCTTTTAAGAAGTCTGTTGTTGGTTATTTTTCTTGTTTAACACTCCTAATTTAATTTCCAGGTTCAGGTGATCTCACTTTGCCAGAGTCCTGGGTTCTTGTTAAATAAGAAAGGTTTTTGTTTGTTTGATTTTGGTTTGGGTCAAAGCCAACTACCTTAAGTATTTCATGTTCATTTCTGGATGTTTGTGTTGGGCCCCTTCTTGTTTTAATTGAATGTGGAACCTTGGTAATAACATAGCAATTTTCATTTTTTCCAGCATTCCTCTCTTTTCTTCCCCTCTTCTGACTTTGATGTAGAGAATTTCACTTAGTAGGCTGTTACCTGAACTGCACCACTTTTAACAACTTGCTGAGGACCCTGAAATGAAATAGGGAGACCATTTTCCAGTGCTCATGATTTGATCAAGTCTTTTTACCTCTTTTTAAAAATCTTTTCAATAAATTTGCTTTTTTACTGTTACCTTTAGAGCACTTGAAAACATAGTATTCAATAAAAAGAAAACCCTATAGCATTTCATAACTCCAAGCTCTGTTCTGTTACTCCAACTGGTATAACATGGTGGCTCTGTTTCCTGACAAATGTTAAAATAATGCCTGTGGAATTGAAGTAACTCATGTTTACTGGTTTTTTAGTTAATTTTTATTGGAATATAACACATTTACTTTTACATGTCAGAAATGCAACTTCTGGACCTCAGTAGTTTCTCTGTATCATATCTTAAAACACCACCTAAATCATGAAGTTTCTTTTTCCTAAAATTTAGTATGAAAAATTTCAAACTTACAAATATGTTGAAAGAATTTTACAGTAAACACCTTCATATGCTATGTACCATTTGTAGCTATTAGAGCAACAAAGTTAAGAAAGATATTAACTGGGGTATTATCTGGGAATCAAATGGCTTAGACTGGATTCTAGCTGTGTCATCTGTTGGGCTGGCCAAAAAGCTCCTTCAGTTTTTAAGTAAAATAAAAGACACATTTTTCATTTTCACCAAGAACTTTATTGTACAACGTATTGTACAACGTATTCTACAATGTATTCACTGCACTGCCGTGCAGTGCTTAGTCACTCAGTCATGTCCAACTCTTTGCAACCTGGTGGACCATAGCCCACGGCTCTTCTGTCCATGGGATTTTCCAGGTAAGAATACTGACGTGGGTTGTCACTTGCACCTCCAGAGAATCTTCCCAACCCAGGGATCAAACCAACGCCTCTTGCATCTTGTGGGTTGGCAGGCATATTCTTTACACTGTGCCACTTGGGAGTCCTTGTCATTTTCCAGGCGACTTCATAATTGCATCTTCCCAAAAGTTTTTAATTTTTTGAGCAAAGAACTGTTCCAGGTGACTTTTATAGTCAGGGTATTGAAATTTTTTCCATTAAGAGAATTTTGTAGAGACAAAAATAAATGGAAATTCGAAGGTGCAATGTCTGGTAAATGTGGCTGATGAATCAGAACTTCCCAGCCAAGCTGTAACAGTTTTTGCCTGGTCATCAAAGAAACATGGTCTTGCGGTATCCTGATGGAAGATTATGCATTTTCTGTTGACTAATTCTGGATACTTCATGCCGAATGCTGCTTTCAGTTGGTCAAATTGGAAGCAGTACTTTTTGGAATGAGTCATTTGTTTTCCGGAAGGAGCTCATAATAGAGGGCTCCCAATCCTACCATATATACACCATCATCGTCTTTGAATGAAGGCTGGCCTTTGATGTGGTTGGTAGTAGTTTATTTTGCTTGCCCCATGATCTCTTATGTTCCATATTGTTGTACAGTATCCACTTGTCATTGCCCATCACAATTTGTTTTAAAAATGGAATGTTTTCATTATGTTTAAGTAGAGAATCACAAATAGAAATACAGTCAAAAAGGTGTTGTTTGTTTAACTTATGTGAAACTCAAATATCAAAGTGATTAGCGTAACTTAGCTGATACAAATGATTTTCGATACTTGATTTGGATATTTTCAGTATGTAAATTTATCTTCTGCATGGTATAACGTTGGTTGTTCTCGGTTAATATCTTGATTTGATCACCATCAACTTCAACTGGTTTACTTGACCATGAAACATTGTCCAGCAAGAAATCTCTAGCACAAAACTTAGTAAACCACTTTTGGACGTGTTCACTCAGTCACAGCACCTTCTCCATCCACTGCACAAATCTTTTTTTGTGTGTTTCACTTGCATTTTTACTTTTCTTAAAATAATAAAGCATAGTATGCCAAAAATGCTGCTTTTTTCTTCCATATTGAAATGGCTACACAAAAATTCACCGGTGTTGATTTTTTTTAGTGCATGCTGATATGTCACCTGTCACAATGCAATCTAGGGGAATTGTTTCTAATGAAGTTAATGACAACTCAGCATTACTAGAGCCATCATACCGAAAAAACCGAGCAAACCTTTTGGCCAACTTAATACTAACAGAGTTAGTTAAGCTCTTTGTCTCCCTTCTTCACTAGTTATATGGAGATAATAATAGTTATATTTGGACCTTGAACAAACCTGGTTTGAACTGTGTGGGTACATTTTTACTTTTTTTTTTTCAATAATAAAGACTACGTACTATGCAAACTTAGGTTGGTTGAATCTGCAGTTATGAACCTTGAGGTTTCAAAGAACCTCTGATATAGAGGGCCAACTGTAAATTATGTGCAGAGGGGTCACATCACACATTGTTAAGGGTCCACTTTATTTCATAGAGTTAACATGAAGGTGAAGTGAACTGATCCAGCATGCATGGCAGCCTTGTAAGTGCTCAGTAATTGTTAAATATCATATTATATATGATGATATAAATTTTTTATTTTTTCCTACAAATTTGGATTAAGATATTACTTTACTTCAGAATTAATACTAGTTTGTTATGAACACAGCTGGAATTGAAGATAGGCAAATAGTGAAATAATTAGATGATAGAAAGTATAGACTAAAAATTGCTGAGAGATATTTTTATCTGTTAAAGTCATGTATCCATAATACTCTGATAGCCCCAAGCTTTTTAAAGGTTCTGGTTCAAAGCAATATTTTGGCCTTTATGGGGAAACAGAGTTAACTTATTACAGCTAAAATGGAATCATTTACATTTCCTGTTTGTTCATATCTAAATTTGAATGATTGCAGGACTAAAACAAACTGGTACTGTAGTAATGCTTCTTTAAAAGGTAGCCTTTTAAAGAAGGTTTTATTTGTATTTTCTATTGTTTTTGTTCTCTATTTTGATTTCTGTCCTCACATTTATTATTTTCACTCTTCTTATTATTTTCAGTTTTCCCCTTTTTTAGTTCTTTAGTTGAATGTAGAGTCCATTTGTTTTTGATCTTTATTATTTCCTGAAAACGTATTTAAATAAAAGCATAAGTCTCCCTCTGCTGCTGCTGTTGCCATTGGCTTCTCCGAAGTCTCCCTCTAAGGACTCTTTTTCTTTGCTCAGGTTTTTTAATTTAATGACTTGGTGGTATGCTCTGTAAAATGGTAGTATGCACAGTATAAATTTATACTGGGAAGTTCACTGGTATGTTACATTGTTTGACTTTAGATGTTTCTTTATTATGTTACTGATATATTAATTACTGCATCAGATAATTATGTCTTCTTTGAATACTTTAAGGCTTAACTGATCGGGATTATGTGCTGCTGTGATAGAGAAGATTAGCATATTATTTATTCATATCCTTTACTATATTTAAGGGAAATCTTGATCCTGTTCAAAGGAATGGGCTCAGCAATAATGAGATGACATTTTAAAGGTATAATTCATGGGAATGTTTGTAGTATTCACAGAGGGTTGCCTGAAGGATAATCTATTCATTTCTCTATATGAGTAGTTTTCAGCATTTTTGTTTGTTTGTTTGGTTTTGTTTTTGTTTTTTGCCTCAAGACTGTTGGAGAAAAAACATTTCCATTAGTAATAGTGTGTATACTCGAGTGTAGTGCTCTAGTGTCAGAATTCCCATATATGTTCCATTCTTCTTTTGGACTCATGCTGGATTGTCACAGTGGCATCCTGCTTTTCCTGCACCTGTTTTGTCTCTCCTCTAGATCTGTTTTTCACTCTCAATTAAATGTATATTTCAGAATAGAAATCTAGTTGTGAAGTTGCTCAGTTGTGTCCGACTCTTTGCGACCCCATGGACTGTAGGCTTCTCTGTCCATGGGATTTTCTCGGCAAGTGTACTGGAGTGGATTGCCATTTCCTTCTCCAGAAATCTAGTTACATAGCCTCCTTTCCTAGAAATACTTCCAAATGTGTTTTGATTTCTCTAGGATACACTCCAAACATGGTAAAAGTAGTGCATGACCTAGTGCTACCCCATCACTCCAGTGTGATGAGCCAGCTTCTGCCCTTTTCTCTATGACCCAGGGACACTGGCCTTGTCTCCCTTCCTATCTCAGTTTTACAAGGAAATGTTGTTTATCCTGTTTTCTTTGTCTGCCAGAGACCCTCCCCTACCCCTTACCTCCTAGGCTGACTCTTCCTCTCAATTCATTCATGGCTCCCTCAGGGAAAGCCTTCCAGACTTCCCTGACAGATGATTTCCTCCTATTGTGTCTACTGGTAGCACTTTTATCTCCTTCATGTTAATATATGGCTATTATATTTATTTGTATGATTCTTTGATTGATGTTTGGCTCCCCCATCACTAGATTGAAAACTTCATGAGAGAAGAAAAGCGTATCTTTTTTGTTTACCATTGTATCCCCAATTAGCAGTGAATAAATATGTTGAATGAATGAATGGTGCTTTTTTTTTTTTTTTTTTGCTAGGAGGACAAAAGATTCTTATATAGTTTTTGAGAATTGTTGCTCTAGCTAGATGTTGTGGTTCTCATCCCTGGCTTAAATCAAAACATCAGATGGTTGTGGTTGAACACTTGGACACTATTACTTTATTTCCTCGTATAATTGCTTTTTCTCAGTTGAAGTTTGGCAGTATGACCTTGGTTCAAATTGGGGTATACTGTAAATGATAAAAGGTTGTATTGGTTGTATGGACACTATTGAGGATACTGTCCATTACATCAAGTACTGCCTATTGTATCCAATGATATTGTCTTTATAAGGGCTCAGAGGAGAATTTCTCTTTTTTCCCCCAAGTGTTTAAAATTCTTTTTTTATTTTTTAAAATTTATGTTTTAATTAGAACTTTATTAAAAAAGAAAAATTAATCTGTTAATCTGCTTGCTGGGTAGGAAACAATTTCAGTGTGTCTCCATGCTGAAAGTGGAAGGGATAAAGAGGGATATAAAATGTTTATTACATGTTGGGAGGAATTCTGGGTATTAAGTTCTAATTGGTTAATTTGGGAAATGGAAGTTCTTTTGATTTTTTTTCTGCTTATGTCACAAAAGCACAGGCATTACTTTATGAGGCTGTCTTAGGAGGGTTATGAAAGTATCTGTTAGGCTCAGGGGCATACAGTTTAGCTCTTCTGTATACACATGCTGGGAGCTTGGCAAAGTTTTAACAAAAATCTCCCCTTACTCCTACTCAGATAAACAGCAAGTTACATGTTTACTGCTGTGTAGGTTTTGGTCTTTGTGGGAACTTTGCCTTGGTTTAACTGAATTCCTTTGTCTTCTGTTATAAAAATTGATTTTTGTACCATCTGATGAAATAACAGCGGTGCAGTGGCACATCTGTCTTTGGAGACAAGGCACTGAAGGAAAAGTAAGAGTAGCCATGACTGTTAGAAGGAGAAACTGAAAGGCACTTTAGAATGACGACCAGAGACGCCTTTTCTGGCCAGCGGGTCAGATGATAAAACTCCCTTCTGAGTTCACTTTTGACAGCCAAGTTGTCTTTTAGTTTGAGTATAGATTGATCAACTTCCACTACGGAATTATTCCATGAGAAGCAGGAAGTGCTAGCTATATATTATATATTTTTCTTGGCTTGCCAGGAAGAAATCCAGGGCTATGCAGTTATCTACAACCACTTGGATCAGTGACTTTAGTTTGTTGTTCTTTTAGGACTTTACGATATTATCTTCTCAGTCAATGTAAATAACACACTTTTTATTAATTTTTCTAATTATATGACCCCCTTAGTTGAAGACAGAGCCCTAATGATTCCGACTTTAAGGGAGTAACTTTTTTTTTTCCTGTAGGGTGGTTAGTACCCCTTCAGATCAATGTCCATTCGTCCCAGAGAAGAATGGTCTCCTGAAGGAGATGGGAAGAAAATATCTAATTATTTCATTGCTATATATATATATGTTTTACCTATATATGCAAGTTAGGTTACTTCTTCCTTTCTTTTTTTTTGGCCCCTCTGGCATGCAAGATCTTGGTTCCCCAACCAGGAATCTATCCAGTGCTCCCTGCAGGAAGTGCAGTCGAACCACTGGACCATCAGGGAAGTCCTGCAAGTGAGGTTTTGATGAAGTAAATATGATAAAGAGTGTTGTTGATACAGGAAATAAAGATTAGAAGGACCACATATAGTTTTAAAAACAAAAGAACAGTTACTTATAACAAAAGTAGGGAAGGAATTCTGTTATCTCTGGAGTACAGATAACATATATAGAACTAAACAAAATTTGCAAAGGTTGTCATATGACTATGAATGATATTAGGCTAATTAAAATATGTAATTTTGCCCATATTTTTGTATAAAGTCCCATTCCTGAAAGAATTTGTATTTTGTTAGAGACAGACTAAGTGCTAAGACTGACTTGGAGAAAAAAACAAGCCAAGTGAAAATTGTCATGGCTGTAGATAGTCTTTTAAAGGAATAAGCTAGTTTCTGTAAGCCAAATACATTCCAGAGGGTGTAAGAATGTATTGGGTAAAGGATAAGCATAGAAGTGATCTGAAGGCTTGTAGATATACAGATTTTACCACTGGTAATTTGTAAGGAGAAACCTTTTTCTGGAACACATAAGATAAACCATCTAGTTTTTTAAGTGTTTAAAACATTTTTTAAATGTTCAAGGTCCAGCTTGGGACCTTAACCGCTTGTAAACAAACAAACAAAAATCACAAAAACTCAGGTCAGGAAGCTCTTCCATGACACCAGTATAGCCAACCAGTATTTTCTCTAAGGGAAAATACCTAGTTTTGGAGGTTAAGGTAGGGATTTAGGTTAAAGCTTAATCATTAGAGGATCATACGTAAGCCATACAGGTTGAAGGAAACAGTAGGCACAGGCAAATGCCAGACTCAAGCAAGCTTTTTGTGACACCTGCTACAGCTTCAGCAAGTAAGATTCAGACAGCTTATTTCATACGCAGATGACACATGCCCAATCAGCATGGGGTCAGCTCCTCACCTCCCTTGTCTGACAGGTAACACTGAGACCAAAGAGGTCAGAGAGGCGTGGGCAAGGTGGGTGACAGGGCACTGTGTCACTGAGGAGCAGTTTCTGTAGTGCAACTTTGCAGTTTCTTAGTTTACAGCTATATGATAAAAGGTGGGCAAGGTGGAAAATCTAAGGCCTCACTGAAACCAGGGAAGGTGGATGAGAAATTGCCTTACAGCAGCCTGCCTCCAAGTAAGGAGGCAGGTGAGAAATAGCCTTGCAGCAGCACTTTCCTTTTCATAATTGGGAGGGTCACAGGGCGTCTGCTCAGGCTTACATCAGCCTGTGATTAAGCCTTGCCTGTGTGGCCTGTGTGGAGACATGTATGGTGGTCAGGGGGGTGCTGGCGCAGAGCAGTTTCCCAGCATTATCATCTATGCTGAGGGAGGAAGTGACAGAATGAATTAGAACAAAGCAGGAAAAGTGCTACAGGCAATAGTTTTCAAGTATCTAGAATTTGTGTTCTCTTGGTTTTAGGATAAGCAGTCTACTTCTGTCAGGTTGTCTACTCTGAAAAATGTCTTTTTTTTTTGTTGTGAACAGCTTATCCCAAAGAGCTGTGTTCATGAGTTGCTGCTGCTGCTGCTAAGTCGCTTCAGTCGTGTCTGACTCTGTGCAACCCCAGAGACGGCAGCCCACCAGGCTCCCCCGTCCCTGGGATTCTCCAGGCAAGAACACTGGATTGGGTTGCCATTTCCTTCTCCAGTGCATGAAAATGAAAAGTGAAAGTGAAGTCGCTCAGTCGTGCCCGACTCTTAGCAACCTCATGGACCGCAGCCTACCAGGTCCTCTGTCCATGGGATTTTCCAGGCAAGAGTACTGGAGTGGGGTGCCATTGCCTTCTCCGGGTCCATGAGTAATATCTTTGTAATATCATCCCTCCAGAGTACTTGTATACTCTTTTATTGAGGTTTTGTGTTTCTTCCAGAAGACTCAGCAGGATCCTTTGTGTCTGTCTGCTTAGTCGCAGGAGCCTTTCAGTTCAGTTCAGTTCAGTTGCTCAAGTGTGTCGGACTCTTCCCAACCCCATCGACTGCAGCACACCAGGCCTCCCTGTCCATCACCGGCTCCCGGAGATTACTCAAACTCATGTCCATTGAGTCGGTGATGCCATCCAACCATCTCATCCTCTGTCATCCCCTTCTCCTCCTGCCTTCAATCTTTCCAAGCATCAGGGTCTTTTCAAATGAGTCACTTGTTCACATGCCAAAATATTGGAGTTTCAGCTTCAACATCAGTCCTTCCAATGAATCTTCAGGATTGATTTCCTTTAGGATGGACTGATCTCCTTGCTATCCAAGGGACTTTCAAGAGTCTTCTCTGACACCAGAGTTCAAAAGCATCAATTCTCCGGTGCTCAGCTTTCTTTATAGTCCAACTCTCACATCCATACATGACTACTGGAAAAACTACAGCTTTGACTAAATGGATCTTTGTTGGCAAAGTAATGCCTTTGCTTTTTAATATGCTGTCTAGGTTGGTCATAACTTTTCTTCTAAGGAGCAAGCATCTTTTAATTTCATGGCTGCAGTCACCATCTGCAGTGATTTTGGAGCCCCCCCAATAAAGTCTGTCACTGTTTGCACTGTTTCCCTATCTATTTGCCATGAAGTGATGGGACTAGATGCCATGATCTTAGTTTTCTGAACGTTGAGTTTTAAGCCAACTTTTTCACTCTCCTCCTTCACTTTCATCAAGAGGCTCTTTAATTCTTTTTCACTTTCTGCAATAAGGGTGGTGTAATCTGCATATTAGTGAGGTTACTGATAATTTCTCCCAGCAATCTTGATTCCAGCTTGTGCTTCATCCAGTCCAGCATTTCTCATGATGTACTCTGCATATAAGTTAAATAAGCAGAGTGACAATATATAGCCTTGACATACTCCTTTCCCAATTTGGAACCAGTCTGTTCCATGTCCAGTTCTAACTGTTGCTTCCTGACCTGCATACAGGTTTCTCAGGAGGCGGGTCAGGTGGTCTGGTATTCCCATCTCTTTAAGAATTTTCCACAGTTTGTTGTGATCCACACAGCCAAAGGCTTTGGCGTAGTCAATAAAGCAGAAGTAGATGTTTTTCTGGAACTCTAGCTTTTTTGATAATCCAACGGATGTTGGCAATTTGATCTCTGGTTCCTTTGCGTTTTCTAAATCCAGCTTGAACATCTGAAAGTTCATGGTTCATGTACTGTTGAAGCCTGGCTTGGACAGAAATTTTGAGCATTTCTTTGCTAGCGTATAAGATGAGTGTAATTGTGTGGTAGTCTGAACATTTTTGGCATTGCCCTTCTTTGGGATTGGAATGAAAACTGACCTTTCCAGTCCTGTGGCCACTGCTGAGTTTTCCAAATTCGCTGGCATATTGAGGGCAGCACTTTCAGAGCATCATCTTTTAGAATTTGAAATAGCTCAACTGGGATTCCATCACCTCCACTAGCTTTGTTCATAGTGATGCTTCCTAAGGCCCACTTAACTTCGCACTCAGGGATGTCTGGTCTAGGTGAGTGATCACACTATCATGGTTATCTGGGTCATGAAGATCTTTTTTGTATAGTTCTGTGTATTCTTGCCATCTCTTCATCATATCTTATGCTTCTGTTAGGTCCATACCGTTTCTCACCTTTATTGTGCTCATCTTTGCATGAAATGTTCCCTTGATATCTCTAATTTTCTTGAAGAGATCTCTAGTCTTTCCCATTCTATTATTTTCCTCTGTTTCTTTGCATTGATCACTGAGGAAGGCCTTACCACTCCTTGCTATTCTTTGGAACTCTGCATTCAGATGGGTATGTCTCTTCTTTTCTCCTTTGCCTTTAGCTTCTCTTCTTTTCTCAGGTATTTGTAAGACCTCCTCAGACAACCATTTTGCCTTTTTGCATTTCTTTTTCTTGGGAATGGTCTTGATCACTGCCTCCTGTACAATGTCACTAACCTCTGTCCATAGTTCTTCAGGCACTCTATCAGATCTAATTCCTTGAAGCTAGTGTTCACTTCCACTGTATAATCATAAGGGATTTGATTTAGGTCATACCTGAATGGTCTAGTGGTTTTCCCTACTTTCTTCCCTGCTTTCTTTAATATTTTCAGTATCTCTAGTCAGAATTCTAAATATGAATGAGGGTTTTAAGATATAAAAGGTCTTAACACTTTTAGGAGCTTAAGCTGGTCGAGACTGGTGGTAAAAGAAAGGATGCATACCTCTAGGTTTTATTATTTGCATTTAGAATTTTACATACAGACAGTAAAATACACACTTCTTAATTGAATTTTTCAGACTTGATGAATTTTTACATGTGTGTATGTAGTAATCACCATTCCCATTTATAGAGAATATTTTAATGTACTATACAGCTCCTTAGTAGTCTTTTTTTGTTAGTTATAAACCTCCAAGAGGTAATTACCATTCTAACTTACGTCACCATCGATTAGTTTCTTGAAGTGCATATAAATGGAATCACACAGTAGTCTCTTATGTCTAGCTTCTTTTGCTTATGTCTGGAGATTCATCATATTGTGTTTAGTGGTACAATATTTAATTTTTTCTTTGCTTTATGGATTCCATTATATAAATAAAGCACTGTTTATCCATTCACTTGTTGATGGATATTTGGGTTTAAAATTTTCTACCATTATGACTAAAAGTGTTAAAAACTTTCTTATGCTTGTCCTTCGGTGAATATATGCACTCATTTTTCTTAGGCTGTAAGATACTATAGTATTATAAAAGCTCAAAACTTTTAAAATTAAAATAGCCAGTATGCTGTACCTGTCTCACATGAAATTTTCACATCAACCTAAATTAGACATATACCTCTGATTTTATGATAGAAACTGGGGAAGAATAACACTGACTTCACAATCATCTTAGGGTGATATTGTGTGCCTATTCTAAACTGCAAGGGTTATGGATATTTTCCATTCAGTCATTCAGTAAACAGCAAGGCACTGTGCCAGAGCCTAGAGATACAGCTATGAAAGACACAGTCACATACTCTGCTTCACCAAACAATAAGCGAGTCATTCATATATAATATATAGAGAGTGCAGATATAAACAACTGAGAATTGTTAGGCGAGTACTTAAGATGGAGGACTTCCTGGTGTCTCAGCGGTAAAGAATCTGCATGCAAGCAGGAGCCACAGAGAGGTGAGTTCGATTCCTAGGTTAGGAAGATCCCCTGGAGAAGGAAACCGCAATCTCCAGTATTCTTGCCTGGAGAATTCCATTGACAGAGGAGCCTGGCAGGCTACAGTCCCTGGGGTTGCCAAGAGTCTATCATGACTGAGCAAGTAACACACACACACCTTCTATGTACATCAGTTGATTAATTTGCATTTTAAAATGTTATTAAACATTTGGGTTTCTATAAGTATAAAAATGTCATAATATAAAAATTTGTAGATTTTTGCTTTTGCTGTGAATATTTTTTACAGATTCAAGTTGAGGTATTTATTCTGCTTTTGTGGTTCATGTTTTATTACTTATCTACTATTAAAATTTGTTTTCTTATTAAAGTTTACTCTTATGATGAGAACTAATATACATAGCTGTCTGTGGGCCAATAAATTAAAAATTCCTTCCAGTAGTTAGAATGTTTGCTTCCTAAAATATTTTAGTTTCTCCCTTCTGTCCTTCCTTCTTTTCTTTTTTATGGTAGCTTAGTAGATGGTATTTGGTTGGTGCAAATGTAATTGCAGTTTTGGACTGTGAATTTTAAATCATTATAAGTAGACTCCACACATCTTTATTAAAAAGGGAACCATTACAATCAACACTTTTTTGCCAATGAGAAATGAGTTTGTTTATTCCTTTAGTATAGAAATCCACGCTTAAGCATTCGATGAACTCTTAGAAAACATTTTATGCATCCTGCTGTTTGTGGGTGTTTTCCCTGCAAAAAGTTGTCTAAGTGCTTGAAAAAGTGGTAGTCATTTGGTGAGAGGTGAGGTGAATATGGCAGATGAGGCAGAACTTCATAGCCCAATTCATTTAACTTCAGAAGTGCTGGTTGTGGGACATGCAGTCAGGTTGGGCGTTGTCACTGAGAAAAACTGGACCCATTCTGTTGACCAAGGCTGTCTGCAGGTGTTGTGGTTTTCAGTGCATCTCATTGATTCGCTGAGCATACTTCTCAGATATAATGGTTTCGTCCTGATTCATAGTGGACCACCAAACAGTGACCATCACATTTTTTTGGATGTAAGTTTGCCTTTGGGAAATGCTTTGGAGTTTCTTCTCAGTCCAGCCATGAAACTAGTTGCTGACTGTAATATAAAATACACTTAAATGGTTTGTTGTTGCATACAATAAGAGAAGATGATACTTCAAAACGATAATTTTTTTTTTTGGGTCACCCACTTATCAAGCCTTTTCACTTTTCCAACTTACTTCAAATGCCAAATGACCATACAATGGTCTATGTTGAGTTCTTCGGCAGCTTCTTGATTAGTTGTAAGAGAATCAGCTTCGATGATTGCTCTTGGTTTTTCATTGTCAACTTCCAGTGGCCATGCTGTTCATCTTTGAGAGTCTTGTCTTTGCAAAACTTCTTGAACCACCACTTCATGTACATTCATTAGCAGTTCATGGTCCAAATGCATTGTTGATGTTGCGAGTTGTCTCCGCTGCTTTATGACCCATTTTAAACTAAAATAAGAAAATCACTCAAATTTGCTTTTTGTCTAACATCATTTCCATAGTCTGAAATAAATATAAAATAAGCAGCAATAAGTCATTAGCAAAGAAACATAAAGTGAGAAATGCACATTAAAATTATGTATAACATAGCCACATTTACTTAAGAATGTATTCCAGTATCAAATGGCAAATTTCAACAATGCAAAACCACAATTGCTTTTGCAGCAACCTAACAATTATTGCAGTGTTACTTTTGGACAGTATTGCATTATACATTCATTCATTTGTTTGGTGAGAGTCAATGCTTTTAATCTAAATCAAAGTTTGGCAAACTATAGCTGCTTAAATTGCTGCTTACATTCTTGAAGGGTGTTTTTAAAAAAGGAGGATTTGCAATGGAAACTATATGTGGCCTGCAAATTTAAAATATTTACTATCTAACCCTTTCTAGCCCACTCCAGTACTCTTGCCTGGAAAATCCCATGGACGGAAGAGCCTGGTGGGCTGCAGTCCATGGGGTCGCGAAGAGTCAGACACGACTGAGCGACTTCACTTTCACTTTTCACTTTCATGCATTGGAGAAGGAAATGGCAACCCACTCCTGTGTTCTTGCCTGGAGAATCCCAGGGATGGAGGAGCCTGGTGGGCTGCCGTCTATGGGGTCGCACAGAGTTGGACACGACTGAAGCGACTTAGCAATAGCAACCCTTTATAGAAAATTGGCCAATCCCTAATCTTACTGAGTATAACTTAAAATCTTGACTCATTTTTCTTTTCTTTTGGAAATGTTTCTATAATATTCCCTTTAGAGTTGACATTTGAAAATTGACACTTTCATTGCCTTTTACAGAGAAGATGGTGAATTAGAAGATGGTGAAATAGATGATGCAGGATTTGAAGAAACACAGGAACAGGAAGCAAAAGAGGATGAAAAGCAGAAAAATCAGAAAGCCTACCGAAAATCAAGGAAAAAACACAAGAAAGAAAAAGAGAAGAAAAAGTCCAAAAGGAGAAAACGTGAGAAGCATAAGGTTAGTTAGAATCTATTTTTTGTTTCTTTGGTAAATTTTTATGAAATGTAAAACACTACACTGAAAATTAGTGAGTATAAATCATTGCCTATTTTCTTATATATGGATTAGATCTTTTGATTTATGTGCTTAATAGATTTTCTTAATATAAAGATTATGTGAAATATCTTAAAGATTTAAAAATAATCAAAGTAAATTTTTAATACAAATTAGAATAAACCTTTTAGATTGATAGAAAATTGTGTGCAAGAATACTGAAAGCTTAAGGAAAGAAAATTTCATTCTCCACAGATGTAGATTGTCAGCACTGGCCTTGTTTGCCCATTCATTTATTTATTCATTCATAAGTATTACTACATGCTTGCTGTGGAAATCTCTGTGCTGTATGCTGGGGGTTACAGTCATGAATGAAACAGTCTCTGCTCTTACAGAGGTTACACTGAAACGAGAAGGAGAGAGGCATGAAACAGCTGAAAGCCAAATGCTATCAAGAGAATAGTTGAGTGCTGGGTACAGAATGATGTGGATTAGGGTTGAGCAGAGAGAACTTATATTGACAGAGAACTAATGTTGGCAGTAGTAGTGGGGTAATTTTTTTAAACTCCCCGAATTTCCCCCATAAAAACAGCAGTTAGGATGGCAAAACCAAAAATGCATTGGCAACATCTACCGAAAAATGAAGTAACAAGTTACCTCCACAAACCTCAAAAGTACAAAAGGATAAAGCTAAACCACAGACTCAAGACTAGAGTAGGATCAGCAGCTGTGTGAAATGAAGCAGAGAAAAGGTAAAGAAATTTCCAGAAAACAGATTAGCAACAGGTATTCATCTCAAATGAAAGAGTCCCCAGTGAATGTGGAGAGCCTGTTGGCCAAACTGAGACACCTCACTGGAAACCGAGAGGGGCCTGTACTAGTTTCCAATTCCTGTGTGCGTATAAGGTGACCGGGTAAAACTGGCTGGGGCTGGGATGGTCTGGGTCTCATGAACTCATAATGCTGATCAACTAGATTTCTTCTAGAACAGAGTCCCACCCTGAAGAGACAGCTGCTGGGAGTAGAATCTAGATTGAGAGGATAAGAATAATAGGGCTAAGGAAGGAAAAATGGGTTAGCGAGCAGGGCTGGCTTATCTCAGAACATATACAGCCATATTTTTTCGTGCTTCATGTTAACAACATGAGAGTGAAGCTGGGGCAGTTTCCTGGTCCATTCTTACTTTGATACATGAGCAGCAAGATTGGACCATGATCACATTCCACACAAGTTACTGTTATTAAAAAGAAGGAGGAAAATGGAGAGAATGACATTCTTCCAGAAAAGAAAGAGTGCCCACAAAGCACGAAAAACTTAACCTAATATTTCAAAATGATTTTTAAAAATTACGAAAATAATACAAACTATGATCAGACAGCATCAGTAGAATTTGCAGGGGGATCCTTTGATCATTTAGGCAAAAAGACCAAGTCACTGATTAAGAAAGGGAAATCAGATTTATAAAAAAAATTTTTGAAGTCACCATTTTGTGCCAGAAGATCATGGAATAACATATTTGAATAAAATGTGAGCCAAGCATTTTATATCCAGGTACATACCAAATTTCAAATATAATGTCCTCAGAAAAACTGTATATAAAAGAAATCAGGAAACAATGTCATAAGCCTTCTCATAAACTCTACTAGAGAACAAGTTCAGATATCCAAAATGACTGAGTGATAAAGCAAGAGTGATCTATATACACTGCATATTTGTCTATAAAACTAAAAGTAAATACTGAACATAAGCAGGGCAGAATATTATGTATCGAAACATTATGGCCATAGAAGGTGTCAGGAAAAGCAGAAGAATATATCGTAAGCAAGATAACTTCATTGGTAGCTTTATAGTTACTAACTGAGAATTTTTAAATATACCTCAAATTATTATCCTGAGAATGAAAGAGAGGAAAGAAAAGAAGAGGTTACTACCTAATGTCAACATTAGTTCTTCTAGTAAACAAATAATATGCAAAGAAGGGACAGGGACTCAGGTTATTGGAAAAAAGCAGTCTGAAAGAAGTAATTGAAACAAAAATACCAATACCTAATACCAAATACCTTCCTAATGCCAAAAGATACACTCCCCAACAATGCAAAATCTAATTCTAAGCTATGTAAAAGAGAAAGATTTAAAAAATGGGTAAAGAAATACCAGGCAAATGCAAAGAAAGAGAAGGCAGAAGTCACAGTGTTGATATATGAAAAAGTCAAGGAACTTCCCTGGCAGTCCAGTGGTTAAGACTCCATGCTTCCAATACAGGGAGCATGGGTTCGATCCCTGGTCTGAAAACTAAGATCCTGCCTGCTGTAGGGGTGTGGCAGAAGAAGAGTCAAATTTAGGTCAAAAAGGTATTGAACAGAGTGCTGTGTTGAGGTGGGTAGGGGAGGGGATTCAAGAGGGAGGAGACATATGTATACTTACGATTGATTCACATTGTATGGCAGAAGAGAACAGAATATTGTAAAGCACTTATTCTCCAACTAAAAACAATTTTTTTAAAAAAGGCATTGCAAGAAGCAAAGAAGGGTATTTTATAATGTTAAGGATTATAATTCATGAAGCTATGTTGCTAATATTTTATATTCCCTTAAATATCAATTTTAATAAAGTAGGAACTATAGGAACTATGAGAAGAAATAGGAATAGTAATATAAAGGAGATACACTAGTAACCTCTCTTATCCCAAAGACATCAATCAAATGGATGAAGAGTTGATAAGGATATTACAGAAATACTATAAATATATAGTAAGCTCTGAATCCTGAGAATATATCTTCCTCTCAAGTATACTTGGAATATTCACAAAAACAGACCATGTCATAGGCAACAAACTCCAGTTAATTCAGTAGAGTATAAATAATATAAAGAGCAATCTCAAACCACAGTGCAATAAAATAAGACATTAATAACAAAGTCAGAAACCAGAAATGCCTTTGAACACCGATTAAAACTGCAGAATTTCAGGAATATAATGATAAAACTTTGACATATGGAGGATAACTAAAAAATTATCAGAAGAAAAATTATTATGGTATTAAAATCTAGAAAACAGAAAAGAGAGAAACAAAAAGGAAGAACTTAAAATTACAAGCAGAATTTAACAAATTAAAATGTAAAGTCAGTTTTATAAAAGAATCAGCAAGATATATAAATTATTGACCAAAGTAGTCAAGAAAAAGGGGAAGCAAAAACAAAGTTAGATATTTTGAGGCTGCTGCTGCTGCTTCGAAGTCACTTCAGTCGTGTCCAACTCTGTGCGACCCCATAGACGGCAGCCCACCAGGCTTCCCCGTCCCTGGGATTCTCCAGGCAAGAACGCTGGAGTGGGTTGCCATTTCCTTCTCCAATGCATGAAAATGAAAAGTGAAAGTGAAGTCGCTCAGTCGTGTCCCGACTCTTCGCGACCCCATGGACCGCAGCCTACCAGGCCTCCTCCATGGAAAATCCTCCATGGGATTTTCCAGGCAAGAGTACTGGAGTGGGGTGCCATTGCCCAAGAACTTTTGAAACCATCATGCCCTGGTTCATTTTTAACAGTTCTTCCTTTAAGTTATCTATCTTCGCTCATAGAGAGGTACTTTCAACATTTTGCTTGAAAATCTTGAAAAAACTTGAAAAACTTGAAAAAGTTCATTAGGCTTATTTCCTACTTTCCGTTTTACTGAATGTAACAGTGTTGCCAGGTTTCTGCACTATAGAACGGAGATCTTCCTTTGCCACTCCTTTATTTACTTTTGACTGTGCTGGGTCTGTCGGAGAAAGCAATGGCACCCCACTCCAGTACTCTTGCCTGGAAAATCCCATGGATGGAGGAGCCTGGTGGGCTGCAGTCCATGGGGTCGCTAAGAGTTGGACAAGACTGAGCGACTTCACTTTCACTTTTCACTTTAATGCGTTGGAGAAGGAAATGGCAACCCACTCCAGTGTTCTTGCCTGGAGAATCCCAGGGACAGGGGAGCCTGGTGGGCTACTGTCCATGGGGTCGCACAGAGTCGGACACGACTGAAGCGACTTAGCAGCAGCAGTGCTGGGTCTGTGGCTGCATGGGCTTTCTGTAGTTCCGGCACGTGGCGGCTGGGGCTGCAGTAAACGGGATTCTCATTGCTGTGCCTTCTCTTGCAGAGCACAGGCTCCAGAGTGCGTGGTCTCAGTAGGCGTGGCCCCCGAGCTCTAGAGCACAGGCTTAGTACTTGTAACACTCCGGTTTAGTTGCCCTATAGCATATGGAATCTTCCCAGACCAGGGATCAAACCACTGTGCCACCAGGGAAGCCCCTCCACTTTTAATAAGATATCTCTCTTTCCTTTAAGTTACCCCAAATTTCAAAATTTTACTAATGATCATTAAGGGTGATCTAGGCTTTCACTAGTGCTCCTTTAAGGTCATTCCAGTATCTATTCCTTGCCTGATTCCAAAACCAGTCCTGCCTTTTAGATGTTTGTACTGGCAGCACCACATTTCCAGAATCTGTATTAGCTAACTATTGCTGCACAGATTGCTACTCCAAACTTAGAAGCTTAAAACAATGAAAGTTTGCCTCTCTGTTTCTGTGGGTCAGAAACGTGGGTATGGCTTAACTTTGTGATTCTGGCTCAGCACTTCTTGTGAGGTTGCAGTCATTTCCTCGTCCAAGTTCAGTCACGAGGCTCTTGGCAGCCTCAGCTCCTCAGCATGTGAGCCTCTTTACATGTCACAGCAGCGTCCTCATGGTTTGGCTCACTTCCTCCAAAGCAAGTGAGCCAACAGTGAGAGCAAGCGAGAGCACCCACGATGACAGCTACAGTCTTCTTCTTAACCTAAGCACTTTGGACAAAATCTGTTTACTAGAAACAAGCTTCTAAATTTAGGCCTCACTCAAGGGGAGAAGAATTAATCTTTACCTCTTGAGGACAGGAGTAATAATTTGTGGACTTTACCTTTAAAACTACCATCCAAGAATAGATAGGAAAACCCCCAAAGGAGGAATATATGGGGTGACCCTAACATATTAAAGCACATTAATGCTCTGTCATTAAAGCAGTATGATACTGGTACATGGAAAAATAGACAGTGAAACAGAAAACTATTTTCCTCATTTGTGGTAGATTTTTGAAGGACAGGTAGGAATTAGTTGGTTGACTGAAGAGACACAAAGAATACAAAAGCAAAAAGGTGTGAAAAGGCTGCCATGTTCAGGGAAGTCACTGAAGTCTCTAAAGTCTTTCTGGCACTGAATATTTGAAGGGTTCACTAAGTGGCTGTCCTGTTAATTAGCTTTCTACTATCCATCTTTTGCCCTCTTTACTCACCACGATGTGGTATCATGCTGTTAAAGAGTCCCACAGAAAACATAATCATTTAGACTTGAACTTTAGTACTTAGCAACCAAGTGGATTGAAAGAAATAATCCACCAGTGTATTATAAGTAAAAAACAAAATTAAAGGAACACTTTCAAACACTAAACAGGTACTAAACAATACCCCCAAAAAAGAAACACAAAAATTCTGAAATAAAAAGTATACTATCCTTTTCACTTAAAAATGTAATAATTTTAATTACTCTCTTCTATTTCTAGCTATATTTAATGTAGTCCAGTTGCTAATTTCAGGTTAATAGTTACTCTTACTTATTACTATATATGAACCACATAGTGTATTTTTTTTTTATAATAGCCTACCTAATGGCTTCTTAAATCTGTATTCTAGACTCATTTTGCGGGGGGATAGCCTGAAGAATGAGAAGGCAATGGCAAGCCACTCCAGTATTCTTGCTTAGAAAATCCCATGGATGGAGGAGCCTGGGGGCTACAGTCCATGGGGTCGCCACGGGTCGGTTGTGACTGAGCGATTTCACTTTCACTTTTCACTTTCCTGCATTGGAAAAGGAAATGGCAACCCACTCCAGTGTTCCTGCCTGGAGAATCCCAGGGACGGCAGAGCCTGATGGGCTGCTGTCTATGGGGTCACACAGAGTCAGACACGACTGAAGTGACTTAGCAGCAGCAGCAGCAGCCTGAAGAATCTTCTTCTTTCAGCAGAATCTTCTCTTCTCTGATGGCTCTTCCTGAAGCAAGGCCCTTGTTTGAATTTCTTCTTAGGCGAGTCTTCTTAGTATTTTTCAAATGAGAAGTGTTGTCTTCAGCCAGAGCTGACTTCTGCTAGTAACACAGCAAATTTGGCCTTTAAATCAATAATATTTATTTCAAATCCTAACCAAAAAGATTAGATACTTAAGCTTAAAGTGTTTCATAGCATAATTATAAAAAGATCTTCATATCACCTATCATATCAACAGAAACAGAGCAGCACCACAAAACTAAACTCTGGAACATTTAAGAACAATATAGAGGAAAACAGTTAGTCATCTTAAGTGAGCATGTAAGAACGGAATCGAGGAAAACAGATCTTTCCATCGAAAGTATCAAGAGGTCAATTTAGTTTGGCACATTTTTACTGAGTTTGTTCTAGACCTTCATGCTGGAAATGCAAGGACAATAAAATATAGAGCCAGTGTCTTTGTTGATAAGAACTTTAAAAAAATTTTTTATAGAGGATGCTCAACCTGGGAAGGTAATTGAAATGAATGAATAATTCATTTGGAATAATTGGAATGAATGAAATTGCATTCATACTTGAAAAAACTTATTCATGATATTTGTCAATCACTATCAATTACTTGTGGTTTGCATTTCATCTTTGTTCAATTTTGTGGACTGGATTTATTTTATATCTATAATTTGGAATGTTTTGGTATCTTTTAGATTTAGAGTACTTATACAATAGATTAAGAACTCTAAAGCCGTTTTAGGTAAAAAAAATAATAATTCATACTCAATTCATGTTCTAGGACCTTTTTGGTGATGAGGAACTAATTTTATTTCCTTTAAGATTAACTTAAATTTAAGATACCTTTAGAGCATATTTTCTGTTTTAAGTCCTTGGGCCAAACGGATGATGGAGAAAATGCTGCCATAAAATCTCTGAGAAAAGAGGAATATGTACTTTCCTTCAGAAAATTTTAGAGAAGCTGGGGTGGAGGTGGTCTTTGGAGCAAGAATTTTTCAGTTAATACTTCAGAACCTACTAGGATAATACAATCTATTGGTTGGCCCCTCTGGTTGAAATAAGCTTATTCAGTTACTAGTTAAATTTTCTTCCTTTTGTAAATTTAACAGTTTTGGTTTTTCCTTCTTTTAGCATAATTCTCCATCCAGTGATGATAGTTCAGACTATAGCCTTGATTCAGAGGTCGAACATACAGAAACTTCCCACAGAAAAAGATCTGGTTTCTACAGAGATTATGACATTCCATTTTCTCAGGTATTTCTTTACTTTTATTGTAAAATATATGTATATAATATGTATATAAAATATACATAGCATAGAATTTACAGTTTTAACTATTTTTCTTTCTCTAAAAATTGAAGTAGAATTGACCTACAACACTATGTTAGTTCCAGGTACACAATGTATTATAATAATAGCATTCATTATTTCTGTACATTACAAAATGATACCATCACAAGTCTGGTTACCAGACTTTCACTTATTTCACTTAACATGATGCCCTCTAGGGTTTCATTCTTTTTTATGGTCAAGTAATATTCCATTGTATATGTGCTACATATCTTTATCCATTCATCTCTGCTGTCACCTACAGAGATATTACATTATGTTTCCCTGTGCTGTACATTTCATCCCTGCGACTCATGTATTTTACAACTGGAAGGCTCTATCTCTTAATCTCCCTGGCCTATTTCTTTTATCCGCATTCCCCTCTGGCAACCACCTGTTTGTTCGAATCTGTTTCTCTTCCGTTGTTTGCTCATTTGTTTGGTTTTTAGATTCCACATATAAGAGAAATAACACGGCATTTATCTTTCTCTGTCTGGGTCATTTCACTTAGCGTGATGCCCTGTAGGTCCATCCACGTTGTTGCACGTGGCAAGGTTTCATTCTTTCTTATGGTCGAGTAATATTCCATTGTATATGTGCCACATATCTTTATCCGGTCATCCATTAATGAACACTTAGGTCGTTTTTGTATCTTGGCCACTGTAAATAATGCAGCAGTGAACACAGGGGTGCATATATCTTTTCAAATTAATGTTTTTATTTTCTCTGGGAAAATATCCAGAAGTGGAACACTGGATCATATGATAGTTCTATTTTTTTAATATTTTGAGAAACCTTCGTACTGTTTTCTGTGGTGGCTGCACCAATTTACATTCCCACCAACAGTGTACAAGTGTTCCCTTTCCTCCACATTTTCACCAATACATGTTATTTCTTAGCTTTTTGATGATGGCCATTCTGCCAGGTGTGAGGTGATATATCCTTGTGGTTTTGATTTGCATTTCCCTGATGATTAGTGACAGTGATATTGAGCATCTTTTCATGTGTCTGTTGACCACTCATATATCTTCTTTGGAAAAACTCACTATTTTCACCATTTTAAAATAACAGTTGCTCAGTGACATTAAGTGTATTTACCGTGTTTTGCAACGATCACTTCTATCCGTTTCCAGAACATTTTTGTCATCCTAAAGAGAAGCAGTATCTGCCAAACAGTAATGCTTCATTTCTCCCCTCCCCCCTCCTGGTATCCACTATTCTTTCCATCTCTGTGAATTTGTCTGCTCTGGGCACGTCACACACTGTCCTTTTGTGTCTGACTTTTTTTACTTAACATAATTTTTTCATCTTTGTTGAAAAAAATTTTTCCATCTATGTTGTATAGTATGTATCAGAATTTCCTTATGTTTTGAAGTTGGATAATATTCCATTATAGGTATATACCACATTTTGTTTATTTATTCCTTTATTGATAGTTATTTGGATTGCTTCCACCTTTTGCCTGTTGTCTATGAATACGGGTGTATAGACATCTCTTTGAGACTCTGCTGTCAATTCTTTGGGGGTGTAGACCTAGGAGTGAAATTGCTTGATTATATGTTATTTCTGCATTTAACTTTCTGGGGAACTACCAACTGTTTCCCACAAAGGCTGCACCATTTTACATTTCTGCCAACAATGCTTGAGACTTTTCTAATTGTTCCACATCCTTGTCAAATTTGTTATTTTCTGTTTTTTGTTTGTTTTGTTTTGGATAAGAGCCTTCTTGTGCATATGTGTGCAGTCGCTAAGTTGTGTTTGACTTTTTGCAACCCCATGAACTATAGCCCACCAGGCTCCTCTGTCCATGGGATTTTTCTGGCAGGAATACTGGAGCAGGTTGCCATTTCCTCCTCCAGGGGACCTTCTCGACCCAGAGACTGAATCCTCATCTCCTGGATTTCAGGTGGATTCTTTACCACTGAGCCGCCTGGAAAGCCCAAGAGCCTTCTTAATGGGTGTGAAATGATATCTTTTGAATTGCTGCCTTTTAAAGAGAAGAATTAAGCTTTCAATTTCATTCTTTGCTTTCTGATATTAAAAAAAATATTCTATAAAACATGCTACAAATTTCAAATCTTTGAACATAAAGAATACATCATGTATTTGTTTGCTAGGGCTTCCATAACAACATACCACAGACTAGTGGCTTAAACAGCAGAAATTTACTTTTCTCACAGTCCAGAGGCTAGATCTGAGTTCAAGATTGAGGGGCTGGCAGGATTGGTTTTCTCTGAGGGCCACAAAGAAAGGATCTGTTTGGCTTTTCTCCTTGGCTTGTAGACTTGTAGACCTACTCACTGCTTTGTCCTTGTATGGTCATCCCTCTGTGCACGTGGACCCTTGGTTCCTCTGTGTGTTCAAATTTCCTCTTAGACAGAGAGCAGTCAAATTGGATCAGGACTCACCCTAACATCTTCATTGTGACTTAATCACCACTTTAAAGTCCCTTTCTCCAAACACTCACATGTTGAGGTATTGAGGGTTAGGGCTTCAATATACAAATTTTGTGCCATCTACCTTTTCAAGTGCAAATGTTATTTGATGTATCTTAAACAGAAAAAAAAGTAAAACATGATATACTTTATATCTTCCTTAAGTATATTGCATTGTATGAGCAAAACTTCAATATAAATAATTACTTTGTGCTGGAAAAATCCTGGCGCTCTCAGGAGTACTGAGGAGTATTCACGTCAGTGTGCATAAACCTCAAAATCCACAGACTTACTGGGGATTTCTAAGGTTTCCACTTTTTCCAGACTCTGGACTTCTCCTTTTGTTCCCAAAGGTTAAAAGGATAGTCAAAAGTATTGTTGAACCTGTCAGATGATTTTTCATGATGGGCCAATGCTTTCAGAGCAAAAACAGCTCCAAGTACTGCTCACTTCTGGGGATTTTCAGCTACTCCATGAATAATGGTCCAGAAATCCTTCACTAATTTGTTAGCTCTGTGATGTCTATAGTAGTTTGAAAAAAATTTTTTTTTCTGCATTTTTTTAGGAGAAGGGCTGATCTGAATTAAATTACCTAATCTGGCATTAGAAAAGAAAGTTCAGGATCATTTCCTTCACATACGCTTTAGGGTTGACTCACTGATATTAGAAAGTATATCCTAAAAATCTCATTTAATGAGATAAAAAGTAGGTACTATATGTAAGTTTTACTCTAAAAGGCAATAATAGAATATAGTATTAGCATCTAACTATGAAATTGAAATGCTTAATATGTTTTCCTTTTTCCTCATCCTTGTTCAGGGTCTCCTGTACTCTTATTTCATGTTTATAATGATAGCCTGTATTACAGAAACCAAATCTGCCCCCACAGACATTCTAGCAGGTATATAGCCTAATAATCAATAAGCAAAATGATTGGAGAAATTATATCTTTTGGTAGAATTTATAGTCTTTTTCGTTTCTTTTATCTTTAGGAGGGCTTTTAAAAATACTTGCTAGATCCTTGCTGCTGAGCACATTTTGTTCATTCCAGATGATGAACTTGTGAAGCACGAGGAGCTCTTCTTCTCTGGGGCTGCTCTGTAACCCCTCAGTCCATTTAGCACTTCCAGGAGAGCTTGGGTGGTGCCCTGATGTAAACACTAAGCACTGCAGCAGGCATGTTAGAGTCTGTCACTGCAGAAGGAGCCCTGAGATGGGAGATTTGCATCATTAGAGGGATAGGATTATTTGCAGTTGGGAAATCAAGGGAGGGATGAATTGAAAGTTTAGGGGTAATTCTGCTTGAAAAACTAGGAATTATGGAGATTATTTTTGTAAAGGCTGTGAAAAAATCAAGAGAACTGGATTATTATTAATGCTTAAAAGCTTTTGTGGAAAGCATCTAATTTCTAGAGAAAAATTCAAAGTTGCCCATTAACAGTAATCTTTAGTAATTAAGCATTGAAATATATCATTGAAAAATTAATATAATCACATTTTTAATAAAAAGAAATGTAAGTACCATTCAATGAATTAATCTTCAGCTTAATCAAAACAATTCTTTTTTTGTTTTAATAGTGGCTTTTTAAAAAATGTAAGAAACACTGCCTTTTGGCTATGATCCTAAATCCACTTCTGAATTTCTGAAGTGCTAGACTGAGAACAGTTGATAAACTTTAAAAACGTTGCTTTAAGAATGTTGGAAGTCACGGGAGGCCGGAAAGCCGGCACCTGGCACCATGTGTACTAGGGGTCCACTGGAAGGTGAAGGCCGGGGCTGACTGGGCCGGGCGTGTGCGGTGCGGGGCTGGCCGGGGCTTTGTTGCCATGGAGCGGGATGAGAATCAGCTGTCCGTGCAGCCCATTCTCAAGACCGAGGGGCTGTGTTTCCTTCATGTAAGAGAAATTAAGGAAACAATTCCATTCACCATTGCAACAAAAAGAATAAAATACTTAGGAATATATCTACCTAAAGAAACAAAGAACCTATATATATAAAACTATAAAGCACTGGTGAAAGATATCAAAGAGGGCGCTAATAGATGGAGAAATATACCGTGTTCATGGATCGGAAGAATCAATATAGTGAAAGTGAGTATACTACCCAAAGCAATCTATAGATTCAATGCAATCCCTATCAAGCTACCAATGGTATTTTTCACAGAGCTAGAACAAATAATTTCACAATTTGTATGGAAATACGAAAAACCTCGAATAGCCAAAGCAATCTTGAGAAAGAAGAATGGAACTGGAGGAATCAACCTGCCTGACCTCAGGGTCTACTACAAACCCAAGTAAAGACAGTATGGTACTGGCACAAAGACAGAAATATAGATCAACGGAACAAAATAGAAAGCCCAGAGATAAATCCACACACCTACGGACACCTTATCTTTGACAAAGGAGACAAGAACATACAATGGAGAAAGTGAAGTGAAGTTGCTCAGTCGTGTCCAACTCTTTGTGACCCCATGGACTGTAGCTTATCAGGCTTCTCTGTCCATGGGATTTTCCAGGCAAGAGTACCGGAGTGGGTTGCCATTTCCTTCTCTAGAGGATCTTCCCGACCCAGGGATCAAACCCGGGTCTCCCACATTGCAGGCAGCTGCTTTACCCTTTGAGCCACCAGGGAAGCCCAATGAAGAAAGGACAATCTCTTTAACAAGTGGTGCTGGGAAAACTGGTCAACCACTTGTAAAAGAATGAAACTAGAACACTTTATAACACCAAACACAAAAATAAACTCAAAATGGATTAAAGATCTAAATGTAAGACCAGAAACTATAAAACTCCTAGAGGAGAACATAGGCAAAACACTCTCCGACATACATCACAGCAGGATCCTCTATGACCCACCTCCCAGAATATTGGAAATAAAAGCAAAAATAAACAAATGGGACCTAATTAAACTTAAAAGCTTCTGCACAACAAAGGAAACTATAAGCAATGTGAAAAGACAGCTTTCAGAATGGGAGAAAATTATAGCAAATGAAGCAACTGACAAAGAATTAATCTCAAAAATATACAAGCAACTCCTACAGCTCAATTCCAGAAAAATAAACGACCCAATCAAAAAACGGGCCAAAGAACTAAACAGATATTTCTCCAAAGAAGGCATACAGATGGCTAACAAACACATGAAAAGATGCTCAACATCACTCATTATGAGAGAAATGCAAATCAAACCCACAATGAGGTACCATTTCACACCAGTCAGGATGGCTGCTATCCAAAAGTCTACAAGCAATAAATGCTGGAGAGGGTGTAGAGAAAAGGCAACCCTCTTACACTGTTGGTGGGAATGCAAACTAGTACAGCCACTATGGAGAACAGTGTGGAGATTCCTTCAGTTCAGTTCAGTTCAGTTCAGTTGCTCAGTCGTGTCTGACTCTTTGTGACCCCATGAATTGTGGCACGCCAGGCCTCCCTGTTCATCACCATCTCCCGGAGTTCACTCAAAATCATGTCCACTGAGTCAGTGATGCCATCCTTCCATCTCATCCTCTGTTGTCCCCTTTTCCTCCTGCCGCTAATCCCTCCCAGGGTCAGAGTCTTTTCCAATGAGTCAACTCTTTGCATGAGGTGGCCAAAATACTGGAATTTCAGCTTTAGCATCATTCCTTCCAAAGAACACCCAGGACTGATCTCCTTTAGAATGGACTGGTTGGATCTCCTTGCAGTCCAAGGGACTCTCAAGAGTCTTACCCAACTCCACAGCTCAAAAGCGTTAATTCTTCGGCGCTCAGCTTTCTTCACAGTCCAACTCTCGAATCCATACATGACCACTGGAAAAACCATAGCCTTGACTAGATGGACCTTTGTTGGCAAAGTAATGTCTCTGCTTTTCAATATGTTAACTGAAAATAGAACTGCCATACGACCCAGCAATCCCACTGCTGGGCATACACACCAAGGAAACCAGAATTGAAAGAGACACGTGTACCCCAATGTTCATCGCCGCACTGTTTATAATAGCCAGGACATGGAAGCAACCTAGATGTCCATCAGCAGAGGAATGGATAAGAAAGCTGTGGTACATATGCACAATGGAGTATTACTCAGCCATTAAAAAGATACATTTGAATCAGTTCTAATAAGATGGATGAAACTGGAGCCTATTATACAGAGTGAATTAAGCCAGAAAGAAAAACACCAATACAGTATGCTGCTAAGTTGCGTCAGTTGTGTCCAACTCTGTGCGACCCCATAGATGGCAGCCCACCAGGCTGTGCCGTCCCTGGGATTCTCCAGGCAAGAACACTGGAGTGGGTTTCCATTTCCTTCTCCAATGCATGAAAATGAAAAGTGAAAGTAAAGTCGCTCAGTCGTGTCTGACTCTTCGCGACCCCATGGACTGTAGCCCACCAGGCTCCTCTGTCCATGGGATTTTCCAGGCAAGAGTACTGGAGTATACTAACACATATACATGGAATTTAGAAAGATGGTAACGATAACCCTGTATGCGAGACAGCAAAAGAGACACAGATATATAGAACAGTCTTATGGACTCTGTGGGAGAGGGCGAGGGTGGGATGATTTGGGAGAATGGCATTGAAACATATATAATATCATATGTGAGACGAATCGCCAGTCCAGGTTTGATGCCTGGTGCTGATGGCTGGTGCACTGGGATAACCCAGAGGGATGGGATGGGGAGGGAGGAGGGAAGGGGGTTCAGGATGGGGAGCATGTGTACACCTGTGGTGGATTCATGTTGACGTATGGCAAAACCAATACAATATTGTAAAGTAATTAGCCTCCAATTAAAATAAATAAATTAAAAAATAAATTTATATTAAAAAAAGAATGTTGGAAGTCTAATACAATGTCTTCAAAATTCAAAATCGATGTTAATTGATTTTCTTGATGCTTCAGTTAGTATTTACTTTTTCTCTATTTTATAATTACTAGAAAGGACTTAATATTTCTCTGTATTTTATTAAAAATGCAGTCTCATGTTGGTATTCTGCCAGGGTAGTGTTTTATATCACATTTAAAATGTACTAAACTGAAAATGAGTCATGGTCTGACTTTTTCTAGATCCTCAAGTTGTAATTATGTGCAATTTTTTTCTTGCTTTCTTATAAAAAAATTGACAAGATATGATAGAAGTAATGAAAATATTTCGGTGAATAGAGAAGTACTTGCATACTATCACTAAATAAACTTCTAGGACTACAATGTATTTTTTATTTTTACATGCTTTAGTAAAAAGCAATAAAATTCATAATGGATAAATGCAATTAATAGTTTCTAATGAGCAATTTATTCATTAGATATTTTTCATTATTAGGGACATCTGTATTTTTTTCCTATTAAATCTCATGTACAAGCGTTTTCTTTTTACAAATTTGACCTTACATAATTTTTATTAAATATAATATGCTTAAACATGTCATTTGGGAATTTTTCAATCTTAAGGAGACTCTGCATATTTTCTACCCTTTCTCCAAGCTATTTTACTATTTTTTTTTTCTATTTTCAAAAAGACCTCTTTGGGTTTTTGGAGAAGGAATTCGTGTATGTTGATACGGATTTTAAAGTACTCTTGTGGATACAAATATTGAGGTATGGAGCATGAGAAATGTAAGACATGGGCATGGAAAACAAAGTGAACAAGACACACTCACCAGCAAGGTTTTATGAACATTACAGTGTTTAATAACATCAGAGTAGCATTTAGCTTTTTAAACTTAGTTTTAAATAGTTCCATAGATAAATTCTAACCACAAGACAGAACAACTCTTTTCCCTTTTTTCTCCCAGCTTTCTGGGGATGGAGGGGTGGGGGAAGATGTCCTGTGTTACGATCAACTCCTCTATATGTAACTGAAAAATCCTGACAATGGTTATTCATTTTCACTTAGCATGGACATATATCAGGAAGCTACATGGCATCAAAGAAGAGTCAACATAACAGAAAATTTAAAAGTAAAGACTATGATGAGTACAGTACCTACAGTGATGACAACTTTGGTAGCTACAGTCAGGAAACAGAGGAAGATTTTGCCAGTCAGCTGAAACAATACAGGCAAGCTAAAGAAACCTCAAATACTTCTTTAGGATCATCTTTTTCTAAAGAACCAGGGAAAAAACAAAGATTGAAAGGAATTCAGCAAGGTAAGTTTGAAATTGTCTGGTTTTGACTATGAAAACTTTATTAAGATAAACAGGTAGCTATGGAATAAAAACTTAAATTTCTTAGCCCTTTGTAATGGTCAGTTTATTCCTGTGGTTCCTGAATTTGTTTTTCTTTATTTGGTAGACCTTGAGGACAAAAATCTATAGATATTTCAATCTGCATGATATCTTAAAATTTGCATTTAATAGATTTCCTAATATTTTTAAAGTATATAAAATGTAGAACAACTTTCCTGTTATGTCTTTTCCCCTCTCTTCTATATGGTATCAGTATACCGAAAAAAAAATTACCTACACTTTTCAACAGTTACCTTGTGTTACTTTATATTTTAGACCCTATAAAGACAGAATCCTAGAAAGCTATTCTTTTATTAGAGTTTAAAATATAGTGATCCTCTTTGCTGTTTAAATATACTCAAGACTATAGACTTTTTAAAGAATATATGTATTTTATTGAAATATAGTTGACTTAAAATGTTGCAGGTACACAGCAAGATAATTCAGTTATACAAATACACAAATACGATTTTTGAAATTATTTTTCAGCATAGGTTATTACAAGATACTGATTATAGTTTCCTATGCTATACAGTAAACCTAAATAAATGCTAGAAATCTAGCATTCTACTCATACTAAGCCAAACAAGTGAAATCAAAATGTCATAATTTTTTTGTTATGTAAAAATTCATAATTTTCTAAACTATATGTATTATACATGTTTATACATATGTATGCAAAAGCTTTTCTACTATACTTGATAAAGGCTTGAGAAAGAACGTCAAAAAATAAAAATAAAAAAGAAGAGCTCAAGAAATTGGAAAACATACACTAAATGAAATGGGGGCACTGAATATGAAATACAAAAAGTGAAACAAACTAGATAAAAATAAAAGATCATCATATAGTCCAGTTTAGTCAGTTCTGTCACTCAGTTGTGTCCAACTCTTTGCGACCCCAAAGAGGAGGACTGCAGCATGCCAGGCCTCCCTGTCCATCACCAACTCCCAGAACCTACTCAAACTCATGGGTGATGCCATCCAGCCATCTCATCTTCTGTCATCCCCTTCTCCTCCCACCTTCAGTCTTTCTGATCATCATGGTCTTTTCCAATGAGTTGGTTCTTCGCATCAGGTGGCCAAAGTATTGGAGTTTCAGCTTCACCATCAGTCCTTCCAATGAGTATTCAGGACGGACTTCCTTTAGGATTGACTGGTTGGATTGCCTTGTAGTCCAAGGGACTCTCAAGAGTCTTCTCCAACACCACAGTTCAGAAGCATCATTTTTAAACACAACTGCTCATTAGAAACTTATCTGGAGCTCTGGAGAAAAAAAGCAATACCTGAGCATTTGTATTTTTCAAAAAGTTTCAAGATAACTCTGATATGCATCTGGAATTTAAAAAGTGATTACAGGTCTTTTTGTTAGATCCTAGTTTGGGTGATATGGAGTTCTATTATTTTTCTGTTGACCAATCATGATATAATGGTATTAAGTGAGTAACAGTTACATAATCACAAGAGTAAAAGATGTTTATCAGTTTTCACAATCAATAGCCATACAAAAAATAAAAGAATTACAATTGCAAGCCATAATGGGAACAATGGAAACATAATGGATTAACTTAGGGGAGTCAAGCAGAGTGGTGTAGTAAATGGAAGTGCATACATGCATATGTTTTCATCCACCCAACCAAGGACTATACACATTTTTCTGAATCAGAAATAACAACAAAACCTAAAGAAATTTTTGGAATGATAACCTATTCATCTGTTATATTGAGGTACATCATCCCTGGGAAAACCAGGACAAGTTTCCATAGAAATTATGGATCACATAAGGGTCAAATTAGCCTTAAAAATTGTCTAGTTAGCATGTCTGCTTCAAGAAAACTGGTGCAAGATGAGGCTGAGGTGAAGTGGTGAAACCCAAACCCTACATAACTTTTTTTTTTAAATTTTTAAAAAAATTTTAAAATGTAAATTTAAAATTTTATTTATTTTTATTTTATTTTTTTAAAATATAAATTTATTTATTTTAATTGGAGGCTAATTACTTTACAATATTGTATTGGATTTGCCATACATCAACATGAATCCGCCACGGGTGCACACGTGTTCCCCATCCTGAACCCCCCTCCCACCTCTCTCCCCATCCCATCCCTCTGGGTCATCCCAGTGCACCAGCCCTGAGCATCCTGTATCATGCATCGAACCTGGACTGGTGATTCATTTCACATCTTTTAATTAGCACTGAAAAAAAGAATCCATTATGAGTAAATTTGGTTATTTTTATGGCTTTATTTTTTCTTGATTTCCTAGCAAAATTCCTTTGAAAAATGTGAACCAAGGCTTTGTTGAACTAAAGAGAAAGGAATTTGTCGATACATGTGCTGTTGTAATTAGCACGTTTGTTCTGGAGTCAGACATAGTGGTGTTGGGGATCATTCCACTTGGGGAATAAAGGGAATGTGGAGTCCTTGTTCATCCCTTCCTACCTGGGGTTTTTCCTTTCAGACTCTTTCTTTTTGTTCTGTTAATGAATTGACTATTGTGATTTATTCTGAATTTCATTTTTCCCCCCAGAATTATGAAAGTAATATATGGACAAATGCAGAAAACTTTTTCTATGTGTAAAAAATGATAACACATAAAGCAAAGACCAAAGATAAAAACAATTTGAATCTCTACACTCAGGGACAATTACTATTAATATTTTTGGCAAACATTCTTCTAGAATTTTTGAGAATTATTTTTAACAAAAAACTATACACTGTTAAAACTCATTTTTTTTCTCTCTAACTGTGAATTGTATTTCTGTCATTCTTACATTAATGAGTAGATTCTAATGCCTACATTCTAATAGATGCACCATAATTTATCTATTAAATTGCTAAATTTGTTTGTTAGTAATTATTTGAGATTTAAGTTGCATCCATTTTTTAAAAATTCTGTGATTAACCCTGCATATTTATACATATCTCATCTTGGCAAACTTTTTTCCTAATAATAAATGCTGAAATGTAGAATTGAGTCAAAAGGCATAGGCACATTTGAAGATTTTTGACCCATATACCAAGCTGATATTCAAAAAAGTATTATAGCAATTTATAACACTTCTGCCAGTGTGCAAAAATGCCAGTTTCTCCAAATCCCTACTACCGTTATTCTTTGAGGTGAAAATTGGTATGTTACATTTTAATTTCTTTTAATGAAGTGAAACTTTTTTTCATGCATTTATTGGCTGTTTTATAGATTTAAGATCATTGCAAAACTTAATAGTTCAATATGACTTTGGTAAGATGAGAAATCACTTTGTATTCTAACTTACTACCCTAATATATAATTTTTATAATTTAAGTATTTTTATAATTTAAGTATAATTTAAGATACTTTTAAACATCAAGTTTTTCAAAAGTAAAAGACAAGTATGAATTTTGCTTGGCAATATATGTGATATCCAGAATTATCAATAGAAACAATTTGCTAGAAATTAATCACTAATAATATTTCATTGTCTTCCTTAGAGAGGAATGTAATATTTAATTCTCTTAAAAAACAGAAAACCTCCTTAATTGTGTATTCTAAGGAGCAATGAGAAGGATAAAACTAGATTTGACTTCTCCAGCCATGTGTATCCTTGTTCCTTGCCTTCCTTATGTTGCTAACATCACTTGAGAAACAAAACAATAAGAAGCAGTACCTTAAAGTAAAATGTAAAGATGGAATTAGTTTTTTCATTGAATCTAGAGGGAAAAAAGAATGCACTGTACATTGTAGACTATTTAAAATATGCTATTCTCTGTAAACTAGTAGGTTGGTGTGCTGTTTTATTTATAATGTCTAGAGTACATTTTAACTTTTGTAGGTACTGAGCAGAGGGTTAAAAGTTTTAATGTTGCTCGTGGACGAGGTTTGCTGAAAAAAATCAAACGCAAAGACCGTGGCGGAAGGGTCAACAAAGGGCCAAATGTGTTTTCAGGAACTGATGACTATCATGAGGTAATGAGAATTTATATATATTGAGGATTCTACCTTTTAACTTACTTGGCTGCAAATAAAGCATTGTGATTTTAATGCTACTTTCCTAGTAAGTGAAAAATTTCTAGTGCAGATCAAATGAATATAGATGAATTTCCAAATAAAAGTTTTGTTTTACTTAGTTACGATGCTAGTATACAGGTGCACGTTTAGGTGGCATTGAAATAAAACTGCTAAACTCGAGAGCACTTCAAAATAAAACTGATACGTCTGAAAGCAAACATTTTTGTTCTGTAGGTTCTCTGTTGCACTTTTCCTTCCTAGGGGTCATCTTCCCTAGATGGAAATGGCAGTAAAATGCTTGGTAGCTCAATACGTGGCAGGACCAAGAAGGGAGACAGTGGTAAATTCACTTACTTACTAGGATTGAAATCCTTGAAAGAGAAGAAAGGAGGTATTAATGTTTGGAAGGGTCAATTTATGAACCATGTGTATAGTAGAGACTGAATAAATGTATGTTGAATTGAACTGAACTCTGAACAAATACATTTCAACCTTGTAGTGATTTTCTAGATTAGAGTGATCCAGTTTCTGTATTCTGCCATTGTTCCAGTAAGATTTGATTGAATTATGCAGATCAAGGGTGGGTTATCAATAGCTGTAACCCTGATTGATAGAAAAGGGATAGTAACATTGTAATTGGAAAATGCTCAGTTTTCTAATCTCTGGGTTTAAAGATAACAGGCAAAGATTTTTTAATATACTCCTTAGTATACTGTTTAGGGAGTTGCTAGCAAGTATGACCTTAAAACAAAGTTTAGGACCAAATAAATGTGTGAAACCCAGCACATACTACTCTACTCCTGGTGATTCTTAGTCAACATGAACTTTAAAGGCTCTGAGCAGGTTAGGCAGAAAGAAGTCTGTATGACTTTGTTCAACCCATCATTTCTAAAATTTACTTCACCATGAACTTTTTTTTCCCCGCACACCTACAAACATTCACTCTTAACTCACTATTCTGTGGAATAACAGCTTTGCGAATAAGCTTAGAATTTCTGGGAAACTAACCTGCCTCCCCATCTTTCTAGGCAGCTGTGGTGTCTAGGATGTGCTGCTTTCTCTAGACCAAATCCATGTGAATACTTTCTGAGTAAACCTTCTCCTACATTCAGTACTTATACCCCATACATGAAAAAATGTTAGCTTCCAAGAAAGTATGGTTTTGAGGGAGTTACTGCCTATCTCTGAGCTTCAGTTTGCTTAACCTGTTGTATTAGAGTACAGTATTAAATTAACTCTAATGGCCCCTTCAAGCACTAACATTTTAGATGTTTCCAGATCTAGCTCGCAACTAAAAAATTTCTTAATCTTGTAGTAGAAAATCAGAATAAATTCTTTCTTGTGCATTTATCAGATTTAGGACATTTTTCCTTTCCTGAAGAATCTGCCTGTCAAGCAGGAGACGCGGGTACTGTCCCTGGGTTGGGAAGATCCCTGGAGAAGGAAATGGCAACCCACTCCAGTATTCTTGCCTGGAATATCCCATGGACAGGGGAGCCTAGCTCACTATAATCCATAGGTCACAAAGAGTCAAACATGATTGAGCGACTAAAGGGGTTCCCAGTTGCTGCTACTGGTAAAGAACCCACCTGCCAGTGCAGGTAGACATAAGAGACATGGGTTTGACCCCTGGGTTGGGAAGATCCCTGAAGGAGGGTGCAGCAACCCACTCCAGGATACTTGCCTGGAGAATCCCATGGACAGAGGAGCCTGATGGGCTACATAGTACACCTTGGTGCATTTTTTAGTGGGTTTTACTGGGGGGGGGGTCATTACCTAATATTTTTACTTTTTGATTTCAGAGTTATATTCCTCAAGTTGGCTTTTTGACTTCTCATGGTGCACTCTTTGGCTGCCTATTTATTACAGCCACAATCCTTGTGGAGAAGGCATATATGAACTGGTCATTTATATCTACTTGTTCTAAGTGAGCCTAGAAATAGAAAATGTTTCTAAAAAAAGTTTTAGTTCAGTTCAGTAGCTCAGTCACGTTTGACTCTTTGCGACCCCACTGCAGCACGCCAGGATTCCCTGTCCATCATCAACTCCTGGAGCTTGCTCAAACTCATGTCCATCAGTTGGTGATGGCATCCAACCATCTCCTCCTCTGTCATCTCCTTTTCCTCCTACCTTCAATCTTTCCCAGCATCAGTGTCTTTTCAAATGAGTCAGTTCTTCACATCAGGTGGCCAAAATATTGGGACTTTAAGCTTCAGCATCTGTCCTTCCAATGATTATTCAGGACTACTTTCCTTGAGGATTGACTGGTTGGATCTCCTTTCTGTCATTGGGACTCTAAAGAGTCTTCTCTAACACCACAGTTCAAAAGCATCAATTCTTCGGCACTCAGCTTTCTTTATGGTCCAAATCTTTCTTTGTGGTCCAAATCTTTCTTTATGGTCCAAATCTTTCTTTATGGTCCACATCCATACATGACTACTGGAAAAACCATAGCTTTGGCTAGACAGACCTTTGTCGGCAAAGCAAGGTCTCTGCTTTTTAATATGCTGTCTAGGTTGGTCATCGGAGAAGGCAATGGCACCCCATTCCAGTACTCTTGCCTGGCAAATCCCATGGACTGAGGAGCCTGGTGGGCTGCAGTCCATGGGGTCGCTAAGAGTCAGACACAAATGAGCGACTTGACTTTCACTTTTCACTTTCATGTATTGGAGAAGGAAGTGGCAACTCACTCCAGTGTTCTTGCCTGGAGAATCCCAGGGACAGGGGAGCCTGGTGGGCTGCCGTCTATGGGGTCACACAGAGTCGGACACGACTGAAGTGACTTAGCAGCAGCAGCAGCAGGTTGGTCATAGCTTTCTTCAAGGAGCAAGCGTCCTTTAATTTCATGGCTGCAGTCACCATCTGCAGTGATTTTGGGCACCCCCCAAAAATAAAGTCTGTCACTATTTCCATTGTTTCCCCATCTGTTTGCCATGAAGTGATGGGACCGGATGCCACGATCTTCGTTTTTTGAATGTTGAGTTTTAAGCCAACTTTTCACTCTCCTCTTTCACTTTCATCAAGAGACTCTTTAGTTCCTTTTCTCTTTCTGCCATAAGGGTGGTGTCATCTGCATACCTGAGGTTATTGATATTCCAGGTTATTGATATTCCTCCTGACAATCTTGATTCCAGCTTGTGCTTCATCCAGCCCAGTGTTTCGAATGATGTACTCTACATAGAAGTTAAATAAGCAAGGTGACAATATACAGCCTTGACATACTCCTTTGCCAATTTGGAACCAGTCTATTGTTCCATGTCTGGTTCTAACTGTTGCTTCTTGACCTGTTATACAGATTTCTCAGGAGGCAGGTAAGGTGGTCCAGCATCCCCATCTCTTTAAGAATTTTCCAGTTTGTTGTGATCCACATAGTCAAAGGTTTTGGCATAGTCAGTAAAACAGAGGTAGATGTTTTCCTGGAACGCTCTAGTTTTTTTGATGATCCAACTGATGTTGACAATTTGATCTCTGGTTTCTTTGTCTTTTCTAAATGCAGGTTAAACATGTGGAAGTTCATGGTTCACATACTGTTGAAGCATGGCTTGTAGAATTTTGAGCATTACTTTGCTAGTGTATGAGATGAGTGTAATTGTGTGGTAGTTTGAACATTTTTGGCATTACCCTTCTTTGGGATTGGAATGAAAACTGACCTTTCCAGTCCTGTGGCCACTGCTGAGTTTTCCAAATTTGCTGGCATATTGAGGGCAGCGCTTTCACAGCTTCATCTTTTAGGATTTGAAATAGCTCAACTGGAATTCCATCACCTCCACTAGCTTTGTTCGTAGTGATGCTTCCTTAGGCCCACTTGACTTCACATACCAGGATGTCTGGCTCTAGGTGAGTGATCACACCATCATGGTTATCTGGGTCATAAAGATCTTTTTGTATAGTTCTTCTGTGTATTCTTGCCGCCTCTTCTTCATATCTTCTGCTTCTGTTAGGTCCATACTGTTTCTCACCTTTATTGTGCTCATCTTTACATGAAATGTTCCCTTGGTATCTCTAATTTTCTTGAAGAGATCTCTAGTCTTTCCCATTCCATTATTTTCCTCTATTTCTTTGCATTGATCACTGAGGAAGGCCTTACCACTCCTTGCTATTCTTTGGAACTCTGCATTCAGATGGGTATATCTCTTCTTTTCTCCTTTGCCTTTAGCTTCTCTTCTTTTCTCAGGTATTTGTAAGACCTCCTCAGACAACCATTTTGCCTTTTTGATTTCTTTTTCTTGGGGATGGTCTTGATCACTGCCTCCTGTACAGTGTCACGAACCTCTGTCCATAGTTCTTCAGGCACTCTGTCTATCAGATCTAATACCTTGAATCTATTTTTCACTTCCACTGTATAATCATAAGGGATTTGATTTAGGTCATATCTGAATGGTATAGTGGTTTTCCTTACTTTCTTCAATTAAAGTCTGAATTTGACAATAAGGAGTTCATGATCTGAGCCACAGTCAGCTCCTGGTCTTGTTTTTGCTGACTGTATAGAGTTTCTCCATCTTTGGCTGCAAAGAATATAATCAGTCTGATTTCAGTATTGACCATCTGGTGATGTCCGTGTATAGCGTCTTCTCTTATTTGTTGGAAGAGGGTGTTTGCTATGACCACTGTGTTGTCTTGGCAAAACTGTTTGCCTTTGCCCTGCTTCATTTTGTACTCTAAGGCCAAACTTGCCTGTTACTCCAGGTATCTCTTAACTTCCTGCTTTTGCATTCCAGTCCCCTATGATGAAAAGGACAGCTTTTTTTTTGGTGTAAGTTCTAGAAGGTCTTGTAGGTCTTCATAGAACCATTCAACTTCAGCTTCTTCAGCATTAGTCGTTGGGGCATAGGCTTGGATTACTGTGAGATTGAATGGTTTACCTTGGAAACGAACAGAGATAATTCTGTCATTTTTGAGATTGCATCCAAGTACTGCATTTCAGACTCTTTCGTTGACTACAAGGGCTACTCCATTTCTTCTAAGGGATCTTTGGCCACAGTTGTAGTTATAATGGTCATCTCAATTAAATTCACCCATTCCAGTTCATTTTAGTTCACTGATTCCTAAAATGTCAATGTTCACCCTTGCCATCTCCTGTTTAACCACTTCCAATTTGCCTTGATTCATGGACCTAACATTCCAGGTTCCTATGCAGTGTTGTTCTTTACAGAATCAGACTTTACTTTAATCACCAGTCACATCCACAAATGGCCATTGTTTTGCTTTGGCTCTGTTGCCTCATTTTTTCTGAAGTTATTTCTCCACTTTTCTCCAGGAGCATGTTGGGCACCTACTTACCTGGTGAGTTCATCTTTCAGTGTCATATCTTTTTGTCTTTTCATACTGTTCATGGGGTTTTCAAGCAAGAATTCTGAAATAGTTTGCCATTCCCTCCTCCAGTGGACCACGTTTTGACAGAACTCTCCACCATGACCCATCCATCTTGGGAGGCCCTACACGGCATGGCTTATAGTTTCATTGCGTTAGACAAGGCTGTGGTCCATGTGATCAGTTTGATTAGTTTCTGTGATTGTGATTTTCATTCTATCTGCCCCCTGATGGATAAGGATAAGAGGCTTATGGAAGCTTCCCATGGAAATAGAAAATGTTTGTAAATAAAATTTATGTGGGTTTAAGACATTTATTTCTGCTTTATTGACTATGCCAAAGCCTTTGACTGTGTGGATCACAATAAACTGTGGAAAATTCTGAAAGAGATGGGAATACCAGACCACCTGACCTGCCTCTTAAGAAACCTATATGCAGGTCAGGAAGCAGCAGCTAGAACTGGACATGGAGCAATGGACTGGTTCCACATAGGAAAAGGAGTACGTCAAGGCTGTATATTGTCACCCTGCTTATTTAACGTATATGCAGAGTACATCCTGAGAAATGCTGGGCTGGAAGAAGCACAAGCTGGAGTCAAGATTGCTGGAAGAAATATCAATAACCTCAGATATGCAGATGACACCACCCTTATGGCAGAAAACAAAGAACTAAAGAGCCTCTTAATGAAAGTGAAAGAGGAGAGTGAAAAAGTTGGCCTAAAGCTCAACATTCAGAAACCTAAGATCATGGCATCTGGTTCCATCACTTCATAGCAAATAGATGGGGAAACAGTGGAAACAGTGGTTGACTTTATGTTTTTGGGCTCCAAAATCACTGCAGATGGTGATTGCAGCCATGAAATTAAAAGACACTTACTCCTTGGAAAGAAAGTTATGACCAACCTAGACAGCATATTAAAAAGTAGAGACATTACTTTGTCAACAAAGGTCAGTCTAGTCAAGGCTATGGTTTTTCCAGTAGTCATATGTGGATGTGAGAGTTGGACTATAAAGAAGCTGAGTGCTGAAGAATCAATGCTTTAGACTGTGGTGTTGGAGAAGACTCTTGAGAGTCCTTTGGACTGCAAGGAGATCCAACCAATCCATCCTAAAGGAGATCAATCCTGGGTGTTCATTGAAAGGACTGAAACTCCAATATTTTGGCCACCTGATGTGGAGAGCTGACTCATTTGAAAAGACCCTGAGGCTGGGAAAGACTGAAGGCAGGAAGAGAAGGGGACGACAGAGGATGAGATGGTTGGATGGCATTACCGACTCAATGGATATGGGTTTGGATGGACTCCGGGAGTTGGTGATGGACAGGGAGGCCTGGCGTGCTGTGGTTCATGGGGTCACAAAGAGTCAGACACGGCTGAGCGACTGAATTGAACTGAAGACATTTAAAATAATCCTATTGGAGTAGAGTATAATCAGTTTCTTTGCATTTTCATGGGATACACACGTGTGTGTATATGTGTATATATATGTATATATGTGTATATGTGTGTATCTATATATACTTTTTAAAAAGAAACTCAAAGATTATGTTTTCCTGGTATTCTGATACTTTTTTTTCCCCCCAGACATCTGGTGAATTATATCATTCATCAGTTGTGAGCTCTGAGGATCAGATTTAACTTTACCTATCTATTGCCTCAGGCGTTTGCTGTGAGAGATTTCAGTAGATTGTGCTTTGTTCTCCATAGTCTAGCAAATTGAGGAAAAAGGGAAAACTGATATCAATTCAGAAAAGTAAATAGTTATGAACCTCCTACAGTGTGCAAGGCACTGTGCCTGCTAGGAGCTTGAAAAGCAGTGCTCTTTTATAGAGCTCATAATTTGTTGTTAGTCAGCCTTCTTGTACTTGCAGCAAAAGTTGAATAGGGGCCTGAGGAGAACTAAGGAAAGCAAGTAGGGCTGTGAGATTTCCTATCATATACTGCTGCTGCTGCTAAGTCACTTCAGTCGTGTCCGACTCTGTGTGACCCCATGGACGGTAGCCCACCAGGCTCCCCTGTCCCTGGGATTCTCCAGGCAAGAACACTGGAGTGGGTTGCCATTTCCTTCTCCAATGCATGAAAGTGAAAGTGAAAGTGAACTCGCTCAGTCGTGTCCGACTCCTAGCTACCCCATGGACTGCAGCCTGCCAGGCTCTTCCTTCCATGGGATTTGCCAGGCAAGAGTACTGGAGTGGGTTGCCATTGCCTTCTCTGTATCATATACTAGTTTTTCTTAATTTTCTTAAATTTAAAAGTTAAAGGTAATATATCCTCAATTTTTTTCCCTAAAGAAAATACAAAATAACCACACGCACAAGCAATCTATAACTCTGTAGAAATTCATCTAGAGATACACACTCTTAAAGGTAGGGGTATATTCTTTTAGTTGTTTTTTTCTTTGTCTTTATTATTATAAACTCGGATCACTTTTTCACTTGGTAAGGTATTGTGAACATTTTGTGTCCCCAGATTGTCTTTCCATCTCATGATTTTTTAAATGACTTTATAATATTCTAAATGTACCATAATGTGTTTTATTTGTGTTCTAGTTTTAGATGTGTAGAGTATTTCCTGCTTTTGTTTGTTTTACTTGTAAATAATTCTGCAATGGTTATTTTTGTGGATAAATCTTCATGTGCCTTCCTGGTAATTCCTTCAGAATTTCATGCTGAAAAGTACAAATTTTGTGTCAAACAATATCGGTATTTTAAGTTTTCAACCAACTATACATGAAAGTGCATATTTTATTGTGTCTTTGCCAAAACTGAGTATTATTATTAAGTTTAAAGTTCTCACAATTTTATTTTGAAAAATGTAGTTAGATGTCTTCATTAAATTAGAGACAGGGTTGTTTGCAACTACCAGTACCAGTAAGCAGTTTTCCAAAAGCATGCTTTCATGCATCGCCTCTCTCCAGATAAATAAATAGCATCATAATGTTCAGTCTTCACCACTTTTAATGATCAGTGTGTACTGCTTTCTAGATCCATTTCAGTATGAATTTTAATGTCTTTTTAAATACTTCATATGTTTTATTTAAGTAAATTTTTTTCTTGCAGTATAGTAAACCAGGGAAAAAATGGAAGATTATGACTCAGGAATTTATTAATCAACATACAGTGGAACATAAAGGAAAACAAATCTGCAAATACTTTCTGGAAGGGAGATGTATTAAGGTAAATTTATAGGGGTATCATAAATCATTTTAACTTCTGAAACAATCTTTAAAACTTAAGGTCATTTTAGGGGGTAGTGAGTGTTTTCTCATATAGTTGGAATAAAACTAGTTCTTCAAAATGGATCTTGCATTGAATACTGTATAATTCATATAATTATATTCTGGGACAATAATATAGCTTGTTGAAATCAGATTTTATTTTACTGACACATGATGCTATGTGGCACGTACTGCTCAAATTGGCTTACTAATATTAAATGTTTTCATGTTTACAATGATGCAGTAAAGTTCAGTTACTGTTATTATTCTCATTTTAATCATGGTCAAACCAAGAGGTTAAATGAGTCCCCAGGGTAGCTCAGCCAGACATGGTGAGTGCTGGAGCCAAGCAGTGTCCTCTGAGGTCATGTTCACTGTTCTGCCTCTCTGCCCAAAGCCACCTCCACTATCCTGGGCAAGAATTCTAAGGGATTGTTTGAATTACTGAGCTCATTATTTAAAGATTGGAGATATGACCATGGTTCTACCATGAAACACCACAGAGAAAATTCAACTCAATGGTTTCTTTTTTTTTTTTCTTCTTTTTTTGTGAACAGGGAGATCAATGTAAATTTGATCATGATGCAGAGTTGGAGAAGAGGAAAGAGATCTGCAAATTTTATTTACAAGGGTATTGTACCAAAGGAGAGAACTGCATTTATATGCATAATATCCTTTATTAAAAATGTTAACCAAAATATTGCAGTTTTCTAGTGTCATTGAGGCTTTAAAAATCTTAAGTACAATCTGGAAAGCCTAGTTTGGTTTTATTTATTTATTTATTTTATTTTTTAACTTTACAATATTGTATTGGTTTTGCCATATATCAACATGAATCTGCCACAGGTATACATGTGTTCCCCATCCTGAACCCTCCTCCCTCCTCCCTCCCCGTACCATCCCTCTGGGTCATCCCAGTGCACCAGCCCCAAGCATCCAGTATCGTGCATCGAACCTGGACTGGCGACTCATTTCATATATGATATTATACATGTTTCAATGCCATTCTCCCAAATCATCCCACCTCTCCCTCTCCCACAGAGTCCAAAAGGCTGTTCTATACATCTGTGTCTCTTGCTGTCTTGTATACAGGGTTATTGTTACCATCTTTCTAAATTCCATATATATGCGTTAGTATACTGTATTGGTGTTTTTCTTTCTGGCTTACTTCACTCTGTATAATAGGCTCCAGTTTCATCCACCTCATTAGAACTGATTCAAATGTATTCTTTTTAATGGCTGAGTAATACTCCATTGTGTACATGTACCACAGCTTTCTTATCCATTCATCTGCCGACGGACATCTAGGTTGCTTCCATGTCCTGGCTATTATAAACAGTGCTGCGATGAACATTGGGGTACACGTGTCTCTTTCAATTCTGGTTTCCTCAGTGTGTATGCCCAGCAGTGGAATTGCTGGGTCATAAGGCAGTTCTATTTCCATTTTTTAAGGAATCTCCACACTGTTCTCCATAGTGGCTGTACTAGTTTGCATTCCTACCAACAGTGTAAGAGGGTTCCCTTTTCTCCACAGCCTCTCCAGCATTTATTGCTTGTAGACTTTGGATCATAGCCATTCTGACTGGCATGAAATGGTACCTCATAGTGGTTTTGATTTGCATTTCTCTGATAATGAGTGATGTTGAGCATCTTTTCATGTGTTTGTTAGCTATCTGTATGTCTTCTTTGGAGAAATGTCTATTTAGTTCTTTGACCCATTTTTTGATTGAGTCATTTATTTTTCTGGAATTGAGCTGTAGGAGTTGCTTGTATATTTTTGAGATTAGTTGTTTGTCAGTTGCTTCATTTGCTATTATTTTCTCCCATTCTGAAGGCTGTCTTTTCACCTTGCTTATAGTTTCCTTTGTTGTGCAGAAGCTTTTAAGTTTAATTAGGTCCCATTTGTTTATTTTTGCTTTTATTTCCAATATTCTGGGAGGTGGGTCATAGAGGATCCTGCTGTGATATATGTCGGAGAGTGTTTTACCTATGTTCTCCTCTAGGAGTTTTATAGTTTCTGGTCTTACATTTAGATCTTTAATCCATTTTGAGTTTATTTTTGTGTATGGTGTTAGACCTAGTTTGGTTTTAAATTTAAAATAACACATTATGTAAACCAGATCTCTTCAGCCTTTGCACTTCAGAAGGTCAACTGAGTTTTTTTCTTTAGGGAAATGAAATAACTTCCCTTTGGAAAAAAAAATCTGAAATAAACATACTTTAAATAATATTTATAAGTATTTCAAGAGGCTGTGCTTTCTGAAGGAGTTGGCAACATATTTATTCTGTGAATTATTATTTAGTTGCGTTCATAAGTAATAAATTATCATTATTGGAAATTATGAAATTCAAGTATTGTCAAATCTTACCACCTAATGATAAGCACTACCCTGTATATTCTTCCCTACTTCTGATACATTTAAATTGTATTCCTGCCTCTACCCATGTGGCATTTCACTGTATATGGTCCATATATATATATATATATGATTCGTGTTGATGTATGAAAACCAATTTGTAAAGCAGTTATCCTTCAGTTAAAAATAATTTAAATATATATATATATATATATATATATATATATATGAAACATTTCCTTCGGTAAAGACCTTATTATTTCCCAAATGGTTAGTTCATTGTCTCCTCTTCACAGATTTAAAAGGTCACCTGCCCATATTCTAAGTTTTCAGCGAACATAGTTCTGTTTCTGTACTATACCATTATACCTTGTGCTATCTGACCATTCTGCTCTGTAATAGTATGTTTGATACTTACTAAGGGCAAATACTCCTTTTGTATCAAAATGTTATAATAAGTTTGTCTTATTCAAACAATTTATTTTTTAAGATTTGATGTATTTCTTTAGAAACCAGACACCTTATTGAACTGTTTCTGAAATCTTTCCATGTATTCTTATATTTTTCTCCATAGTCATGCCATCTGTGGCATGACAATTTTAATAGTATTGGCTACACTTCCAAAAAATGTTAAATACTAGGTATTGTGAAGCATAAAACATGTTTCAAAGGTAATGCCCTTTTGCTTTGGCTTGTGGCTACAATTTTAAGATTGATTTTTAAAAAAATAGAGTTAAGTATGTAAATCCTTCGGCTTCCTAGGTGTCTCAGTAGTAAAGAATATGCCTGCCAAGCAGGAGATTAGGGTTCGATCCCTGGGTCAGGAAGATCTCCTGGGGAAGGAAATGGCAACCCACTCCAGTATTCTTGCCTGGGAAATTCCATGGACAGAGGAGTCTAGCAGGCTACAGTCCATGGGGTTGCAAAGAGTCAAACATGACTTAGAGACTAAACAACAACATCTAATATATATCCTTATTTTACTAAGAGGTTTTAATATTAAAAAAACTTGAATTTTATCAGTTGTCTTTTGTATCTGCTAAGATAATCACATGATTTTTCTTTCTTGACCTTATCATTGTGATGATTTCAGTAATAAATTTCCAGAAACTACTCAGAAATTCCCAGAACATATACCAGCTGAAATGGTATATTTTTCACTATACTTCTAGATTTAATATTTTCTTTAGATCTTTGTCTCCAAAATTTTAAGATTAGCCTGTGGTTTTGATTGTTGGGATATTTAACTTTAACATTACATATCAGACCCCTTTATTTTCTTCATAGATATAAACATTTGCTGAAAATTTATTTGTTCAGTATTTTGTTTTATTGTGGAAAGTAACAGAGTTTACATAATTAAATTATACCATAGCCATTATAAATAGCTATAGCCGTTTTTACTTAAAAAATTGTTTTCTTGAAAGAGAGTAGATATATATATATATATACATGTGTATAACTGAATCACTTTGCTGTATACCTGAAACTTACACGACATTGTAAATTAACTATACTTCAATTTTTAAAAAATGGTTATTGAAGAAACCTCAGTGTCCATTGCAGCTCTACTTAGAATAGCTAGGGCATGAAGGCAACCTAGATATCCACTGACAGATGAATGGATAAAGAAGTTGTGGTACATATACACAGTGGAGATTACTCAGCCATGAAAAGGAACTCATTTGAGTCAGTTCTCATGAGGTGGGTGAATACAGAGTAAAGTAAATCAGAAAGAGAAAAACAAATATACGTGGAATCTAGAAAGATGGTACCGATGAACCTATTTACAGGCGATGGAGACACAGACATGGAGAACAGACTTGTAAACACAGCAGGGGAAGGAGAGGGAGGGACAGATTGAAAGAGTAACGCAGAGACATATACATTATGATATGTAAAATAGATAGCCGGGGGAATTTGCTGTGTGACACAGGGAGCTCAAACCTGGTGCTCTGTGACAACCAGGAGGGGTGGGATGGGGAGGGAGGTGGGAGAGAGGTTCAAGAGGGGGAGCGGACATAATGTATACCTATGGCTGATTCATGTTCATGTACGGCAGAAACTAACACAATTTTGTAAACCAATTATCCTCCAATTAAAAAAATAAAATTGGTGTAACTAACAAAAAAGAATCCACCAGCCAAGGCAGGGGACACAGGTTCAATCCCTGGTCCAGGGAGAGTCCACATGCGGCGGGGCAGCTAAGCCAGTATGCCAAAACCACTGCGCCCCGTGCTTTGCTGCTGCCTAAGCCTGCACACCCTAGAGCCCGTGCTCAGCAACAGGAGAAGCCAGCGCAGTGGGAAGCCGGTGCCCCACAGCTAGAGGGCAGCCCCCAGTCACAGCTAGAGAGAGCCTGCACACAGCAGTAAAGGCCGAGTGCAGCGAAACATGAGTGTAAGTAAATGAGTGACATTTTAGAGGAAGTACTAGTGGAGTTAGCTAACTATCCAAGCTCTATTTATATGTAACATTTTCCTAGCATGGTACTCTCAACAAACTATTGAAACCTTAACATGACTCTCTTGATGAGTGGTGAAAACAACTAGAATTTGCACTAAATTTTAGACATAATTTATTTACAGTGGTAATTTGGGAGATGATTTGTAAATCTTGATTGAGAGCTCTTTTTAAGGAAGTCTGTGTTAATTACCCACATTACTAACTCTACTATTATAGAAGACATATATATCTATCACTGACAGAAAAAATAATACAGTTTGTACAGTCAAGTTTTTTAAAACAAAAAAATTAAGCTCTTAAAAAATTGTTTTCTAGTTCTAATAGAGTAGAAGAGACTTAAAATTTTTGAATGTTCTGCGACAGCATACTTAAAATATTTAATCTTAAAATTAAAAATTAAATAATCTGTGACTGTTGAAAATTTAGTACAATATATGGTAATAAAGTTATATTGATTTCACAGTTGTATTTTTTGTTTTAAAATATGAGTTTGATTTTACTTGGTCTGTTCCTTAATATTTTTATTTACATGAATTTCCATGTAAGTTCTATCATAGTGGAGCAAAATGTTACCAAGGAGACAACTGTAAATTTTCACATGATGATCTGACTAAAGAAACAAAGAAACTTTTGGACAAAGTGAGTAATATTTTTGCACCTTGATTACAGATTCATTAGACTTTAATCATGTTTTATAAGTCATATTTTATGCCTGGAGAATCCCATGGACAGAGGAGTCTGGCAGGATACAATCCATGGGGTCGCACAGAGTCAGACACGACTGAGCAACTTCACTTTCTTGCTGAGAAAGCAAGGACTTATTATTTTATGTTTTATTTTGTTAATGTAGTGTGTTAGAAAAGCAGGAATATTGGACTAAGAATTAAGAATATTTTGTTCTTATAAGATTCAATTGTGATGTACATGAAACACTTTGTACCACTCCTGGTAAAGAGTAAAAGCTCAGTTAGTGGCACCTATTACAGTTCTTTATTTATTAATGATAGCAAATAATATAATTGCCTTAACCTTAAAAAAAAAAAAACTTTTGTTCTTATCATTGTTCTGCCATTAAAAAACAGTCCATCACAAATTTTTTCAACCAGTCCATCATAAATTTTATTTTTCTTGGTTGAGCTCTTGTTCAAATGTCATTTACTTTCCAATTTTATTTAGATATAATTGGTATACAACACTGTATAAATTTAAGGTGTACAACATAATGATTCAACTTACATACATCATGAAATTATTGCAAGCTTAGCAAACATCCATTATCTCAAAGAAATATGAAATTAAAGAAACAGAAAAGATTTTTTTCCGTGTTGAGAAGGGTGTTAGGACTTAACACCCTCAACAGATTTCGTGTATAACGGTCCAGCGCTGTTAATTATACTCACCGTGTTGTGCCTCACATCCCTAGTACTTACTTACCTTATAACTCGAAGTTTGTACCTTTTTAGTGCCTTCATCCAGTTCCTCTGCTTTTGGTAACCACAAAATGTGATCTCTAAAAAAGCTAATTTACTTTGAGAACTATCCTTTACCTCTTTGAACCTCATATTCTTTATAAAAAAGTAGTTCACTATCTCCGATCTATTTCAACTTTAATACTATATTTTTCTGTTAACAAAACTAGTTTATTCAAGTCTTCTCAGTTTTAAATGTGAGGAAGAAAGCTTGTTTGGAAATAGTAAATCTTGGCCAATTTTCTTTAGGTGTTGAATACTGAAGAAGCTGCAAATGAAGACGAAAGAGAATTAGAAGAACTTAGAAAGCATGGCATAACTCCTCTTCCCAAACCACCTCCAGGAGTTGGACTTCTGCCAACCCCACTGGAGCATTTTCCCTTTTCTGATCCTGAAGATGGTTTTCAGACAGATCTCTCTGATGATTTCAAGAAAATTCCATCTCTTTTTGAAATAGTTGTAAAACCTACTGTGGATTTAGCACATAAAATTGGAAAGAAGTAAGTTAAATTTGCATTCCTTCCAATGAATATTCAGGGTTGATCGCCTTTAGGATTGATTGGTTTGATCTCCTTGCTGTTCAAGGGACTCTCAAAAGTCTTCTCCAACACCACAGTTCGAAAAAATCAGTTCTTCAGCACTCAGCTTGCTTTATGGTCCAACTCTCACATCCATACATGACCACTGGAAAAACCATAGCCTTGACTAGGCAGACCTTTGTCAGCAAAGGTCCAATATCCATTTAGAGATGTAATGCTCTTATTTGCCTCTTTTCTTTGAACTAAGAAATATTCTTTTGTCCACAGGCCACCAGCATTTTATAACAGTGCCTCACCACCAGGACCACAATTTCAGGAAAGCAGCCCACATCCTCAACATGTCTATAGTTCTGGGTCCAGTCCAGGTCCTGGCCCTAACATGTCTCAGGGACACAACAGTCCTGTGATCCACCCAGGCTCCCCCGGACACTGTCCTGGCCTACCAGTGCCACAGAGCCCACCTTTGCTGCCTGGCCCCCCAGGAACTGTGGGCCCTCACGGTCAAGCCGGAGTACTTGGTCAACCGGATACGCCTTTGACACCACCAAATATGAGTGGTGCTTACCACTGCCCGGGCTTTCCAGAACACGTGATGAAAGTACCTAGAGAGAATCACTGCTCTCCAGGCTCATCGCACCCACCTGGTGAAAGGCAACTCAGTACCAGCTATGAGTCCTTACAAAATCCCGCTGAGTTTTATGATCATTACTATTCACAGCATGCTGTCCATAATTTTCAGCCACCCAGTCACTCTGGTGGTAAGTTTACCTTTCTAAATAATTCATTTCTAACTTAAAATATCTGGAGTCCTATGTTTCTTTAGCAACAAGAAAGGCATGTGTGTTTTAAATAAAGGAGAATATGATGAAATTGAAATATTAAAATGTGTTTTCAATTTAACCAAATATTTGTAACAGTAGACCTTGAGATAACTTTAAACAGTGCTTACTGTTACATGATAATCTGATAATCAAATGTGATATTGTTGTAACTCAGTTTCTTACAAGGCTCAGCGGTATTTGCCTCCTGGAGTTTTGCACTCAATCAGTGTCTTGTGTCTTTTTGTGCTGTGTATATAGACGGGGTGTGGCACGGTGACTTTGCCGAGCACCAGGCTCCAGTTGTTCCAGACTCACCTAACCGCGGGAGTGGGTCTGACAGCAGCAGTAAGGTGGCAGGCCATGGTGCCCTGCCTGCGCTGGGTCTCCTCCCTGCTGTCCAGAGAGCTCTTTTTGTCAGACTTACTCAGAAATACCAAGAAGATGAAGAGCCAAGCAGCACCCAGCCTCAGAGGGCACCGAGCAAGGAAGAAGGTGCGTCAGGTGTCACGATAGCGTCATATCTATTTGGATCTACATATTCTATTTCCAGCTACCGCTACTGTCTTCTTGGGATTGATTGTCATTTCCAGTGCCATTGATGCATTAGTAATTAATTGCAATAGGTTTGATTTGAAGCAATAAATCAGACTGGAGTGTGAGGCCTTGGAAGCACACTTGTTATTAAGCTTTGCTTTTGAAGAGAAATAGAACAGAAACAAGATAGCCTTGAGTTTAAGAATTTTAACTTGTAACTCAAGTTCAAAATTATTTGGTGATTAGATTTTTATGGGCAGAGGCTGTTTCCTTCAGGTTCTGCTATACTATTAAAGGATATTATTTTTAATATAAAATATTATATTTTAAGTTTCCCTTAGTATTTTTGATACTGATAAGTCTACAGCAATTAGTTAATTCAGTTAAGGGGAGAAAACTTGAAATCAACCAGTTGTTATTATGAGTTAAAAAATTGATATGTTTGGCCACTCTTAAACATGAAATTAAGGGCTTCCCTCGTTCCAGTGGTTAAGAATCTATGCTTCTGCTGCAGGGATCAGGGAAGTTCACATGCTGTGAGGCATGGCCAAAGATGAGCAAAACATGAAATCTATGAATGACTATGTAAAACTGGATAACGCTAGTAGTCACAAGTTATATAAACATTGTTACATTTGGAAACATAGTATTAAACCTTCATTTATTTACCATGACAGGGAAATGAGGAATTTCTAATAAGTTAATTTCCTGTATAATTTATATTTACTCCTTTAGGTGCTAATTTTAAGAAATAATCATTTTAATGTGAATCTTTCTTTAAAGTGTAACAAAGTCTTATATTTTCATAAAGAAAAAAATTAAAACTTTTCTAAATGACATAACATTTTATATATAATACTATAAAATTGGTAATGTTTTATAAGGCTTGTTTTCTCGGAATCAGAAAAGATCTTAAACAGATTTTTTTGTGTTTGTGTTCATTCTTGCAAATTTTATTGCCTTTGTGAATTTATTTGTCCTTTGATAAAAAGCTGATAGGAACCTTTTAATCATTTTCTAATACCTGCTTTCCACTGACTTCTCTGCTGTTCTACTTTCTTTCTGCTCCATATTCATTCTTATTCCAGAAAGAATTTAAGACTGTTTATAAAATATGTTTATATGAAAGTGAAAATTGAATAGCATCTTACCTGTTTGGATCGGATTTGGATTAAGTACCAAATTCTATGAGGAGTGAAACTCCTACACAGAAATGTTTAAAATAACTACAGTTATTTTAAATAACAACAGTTGAAAGTGAACCACAGGTCTAGCTCTAGACTTCCTGGAGGTCAGAGGAAAAAAAGAGAGATCCAGTGTCTAGAAGTAGTTTTTTTCAGACACTGAGGTATGAATTAAAGTTTTTGCCATTGTGATATAGTGTATACTATTTTAAAGGCACATCCTCCCCTAAATGAGTGCTTGTTCTGTAGCATTCTTCTGTTCAAACTAACTGTGTAATGCTAAATTTCCATATAACAGAAATGCATTGGTGAGCAGTGAGATAAAAGTGAGAATATATGTGCTACTCTATTGATTCAAGATGTTCTATGATATACATAAGTGTGTGTGTGTGTGTGTGTGTACATATATATATGTACATGGCTAATTCAGAGATAATCTATGTATGTTTTAATGGAGAGGAAGGAGACCCACCCTCCTGAGGCATCAGTTTTTATTTCCTTTTCTACTAGAGGGAAGACCTCTGATGGTTAAGCTTCTTAACATTATGGCTCACGCTGAAGTTACATAGGCTTTAAGAGTAAGGCCCAAAGTTCTTATAAAGTTAAAGTATGTAAATTTTATGGTGTTAGTTGCATTTTTTGCTTTTAATTTAGTGTTTGAGTAATATATTCACAAGGTCAAACATTTAAAAATATATGAGAGAAAAGCCTGGGGCCCATATATGCTCAGTTCCCTTTGCTTTCCTAACCATCATTGTTAGTGTTTTGTTTTCTTTCCAGGTTTTTTTTTTTTTTTTTTTTTTAAATAGCTCTCCCTTGTTATCTGATAAATCCAGAGGTATGAAATTTAAGGGGTTGCTTGAATTAAAGAGGGCTTCCCTGGTGGCTCAGATGGTAAGGCGTCTGCCTGCAATGCAGGAGACCCGGGTTTGATCCCTGGGTCGGGAAGATCCCCTGGAGAAGGAAATGGCAACCCACTCCAGTATTCTTGCCTGGAATATTCCATGGATGGAGGAGCCTGGTAGGCTACAGTCCATGGGGTATTAAAGAGTCGGACACGACTGAGCGACTTCACTTTCACTTTCACTTTGAATTAAAGAGAGCCATTATCTGGAGAAGGCAATGGCACCCCACTCCAGTACTCTTGCCTGGAAAATCCCATGGACGGAGGAGCCTGGTAGGCTGCAGTCCATGGGGTCGCTAAGAGTCGGATACGACTGAGCGTCTTCACTTTCACTTTTCACTTTCCTGCATTGGAGAAGGAAATGGCAACCCACTCCAGTGTTCTTGCCTGGAGAATCCCAGGGACGGGGGAGCCTGGTGGGCTGCCGTCTATGGGGTTGCACAGAGTCGGACACGACTGAAGCGAGTAAGCAGCAGCAGCAGCAGCAACACATTTTGGTATTTCTCTTTTAGAGTGTTTTCCCTTCTCCCTCACCCCTGTCTTCCCACACCTTTCGGAGTTCCCTTTGGCCAGCTGGAGTGAAAGGTCCAGAGTTTTCTCTGACTGGAAGGACATTTTACATGTTCTGATGCCACACTTCTTTCTTTATCGAGTGCAGTGACTGAATTGTTAGTTGTTATATCACATTTTATCTTGTTCCGGTGTTGAAACTGTCATTTCTATGATGCATTGTCTTGAAGTTAGACTACCCTTATTTCAGAAATAGTCTATGTGTTTTTTAATCTTAATTAAAGCCAAATATGAATGCTTCACTCTTTACAATAGTTTTTGTCTGCATTTAGATGAAACTGTTAACTGGTACTCCAGTAGTGAAGAGGAAGAAGGGAGCAGCGTCAAGTCAATACTGAGAACGTTACAGAAACAAACAGAGACTTTGAGGAGTCAGCAGCAGCCTTCCACAGAGCTTGGCACTCCTACTGACCCGAGACTTGCTAGAGAGAAGAATAAAGGAAACCAAGTCGTCGACCCTAGACTCAGGACTATCTCAAGGCAAGACATTAGAAAATCTTCTGAGTCTGCCCCACTGGATCTCAGACTGGCATGGGATCCCAGGAAATTAAGAGGGAATGGAAGCGGTCATGGCAGTTCTTCTGCTGGTGGAGCCAAGTTTGATTCACATCATGGCAACGCTGGCCCTAACATCAGACACAAAAGAGGAGATGATGATGATGAAGATACAGAAAGAGAACTGAGAGAAAAGGCTTTCTTAATACCTCTGGATTCTTCCCCTGGTGTGATGCTGCAGGACCCAAGGTCACAACTGAGACAGTTTAGTCACATTAAAATGGATATTACCCTAACCAAACCCAACTTTGCCAAACACATCGTGTGGGCTCCAGAAGACTTACTACCAGTTCCTTTACCTAAACCTGATCCAGTCTCTTCAATCAATTTACCTCTGCCCCCTCTTATAGCTGACCAGAGGCTCAGTAGGTTGTGGAATACAAAAAGTGATCTTCGTCAAGAAACCGTGCCCACTGATAGAAAACTAGCAGCCAAAGCCAAAATGAACACAGCAAACAGAGAAGGCTACCCAGACCAATTTGGAGACTCACATAGTTCAGGAAGTAAATTAGGAGATCCTAGGCTGCAAAAAAATTTTGATCCTAGACTTCACAGACTGCACAATACAGAGCCTCATCAAGCAGTTATGAAGGACCCCCATATGTCTAAGACTGCCCCTCCTTTAGGGACCAGGTCAAACCTGGGGTCATCACAGCCCTCAGGGGCAGTACCTAGCAGTTCTGGTCCTGGGGCTTTACCTCCATATGCCCCCAAACTCTCATCTTCAACTGGCCTTCCCCTGGGAACTCCGGGTTCAGTCCTTAGCGGTATTAGTTTGTATGACCCCAGGGAGCAAGGTTCATCCTCTACATCAGAGCTAGCAGCAGAAAATGTAGAGAACCAGAAAAAAAGCAGGAGTTTAAAATGTAGCGACAAAAATGAGCCTCCTCCTGGAGAATCAATCCTACCACAGAAAATGGCTCCAAATGTGGACGTCCCTGTTGACCGCCCAGCTGACCCACAGACGGATGTTCGCCGGAGTTCCGGTACCGTTCAAGTCCCAGCAGTGCACAGCCTTCCAATCCAGGCGTTAACAGGCTTAATCAGACCCCAGTACAGCGATCCCAGGCAGTCAAAACACCTGGGACAGGTGAGCCCCACCCCCGGTGATGATCCCAGCAAAGAAACAGATGACAAATCTCTGAAGGAGGTTTTTAAAACTTTTGACCCAACAGCTTCACCATTTTGTTAGCTGTTGTATAAACAAGCAGTTCTTTTCTCTCTCCTGACTGTTGGCAGTCCCCTGCTGTTTTGTAACTGTTTTACCTCTATAGTTTATTTATTTTTAAATTATAAACACTTTTCAGCTGCTAGTATCAGAACCACACGAAGTTATATCCTCCAAAGCCTGTGGTATTTTATATAGTATTTTTATAATTTTAAGAGACTGTAGTCATTGACATAGAAACCTATATATCATGTTAGTTTCAGTAAAAGTACTTTTATTGTAAATAAACCATCATGAACTCAACACTTTGCCTGAATATATGCCACTTGTCTTTCATAATCAGTGTTTAGATAAATGATCACCACTTTTATATGGTTGTTAGTTTCAAGCAATATAATGTACATTACTTTTCAGAAACAGTATTTTGACTAGGATCCTCTCAAATTTGTCAACACAGAACTGACTAATATGTAATGCTAACTGCTAGCTAAAATGTAAAGTGAAGTAAAGAAAACATTTTTTTAATCTAATATTAGCAGAGCAGTTCATGTTTAAGGGCATCACTTTTATTATTACTGGCAATATTATTTGTGTAAATGAAGCATTTGAATGTCATATCTTTTAAATGTATTTTATGGTATACTGTATCATAGAAGTTGGAGATATATAAATAGAATGTTTTGCTAAAGTAAAAAATTTCCAAATTCTCTAACATAACTTTTTAAATTTAATTTTTCATAATAATAGTTATGAGTTATTGCTGTTAATGTTATGATGTTTATGCATTTTGATGTCTTTGTCTTTAGCAGCATAATTTATATTACTTTTTCAAATTGTGTAGCTGCAATAATTGTATTCATCATGACTTTGGCAGTTTTAAACAAAATTTTCAAAGATCCAATGTGTCTGTAGTGATTTATTGCACTGATAATGTTTTAAGTGTGCAGGTTCTATATTTTTTCTTAAATAGCGAGAAAACACAGAGATGGTATAGTCAACTGTATATGGCTATCAATAAAGACTCTCTTTCGGATCTTACCTGGCTGGCATTCTATAACAGAGGAGACTGCTTGGTGTTTTAATGTATTTAATGTCCTCATAGTTTGGAAACCACCTCAGTGGATTCGAAATTGTACTTTTATGAAAAATAATTTGTATTCATTCTTGTATATTTATTGCAGTATATAAATAATGGCAACCCTACTTACTTTATACATATATTATTTATAACTAAAACTAAGAATTACACTTAAGTCTCAGGCTAAGTGTATATATTAATATCTTCAACTAGAGGTATCGGACAGTGTTTGCTAGTAACAACTCCAGTAAGTAATTTAAAAGGAGCATTTCATTGTAAAAGGTAATGGAAGTAGAGGAAATCAGCTCTTGAGAAGTGATTTTTAAAATATACAGCCAAATTTTTGTGTGGGAACCTAAAGCTCAGCACATGGCTTAATACTAATGTATATCTTTCCTATTCCCGTCTTCACTTTTTGCTTTTTTTGCTCTGATTCCACGCTGAAATGAGGTTGCAGTTAAGTGAACAAGAACAATGCCTGTCTACCTCAGAAGTTCATTGTGTTCTAAGTGGAAGGACAGTTGTTCAAGGGAATGTGAGTTCCTACTATTTTTACTTTGGTTATTTTGTTGCCTAAAATGATTCTGGATGACATTTTATAGTTAAAAAATGAAATTTACAGCTATTATAGAAAGTATTTTCTGACTTGCTGTCCTTTGGAAGCAAGTCGAAGGATAATTGATTAGTAAAAAAATCCTTTATGAATGTTATATAAGCTACTTGCTGAATTAATTAGAAGAGAGAGAGGGAGGAAAGAACTTATGAGGGTTAGAGGTTTATGACAGGGAATTCATATTCTTTTTCTGAACTGATTTATAGGTGTTTTATCTCAGCGTCTAGTTTGTTATCTGTGAAATGGGTATGATTTTGACTTCACAGATTTGATGTAAGGAGTGAATGAATTATTATTTTAAAGTATTTGTAAATATAAAATTGATTTATGACTTTCATACACATAATCATTACATTCCCACTGGGTTTGCATTAAGTTGTACAGATTCAAAAATAATATAATGCGGTTTGTGTGGTTCATCAATTCTGTGAAGTTTCAGATGATAGTAAGACACAGTAGAATTGCCTGAGAAGTTGTTTCAGGGAGTATTAACCCATCAAGTTAGCAATTTCCTTGAACATTTTGTGTATCAGTAAGTCACAGGACTTTTTCTACTTTAGAGCTCTATGGGCTTGCAGTGTCTATTCAGGGTCTGACATCCATGTTCACTTTAGACAGGTTGGATGTTGACAGAAGGTGAAAATCCTGTGATGGTCTGTGTTGTGTTTTCCTCACTTACGTGTTATGACTTCGTGTTCTGTGACTCACGTGTTTGCTTCAATCGTAGCATGTGTGGTGCGGGTGAAGTGGCCACCTCAGTCAGTGGGGGGCTGTTGGCTTTTAGAAACAATGAGGATATTTACTCCCACCTCTTAATATGTATTTCTGCACGCATGCGACATTGAGATCTTTATTAGTGATCACTTGTTGGAAAAAGGTGCATTTTTCTTTGGTTAATGGCATCTTGAAGTTTGGAAATTCCCAGTGACCTGGAGGTTAGGGCTTGTCAATGTATTTCCATTTGCACAGCACAGAGTCTTGTGATAGAGACGCTCTCCCTGAGTTCACTCTTCTGGGCTGAGGACTGCACCTCGCAGAGGCTGTCTGTGTGAAAGGCTGTACCGTGGAGGGCTGATCTGCAGTCAGCAGTCTACTGATAGTGCCCCTGCCTCCTTCAGTATTGGGCCTTCTGGGAATTTCTAGGATGAAGAGTTATAATCATCTCTTCAGAAATGGTTTGGGAGCACTTGATAATATTATGTTCAAAGTTTAGTAATCATTAGTAAATTTGCTTAGTTTAAATAAGGCTTAGTTTAGGAAGTGTAAGCCTTGACAAAATAGAACCGAAGAGTGTCTGAGTGTTTGAAGTTGTTTTCCTCACTAATGTCTTATGACTTCGTGTTTATGTAATGCCTTCTCCCCCAAGTAACTTCATGTGATTTGCAGAACCAGCGTCAGTAGTTACCAATTGCTGTACTGCTGGGGTTATGTTTCTGAGTATGTTATTTATCAGCAGGACCTACCAGTTGTAACAAAACCCAAATTTAACCTGGCTTTCTTGAAAAGGATACAGACCTAAGAAAGGACTTTAAGTTAATGACAACATAACATTTAGAATTTCTGATTTTAAAATAAGAAATAAAAAGTATGTCTTAAAATTTATGCTTTTGGAGGCTGAACCCATATGTGTCTGCTTGTTCTTCTGTTTCCGCACGGCAACAAGCCTAGTTCTGTGCACACAGTAGGTGTTTTGTTAAGTGCTTCTTGATTGCTTCCCAACGTCCATCTGAGTTTAGATTTTGCAGGTGCCTCCATCTGTCAGAATAGATGTGGTAGAGCCACTCCAGGATTGTATTAGAAAGAGTGTGGTCATTAATTATGCCTCTTTGATTAGACATAGGGCACCAGCCTTCTCTTTTCTTGTCTCTTCTCCCCACCACCCACCCAAACAATGTGAGCGTAGGGTTAAGGCAGCTTTTATTTAAGAGTTAACATGTTTCTACAATAATTCATGATTCTAAGAGTCCTCCAAGCTTTACAAGATGATTTTACTACTTCATTGTGGAAGTTTGACTAGATCAATAATTTATTCCCATAGATCTATGAAGGATTCTTTCTGTACTTTGAAAGAACTGCATACGAAAGTCTCATGTTTTCATTTTAAACTTTGTTTCTCTAATTTTCCCCTTCCGATTCTCCTCAAAATTCAACCAGAATTATGAAGATATGCCTAACCTAGTGAATTTCCAATAGCATTTTATTCTAACACCATGAATAAATTTGAGTCTTGTGTTTTGTCCTTAAACACGCTTCATTACCCTTTGGAATACAACAGTCAGTTGTTACAGTTGGGAAAATCACTGTGGGCATAAAGAAAATCTGTTTGTCCCAATGACTGTGAGTTCTTGGAATAATATATTATAGCTTGGTTTATCATTGAATCTCTTGTTTTTTAAACTTAGAATTTATGAGAAAAAGGTTATTATAGAGCTAGTTATAGCATTTTAGAAAAAAAATCAACCTTGTAAATTATCAAGCTCCTTGTTCCTTGGCTTAGTGAAAGTGAAAGTGAAGTCGCTCAGTCGTGTCCGAGTCTTTGCGACCCCATGGACTGTAGCCTACCAGGCTCCTCCGTCCATGGGATTTTCCAGGCAAGAATACTGGAGTGGGTTGCCATTTCCTTTTCCAGGGGATCTTCCCTACCCAGGGATTGAAACCAGGTCTCCTGCATTGTAGGCAGACGCTTTACTGTCTGAGCCACCAGGGTAGTCAGGACTCTATTAATTTTAACACCTCTGTGAGGGTGTTAAGGTTGAGAGGAGTGATGAAATTTGCATTAGGTAGTATTATTTTGTCAGGAGTCTGATATATAGATTATTGTAAAGGAATTAAATACATAGAGGCCCAGTTTTTAAAAAATTAATTACGTTTCCAAACTTCCATTACAAGCAAGGTCTTGGGGATTTGTCATTAATGATAGACTCTACATTTTATATGCTTTTTAAATAGAGAACACATGTATACCTGTGGCGGATTCATTTTGATATATGGCAAAACCAATACAATATTGTAAAGTTAAAAAATAAAATAAAAAATAAATAAATAGAGAAGGTGGCAAATAATTAATTATTACCGATAAGAGGTTTTAGTCCACCTCTATTTTATAGGAATTTGCCCTCCAAATATTTGAGAGAGAAGTCAAATAAGATAGGAGAAAATCTTTTCCTGAGGTAGAATATTTCCTTTAAAAGTGACAATCGAGAAATAGTCATTTCTATACTTACTTGCCAAAGTTTAAAAAATTTTTTTATGTTTCTTATCTTAAACCCACTGCTCCCCCACCAAGGATTCAGAAAGGGCTCAGTGTCGATCCAGGGTCCCAGTGCCCAGGTCATTTCACTTTTGTCACTTCTAGGCTGCTGTGCTTGCCCATGGTGAGGGCACTATTGCACTTGTGTCCTAGGGTGGAGTGTGTGTTTGGTAAGGGGTGGTGCCATGTCCAGCTTTCTGGTCACCCTTTTTCTATGAGCTTTATAAGCACCATCTGTAAGCTGAAATCCAGATTAGACCTATTCAGTATGAAGTAGTGTTTTTTAATAAAAAAAAAAAACTTCCTACAGTTATTACTTCAATTCCCCATGTATCTCAAATGTTGGGGAAATGCTTTCTTGACTGTTTGGCTTTGGAGGATTTCAGTAGCTATTAATTTAGTAGATTAACTAAATCATTAATCTATTGTCTGTTCAAAAGATACCAGCAAAGGGTATACTTTGCTGAACTGATAAATTATTCTACACCAGGACCAACAAATTCCTTGGTAACATCAGGAATATCTTTCTTCCCCCTTCTCATTTACTAGTAACTTTTCCAAGTTGCATTCTGTTGTTGCAAGTTTCTGTAGTTTTCTTCTGTGACATCTTTCTATTGTCTGACTTTAAATAAAAATATTTCTAATAATATCTGTCTCACAGTGCATTGCTTTGCTTTAATATTAATAAATATTCAGTAGTTAAAGCTGGACTGTCAGGGATCCATGTCCTCATGAGAGTTTGTAGATGGAAAGCCTCCAGGCCTTCCTGAAAGAACATAGCAGTAAGCCATCCTTCAGTTTATTCTTAGTGCACAGAGATTGTACTTTACTTAACCACACAGATAAACAGCATTTAAGGTCCTTTTCTATGTAAGGAAGTGTATCTTACATTAGCTTATTAATTTTCTGTTAAAAAGATCTGAATCTGAGAGATTGCTAGCAAGTGTAATGCTCAGAGTAGAAAAAGAACTCTTTAGGGTCAAAATAGCTGTGAAAAGAAGAGAAGCGAAAAGCGAAGGAGAAAAGGAAAGATATACCCATTTGAATGCAGAGTTCCAAAGAATAACACGGGGAGATAAGAAAGCCTTCCTCAGTGATCAGCGCAAAGAAATAGAGGAAAGCAATAGAATGGGAAAGACTAGCGATCTCTTCAAGAAAATTAGAGATACCAAGGAAACATTTCATGCAAATATGGGCACAATAAAAGACAGAAACGGCATGGACCTAACAGAAGCAGAAGGTATTAAGAAGAGGTGGCAAGAATACACAGAAGAACTGTACAAAAAAGATCTTCACGGCCCAGATAATCACAATGGTGTGATCACTCACCTAGAGCCAGACATCCTGGAATGAGAAGTCAAGTGGGCCTTAGGAAGCATCACTACGAACAAAGCTAGTGGGGGTGATGGAATTCCAGTTGAGCTATTTCAAATCCTAAAAGATGATGTTGTGAAAGTGCTGCACTCAATATGCCAGCAAATTTGGAAAACTCAGCAGTGGCCACAGGACTGGAAAAGGTCACTTTTCATTCCAATCCCAAAGAAAGGCAATTCCAAAGAATGCTCAAACTACCGCACAATTGCACTCATCTCACACACTAGTAAAGTAATTCTCAAAATTCTCCAAGCCAGGCTTCAGCAATACGTGAACTGTGAACTTCCTGATGTTCAAGCTGGTTTTAGAAAAGGCAGAGGAACCAGAGATCAAATTGAAGCCTGAAGGACAAACTGGAATCAAGATTCCTGGGAGAAATATCAATAACTTCAGATACACAGATGCCACCATCCTTATCGCCGAAAGTGAGGAGGAACTAAAGAGCCTCTTGATGAAAGAGGACAGTGAAAAATGTGGCTTAAAATTCAACATTCAAAAAACGAAGGTCATGGCGTCTGGTCCCATCACTTCATGACAAATAGATGGGGAAACAATGGAAATAGTGACAGACTTTATTTTCTTGGGCTCTAAAATTACTGCAGATGATGACTGTACCCATGAAATTAAAAGATGCTTGGAATTAAAAGATCTTTGGAAAGCTATGACAAACCTAGACAGTATATTGAAAAGCAGAGACATTACTGACAAAGATCTGTCTAGTCAAAGTTCTGTTTTTTCCAGTAGTCATGTGTGAATGTGAGAGCTGGACCATAAAGAAAGCTGCATGCCAAAGAACTGATGCTTTTGAACTGTGGTGTTAAGACTCTTGAGAGTCCCTTGGACAGCAAGGAGATGAAACCAATCAATCCTAAAGGAAAGTAGTCCTGAATATTCATTGGAAGGACTGATACTGAAGCTGAAACTCCAATACTTTGGCCACGTGATGCGAAGAACTGACTCACTGGAAAAGACCCTGATGCTGGGCAAGATTGAAGGCAGGAGAAGGGGATAACAGAGGATGAGATGGTTGAATGGCATCACTGACTTGATGGATATGAATTTGAGCAAACTCCGAGAATTGGTGATGGACAGGGAAGCCTGGGGTGCTGCAGTCCACGGGGTCCCAAAGAGACACGACTGAGTGACTGAACTGAACTGAACTGAACTGGTGGTCCATTGGTTAAGAATCCATCTTCCAATGCAGGGAACATGGTTTTGATCCCTGGTTGGGTAATTAAGATCCCACATGGTGTGGGGCAGCTAAGCCCATGCACTACAACTGCTGAGCCCATACACTCTGGGGGTCATGCAGTACAACTAGATAAAAGCCCATCAGGATCAACAGAAGATCCTGCATGCTACAGCTGACACCAAGACAGCCAAATAAATAAATTATATATACATATTTAAGGTGATTTTTAAACTGAAATCTGATGTCTGAGTGGGCCGGAAAGAGATACATTCTTTTTTTTTTTTTTTTTATACTAGCTTTATTTTCAGAAGTCAAATTCTACAAACAAGTCAAATACCCATAAAGAGAATGGATAAACTAACCGTGGCATATTGAAAAATGTCATATTTTTGTCAGTCAAAAAACAAAAAGCACTATATATCACTGATGAATCTCAAAGTAATTATGATATATAAAGGAAAGAAAAATATGGTAAATAGCATATGATTCCAATAATATCAATTCAAGAAAATGCAAGTTATATATTTTAAGGAAAGTAAATCAATGGTTACTTGGAAAGGTGGGAAAGGCAAGGAGACTATAGAACAAATGAGGTAAATACACCATGACAGATATGGTCACTATCAGGACTTTGTGATAGTCTCAGAGGTTCACACCTGTGTCAAAACTTGTCAAGTTGTACTTTAAATACACTCGGTTTAGCAAATGTAAATTATACATTGTGTGTGTGTGTTTGTAGCTCAGTCGTATCTGATCCTTTGTGACCCAGACCGTAGCCTGCGGGGTTCCTCTGTCCATGGAATTTTCCAGGCAAGAATACTCTAGTGGGTTGCCATTTCCTCTTCCAGGGGATCTTCCCAACCCAGGGATTGAACCCTGGCCTCCTGTATCTCCTGCATCTCCTGCACTGCATGCAGATTCTTTACCGCTGAGCCATCAGGAAAGCCAGAGATATTATACCTTAGTAAAGCTTTAAAAAATAGCTCAACTTAAAGATCTCTATGCCCCAGTCTTTTTGACAGAGACGTATGGCAACCATACACTCCATCTCTCTTTATGCCCTGGGGGGCGGGGGTGGTTGTCAAACTTGCATCAGTGCCAACAAATATGGTGAGTAATAGAGAACATTTCCACTGAGAGTCAATGGGAATGCTGTCTGGGTCACAAGAGCCACAGCCAGGGACTGCTGCTGCTGCTGCTGCTAAGTCGCTTCAGTCGTGCCCGACTCTGTGCGACCGCATAGATGGAAGCCCACCAGGCTCCCCTGTCCCTGTCCAGACAAGAACACTGGAGTGGGCTGCCATTTCCTGCTCCAATGCATGAAAAGTGAAAGTGAAGTCGCTCAGTCGTGTCCGACTCTTAGCGACCCCATGGACTGCAGCCTACCAGGCTCCTCCACCCATGGGATTTTCCAGGCAAGAAGACTGGAGTGGGTTGCCATTGCCTTCTCCCGGAAAGAGATACATTCTAAGGAATGGTAACAGTTTGTGCAAAGACCCTGAGGCAGGACTTCTGTATCTGAGGAAGTGAAGTGAGGGTAGTGTGGTTGGATCAGAATAAGAGAGAACAGGGTGTGAAAGGCTGAAGGTGGAGAAGGAGGCCAGAATGAGGTCAAACATGGCTTCTCACAGATTTTGTTGAGAATTGGGAGGAATTGGTGAAAGAAAGGGAAGCATACAGGAGGGGCTTGTTGCTTCGAGTACAGTTGTTAATGTGTGTCTGGGTTAGAGAAATGCCTCCGACATTTAGTGGGTGCCCAGTTGGCACTTGGCAAAGGCAGCCATCATCAAAAAAGAAACTGGTAGCTACAGTGGCCACCTAGTCTTGTAAATAAAGTTTTTGGGGACAAGGGCCAGCATCGGAGTGATGCAAGCAGTCAGGGCTATGCAAGGGTGGAATCTGATCCTGTCTTTATTAAAAATGTTGATGTCTGTTTCATTATACATTTATGAGTTCATTTTGATTCTTAACACTACTGTATTAAAATGTTTAAGTGAAGTGAAGTGGAAATCGCTCAGTCATGTCCGACTCTTTGTGACCCCAGGGACTATACAGTCCATGGAATTCTCCAGGCCAGAATACTGGAGTGGGTAGCCTTTCCCTTCTCTAGGGGATCTTCCAACCCAGGGATCGAGCCCAGGTCTCCTGCATTGCATGTGGATTCTTCACCAGCTGAGACACCAGGGAAGCCCATTAAAATGTTGTGTATCTTCAAAAAAAATGCCTAATAGAAAAGGATACAGTTAATCTGATTTCTTTAAAATAAATATGTTTGTTAGATGGATTGGAGCAGGGATTTATGAAGAGGAAAGGGTGAGAGCAAAAACATGGAAGTATGAAATAGAAATATCTATTCAGATGTCTACAAGTGACTTTTTCTTACTGGTCTCATAAGGCTAGAGCACATATGGAAATTAAGTGGAATGGTGTGTCTGTCTGTCTGGGAGGCATGGAGAGTAGATAACATAGATATTTCATGGCGAGTCTGGGAAGTCCTGCAAAGGATTTTGGGCTGTGTCTCATATGCAGTTAAGGTCACTGAAGGATTTGAAGCCAAAAGGAGGCATGAATAAAGTTGCCAATCAGAGTGGTTAAAATGGCAGCAGTGTGGAAGAGATAAGCAGTGCAGGTGGAATGAAGCAAAAGGGCGTCAAAGGTCATAGACAGCAAAGATGAAAACTGCAGAAAGGAGGCCAGTGGAGAACAGAGTGTCAAGAAGGGAGTAATCATTAGGGTTGCATGGGTCAAGAACTCTTAAGAGACTGAATTCTGAGATCACATTTCATCTGACAAGTTGGAAAAAGATGAAAAACTAAGCCAGATTTTTGAAGACTTTATGGATGGTAATAAAAACTGCAAAGATAGATTAAGTCTACTTATAGAAACGTAGTTGTAACTGGAAGGAGAAAGTCCAGTGAATGTTACCCAAGAAAAGAGAATTGAACATAAACCAAAGGGAAGGTAGTCCAAAAAGAGAGAGTAAGTACTTCTGCTGGCTAAGACTGAGCAAAATATACAAAACATTGGTCTTCAGATATTGGACATCAGGCAGCATAAGACAATGATTCTTCTTCTTCTTTTTTTAATTGGAGGATAATAACTTTATGGGCTCAGACGGTAAAGAATCCGCCTGCAATGCAGGAGACCTGGGTTCGATTCTTGGGTTTTAGAAAGATCCCCTGGAGAAGAGAATGGCAACCCACTCCAGTATTCTTGCCTGGGGAATCCCCATGGACAGAGGAGCCTGGCAGGCTATAGTCCATGGGGTCACAAAGAGTCGGACATGAGTGAGCAACTAAGCATAGCACAATCACTTTACAATATTGTGTTAATTTCTGCTGAACAACAACATGAATCAGCCATAAATATACATATATCCCCTCCCTCTTGAGCCTCTGACCCACCCCCAACCCCATCCCATCCCTCTAGGTTGTCACAGAACACCAGGCTGAGCTACCTGTGTTATACAGCAGCTTCCCACTAGCTATCTATTTTACACAACAAAGGTCCGTCTTGTCAAGGCTTTGGTTTTTCCTGTGGTCATGTATGGATGTGAGAGTTGGACTGTGAAGAAAGCTGAGTGCTGAAGAATTGATGCTTTTGAACTGTGGTGCTGGAGAAGACTCTTGAGAGTCCCTTGGACTGCAAGGAGATCCAACCAGTCCGTTTGAAGGGAGATCAGTCCTGGGAGTTCATTGGAAGGACTGATGCTAAAGCTGAAACTCCAATACTTTGGCCACCTCATGCAAAGAGTTGACTCATTGGAAAAGACCCTGATGCTGGGAGGGATTGGGGGCAGGAGGAGACGGAGACAACAGAGGATGAGATGGCTGGATGGCATCTCCGACTCGATGGACGTGAGTTTGAGTGAACTCCAGGAGTTGGTGATGGACAGGGAGGCCTGGCGTGCTGGGATTCATGGGGTCGCAAAGAGTCGGACACGACTGAGCAACTGAACTGAACTGAACTGAACTGAAGTGTATATATGTCAATGCTACTCTCTCAATTTGTCCCACTCTAGGGCAACAATTCTTAACAGAAAAAAAAAGATGAGCCCTTGACTAAGCCAGCTTAATTCCTGGAAAGTTTCCAAGCTGTGGTAAGCTGAGGGGGAATCCAGGGAGAAGCCAGCAGTCTCAGCATGAGAAGACCTAGTTGGGAGTCCAGGGAACACAAGGGAGCTCTAGTCTGTAGGGTGGAGAATGAGAAGATGAGAGATACACAGGGAGAAAGCTCAGAAAGCCACACGTCTTCAGCTATGTACTCATCAACACATGTGTATGAGAAAACTTCCCTGGGGTCATGAAAAGGATTAGAGGAGACATTCCCCAGAGCTTACAACAGAGGTTTCTTGCCATCATCCAGAATGGATAAATCATGTAAGCAAAGTGATATTGGAAAAGGCATTCAGAAAAACACTGCTTCAGTAGTGAGGCAAATAAATTCTAGAAGAAACACAGCATTGATCCTATCCAAAAAAAAAAAAAAAGGCTTAAAATTAAGACTTGAAAGGACCAGACTGTTTATAGATAAATTAACTGCATCCCAGACTTCAAGAATACTTACAGGGATATTAAACCCCCCAGCACATATTCAAGTTAAAGGTCACAATGACTGGCATCCAATCACAATTACTGGACATGCAAAGAAACAGGAAGTGCCCAGGAAGAGTCTGGAAGTTTCCTTAAATGAGACAAAGCGGAAAGACCTGGGAAACCAAAGGATTTTGCAGAATAGAGTACCAGAGAGGAGAAAGCTGCACAAAACTTTGGGGGATCTGCAGCGGTTTCAGGGAGTACTGATGAGTGTATATCTGTGAGGAAACTACCAGGAGCTGAAAAGATTGGAGATAATTGTGCCTCGGGCTAGTACAGGGCCAAGAAAAGCACCTGTTCTCACCAGACAGAATGGAAAACCGCATGATTCACAAAGTGTTGGACAGAGTACACAAAAGAGTCTTGCCTCAGAAGGAACTATTTCACCTTAGACTGAACCCTACTCTCATCCCACTTAACAAATCTTAAAAGCAAGACAGAAAATAGGAAACTGTTTCCAAGTAACTGTCTCCCAGAACCAATTCAAGAATATTTATAGGAACACAGAAATAGCCAGCAACCCAACAAGACAAGTGTCTGGCACACAGTAAAAAGTCACCAGGCATGCAAAGAGTCAGGAAATATTGCTCACAGTCAGGAGGCAAATGAATCTATTGAAAGCAATCGAGAACTGACACAGATATAAGAATTTGTAGAGACAAAGATATTTTAAAAAATTATCAAAATTGTATCCCACAAGTTCATAAGTAAAGGCTTAGGAAATATTTTAAAAACCAAAGTAAATTTTAGAGCAAATAATATTGCCAGGAATGAAGAGATTGCTTTATTAATGATGAAAGATTTAATTCATCAAAGTGATATAAATGTTTACACACCTTTAAAAATAAATGAAGCAACTCTGATAGAACTGTAACATAGAAAATTGACAAATACAGTTGCAAATTTCAATATCCTATTTTAAAAATTGATAGAATAAGTAGAAGGAAAATCTAAGGACATCAAAGACTTGAGCAACAGTGTCAGTCAACTTGACCTAACTGGTTTTTATAGAACACTCCAACTAACAATAGCATAATGTACTTCCTTTTCTAGTGTACATAGAACATTTGTCATGATAGGCTGTAATCCAGACCACAACACAAGGCTCAATAAATTTAAAAGGATTATGAACTACAAAGTATGCTTCTTGACTGCAAAGGAATTAAATCAGAAATCAAAACAGAAAATCTTTGAAAATTCCACCCCCCCACACAAATATTTTGAAACTAAGTAAGTACAGTTCCAAATAACCCATGAGTCAGCAAATAATTGTAAAAGAAAATTAGATTGTATAATGAGAAAGGAAAAAATAAAAATTGGTGGGAAGAAGCAAAAATAGAGCTTAGAAATCTACAGCAGTAAAAGCCTATATTAGAAAAGAATGCCACAAAATAATGACCTTACCATTGACATTCATAAACTTGAAAAAGAAGAGAAAATTGAAACAGAAGAAATATCAAAAAGAAGGAATTCATGAAGTAGAGAATAAATCTTAGATAAAGCTAAATAAAAAGATAAAATGGATAAATCTCTATATAGACTTATCAGGGAAAGAAGAGTGAAGACAAATGACCAGTATCAGGAAAGAGAGAAGTGACCTAAATAAACTTCTGCAGTTCCCGTAAAAGTTAAACGTTCACTTACACTACTATTCAACCATTCCACTATTAGAAGTTTTCCTGAAGGAATGAAAGCATAGAAGGTTTATCTGTTACAGCTCCAAACTGTAAGCAATACAAATGTCCATCAACAGGTGAGTGGATAAAAAGATTGTCCTACGTCCATATAATGAAATACTACTGCTGCTGCTAAGTCACTTCAGTCGTGTCCGACTCTGTGCGACCCCAGAGACGGCAGCCCACCAGGCTCCCCCGCCCCGGGATTCTCCAGGCAAGAACACTGGAGTGGGTTGCCATTTCCTTCTCCAACGCATGAAAGTGAAAAGTGAAAGTGAAGTCGCTCAGTCGTGTCCAACCCTCAGCAACCCCATGGACTGCAGCCCACCAGGCTCCTCTGTCCATGGGATTTTCTAGGCAAAAGTACTGGAGTCGGGTGCCATTGCCTTCTCCATGAAATACTACTAGGCAATGAAAAAGAATGAATCATGATATACATAGTATTATGGATATCAAAATAGTTACACTGAATGAAAGAATCCTGAGGGGGGAAAAGAACACCTATTGTATGAATCTATTTTTACACAAGTCCTATATACTGCAAACTAATCTTTCTAATTGAAGTATAATTGATTTACAATATTGTATTAGTTTCAGATGTACAATGTAGTGATTCGATTTCTTTCTACATTATAAAATGATTACCACAGTAAGGCTAGTGTCCACCTGTCACCATACAGAGTTATCACAATATTACTGACTATATCCCTTATCATGCACATTAAATCTCTGTGGTTTATTTATTTTACAATTGAAATTTATACTCTTGATCCCCTCACCTGGTTTACTTATCTCCTCACCCCTTCCCTCCGGTTCTCACCCATCTGTTCTCCGTAGCTATGAGAGTCTGTTCTCATTTTGTTTGGTTTATTTGTCTTGTTTTGTTTTTTTTAGACCCCATGTATAAATGAAATTGTATGTGTTTGTCTTTATCTGACTTATATCCCTTAGCATAATACCCTCTGTGTTGCAAATGGTAAGATTTCATTCTTTATTATGACTGAGTAATACTCCATTGTGTATGTATATTTATCCATTCTTCTGTTAATAGACACTTAGGTTGCTTCCATATCTTGCCTATTGTAAGTAGTACTGCAGTGAACATAGGGCTGCATATAGTTTTTCAAATTAGTTTTTTCATTTTCTTTGGAAAAATACCCAGAAGTGTAATTGCTGGACATTTGCTAGTTCTATTTTTAATGTTTTGAAGAACCTCTATATTGTTTTCCATAGTGGCTGTACCAGCTTTCCTTCCCACTGACAGTGCATGAATGTTCCCTTTTCACCACATCCTCACCAACACTTATTGGTTTTTTTTTTTTTTTTTTGATAATAGCCATTTGACAGGTGTGAGGTGATACATATCCTTGTGGTTTTGAGTTGAATTTGCCTGACAATTAGTGATATTGAGCATCTTTTCATGTGCTTGTTGGCCATCTATATGTCTTTGGAAAAATGTCTGTTCAGGTCCTCTGTCCATTTTAATTTTTTTTAATACTAAGTTGTTTAAGTTCTTTGTAGATTTTGGATATTAGCTCTTTATCAGATATATTGTTGTTAGTGTATGAAAATGCAACATATTTGTGTTATATTAATTTTGTATTCTGCAAATTACTGAATTCATGTGTCAGTTCTGATAGTTTTTTGGTGGTGTCTTTGGGATTTTCCGGGACTTCTCTGGTGGCTCAGATGGTAAAGAGTCTGCCTGCACTGCAGGAAACACAGGTTCAATCCCTGGGTCGGGAATGTCCCCTAGAGAAGGGAATGGTTACCCACTCCAGTATTCTTGCCTGGAGAATTTCATGGACAGAGGAGCCTGGCGGGCTACAGTCCATGGAGTCATGGGGTCAGCCACAACTGAAGTGATTTAGCACAGCGCAGCACAATCAAACTCATCTTTAAGTGACAAGGCAGATCCATCGTTGTAGGACACTGGAGGAAGAAACTGAGGGGTAGGAGAGAATAAGGACATTTCTGGGGTTATGGATATATTCATTAGAGCTTCCCTGGTGGTTCAGCGGTAAAGAATCCGCCTGCTAATGCAGGAGCCATGCGTTCGATCCCTGGGTTGGGAAGATCCCCTGGAGAAGGAAATGGCACCCCACTCCAGTATTCTTGCCTGGAGAATCCCATGGACAGAGGAGCCTGGTGGGCTATAGACTATGGCGTTGCAAAAGAGTCAGACGTGACTGAGCAAACAACAAATACATTCATTATCCCAACTGTGTTGATGGTTGAATGGGTGTATATAAGGCAAAACTCAACATATTGTATTTTTTTTAATGGAAAGAAATCCCTTTATAAACTGTAAATCTGAGCCATGATCCCACTGGATTATGGGAAATTCAGCCTCATCTAGTGTCAGCCCTCCTCCCTGTGGGCGGCACCAGAATCTAAGAGGCTGGCACGGTGTCCCCCAAACAAGCGGGACCTCAGCCCCCAGGGCACCCCTGCTTCCACGCCCACAGTCCCTGTCTGTGGCCCCCTCCTCCAGACTCAGTTCTCCACTCTTGGCCCATGCAGTTCAACCCCCGAGGTGAAGGTCACTGCTCGCCTCACTCTCCTTTTCCTCATTCCTTTACCAAATAGGTTTTGTGAAAGATACTGAGAATTGGAAAATACCCACTGACTGTCCAAAACCTTAACACCCAGCTCTTCCTCTCTGTCCCAAATGCTAAACCCAGATTCACCAAATGACAGCTCAGGGCCTTCAGATTCGCAGATTCTTGCCCTCTGTCCTAAACGAACACATCTTCAGTTTTCCCACACCTTGAGTATCTGAACACTGCCAAGTTACTCAAGCTGGGTGTGCTCTGACTGCCTGCCAAGCTCATCCATACATCTTTTAGTTCCTGGCTCCCTAAAGAACGTACTGGGGCTGTTCTCACATTGAAGTATCTTAATAAAGGCTTCAGATAATGGGGCCTGGATGTTTTTTCCTGCATCCTTTCACAATCTACATTTGAGGTTCCTTTTGAAGCCAGAAAGCTAAATATCCTTCCAGGAGGACAGCAGTCTCACCAAGGACCCAGAGCTGTCCCCTTAACTGAGAATGCTGTCTGGACGGCTCTGCTCAAGGCCTGGCCCTGGCCACCCTGCACCCACGCAATCCCCCACTCACCCTATGTCCCTACAGGCTGCTTTGGCCTAAGAGGCACTTCCCAGGGGCTCCCAGAGTCCTGGGCCCAGTGCACACAAGCTGGAGAATATCACTCGGCTTTTACAGTGCTTTTTAAAGCAGGGCTATGAGTGTCGAGGGCCCTTTGGTGCTGGTCTTTCGCAGGCCCAGCTCATCACAGACCAGGTTTGAGGTTTCTTGAAGTCTATGCCTTAGCAGTTTTCTTCTCCACTGCATGCAAAAGGCAGCAACTTCCGGTTCCTCTGGGTCTGGGGAAGTTTGTCTGAAACCCTGGAGGAGAGAAAGATGATTAAGTGCTAGGAGACGCTTGTACTCTTTCCTGGTGTCAGCCGATCGGAGTGCCTAGGCCATTCTTCTGAGTGATGTTGGGGCTGGTTTTCTGATGGCACCCCACTCCAGTACTCTTGCCTGGAAAATCCCATGGACGGAGGAGCCTGGTGGGCTGCAGTCCATGGGGTCGCTGCAAGCCAGCCACGACTGAGCGACTTCACTTTCACTTTTCACTTTTATGCATTGGAGAAGGAAATGGCAACCCGCTCCAGTGTTCTTGCCTGGAGAATCCCAGGGATGGGGGAGCCTGGTGGGCTGCCATCTTTGGGGTCGCACAGAGTCGGACACGACTGAAGCGACTTAGCAGCAGACCTAATTTAATGGAGAGCAAGGAATCACGACTGGAGAGGTCCTCTGAATTGCAGCCCACTCATTCTTAAAGGAGAAGCACAACAGAGCAAAGGATCTTGTCTATCAGAATGTTGTGGGACAGTAGTCAATTAAAAAACATTCTCTCTATGACCGAAATTCTGTCTCATTCCGGATCTTGTTTTATTCATTTTGCTTTATGCAAACAGTCCGTGGGTCTTTGGCCAGCAGCCTAAGCAGAGTCAGGACGCAGGTGTACACTGCAAGCATTCAGCCTCACTCTCAGGTTCTCCTGCACTCGGATGGTCTGGGCACTGGAACTTGGGGTCTGGCCCTGCCCTGGGTGATGCCGCTGGATCAGTGGGAGTCTGTGGCTATGGCCGTGCCGGCATGCTGGCAGGACAGACATGGATCCATAGGACCAGTCCTGAGCTTTTCTGCCAGCCTTCTTTATAGTCGAGAAATTCTGGAACTTGTAGTTCAAACACATTTTTCAAATGCTTTTCACTGTCTATTTTATGTACTCTTTAATTTTAATTGGTACAAAAAGAGAGACAAAGCGATAAAAAAAATGAGACTCAGATATAAGCCACATGTTGAAACCATCAGATAGGAAATTAAAAATGACTATGATTAATGTATTAATGACTTTATTGGAACAAGTTGGAAGTCCTTTTCACATGATTGATATATTAATGACTTAGAAAAAGTAGACAAAATGCATAAACAGATGGAGAATTTTAGCAGAGACACAAAACTACTAGAAATAATTGAATGGAAATGCTAAAATGAAAAAAATAGATGGCAACAAATGGAACAACGCTTTGATAACTCATCAGTAGACTGGACACAACTGAGGAAAAAGTGCAGCTGAAGGTAGGTTGATAGAAATTAGCCAATCTAAAGCACACAGGAAGTCAGGTCACAGGTCTGGGTTAGAAGTGAGGTTGAATTTAGTAGCTAGGAAGCTGGTAGAGTTTCCTCAGGAATGCTGCAGTTTCCCGTGTTGCTCTCAGCCTGTGACCTGAGTCATGGTCCTGTGAGTGTGTACTCTATGCCAGCGTCCACCCACCTGAAGACGTGCGGCTTCTGTCGCCCTCACAGTCTTAGAGACAGCACGGAGGAGCTGCTGTGCATTTTCCACCAGGAGCTCTTCAGAGGACTTGCTTCTTGTCAGGGAGGCTTTTACACTTGGGAGTTGGCAGGAAGAAAGCCATTAACATGATACCAGGTAAAGGCATAATCTCAAATAAACACCAGAATTTACAATGGAAGCCTCTTCCAGGAAAGTAGGATGCCTTTGTGGGGACCATTCAGAGAAAGTTCTAAAGGTATAATTTAACATCGCATTTTAATTTTGATACTAAAAAAAGTATGAGTCATCTTGAAATTAACAAGAAGTATTTTTTTGTTTTTGTTCAAGTATAGTTGATGCACAATATTATGTTACAGGTGTACGATAGAGTGCCTTATAATTTTTAAAGGTTATACTCCATTTATAGTTACTATAAAACATTGGCTACAGTCCCCCTGTTGTACAGTATATCCTTGTAGTTTATTTTATACATAATAGTTTGTATCTCTTACTCCCTTACCCTTATATTGCCCTTACCCCCTTCCCTCTCCCCATTGGTAACCGTTAGTTTATTTTCTATATCTGTGTGTCTAAGAAGTATTTTTAATGAAAATAGCTGAAGAGAACATGAAGGATAAATGCTGACATCCATATGTAATGGAAGGGGACAAAAAATTTTGTTAGAATTGCAGGCAGGACTTAAAGTAAAAGTTGTAATCAAAGATAAGACTGGTGGTTCTTTTTGTTTTTTTTCAAATTTATTTGGCCGTGCCAGATCTTAGTTGATGCGGTGAGCTCTGAGTTGTAACATGCAGGGTCTAACTTGCCAGCCAGGGATGGAACCCGGGCTCCCTGCATTGAGAGCACGGACTCTTAACCGTTGGACCACCAGGGAAGTCCCAGACTGTTATTTCTTAATTGAATTACACATTTCAGTGATATTGGCTTTAAACTGAGTGTAACTGAATTTACTGAGACAAGTTATTTTTCAGCAATGAAAATGAAGATGCTGTCTATAAAATATGTAAACAACAAGGACCTACTATGTAACAGGGAACTGTACTCAATATCTTGTGATAACCAATGGTGGAAAAGAATATGACAAAGATAGATAAATGGATGTAACTGAGTCACTTTGCTGTACACCTGAAACTAACAGAAAATTGTAAATCAACTGTATTTCAGTAAAAACAATTAAAAAGAAAATGAAGATGCTGTGAAATATAGGTGACTAACTTTGGTAAAAATCTCAGGACTTCTGGATCCTTTAGAGTACTGAAAGCTTGATAAATATACCTGTGTTAATCACACCTTTTCATTTTCTATATTTCTGATGTACATTAGGGACATCTGATGTTGGAAAGACTGCACATTCCCAGGGTTAGCCAAGGTGGCTCAGACAGTAAAGAATCTGCCTGCAATGTGGGAGACCCAGTCAGGAAGATCCCCTGGAGAAGGGAATAGCTACCCACTCCACCCCACTCCAGTACTCTTGCCTGGAAAATCCCATGGATGGAGGAGCCAGGTAGGCTGCAGTCCACAGGGTCGCTAAGAGTCAGACACAACTGAGTGACTTTACTTTCACTTTTCACTTTCATGCCATTGCATTTCATGCAAATGGCAACCCACTCCAGTGTTCTTGCCTGGAGAATCCCAGGGACGGGGAGCCTGGCGGGCTGCCATCTATGGGGTGGCACAGAGTCAGACACGACTGAAGCGACTTAGCAGCAGCAGCAGCCAGTGTTCTTGCCTGGAGAATCCCATGGACAGAGGAGCCTGGCGGGCTACAGTCCATGGGGTCGCAAAGAGTCAGGCATGACTGAGCAACTAACACTTTCAGAAGTAGTAAACCACTTGGCTACAAGTACACTTACACATGCAAACCAACTGATCCCAAGCTCACACCCTCAACCATCTTCTTTATGGACTCTTATACTCCCCAGGGCCACTATTCCCTTACCCTAATCAGCCTGGGCAGTTTTTCCCGAGCCATTTTCTACCTGGAGAAGATGTGGAGCTGGCTGCTCATTGTCTCAGTCTGCTGTACCACACACAAGGGCTCCTGGGGACATCTGTGGTCTACACAGTTCTTAGCAATGATATGGATAAGTTTGGCCAAGGTCTGCCCAAAAGTTGCAATTTTTCTAGCAGAGGCAATGAGCTGATCTTTGGTCTGTACCAAAAGAAGCGAAAGAATTAGAAGTAGGCAGAGGTTCGGGTTTGATCCCTGGGTGGGGAAGATCCCCTGGAGGAGGCTGTGGCAACTCACTCCAGTATTCTTACCTGGAGAATCCCATAGACAGGGGAGCCTGGTGGGCTACAGTGCATGGAATCACACAGGGTTAGACAGGATTGAAGTGACTTAGCACTCACACACATGCAGAGATAAGAGACCACCAAATGCTATCTTCCTACATGAGTTTCAGCGTGTCTAGGAGGACAGTATGGGCAGAGAGTTCTGACTGCCAGTCCCCCACCTATCTTTATCATACATTTTTTTTTTTAAATTGAGGTATATTCTCCATAAATGGAGAAGGAAATGACAACCCATTTCCAGTATTCTTGCCTGAAAAAACCCACGGAGAGAGGAGGCTGGCGGGTTACAGTCCATGGGGTTGCAAAGAATCGGACCCAACTGAAGCAACTTAGCACGCATGCAGGTCAACAACACCCTCACAGGTTTTCCCTAGGAAATCGGTGACAAATTGTAAACATCCCAAACTCACTTGGCACAACTGGTTTCAGCCCCAGAATGAACATACTGGGCTGTTCATTGATGAACATCCATGGGATGTTATGGGAAAACCTGAACGAACTTTTTGGCCAATCCAATATTGCATTTGGTCTAAAACCATGATCCTGAACTTGTGCCACAGGCTTTAAGTACAGCCACTCTGGGTTAATAAGAAGCTTATTCTCCTGAAAACCACAGAACGAGGCGGTTCAGGCCCATCTGTCCGTGGGGGGCTGCTGAAGGGAGCCTGGCCGGGCCCCCTGGTCTTGATCTAGACTTTCTCCACAGGAGCTGTGGCCTGCATGAGCTCAGAGACAGTTCTCACCAGGCCCAGGGCAGAAACGAGGCCCCTGAGAAAGGCCAGGTGTGGGGAAAATGCAGCTCGAAGATCTTGGCTTGACCAGAGGGGCAAAGGATAGCAGTGATGCGTAGAGCTGGGAATTGATGAATAATGTGCAGCAGCAGCAGCAGTGTTGGTGACAGAAGCCACCTCTTACCTGATTCGAAATTTTGATCATTTTGGACCTTATTTTTCTTCACTTGAAAATAGAAATTTGGACAATATCAGCAGTTTCCTTTCTTCATCTTAAAAAACAAAACAACAGAACACTTTATTCAAAGAAAATCTTAGGGACTTCCCTGGTGGTCCAGGGATTAAAAATCTGCTTTGTAATGCAGGGGACGAAGGTCTGAACCCTGGTGGGGGAAGCAAGATCCCACATGCCTCAGGGCAGCTAAGCCCATGCCCTGCAGCAATGACTGAGTCCTTGCACTCCAGAGCCCACGGCCCGGCCCACAGCTACAGAGTCCCTGCTCTGGCAACGAAAGATCCCACATAAAATAAGTAAATAAATACTTTTTAAAAGATTTTAACAAAGATCTTAAACATAACGGTAAATGTTGAGGCAACTAATACAGATAAAACGTGGGCTATTCCAGCAAACGTGAAACTCAAACCAAAACTTCAGCTGCTTGTCTGGGATGAGCAGATAAGTGGCCAGAGGAAAGTAGATGTAGCTTGGAAAAGGAAAACCCAGGAAATGTCACAGGTCCTGCTGTTTTAGCCACTCTGCCAAGACAAGGATGGACCCTTCCTCTGAGAATTTGGTTTGGATGATGCCAAACATGAAGCATGAAGGTATAAAAAAGCCTTGTTACACAGACGCTGAAGGTTTCAGGGGAGAGTGAGGAGGGCAGGCTCCTAACCATCTGAAGAGGCTTGAGAGAACAAGGAAAGGAGACTGGCCTGGCTTTGTTGTGAGCAGGGGATGGGGCCAGGGTGAGGGTCTCCACTCACAGGGCTCGTGTGGTCTGAACTTCTGGCTGGCACCAAAGGAGACCATGCCTGGGCTTTTTTGTTGACTTCCCTTTTGGAGCTCAAGGAGAAGGAGGCGTGGGTGGGGCTTGGAAGCTGTCAGCTGTCACTTCTGACCTAATGCCTTCAGGATAAGTGTCCCATGAGAAACTAGCTGAGGTGGACGGGAGTTGGGAGAAAGATGAGGGCAGTGTCTGTGGTGCTGAGGCTGGGATGGGAGCTGCTGGGTTTCCCTTTGCACTCACCTAGTCTGGAGGTGCCCCCTCCTGTACCCCTTGGGCCCAGCCATGGGTTTGGGGACCAGTAGTTAACCTGGCAGACCTGTGCCGGAAGGCTTTTTCTAAATGGCTCTTGATGGCATCCTATCTCGTCCCTTCCAGTGCTCACATTCAGTAAATGGACTTTTTTCAGTGTTGGTGGGTTGATGGTAAACGATGCTTACACTGAATCAAGAGAAGGGCTAAAGATGTTTGCAGCAACAGGGGTGAACCTAGAGACTGTCACACTGAAGTAAGTCAGCCTGGGAAGAAGTATCACGACTCCCCCTACATGGGGAATTTAAAAAGAAATGATACAAATGAACTGACTTACAAAACAGCAAGAGACTCACAGACTTACAGAACAAACTTACGGCTGCAGGCGGTGGGAAAGGATGGAGAGAAGGGATAGTTAGGGAGTTTGGGATGGACAGTTACACACTGCCATATTTAAAATGGATAAACAACAAGGACCTACTGTACAGCACAGGGAGCTCTGCTCAAAGTTATGTGGCAGTCTGGAGGGGAGGGGAGTTTGGGGGAGAATGTGTGTGCATGCTAAGCTGCTTCAGTCGTGTCTAACTCTTTGTGATCCCACGGACTGTAGCCCAGCAGGCTCTTCTTTCCATGGGAGTGGGGTGCCATGCCCTCCTCCAGAGGGTCTTCCTGACCCAGAGATCAAACCTGCATCTTTTGTGTCTCTGCATCGGCAGGTGGGTTCTTTACCACTAATGCCACCTGAGAAGCCCTTTTTTGGGGAAATGAATACGTGTATATGTATGACTGAGTCCCTTTGCTGTCCACCTGAAACTATCACAACATTGTTAACATTATCCAGAGAATGACAATAGCTGACTTGTGGTTGAAGTTGGAATGCAGCCCCTGACCTCCAGGATGTGCTGGGCTGAATGGCCATCCTTCAGATGCAGGCCATTCTGCAGCCCTGTTACTGCTATGTTGGGGGAATTTTTATAGACGTAAATGGTCCCTTCAGTTCATCCTCTGGGATATGAAAGAGTCCTTGACTTTACTAAGTTGCAACTTCCAGCAAATCATCTTCCCTGATGGACCAAGAAAATGTCTTAGTAACAAGCCCACAGGAGGAGGGAAGAGAGAAATGAGGTGAGCTCTATGATACCCCCAGATAGAGAAGACAGCATCTAACAATGCTATGTGCCCCATAGCCCCGAGCATGGCTGGGAGCTGCCTGGCTGGCCTGGCTCCTGTGGGGCAGCAGCTGGGACTCCTGTTTCCCCAGGAGTGTCCCATCCTCCCATCGCCCGTTGAAGGTCAAGTACTAAGATGCATTCTTTCCTCCTCAGACTCTGAGCCATCAGGAACACCTCCTTGGCCATCTCCTGGGTAATCTGGGTGATTCTATTTCCACTGTTGGTTGGAGCCGTCCTCTGGGAGAGGTGGGTCCATTTCTGCCTGCAACCAGGCTGGGCAGCTGGGGGTGGCTGCCAGGGGTGCCACTCTGCTGCTGCTGTAGGAAGAAGACAGGGTGAGACTGATGACATTCCAGGTGCTCAGACCTTTGGACTGCAGTGGGGGTGTTAATGGCCTTTTTGTCATTTTAAAAAATAACTTTATTTTTTGGCTGTGCTGGGTCTTTGTTGCTGTGCTTAGGCTTTCTCTATTTGTGAAGAGCAGGGGCTACTCTCTAGTCACTGTGTGGGGCTTCTCATTGTGGTGGTCTCTCTTGGTGCAGAGCCCAAGGCTCTAGGGCTCTAAGGCTCAGTAGTTGTGGGGCACTGACTTAATTGCCCCTTGGCATGTGGGATCTTCCCAGACCAGGGGTGGAACCCTTGACCCCTGCATTGGTAGGTGGATTCTTAACCACTGGACCACCAGGGAAGTCTGGTTCTCCACCATTTTTAAGAGTGGGAATCAAGAAGGTATCCTGATCCCCACATGCCAGCGGCTCTTGGCAGTCTCCTCCAAATACTTAGGAAAATACTGAGAAGAGGAAACAGTGAATCCCTATTAATTCTGTGCTCCATGCATCTGGAATCTGCATAAACTGCCACCCAGCAGACTGAATCCCAGTATAGTTAAAACATCACGTTTTCTTCCCCTTGGTGAATTTTCAGGCCTTACCTGGGAGAAAGGAGAATCTCTACCTTCTTGAAGAAATTCAGGAATCCTTGAATGTCCCAACTTTGGGATAGTTTCATATCAATTATTCTATGTCATAGGATTTTACAGTTCTGATATGAATAATTATTTTTCCCCATTAACTTGCTTGTTATTTTCTAGTGAGAAAAACTTCCGCCATTGTGGAAGAGGCTGTGTTATTCTTTTTTGGATGCTGGGTGGGGCCTCCCCTAAGCCTTTTCCAGACTCTGGAATTGAGATGAGATGTTCTGCACTTGAAGGTAAAATGTTAGTCCCTCAGTTGTGTCCAACTCTTTGGGACCCCATGGACTGTAGCCCACCAGGCTCCTCTGTCCATGGGATTCTCCAGATAAGAATACTGGAGTGGGTTGCCATGCCCTCCTCCAGGGGATCTTCCCAATCCAGGGATTGAACCTGCATCTCCTGCATTGGCATGTGGATTCTTTACCGCTGAGGCACCAGGGAAGGTAAATTCAAAAGCAAGAATATCTTTGATCATCCCTCGGCCTCACCCACCAGATCCTGAGCTCCTGGATGCAGATGGAAAGGAGAATAGGGGTGGAAAAAACTTCTGGGCCTTCCTGTACCCCAGCTTCTCCTGCAAGACCCCATCGTAGCACACTAATACCTCAGAAGGGCCACAATATAATTGTTGGAGAAGTGCTAGTGTGATAGCAAATTCTATTTACATTGGGAGATACACATTCATGATTCCATTTGATCTGAGGCTGTATATGTAGCAAATATTTCACCAGAAGGAGAAAGGAAATCAAAGGGTAACTGCTCCAGGCACATGTCCTCTTCACCCCCACCCTGTTGGCTACTCTATTCAGTCTTTGTCATGCTCTTCTCACTGCCAAGCATGCAGGAAGGTCACTGGGCTAACAATGCAGAATCAGGAGACCAATGACCCAAGGAAGGGTTGGGTGAATTGCATCCATTGGCTGTAGCTGTAGAGCTCAGGTGGGTGTTTATGTGAGCATTTGCCATATGACAGATGAGGGGACATATGTGAGTCTGGGGCCAGGAGACCATGGAGGCTGGGATCTAGGTGACCTGCCTGGGACATGGGTCCCCAAGCTTGGCCCTGGAGCAAGAAAAGGCAACAGCTGCCAAGCATGGGGGAAGAGTCCTGATCACTCAGGTTCAACTCAGAAGTTGTCCAGAGGCTGAGAACAGCAACCAGCCAGGTGGATGGATGGCTAGAGGTGGTGCAAGGTATCCATAATGACGGATTAACTATAGATTGTTTTCCTCTCCAACCATTAAGTATTAACTTCTACATTGGGAGCAAAGATGAGCACAGGTATGCACGCCGCTGCCCCTGCCACTCCCCCCCACCCCCCACCCAGACTCATAGGCACTTGTAAACCGGAGCTATTCAGAGCTATTATTGCCTAGAATGTCCTTCCCATCCTTCCTGGAAAATGCAAATCCCAACTTTCTTTGAAGCTCAACTCAAGACCACACTCCTTTCAGGACATATCTAGCATATTTGCTCCATCCTTCCCATGACCATTTTGCCCCAAATTTGAATGTTGTCTGCACTTCTCAGCTTTTCTAGCATCTTAACAAGCAATCTAAATCACTCACTGTGCACCTGTGCTTGTCCTGAAGGATCTAAAGATGAGTAAGATGACATCCTGGAACTTGAGCAGCTAAGAGTTTAGACTTTCTGTGCTAGTGTGTACTGGGGAGTCACCTGGCTTTTTTTGTGTTTCATCTTCAATGATTCCCCACCCTCTGAAAACTGTTGACCTTGCTTTAGACAGATTGGAGTGCCCCTGAATGCTGGGAGGGGCAAGCCAGAGCCCTTCCTGGAGACAGACCTATACACTGAGGGCCAGTAGGCTGCCCAGATAGGGTCCCAGAGTAGGTGACACAAAGAGAAAGGAGAGAACGCAACTGAGACTAAGACTCAACCACAGTGATTAAGAGCAAGGGCAAAAATGGCAAATACGCGATTTGGTGGGCCTTGAACTAAGGGATAGGAAACGAAATATTCAACTCATGTCTTATATTCAACTCTCAGGGACCCTAAGCATCCAAAATAAGAAGTGTCTCTAGGCTCTTTAATAGTGAAGGAGGCTAGGACTCTGTCGGAGAGCCCACAGCTGGAATAAAGAATTTCCAGGTTAGGAACTTCCCTGGCAGTCCAGTGGTTAAGTCTCTGTACTTCCAATGCAGGGGGCCTAGGTTCAATACCTGGTCAAGGAACTGTGATTCCACATACTGCCATTAAAGATCTTATATGCTGCAACTAAGACCTGGCACAGCCAAATAAATCAAAAAGGAAAAAAATAATTTCCGGGTTGTGACAAGTGTCTAGAAGATGCATGAGCTCATTTCCAAAGCCTCAGGGGCTCACTGTTTGAAGTTATATTCTGGGCCATGTGGAGGGCGTCTCTGACCCCTGCTAGGGAGTGGCCAGTGGAGCAGAAATTTATGGATGGTGACTCTCCCTTCTCCAGTTGCCATCCCACCAGGGGTAGCTGTCCAGACAGGACCACCATCCCCCTGTCTCCAATGCACTGAGCTTGTGTATGTGTGTGTGAAGGAGAGTGCTTCCCTGTGGTAGGAACCGTGAAGTGTGAGGCCTTGCTCTTCATCCTGGGGAAAGCAGCCTGCAACAGGAGAGTGGACAGTCCTCCATGGGCAGGAGCAGTAACAGGGGCTGAGTGAGCCTGCTCTTCTCCCTGTCTGAACGCTGGCCAACCTGGGAAGTCAGTTCTGGGAAATGCTTGTGTCAGAAGGCTTTGATGAGAAGGGGACTGTGTCAGGTGAACTCAGAGAAACAGAATGTGTTATCAGTGAAGTTAGTGACAACAGAGGAATGGGTAAAGAAGATGTGGTTTATGTATGTAATGGAATACTGGTGGTGGTGGTTTAGTCGCTAAGTCGTGTCCGATTCTTGCGACCCCAAGGATTGTAGCCCGCCAGGCTCCTCTGTCCATGGGATTCTCCAGGCAAGAATACTGGAGTGGGTTGCCATTTCCTTCTCCAGGGGATCTTCCCGACCCAGGAATCAAACCCCAGTCTCCTGCATTGCAGGCAGATTCTAAAAAGGAACTAAGTTGGGTCACTTGCAGAGATGTGGATGGAGTTAGAGACTATCATACAGAGTGAAGTAAGCCAGAAAGAGAAAAACAGATATTGAATATTAACCATACATGTGGGGTCTAGAAAAATGGAACAGATGATGTTAGTCACAAAGTAGAAATAGAGACACAGACATAGAGAACAAACATATGGATATCAAGGAGGAAGGCAGGACTGGGAGGAGCTGGGAGATTTGGATTGACATATATACTATTGATACTGTATATAAAATTCATGGGCTTCCCAGGTGGTTCAGTGGTAAAGAATCTGCCTGCCAATGCAGATGTCAGTTTGATCTCTGGGTGAGGAAGATCCCCTGGAGAAGGAGATGGCACCCCACTCCAGTATTCTTGCCTGGAGAATCCCATGGACAGAGGAACCTGGTGGCCTACAGTCCACTGGGTCACAAAGAGTCGGACACAACTGAAGCTACTTAGTACACGACCACATAAATATTCAAGGGGAATTAGGACATCTAAGTTGATGGAGGAGTAGGTACTAGACCGATGGAATCTAAGACATTTAAAAAATTTCCCAACACAAATAATACTAACTGATTTTTGACAAAGGTTCAAAATCATTCAATATATTTAAGAAAAAATATATTGTCTTTAAAAAGTTATTAAAGCATTGCACATGCAAATCCAAAGAAACAAACAACAACAACAACAACAACAAAACCCCTGAACTTCTATATAAACCATAAAACCTTATTTAAAAATTAACTCAAAATTGATCGAATGAGGGAGAGAAATGGTGATGCCATCCACCCATCTCATCCTCTGTTGCTCCCTTTCCCTCTTGCCCTCAGTCTTTTGCAAACATGCACACACACACACACACACAGATGCGTTTCCAGAAACTGGATGTATGATTCCAGGGGCTGTGTGTGCACGTGTGTGTGCTCAGTTGCTTCAGTCCTGTCTGATTCTTTGTGATCTTCAGGCTGCCCCAATTGGTTTGCTGTAGTTTCTCATTAAATTTAACAATTGAATATTTTAAAATTAATATATATTAACAGATACAGAAGACTCTTGAGAGTCCCTTGGACTTTAAGGAGATCCAAACAGTCCATTCTAAAGGAGATCAGTCCTGGGTGTTCTTTGGAAGGAATGATGCTAAAGCTGAAACTTCAGTACTTTGGCCACCTCATGCAAAGAATTGACTCATTGGAAAAGACTCTGATGCTGGGAGGGATTGGGGGGCAGGAGGAGAAGGGGATGACAGAGGATGAGATGGCTGGATGGCATCACCGACTCGATGGACGTGAGTTTGAGTCAACTCCGGGAGTTGGTGATGGACAGGCGCTGCGATTCATGGGGTCCCAAAGAGTCGGACACGACTGAGCGACTGAACTGAACTGAACTGAACATACACAGACGTAAGTTAGATATCTAGATACAGATACAGATACAGATAGAAATATTCTGTGGCTTCCCAGGTGGTGCTAGTGGTAAAGAATCCATCTGCCAGTACAGGAGACCTAAAAGATGCAGGTCCAATCCCTGGGTCGGAAAGATCCCGATAGTCTGTGAGCTTTGAGGAATCAGTCCATTTCATCTTATTGACACTTTTATACACACAGAGTTATTAAAAGCATCTTTATTAACCCTTTAATAATATCTATAGATTTCAATGTGCCAACTCTCATTCTTTGTGTTTAATACATGTGATATGTCTTTTTTCATTGTCTATTTTTAAAAAATCTTATCTACTTTATAAAATTTACAAAGTATCAGCTTTTTACTCGATTGCCCTTCTCTATTTTTTTTTTTTTAGTTTTGGTGACTTCTACTCTTTTTGTTTTTCTTCCTTCTGTTTGATTTGGATTTATTTTACTATGACTTTTAGAATTTATTGTGGTGAAAATTTAATTTATTGACTTAAGATGTTATTTTAATGTTCTAAGTGTTCAGTACTATAATATTTTATTTAAGTACTGCTTTGGCTGCATCTCATAGATTGTGATGCTACATTTATATTAAGTAAAAATGTAGATCAATAAGAGGAAGACCTCCAGATACTTGAAAAGTTACATAACATATAACCATTCAATAGTGATTGCTTTCAATGCATGGACAAAATATTTCTAAAATGTATTGTTCTAACTCTCTTTCCATTATTCCTTATACAAGTCTGTTTATTCCTGCTTACGTGTGTGCATGCTTAGTCGTCTCTGGGACACTTTGGACTGTAGCCCACCAGGCTCCTGCTTTCAGCTCGTACACCTGAAAAGGAATAAGTGTGTGTTCCCCTTCCCTTCACTCCCCTTTCTATAGTCTAGGAGACGGTGAGGTCTACCTGGTTAGTGTGAATGTGGAGATGGAAAATTCATGTTGAACATGATCTAACTGTCCCAAATCTTCTAGATTTCTTACTTTTGAATTGTTAATGACAAAGACAATTCTCTTCAAGACATTGTTCATTTACATCTTTTTTAGAACATCTTTATTTTATAGCATCAGTAATATGCAATCATAAATTTCTGATTTTACAATGCTCCCATTTCTTAATAATCACAAAATATAAGCAGAGAGGTAGAAAATTTTAAGGAATACAATGGACAGATATGATTTTGCTTGTCGTACCAAACTCCTCCAGTGGCAGACAGAAAGGTTTAGTTTAATTAAGAAGTGACATGGGGAATAAGCTGATCCAACCCACTCCAGTGTTCTTGCCTGGAGAATCCCAGGGACAGGGGAGCCTGATAGGCTGCTGTCTATGGGGTCACACAAAGCTGGACACGACTGAAGTGACTTAGCAGCAGCAGCAGCAGCAAGGGTAAAGAATATTTTCTATTTAAAGAGCACTATTTTTTATGACAAGGAATATATTATAGACTGTGGTTAGCCTCTGTTCCAAATAAATGTAAATTGCCTAATTGCCAAAACAAAAAAGGTCTCACTTTTTTCTGTCTTTTAACTCTATCTGTAAAGGTAAGCATTGCATTTAGCTTCAATTTGAAAAGGTAAGCATGAATCATTTTTTCCAATAGCAAATTTAGTTTTACAAATATCTATGTATATTTAGCATCAGCAAAAAAGGCATTCATTTCAGAAGAATTAAAAATAGATCCTTTCTCCTTACTGTTAATTAATTTAGAAAACCCTAATTCAGATAATCTTTTTACTTTTCTCGTTCTCATCATTATATTATCAAGTGAGAAATTACAGAGTACTGTGTAATACACATGTGCGCTCAGTCGCTTCAGTCTTCTGAGTCTCTGGGAACCTATGCACTGTAGCCTACCAGGCTCCTCTGTCCATGGCATTCTCCAGGCAAGAGTACTGGAGGGGGCTGCCATGCCCTGCTCTAGGAGATCTTTCTGTCCCAGGGATCGAACCCACCTCTCTCATCTCTTACATTCCAGGCAGATTCTTTACCACTGAGCCACCAGGAAATGTCTTGTAATATATCTGGCCAATATATCAAAGATTACAAACTCATTATCATTATCATCAGTCATCTTAAGTATTAAGATTTATTAAGTAATTACTACAGAGTAAGCATATATTTAAGTAGTTTGCATGTAGCATTAAATCAGGATATATCACAAAAAATTTTTAAAAATTATTTAACTAAGTTGTATGATAGTAAAAGAAGTTATTAAAATGTGTTCTCATCCAATACCAAGGGAATCATTTGTTTGTTAAAATTAAATTCTATGGCAAATGAATGAGAAAACATTAAAGTAATATTGGCATGTTTTCCTTTTTATCCAAAAGGAAGCAGGCTCTGAACTGCATTCACCAATTTTAGGTTTCCATTTCCTATTTCAAATTGATTTCATAAACTTGCTCTAAATAGTATTAAATGCATTGTGATATAGCTGATTTACAGGATATCATAATCTCTACATTAAAGAAAATTGTCATTTCAGTGGAAATACCAGAACAATAAACATGAATTATTTGAGGGAAAAAAAAGTGGCTCTATTTAGCTGAATTGACTATGCCAAAGCCTTTGACTGTGTGGATCACAATAAACTGTGGGGAATCCTGAAAGAGATGGGAATACCAGACCACCTGACCTGCCTCTTGAGAAATTTGTATGCAGGTCAGGAAGCAACAGTTAGAACTGGACATGGAACAACAGACTGGTTCCAAATAGGAAAAGGAGTTCGTCAAGGCTGTATATTGTCACCCTGTTTATTTAACTTATATGCAGAGTACATCATGAGAAACACTGGACTGGAAGAAACACAAGCTGGAATCAAGATTGCCGGGAGAAGTACCAATAACCTCAGATATGCAGATGACACCACCCTTATGGCAGAAAGTGAAGAGGAACTAGAAAGCCTCTTGATGAGAGTGAAAGAGGAGAGTGAAAAAGTTGGCTTAAAGCTCAACATTCAGAAAACGAAGATCATGGCATCCGGTGCCAACACTTCATGGGAAATAGATGGGGAAACAGTGGAAACAGTGTCAGACTTTATTTTTCTGGGCTCCAAAATCACTGCAGATGGTGATTGCAGCCATGAAATTAAAAGACGCTTACTCCTTGGAAGGAAAGTTATGACCAACCTAGATAGCATATTCAAAAGCAGAGACATTATTTTGCCAACAAAGATTCGTGTAGTCAAGGCTATGGTTTTTCCCGTGGTCATGTATGGATGTGAGAGTTGGACTGTGAAGAAGGCTGAGCGCCGAAGAATTGATGCTTTTGAACTGTGGTGTTGGAGAAGACTCTTGAGAGTCCCTTGGATTGCAAAGAGATCCCACCAGTGCATTCTGAAGGAGATCAGCCCTGGGATTTCTTTGGAAGGAATGATGCTAAAGCTGAAACTCCAGTACTTTGGCCACCTTATGCAAAGAGTTGACTCATTGGAAAAGACTCTGATGCTGGGAGGGATTGGGGGCAGGAGGAGAAGGGGATGACAGAGGATGAGATGGCTGGATGGCATCACTGACTCGATGGACGTGAGTCTGAGTGAACTCCGGGAGTTGGTGCTGGACAGGGAGGCCTGGCGTGCTGCGATTCATGGGGTCACAGAGTTGGACAGGACTGAGCGACTGATCTGATCTGATCTGATATAGTGATTTTCTCTTTGAGTTGTATAAAGAGAAGCATTGACAGTTTTTAGAAGTCAGAGAAACCAACAAATATGTCACAAGATTTGAGGAAATCTTTGAACCTGAGATTGAGTTTAGAATATAAGTACAGTTTGTATAGAATTTGAATAATTATAGTATTTTTTACTTTAGAAATGGTTTTATACTGACAATTCCATTTACTGTTCATAAAAAGTTTCCATTTGACAAATAAAAAGTTGAAACAAAAAATATTTCAGTAAATGTGGAACACTCCATTCTTGATATTAAGTTTTGCTTTCTTACTTTTTCGGGCTTTTCCTTGACATCTTAGTTTCAGTATGCTTTTCAAATGTACTATTCTACCTGAACAGCAAGGAATAATTTACAAAGGGGATTAAAAAATGAGAGAAAACCTTACATACATAAACAGCAGATACAATAAAAAGAATAAAGCAGATGACAGTTTCTGCGGGAAATGGGTGGCTCATCAAATGTAGGTGCATGCTGCTTGCTGAAAAGATTGATGATTCATTCAATAAGCAGTTTTAATCAGTATCCAAGTACTAGACTCTCCATTGATTTAAGTATGTGAATAAAATTTGGTAAAGGTGTTGGGACAAGGTATTGAAAAAAGGAGGCATGATTGCATAGACTCATGTATAATGCATCTGTCAGCCACTAGCTTCTGACCATTTAAAAGACTCATTCCTAGCAGTTTTGCATTTCTAACAATCACATTTTTATTGAGAGAATTGTATAATAATGGAAAAGTTTGAATATCTTTAGTACTGTAATGTGTAGTTTAAGATATTGTAGATGGTACATATATAAATAGTATATGGCTTCCCTGATGGCTCGGACAATTAAGAATCTCCCTGCCACGCAGAAGACCTGGATTTGACCCCTGGGTGGGAAAAATCCCCTGGAGAAGGGAATGACAACCCACTCCAGTATTCTTGCTTTTGCATGGACTATTGGTTTTACCCCATGTTTGTCTACATTTTTGCAGCAGAAATCTTGACTTTTGTCCTCACTTAGTACCCTTAGAATATGTAGTTAGTTGTGTATCTTATTTTCAGTGATTTATTTTCTATTGGCTTTCAAATAAGTTAACATATAATATGAAAATACATGTATAACATGCTGAAAACAATGAAGCAATTTGCTACTTCTGCAAGAATGAGTAAAAAGAGTATAATTTCTAAATATAGATACACACATGCATGCCCCATGAAAAGTATGTTTGATCTCTAACAGGAAAGAGAGGAAGGAGAGATTTACATTTTCACTGGGAATCCATGTTTATACTTTGGAAGTGAAGTGAAAATCTCTCAGTGTGTCTGGCTCTTTGTGACCCCATGGACTATACAGTCCATGGAATTCTCCAGGCCAGAATACTGGATTGGGTAGCCTTTCCCTTCTCCAGGGGATCTTCCCCACCTAGGCATCAAACCCAGGTCTCCCGCATTGTGGGCAGATTCTTTACCAGCTAAGTCACAAGGGAAGCCCAAGAATACTGGAGTGGGTAACGTATACCTTCTCCAGCGGATCTTCCCAACCCAGGGATCAAACCACGGTCTCCTGAATTGCAGGCAGATTCTTTACCAGCTGAGCTATCAGGGAAGCCCAAAATAACCTCCGCCTGAACAGGGACTTGAGCCCTGGACCCTCAGACTAAAAGCCTGATGCTCTACGGACTGAGCTATTTGGACTCTTATACCTTGGGGGAAATTCCAAAGAAGCAGTCAAATTGATTCATCTTTAATGTATTCTAGAAGTTACTGAATCACACTTAGTGGAAGAAATGTACCAAGTATTGCCCAAAAAGATCTACAGGAAAAACAAAAGAAGCTAGTAATATAGTTAAAATAATAAGAAAAACGCAAAAAAGATGGAAAATCTCAAGCTATTGCATTCACATGCATGACTAACACAAACACATGCAAAAAAGGAAGAATGAATAAGTTGAATGGGATCATCAGTAAAACAGCAATATTGAGGATGTGGGTAATTTAGGAAGATCTCACAGATGAGTTGTGGGTGGTGTCTTTCATGCAGTAAATGAGTGAGAGGTGAACATTCTAGCTAGAACTGCTTTCGTGAACATAAACCTGGATGTACTTGCCTCTTACGTCTAGAGTGTTCCTGGGCCAAAAGAACAGCTTAAAATTCCTTTTCTCTCAACTGAGAAATCTGAATAGAACTTATCACTACTAATTTATGGACTTTACACTGAAATACACATGTTTGAAAACTAGTAACATCCCATTATATTATATAGTCAGCTCATCAATTTTATTTATAAGAAAAAAATGAAATATGTAAATGTCAGTGCCAAACAAGACTTTAGAAATACCACAGGGAAACCAACACTTTAAAAATTAAATATATTCATCCCTAAAACTATCTTAGGTCACTTACAATATATTTCACCATGCAATCAAATTAACTTTCAATTGATAATAATTAAACACAGAATTGAGAGGTGAAGAGAAAAACACAGGCTGTAAGAGCAAAATCACTAATATAAATGAATTTAACTCAAATTTTTGCATTTTTGAGCATTCAGGTGAAGAGCAAAATTATAATCACCTATCTTCAGAAAAAGTGATAATTCACGGCAGAAAATAAAGATTAAATGGATAACTTTTCTTACAAATTGATTTAATAATAATGAAAAATGTAATCCACAACCTGTTAGACACCTAGCAATTATAGGTTTGTTTTCTAATGGAATTGGAAAAAATGAATGGTGTACCATCGTTTATATATATAAGGAAACAAAAGCCAAAGAAAGTGAAATAACAGTACCTTTGATTGAATCATTCCCACAGATGAAATATGAAGAGATGGAAGCAGAAGACAACATGTCCACAGTGATGCAATTTGTACTCCTGGGGTTTTCTGACCTTCCAAACCTTCAAGGGCCATTATTTGGGGTGTTCTCCATCATTTACATCATTATCTTAACTGGAAATAGTCTCATAATAATACTAACTAGGCTTGACCCTGTGAAGAAGGCAATGGCACCCCACTCAAGTACTCTTGCCTGGAAAATCCCATGGACGGAGGAGCCTGGTGGGCTGCAGTCCATGAGGTCGCTAAGAGTCAGACACGACTGAGCAACTTCACTTTCACTTTTCACTTTCATGCATTGGAGAAGGAAATGGCAACCCACTCCAGTGTTCTTGCCTGGAGAATCCCAGGGACCGGGGAGCCTGGTGGGTTGCTGTCTATGGGGTCGCACAGAGTCAGACACGACTAAGCAACTTAGCACACTTAGCAGCAGGCTTGACCCTGCACTGCACAAACCCATGTATTTCTTCCTGGCAAATCTTTCCTTCTTGGAAATCTGTTACGTGTCCATCACTCTCCCTAGGATTCTGGTGAACCTTTGGACTCAGGACAGAAGCATTTCTGTGCTGGACTGTGCTGCCCAAATGTGCTTCTTCCTTATCCTCGGAGCCACTGAGTGCTTCCTCCTGGCGGTGATGGCCTATGACCGCTGTGTGGCCATCTGTAGCCCTCTGCACTATCCCTGGTCATGACCCCAAAGGTGTGCCTCCAGCTGGCTGTGGGCTCCTGGGGCAGTGGAATCCCAGTGCAGATAGGGCAAATGTGCCGGATCTTCTCTCTGCATTTCTGTCATTTGAACGAGATTAGCCACTTCTTCTGTGACATCCTCCCATTCTGAAGCTGGCCTGTGGAGACACTTTTGCACATGAGCTCTCAGTCTATGCAGTAGCTCTGTTATTTGCTGCCATCCCTTTTTTATTGATCCTTGCCTCCTATAGCCAAATCATTTCCACTATTCTGAGGTCACCAACAGCCAGAGGACAGGCTAAAGCCTTCTCTACGTGCTCTTCTCACCTGTTGGTTGTGGTGTTATTCTTTGGATCTGCTGCCATTACCTACTCAAGACCAAAATCCAGTCATTCTGCAGGAACTGACAGAGTCCTCTCTCTGTTCCACACCATAGTGACTCCGATGTTCAATCCCATGATATACAGCCTTCAGAACAAGGATGTGGTTACAACGCTGAGAAAATTATTACTTAAAAAATAATGTGATGATTTTAATTATAAATGTTTTAACTGTTTGCTAAACAGTTAACAGAGAAACGTTTTCAGCTTCTATCTTCCCTCTTTAAGGAGTTAGGCACTTCTATTCTCAGCTGCACTTATGAATACTTTAGAAAACTAACCCACAATTTACTGGGCTTGGATATATACCAGATAAATGAGTCGTCAATCCTCCATGCCTAAAGAATAATCCTGCCTCATGAATTACATAGTAATTTACATATTAAAAAAGCTAAAACAAAATTGAATCAGTTAGGGTTTTTGGCTTAACTATACTGGGAAGTATATGTTTCTTTATCTAAATAATTATTTCTATCTCCACACTTGCATTTGTTGGCATTCTTTGATTCTATAGCACAGAAAATGACTACTGGCAGTTGAAAATTGGATGTTTGAAGGAGGGATCGAATGAGTGAATGGGTAAATGAACATTGCTGGTGCCAACATCAGACTGCTAGCAAAAAATCTAGATTTTTCAGAGGACCAGTAATATTGGGAGCATATTTGCTTATCCACTATAAACTCACGTGAAATTACTCCAATCACAAAACCCAAAGAATAGCATTCATAGACTTTGTTCTCTTCCTAAGTGCATGATAAAAGAGTACCTTCCTACTCATCTTAACTGGTTTACTTTGCACATATTTGCATGTTCTGCTTAGCAAATTTGATCCAAAATAATTTGCTTTGCCTTGTTTCATCTGTTACATAACTGCATTCTGACAGCTAAATCTATGTCAATTTGAATTTTTAAAAGAAAATATATATAGATATAAAAGTGAAGAAAAGTTTTAGAAGTTATTTTCAGAATTACCCACAGTCCATACAATTGCATCACATTAGTGTGTCTGGACTAACCTCCCATGTCTTTATCTCTTTTAAATCATTGACTGATATAATGAAGGAAAGTGAGCTTATCTCACTAGGATTATTAACGCCCATCTTCCCAATTCTATCCTCATATCAGCAACATTAAGAGATGATTTGTTGTAGCTGTCCCTGAGAACTTCTGCTACAGTTCTTTTGACAATTATTTCATTCTCTAGTTTTAGTTTTAATTATAACCTAACTGTCTTTCCTAAAGGAGATCAGTCCTGGGTGTTCATTGGAAGAACTGACGCTAAAGCTGAAACTCCAATACTTTGGCAACCTCATGAAAAGAGTTGACTCATTGGAAAAGACCCTGATGCTGGGAGGGATTGCGGGCAGGAGGAGAAGGGGACGACAGAGGATGAGATGGTTGGATGGCATCACCAACTCAATGGACATGAGTCTGAGTGAACTCTGGGAGTTGGTGATGGACAGGGAGGCCTGGTGTGCTGCGATTTATGGGGTCACAAAGAGCCGAACACGACTGAGCGACTGAACTGAACTGAACTGTCTTTATCCTGGGATGTACTATCATATGGTGTATCAGAGAGTAATTTATGGAAGTTAATGGTTCAATCAAATGAAGACCACGTAAGCCAGTCATGCTATTTCATTGGGAGATTGTGATAGATATCTCTCCAGGTGAGATGAACTAGAATCCCTGGAAACAAGTACACTACATTACTTGACAAAATGGACTTTATAGATATGATTAATATCATGAATCATTGAGATGGGGGAGATTATTCAGGTAGAACCAATCTGATCACATAAGCCTTGAAAACAAGAAGAGAAATAAAAGCAGTATTCAAAAGATAGGTTATCACAGATGGAGCAGAGAAAAGGAGGGCTCATTTTGTCATTGTTGGCTCCAACGTCTGTTGGGGCAAAGAGGAAGGACTGTCCTGATCTCTAGAGAGTGAGCATGGCATTTGGTGGTCTGCCAGCAAAGAATCAGTCCTCTGTCCGACAACCTCAAGGAAGAAAATTCTGCCAATAATTTAATTGAACAAGAAAGATGGAATACTCACTAGAGCATAAAAAAAGAATGTGACCCTCCCAACACTTTTGACCTATCATCTACAGAACTCTAAGATAATAAATTTTAAGGCACTTAGTTTGTGGTAATTTACTAAAACTGCAAGAGACAACTAATACACAGAAAATAATATAAGAGATGGTGTAGACCTGCTCAGGATATACAAATTCAAAACTTCAATCTCATAACCAATTTAGCTGTACTATGTGGATTTGAAATATTCAATTTCTCAGCCTCTATTCCAGCTGAGTATGAAGCAATGACTCAATTTTGGCTAATAACATGAAGATAGGTGCCAGCAAGTGTTCAGTCTTTTGTTTCCACTACTTTCATCCTTAGTGTTAGTCACTCAGTCATGCCTAACTCTTTGTGACCCATGGACTGCAGCCCACCAGGCTCCTCTGTCCATGGGATTTTCTAGGCAAGGATACTGGAGTAGGTTGCCATTTCCTTCTCCGTCTTTCATCCTTGGAAGGGTGCAGAAGTCATATCTTAGAATGGGAAAGCAGGAAAGCACAAGTAACCTGACACTCCAATGTCTTTATTTTTAAAGTATAAGACTAGTCAGACCACCCCACCAGAAGTGCTCTGTGAAGTAATCTCACAGGCTTAAATAAAATTCTAAAGGAGAATATATCTGCATACATATTAATGTTTCACAATGGTAGGTGGTAGTAGGTAGTACCTCTTTTGTGTCTGTTCATCTGGTGAAAAGCTGTACTGAGGCAGGAAATGTTTCTCAGGAATGTAGATTTTGGTGCTTTTTTATTTTTATTTTTTTAATTGGAGGATTATTGCTTTACAATGTTGTATTGATTTCTGCCACACAACAAGGTGGATCAACCCTAAGGATACATATGTCCCCTTTGTCTTGAACCTCCCTCCTATTCTCCACCCCATCTCACTTCTCTAGGTTGTCATAGAGTACTGGGCTGAGCTGTGTTATACAGTGACTTCCCATTAGATCTGCTTTGCACATGGTAATGTAAATGATTCAGTGCTACTCTCAATTTTCCCCACTCTCTCCTTCCCCTGCTGTGTTCACAAGTCTCTTCTCCATGTCTGCCTCTCCAATCCTGCCCTGCAAATAGATTCACCAGTACAAATTTTCTAGAGTCCATTTTATTTGCATTAATATACAATAGTTGTTTTTCTCTTTCTTACTTACTTCACTCTATATAGCATGCTTTAGATTCATCCACCTAATTAGAACTGACACAAATTCATTACTTTCTATGACTGAGTAATATTCTATTATATATAGGTACCACTACTTCTTTATCCATTCAGCTGTCAGTGTACATCTAGGTTGCTCCAATGTCCTGGCTATTGTCAATAGTGCTGCATATTTCTTTGAATTATGGTTTTCTCAGGGAATATACCCAGGAGTAGGATTGCTGGGTCTTATGGAAGTTTTCATGGGGATGGTTTTGATCACCACCTCCTTTACAACATTACAGACCTCCATTTATAGTTCTTCAGGCACTCTGTCAGATCTAATCCCTTGAATTGATTTGTCACTTCCACTGTACAATCATAAAGGATTTGATTTAGGTCATACCTGAATGGCCTTGTGGTTTCCCCTACTTTCTTCAGTTTAAGTCTGAATTTTGCAATAAAGAGTTCATGATCTGAGCCACAATCAGCTCCCAATCTTGTTTCTGCTGACTATATACAGCATCTCCACCTTTGGCTGCAAAGAATATAACCAATCTGATTTTGGTATTGACCATCTGGTTATGTCCATGTGTAGCGTCATCTCTTGTGTTGTTGGAAGAGGGTGTTTGCTATGACCGTTGCATTCTCTTGGCAAAACTCTGTTAGACTCAGCCCTGCTTCATTTTGTACTCAAAGGCCAAACTTACCTGTTACTCCAGGTATCTCTTGACTTCCTACTTTTGCATTCCAGTCCCCTATGATGAAAAGGACATATATTGGGTGTGTTAGTTCTAGAAAGTCTTGGAGGTCATAATAGAACCATTCAATTTCAGCTTCTTTGGCATTAGTGGTTGGACCATAGCCTTGGATTACTGTGATATTGAATGGTTTGCCTTGGAAACAAACAGAGATCTGTCATTTTTGAGAGTGCACCTAAGTACTGCATTTCAGACTCTTTTGTTGACTATGAGGGCTACTCCATTTCTTCTAAGGGATTCTTGTCCACAGTAATAGATATAATGATCATCTGAATTAAATTTACCCATTCTCATCCATTTTAGTTCACTGACTCCTAAAATGTCAATGTTCACTCTTGCCATCTCCTGTTTGACCACTTCTAATTTACCTTGGTTCATGGACCTAACATTCCAGGTTCCTATGCAGTGTTGTTCTTTACAGCATCGGACTTTACTTTTACCACCAGACACATCCACAGCTGTGTGTTGTCTCCACTTTGGCTCAGCCTCTTCATTCCTTCTGGAGCTATTTCTTCACTCTTTGGTAGCATGTTGGGCACCTACCAACCTGGAAAATTCATCAAAAAGTGTCATATCTTTTTTCCTTTCCATACTGTTCATGGGGTTCTCAAGGCAAGAATGCTGAAGTGGTTTCCATTCCCTTCTCCAGTGGACCACACTTTGTCAGAACTCTCCACCATTACCTGTCCATTTTAGGTGGCCCTACAGGGCATGGATCATAGTTTCATTAAGTGAGAAAAGGCTGTGGTCCATGTAATAAGTTTGGTTAGTTTTCTGTGATTGTGGTTTTCATTCTGTCTTCCCTCTGATGGATAAGGGTAAGAGGCTTGTGGAAACTTCTTGCTGGGAGGTACTGGCAGTGGGGAAATCTGGATCTTGCTCTGATGGGTGGGGCCGTGCTTAGTTCAGTTCAGTTCAGTCGCTTAGTCATGTCCAACTCTTTGTGACCCCATGAATCCCAGCACGCCAGGCCTCCCTGTCCATCACCAACTTCTAGAGTTCACTGAGACTCACATCCATCAAGTCAGTGATGCCATCCAGCCATCTCATCCTCTGTCGTCCCCTTCTCCTCCTGCCCCCAATCCCTCCCAGCATCAGAGTCTTTTCCAATGAGTCAACTCCTCGCATGAGGTGGCCAAACTACTGGAGTTTCAGCTTTAGCATCATTCCTTCCAAAGAAATCCCAGGGCTGATCTCCTTCAGAATGGACTGGTTGGATCCCCTTGCAGCCCAAGGGACTCTCAAGAGTCTTCTCCAACACCACAGTTCAAAAGCATCAATTCTTTGGCGCTCAGCCTTCTTCACAGTCCAACTCTCACATCCATACATGACCACACGAAAAACTATAGCTTTGACTAGACGGACGTTTGTTGGCAAAGTAATGTCTCTGCTTTTGAATATGCTATCTAGGTTGGTCATAACTTTCCTTCCAAGGAGTAAGCGTCTTTTAATTTCATGGCTGCAGTCACCATCTGCAGTGATTTTAGAGCCCCGCCCCCCCCCCCCCCCCAAAAACAAAGTCTGACACTGGGCCATGCTCAGTAAATCTTTAATCCATGTTTCTACTGATGGGTGGGGCTGTGTTCCAAGCCTCCCTGTAGTTTGGCCTATGGTAGGGGTAATGACGGTAATGGCGACCTTCAAAAGGACTTAGGCCAGTATTCCACAGCTCCCAATGATTGTTGTATTCAATATTCATTGGAGGGATGGAAACTGAAGCTGAAGTTCCAATACTTTAGCCACCTGATGTGAAGATCTGACTCATTAGAAAAGACCCTGTTGCTGGGAAAGATTGAAGTCAGGAGGAGGGATGACAGAAGACAAGATGGTTGGATGGCATCACTGACTCAATGGACATGAGCTTGAGCAAGCTCCATGAGATGGTGAAGGACAGAGTAGCCTGGCGTGCTGCAGTCCATGGGGTCTCAAAGAGTTGGACGTGACTGAGTGACTGAACAACAGCATTGTAGTTTTATTACTAGTTTTTTTTTTTTTTTAATTCTCCGTACTGTTCTCCATAGTGGCTATATCAACGTGCATTCCTACCAACTGTGCAACAGTGTTCCCTTTTCTCCACATCCTCTCCAGCATTTATTGTTTGTAGACTTTAATGATGATCATGTGTGTATTGTGGCTGAGTACTTCGGGTGTTTCAAGGATGCTTTGCTTTGGTATGCATGTACTCAACACACTTTCATCTGATATATGAACTTCTTGGGATATGGACTGCTGAGGATACAGACACATTTCACTATTATTTTGTAATATTTTCATATGCTCCCAGTGTCAATGGGAGATTAGCAAGAAAGGTCTAACTTTAGAAAGATCTATCAATCTATTGATATTTTAAAGAAAAGTGTTGCATGTTCCTGTTACTTTGTTTTTCATAAATATAACTTTTTACAGACATTTGATGATCTAAAAGCATTTTATTTTTTGGGCAAATACCATATTTTTAAAATAATATTTAACTTTGTCAGCAACATTGTTCTGTTGTTACATGATCTTTGATATTAAAAATCATTGTTAAATCTGTAGGCTTTGCAGATTCCTTAAAACTTGGCTCACAGCAAGTATGACACTTTGACAATTATTTGAAATAGGATCCCAAAGTAGGGAAAACTAGTTCAAGAGCTTGTGATTAATAGTAGCTACATCAGTACTGATACGTGATTATTTCAATGTCTTTCCTTTGAACAATCAATGACTCATAATAAGTTCCTATAACTAAAATTGTGTTATTAAGATTAAGTCTGCTAAATATGTAAACAGGGACTCATAAGGAGAAAATAAGTTGTCTTCTTGTCTCAACAAAACATGAATGTAAAACTGAGGTGTGGAAGTATTTGTGAATCACATATTCAAAAAAGTGAAATATATATAGATAATACAAAAACTCCCAAAGACCAGTAGCAAAAGCAGAAGCAACCTAATCAACAAATGTACAAAACTCTTTGATAGATACTTTACTAAAAGGATACACAGAATTAAATAATAACATAAAACTTGCTCACCATCTTCAGCATTAGCATTTGCATTTTGAAATGCAAATTAAAATTAAAGTAAAATTATGATACACATGTACTTTAATGGCTAGAATTAAAATAAAATAAAAAAAATCACAAAATAATATAACAAAATTTGTAGGTAAATATATAAACCTTGAACAGTGATATCATTCCATGTATGGACATAATGTTTCTAAAATACATTTTTCGTCTTTCTAATCATTAATCTTTATAAAGTATAGCAGCAATCTGAATAAAAATTATGAATGCTGAATTTGCAGACACTATATTGAAATACAATCATAAGGGATTTGATTTAGGTCATACCTGAATGGTCTGGTGGTTTTCCCTACTTTCTTCAATTTAAGTCTGAATTTGGCAATAAGGAGTTCATGGTCTGAGCCACAGTCAGCTCCTGGTCTTGTTTTTGCTGACTGTATAGAGCTTCTCCATCTTTGGCTGCAAAGAATATAATCAATCTGATTTTGGTGTTGACAATCTGGTGATGTCCATGTATAGAGTCTTCTCTTGTGTTGTTGGAAGAGGGTGTTTGTTATGACCAGTGCACTTTCTTGGCAAAACTCTATTAGTCTTTGCCCTGCTTCATTGCGTATTCCAAGGCCAATTTTGCCTGTTACTCCAGGTGTTTCTTGACTTCCTACTTTTGCCTTCCAGTCGCCTATAATGCAAAGGACATCTTTTTTGGGTGTTAGTTCTAAAAGGTCTTGTAGGTCTTCATAGAACCATTCAACTTCAGCTTCTTCAGCATTACTGGCTGGGGCATAGACTTGGATTACTGTAATATTGAATGGTTTGCCTTGGAAATGAACAGAGATCATTCTGTCGTTTTTGAGATTGCATCCAAGTACTGCATTTCAGACTCTTTTGTTGACCATGATGGATACTCCATTTCTTCTGAGGGATTCATGCTCGCAGTAGTAGATAATAATGGTCATCTGAGTTAAATTCACCCATTCCAGACCATTTCAGTTCACTGATTCCTAGAATGTCGACATTCACTCTTGCCATCTCTTGTTTGACCACTTCCCAATTTACCTTGATTCATGGACCTAACATTCCAGGTTCCTATGCAATATTGCTCTTTACAGCATCGGACCTTACTTCTATCACCAGTCACATCCACAGCTGGGTATTGTTTTTGCTTTGGCTCCATCCCTTCATTCTTTCTGGAGTTATTTCTCCACTGATCTCCAGTAGCATATTGGGCACCTACGGACCTGGGGAGTTCCTCTTTCAATATCCTATCATTTTGCCTTTTCATACTGTTCATGGGTTCTCAAGGCAAGAATACTGAAGTGGTTTGCCATCCCCTTCTCCAGTGGACCACATTCTTTCAGATCTCTCCACCATGACCTGCCCATCTTGGGTTGCCCCTCAGGCATGGCTTAGTTTCATTGAGTTAGACAAGACTGTGGTCCTAGTGTGATTAGATTGACTAGTTTTCTGTGAGTATGGTTTCAGTGTGTTTGCACTCTGATGCTCTCTTGCAACATCTACCATTTTACTTGGGTTTTTCTTACCTTGGGCGTGGGGTATCTCTTCACAGCTGCTCCAGCAAAGCACAGCCATTGCTCCTTACCTTGGACGACGGGTATCTCCTCACCACCACCCTTCCTGAAGGGCCTAGATCTGATAGATAGAGTGCCTGATGAACTATGGAATGAGGTTTGTGACATTGTACAGGAGACAGGGATCAAGACCATTCCCATAGAAAAGAAATGCAAAAAAGCAAAATGGCTGTCTGGGGAGGCCTTACAAATAGCTGTGAAAAGAAGAGAAGCGAAAAGCAAAGGAGAAAAGGAAAGATATAAACATCTGAATGCAGAGTTCCAAAGAATAGCAAGAAGAGATAAGAAAGCCTTCTTCAGCGATCAATGCAAAGAAATAGAGGAAAACAGAATGGGAAAGACTAGAGACGTCTTCAAGAAAAGCTGGGATATCAAAGGAACATTTCATGCAAAGGTGGGCTCGATAAAGAACAGAAACGGTATGGACCTACAGAAGCAGAAGATATTAAGAAGAGATGGCAAGAATACAAGAAGAACTGTACAAAAAGATCTTCACAATCAAGATAATCACGATGGTGTGATCACTGACCTAGAGTCAGACATCCTGGAATGTGAAGTCAAGTGGGCCTTAGAAAGCATCACTACGAACAAAGCTAGTGGAGGTGATAAAATTCCAGTTGAGCTATTTCAAATCCTGAAAGATGATGTTGTGAAAGTGCTGCACTCAATATGCCAGCACATTTGGAAAACTCAGCAGTGGCCACAGGACTGGAAAAGGACAGTTTTCATTCCAATCCCAAAGAAAGGCAATGCCAAAGAATGCTCAAACTACCACACAATTGTACTCATCTCACACGCTAGTAAAGTAATGCTAGTAAAGTAATTGCTGAAGCCAGGCTTCAGCAATATGTGAACTGTGAACTTCCTGATGTTCAAGCTGGTTTTAGAAAAGGCAGAGGAACCAGAGATCAAATTGCCAACATCTGCTGGTTCATGGAAAAAGCAAGAGAGTTCCAGAAAAACATCTATTTCTGCTTTATTGACTATGCCAAAGCCTTTGACTGTGTGGATCACAATAATCTGTGGAAAATTCAGAAAGAGATGGGAATACCAGACCACCTGATCTGCCTCTTGAGAAATTTGTATGCAGGTCAGGAAACAACAGTTAGAATTGGACATGGAACAACAGACTGGTTCCAAATAGGAAAAGGAGTACGTCAAGGCTGTATATTGTCACCCTGTTTATTTAACTTATATGCAGAGTACATCATGAGAAACGCTGGACTGGAAGAAACACAAGCTGAAATCAAGATGGCTGGGAGAAATATCAATAACCTCAGGTATAGTTGACACCACCCTTATGGCAGAAAGTGAAGAGGAACTCAAAAGCCTCTTGATGAAAGTGAAAGTGGAGAGTGAAAAAGTTGACAATGCTCAACATTCAGAAAATGAAGATCATGGCATCCAGTCCCATCACTTCATGGGAAATAGATGGGGAAACAGTGGAAACAGTGTCAGACTTTATTTTTCTGGGCTCCAAAATCACTACAGATGGTGACTGCAGCCATGAAATTAAAAGACGCTTACTCCTTGGAAGGAAAGTTATGACCAACCTAGATAGCATATTCAAAAGCAGAGACATCACTTTGCCAACAAAGGTTCGTCTAGTCAAGGCTATGGCTTTTCCTGTGGTCATGTATGGATGTGAGAGTTGGACTGTGAAGAAGGCTGAGCGCCGAAGAATTGATGCTTTTGAACTGTGGTGTTGGATAAGACTCTTGAGAGTCCCTTGGACTGCAAGGAGATCCAACCAGTCCATCCTAAAGGAGATCAGCCCTGGGATTCCTTTGGAAGGAATGATGCTAAAGCTGAAACTCCAGTACTTTGGCCACCTCATGCGAAGAGTTGACTCATTGGAAAAGACTCTGATGCTGGGAGGGATTGGGGGCAGGAGGAGAAGGGGACAACAGAGGATGAGGTGGCTGGATGGCATTACTGACTCGATGGACGTGAATCTGAGTGAACTCCGGGAGTTGGTGCTGGACAGGGAGGCCTGGCGTGCTGTGATTCATTGGGTCACAAAGAGTCGGGCATGACTGAGTGACTGGCCTGAACTGAAGGAATAATATAGTAAATGAACTTTATTAAAAAGATTTGCACCCTATTTACATAAAATCCTGTTTGTTAAAAATAACTTTTATGATAACTGAATCTGACAATATGAAAGAGGTTTTGGTATGTTTTCATTTTAATCTTTAGAAACTTCAATTAAGGAATTCAGTTCAATTCAGTTCAGTCGCTCAGTTGTGACTGACTCTTTGTGACCCCATGGACTGCAGCACACAAGGAATTAGACTCCTTGAGTCACCGGTTTTAGACTTTCATTTCCTATCTTCAATTTGATTTTACAAACTTGCTTTCAATAGCACCATGTACATTTTCATGATAGATAATGTACATGCTTATTATAATCCTCACACAGTGGAAAGACCAGAAAAGCAAACATAAGTTATTTGGATAAAAACAAAAGTGGCTACATAACCTGAACAATTTAGTGGCTCTTCTTTCTGAGTGGGGTAGTAGTGCTATCTAAAGGTTTCCGGAAGTTGGAAACCAACAGCGACATTGCAAGATTTGAGAAGAAAAATTTTGATGAGATTGAGTTTATAAAACTAAGTGTAACTTGGGTAGGATTTGAATAGTTTTAATATTTCTTACTTTAAATATGATTTTACATTGGTAATTCCTCTTAAGATTCATAAAATCTTGCTCCATTTGAAAAAGAAAAGCAAAGTTAAGAATAAAAAAATATTTCAGTAAATTAAGAACACTGTATTTTTGATTGCAAGGTCTGTTTTTTGACTTCTTCTGGCTATTTTTTGAACCTGAGTTTCAGTATGATTTTCAAATGTACCACCCTGTGTGAAAAAATGGAAGTGTTAGTAGCTCAGGGATGTCTGACTCTTTGTGACCCCATAGACTGTAACCCACCAGGCTCCTCTGTTTATGAAATTCTCCAGTCAAGAATACTGGACTGGGTATCCATTCCCTTCTCCAAGGGATCTTCTTGACCTAGGGATATTCAAATGTACTATCCTAGTTGAACAGAAAGGAATAATTTAGACAGAAGTCAAAAAAATGAGAGAAGACCTCATATAAAAAAAAGATACAATAAAAGAAAGAAACACTGACGGTAGTTTCTGAAGGCAGAGGTTAACTCGTCAAATGTAGGGCATGATGCATGCTGCTGCTGCTGCTGCTGCTAAGTCGCCTCAACCGTGTCTGACTCTGTGTGACCCCATAGACGGCAGCCCACCAGGCTCCCCCGTCCCTGGGATTCTCCAGGCAAGAACACTGGAGTGGGTTGCCATTTCCTTCTCCAATGCATGAAAGTGAAAAGTGAAAGTGAAGTCGCTCAGCGACCCCATGGACTGCAGCCTACCAGGCTCCTCCGTCCGTGGGAGTTTCCAGGCAAGAGTACTGGAGTGGATGCATACCGGACTGAAAAGATTGATGGCTCATTCAACAAGCGATTTTAATCAGCATCCAAGTATTACACTCTGCTGCTGCTGCTACACTCTACATTGAATTAAATAGGTGAATAAACATAGATAAAGGTGTCAGGATAAGGTAGTGAAAAAAATAGGCACTGTTTCATAGTCTTATACACATAAAATCATATCTTAATAATGTCACCTATCAGACCCCTGTTTCTGATCACGTTAAAGACTCGGTCAAAGCGTTTTTTTTTTTTTTAAATTTTTGCCGCCGGGCGGCGCCTCCATCGCAGCCACGCGGAGACGCTGCGGAAGGGCGCCGGCAGACGATCAGGGCCCGGCGTCCCTCGCCGCGGGCGGGCGACCCCGGCCCAGGAGGGGACAACGGCGGTAACGCTGAGATCCTCAGCCCCGCACCGGCTTCCACCCGCCGCCCGTCCCGCGCCGACTTCCGGGACAGCGTGCGGAGTCACGTGTCGCTGCGCGCGCGCATGCGCCGAGGGCCGTCCAAAGCGTTTTTATATTTCTTAAAATCACATTTTCATTGGGAAAATTCTATAATAATAAGTGAAGTTTAAACACCTTCTGATCCTTAATATATATTATATGTAAAATATAAATATATATAAGTAGTCTGAAATATTGTAGCTGATAAAATAGATTCCTGTTCAGCTTTCCTTTTCCTAGGGAAAAGGAATTCCCCGGGGTGCTCAAGTGTTGGATGGACTGTTCCTTCTGCTCCTTATATGTGTCTACAGTTATGTAGCTGAAATGTTGACCCTCGTCCTCACTTAAAACTGTTAGAATATGGAGATAGGTGTGTCTCTTCTTTGCAGTGGCTTCGTCTCTGTGAACTTTCAAATTAGTAAACACATACCATGGAAGTTATGTATGATATACCGAAAACAATGATGTAACTTGCAACTTCTACAAGGGTGGGTGAAAAGAGTATAATTTCTAGACACACACTCTACACTTGAACTGTACTGGTCTAAAAAGATTGATGATTCTTTGAACAAGCAATTTTAATCAGTATCCAAGTACTACAGTCTACTCTGAATTAAATAAATAAATAAAACAGGAGGGTACAGGAGGTTGTTCTGAATTTTGGGTAGAAATCCTCGCTTACATCTTGGGGACTATTATAAAGAAACAATCAAGTTGACTCATTTTAATTTATTCAATAAATTAAGAAATTGCTTTTGTGAGAAAATATACTATATGCTCCATAGAAAGGTGTATAGAATATCACAAGAAGCTTAAAATCTACCTACAGCAAAGGACAAGTACTTAATGAAGACGGGCAACCTCAGCTCAACATATTCACACTCACATAAACAAACATACACAAAAATGCAAAACAGAACAAAAAAACCACAAGAATGAATGAATTAAATGGGGCCAGCAGAACAACAGCAATTATCAAGGATGTGAGTAATTTAGGAAGATCTCAGAGATGAATTGTGGCTGATGTTTCTTTCATGCAGTAAGTGTGTGAGGGGTGAGCATTCTAGTTAGAACTCCTAGCTGGAACATAAGTGCCAGATGTACCTATTTCTTATCTCTTGGGTGTTCCTGGACAGAAAGATCAGCTTAATGATTCTTTTGTCTAAGTTAGAAAATCTGAATAAAAATTATGACTACTGGGACCTCCCTGGTGGTCCAATGATTAAGACTCCCTAATTCCACTGCAAGTGTCCAGATTTAACCCCTAGTCTGGGAACTAGAATCCCACATGCCCTGTGGCCAAACTAAAATAAATAAATGAATGAAAACAAATTATATATTAAAAAAACTATGACTGTTGCTTTTATACACATTACATTGAAATACACACTTAAAAAAATAGTATCCTACAATACTCAATGGTCAGCTCATTGATTTGGTTTTATAGTTAAAGAGCTAAATATGCATAACATCAAAGAAAAACAAGATTTGGAAATACCACTGGAAGATCATCATTTTAAAAATTAACTATCTTTATCCCCAAAACAACTTTAAGTGGCTTCCAAAATATTTACAGGAACAATAAAATTAATTTTGAATTGATAATAATGGAAAACAGAATAGAGAGGTGAAAATAGCACATCAGTTGAAAACATGAAATTATTGCTACAATTGAACATAATTTTCAATTTGAATTTTTAAGTGTTCAGATGAATAGCAAAATTGCAATCACATGTTTTTAGAATCAAAGCAATAAAATAATATACTGTAGAGAAAACAGAGACTGAAGTTTTTTCTTACAGATAGGTTTTCAGTTCAGTTCAGTTCATTTCAGTTCAGTCGCTCAGTCGTGTCCGACTCTTTGCGACCCCATGAATCACAGCATGCCAGGCCTCCCTGTCCATCACCAACTCCCGGAGTTCATTCAAACTAATGTCCATCGAGTCAGTGATGCCATCTAGCCATCTCGTCTTCTGTCGTCCCCTTCTCCTGCCCCTCAATCCCTCTCAGCATCAGAGTCTTTTCCAATGAGTCAACTCTTCCCATGAGGTGGCCAAAGTATTGGAGTTTCAGCTTTAGCATCATTCCTTCCAAAGAAATCCCAGGGCTGATCTCCTTCAGAATGGACTGGTTGGATCTCCTTGCAGTCCAAGGGACTCTCAAGAGTCTTATCCAACACCACAGTTCAAAAGCATCAATTCTTCGGCGCTCAGCTTTCTTCACAGTCCAGCTCTCACATTCATACATGACCACGGGAAAAACCATAGCCTTGACTACACGAATCTTTGTTGGCAAAATAATGTCTCTGCTTTTGAATATGCTATCTAGGTTGGTCATAACTTTCCTTCCAAGGAGTAAGCGTCTTTTAATTTCATGGCTGCAATCACCATCTGCAGTGATTTTGGAGCCCAGAAAAATAAAGTCTGACACTGTTTCCACTGTTTCCCCATCTATTTCCCATGAAGTGTTGGCACCAGATGCCATGATCTTCGTTTTCTGAATGTTGAGCTTTAAGCCAACTTTTTCACTCTCCTCTTTCACTCTCATCAAGAGGCTTTCTAGTTCCTCTTCACTTTCTGCCATAAGGGTGGTGTCAACTATATCTGAGGTTATTGATATTTCTCCCGGCAATCTTGATTCCAGTTTGTGCTTCTTCCAGCCCAGCGTTTCTCATGATGTACTCTTCATAGAAGTTAAATAAGCAGGGTGACAATATACAGCCTTGACGTACTCCTTTTCCTATTTGGAACCAGTCTGTTGTTCCATGTCCAGTTCTAACTGTTGCTTCCTGACCTGCATATAGGTTTCTCAAGAGGCAGGTCAGTTGGTCTGGTATTCCCATCTCCTGAAGAATTTTCCATAGTTTATTGTGATCCACACAGTCAAAGGCTTTGGCATAGTCAATAAGGCAGCAGTAGATGTTTTTCTGGAACTCTCTTGCTTTTTCCATGATCCAGTGGATGTTGGCAATTTGATCTCTGGTTCCTCTGCCTTTTCTAAAACCAGTTTGAACATCTGGAAGTTCACAGTTCACGTATTGCTGAAGCTTGGCTTGGAGAATTTTGAGCATTACTTTACCAGCGTGTGAGATGAGTGCAATTGTGCGGTCGTTTGAGCATTCTTTGGCATTGCCTTTCCTTGGGATTGGAATGAAAACTGACCTTTTCTAGTCCTGTGGCCACTGCTGAGTTTTTCAAATGTACTGGCATATTGAGTGCAGCACTTTCACAGCGTCATCTTTGAGAATTTGAAATAACTCAACTGGAATTCCATCACCTCCACTAGCTTTGTTCGTAGTGATGCTTCCTAAGGCCCACTTGACTTCACATTCCAGGATGTCTGGCTCTAGGTCAGTGATCACACCATCGTGATTATCTGGGTCATGAAGATCTTTTTTGTACAGTTCTTCTGTGTATTCTTCCACCTCTTCTTAATGTCTTCTGCTTCTGTTAGGTCCATACCATTTCTATCCTTTATCGAGCCCATCTTTGCATGAAATGTTCCCTTGGTATCTCTAATTTTCTTGAAGAGATCTCTAGTCTTTCCCATTCTGTTGTTTTCCTCTATTTCTTTGCATTGATGGCCAAGGAAGGCTTTTTTATCTCTTCTTGCTATTCTTTGGAACTCTGCATTCAGATGCTTATATCTTTCCTTTTCTTCTTTGCTTTTTGCTTCTCTTCTTTTCACAGCTATTTGTAAGGCCTCCCCAGACAGCCATTTTGCTTTTTTGCATTTCTTTTCCATGGGGATGGTTTTGATCCCTGTGTCATGTACAATGTCACGAACCTCATTCCATAGTTCATCAGGCACTCTGTCTATCAGATCTAGGCCCTTAAATCTATTTCTCACTTCCACTGTATAATCATAAATGATTTGATTTAGGTCATACCTGAATGATCTAGTGGTTTTTCCTACTTTCTTCAATTTAAGTCTGAATTTGGCAATAAGGAGTTCATGATCTGAGCCACAATCAGCTCCTGGTCTTGTTTTTTGCTGACTGTATAGAGCTTCTCCATCTTTGGCTGCAAAGAATATAATCAATCTGATTTCGGTGTTGACCATCTGGTGTTGTCCATGTGTAGAGTCTTCTCTTGTGTTGTTGGAATAGGGTGTTTGCTATGACCAGTGCGTTTTCTTGGCAAAACTCTATTAGCCTTTGTCCTGCTTCATTCCGTATTTCAAGGCCAAATTTGCCTGTTACACCAGGTGTTTCTTGACTTCCTACTTTTGCATTCCAGTCCCCTATAATGCAAAGGACATCTTTTTTGGGTGTTAGTTCTAAAAGGTCTTGTAGGTCTTCATAGAACCGTTCAACTTCAGCTTCTTCAGCGTTACTGGTTGGGGCATAGACTTGGATTACTGTGATATTGAATGGTTTGCCTTGGAAATGAACAGAGATCATTCTGTCAGTTTTGAGATTGCATCCAAGTACTGCATTTCGGACTCTTTCGTTGAGCATCATGGCTGCTGCTGCTGCTGCTGCTAAGCCACTTCAGTCGTGTCCGACGCTGTGTGACCCCACAGACAGCAGCCCAACAGGCTCCCCCATCCCTGGGATTCTTCAGGCAAGAACACTGGAGTGGGTATCATGATGGCTACTCCATTTCTACTACTCCATTTATTCTCAGGGATTCCTGCCCACAGTAGCAGATACAATGGTCATCCGAGTTAAATTCACCCATTCCAGTCCATTTTAGTTCACTTATTCCTAGAATGTCGATGTTCACTCTTGCCATCTCCTGTTTGACCACTTCCAATTTGCCTTGATTCATGGACCTAACATTCCAGGTTCCTATGCAATATTGCTCTTTACAGCATCGGACCTTATTTCTATCACCAGTCACACCCACAACTGGGTGTTGTTTTTGCTTTGGCTCCATCCCTTCATTCTTTCTGGAGTTATTTCTCCACTGATCTCTAGTAGCATATTGGGCACCTACCGACCTGGGGAGTTCCTCTTTCAGTATCCTATCATTTTGCCTTTTCATACTGTTCATGGGGTTCTCAAGGCAAGAATACTGAAGTGGTTTGCCATTCCCTTCTCCAGTGGACCACATTCTTTCAGACCTCTCCACCATGACCCACCCATCTTGGGTTGCCCCACGGGCATGGCTTAGTTTCATTGAGTCAGACAAGGCTGTGGCCCGTGTGATTAGATTGACTAGTTTTTTGTGATTATGGTTTCAGTGTGTCTGCCCTCTGAAGCCCTCTCACAACACCTACCATCTTACTTGGGTTTCTCTCACCTTGGACGTGGGGTATCTCTTCACGGCTGCTCCAGCAAAGCGCAGCTGCTGCTCCTTACCTTGGACGAGGGGTATCTCCTCACCGCCACCCCTCCTGACCTTGAACATGGAGTAGCTCCTCTCTGCTTTCCTGCACCTGTGCAGCCAGCGCTCCTTGGACGTGGGGTTGCTCCTCTCAGCCGCCGCCCCTGGCCTTGGGCTGGGGGGTAGCTCCTCCCAATGGGTTTAATGATAGGTTAAACCAGATAGGTTTAATGATAAATAAAAGTATACTTCTCTGTACTTTTAGAGCACCTGGCATTATAAGTTTGGTTTTTATAAGGAAATGAAAAGTAAGAAGACATATAATCTAGTTTATACACAAAAAACAAGAGTCAGTAAAAATGAAATGACAGTGCCTCTGATTGAATCATTCCCACAGATGAAATATGAAGAGATGGAAGCGGAAGACAACATGTCCACAGTGATACAGTTTGCACTGCTGGGGTTTTCTGACCTTCCAAACCTCCAAGGGTTATTATTTGGGGGTGTTCTCCGTCATTTACATCATTATCTTAACTGGAAATAGTCTCATAATAATACTAACTAGGCTTGACCCTGCACTGCACAAACCCATGTATTTTTTCCTGGCAAATCTTTCCTCCTTGGAAATCTGTTATGTGTCCATCACTCTCCCTAGGATTCTGGTGAACCTTTGGACTCAGGACAGAAGCATTTCTGTGCTGGACTGTGCTGCCCAAATGTGCTTCTTCCTTATCCTTGGAGCCACTGAGTGCTTCCTCCTGGCAGTGATGGCCTATGACCGCTGTGTGGCCGTCTGTGGCCCTCTGCACTATCCCCTGGTCATGACCCCAAAGGTGTGCCTCCAGCTGGCTGTGGGCTCCTGGGTCAGTGGAATCCCAGTGCAGATAGGGCATATGTGCTGGATCTTCTCTCTGTGTTTCTGTCACTCGAAAGAGATTAGTCACTTCTTCTGTGACATTCCCCCCATTCTGAAGCTGGCCTGTGGAGACACTTTTGCACACACGCTGTCAGTCTATGCAGTAGCTCTGTTGTTTGTTGCTGTACCTTTTATGTTGAACCTTGCCTCTTACAGCAAAATCATTTCCACTATTCTGAGGTTGCCAACAGCCAGAGGGCGAGCCAAAGCCTTCTCCACGTGTTCTCACCTGTTGGTTGTGCTTTTATTCTTTGGATCTCCTACCATTACCTAATTAAGGCCCAAATCCAGACATTCTGCAGGAACTGACAGACTCCTCTCTCTGTTCTACACCATAATGACGCCGATGTTCAATCCCATGATATACAGCCTTCGGAACAAGGATGTGATTGCAGCATTGAGAAAATTGTTACTTAAAAAAGTAGTGTGATGAGTTTATTTTAAAATGCTTTAAATACTGGCCACAGGGTTATCAGAGAAATTTTTAAAGATCTCTACATTTCCCAGTTTAAAAGTTAACCACTTCTTTTTATACTATATTTTCCAGTTCAGTTCAGTTCAGTCGCTCAGTCATGTCTGACTCTTTGTGACCCCATGGACTGCAGCATGCCAGGCCTCCCTGTCCATCACCAATTCTTGGAGTTTGCTCAAACTCATGTCCATTGAGTCAATGATGCCATCCAACTATCTCATTCTCTGTCGTCCCCTTCTCCTCCTGCCTTAAATCTTTCCCAGGATGAGGGCCTTTTCAAATGAGTCAGCTCTTAGCATCAGGTGGCCAAAGTATTGGAGTTTCAGCTTCAGCATCAGTCCTTCCAATGAATATTCAGGGCTGATTTCCTTTAGGATGGACTGGTTGGATCTCCTTGCAGTCCAAGGGACTCTCAGGAGTCTTCTCCAGCACCACACAGATCAGCCTTAATTATTCCTGTATCCCCTCCCTCCCCGCCACGTCCTGTCCCTCCAGGTCATCACCTGAGACTGGGCTCCCTGTGCAGTACAGCAACTTCCCACCAGCTATCCATCTCATGCCTGATTGTGTATATATGTTGATGCTACTTTCTCCATTCATCTCACTCTCTCCCTCCCCCACGGTGTAAGTCCATTTCCTACATCTGAGCTGTGTGATTCCTGCCTGCTCCTCTGCTTGACAATTGCCAGCTGAGCTGTGTGATTCCTGCCTGCTCCTCTGCTTGATTATTGCCAGCTGAGCAGCATGATTCGTCACTGTTGAGCTCCATGATTATTTTCTACTGACTGCGTGATTCGTGCCTGCTCACCTCTTTGATTATTGTCTCCTGAGGTCCCTGTTCGGGCGCCACCTGCCAGGGACCAGCCCCAGCTGATCCAGGGTATTCGAAGGAGAGACGGCCTAGGCGACTATTTATATGCTAGTTAGAGATATAAAGAATAATAGAATGAGGATCGCTCAGTAGGAAAATTCAGTGGAGAAAAGAGACCGAGTAAATTGGTTTACGCGGGAGACCAATTAAACTTCAAGACAAGAAGTTTGCACCACTTACGTAGGCCGCAGGCACCCTCTCGAAGAGCGGAAGGTGCCTCACTCTAGACACCTTCTCGAGTGGGTCTTAGAAGCCCAGGCATAATTATTAAGCGTGGTGGGTTCCGGGCTCCAGTTGGAGACTCAGCTGGAAGTAAAGGGAAGGATGACGTGGGGAGACCAAGCGTTGGTGAGCAAGGTCCGTAGCTTTATTTTCAACAGGGGTTTTTATACCCTAAGTTACACATAGAGGATAATAGGGGATGCAAAGTCAGCAGTCTTTGATTCTTATCAAAAACCAGGGTTTCTTTCCTGCAAATTTATCGTAGACAAATGCTTTAGGTGATTTACATCATCTTCTGGCCAGAAGGCCTACTAACATTTTATGACTCTTGACAAGGACTTGTCAACAAAGTCTTATTTTCTCTAAGAGTAATTATTTTAAGGTTTGGCACCATCTTCCAAAGAGAAAATTGCATTCCTATAGGGTGGATGTGTAATGGGTTTACAACAAAGGAAAGAATGTATTACCTTAAGGGTCTAAAGTTACTAACACCAAGGCCACTACTTATTTTTTCTACATACCAATTATATTAATTAATACACATTCAAGGATACACTTCAGGGGATGTGAAAACTTGGCAGCAAGCATTGGCTCATCAATGAAATCCTTTACTAGTCTTATTCTGACAGTTTCTAACTCTCTGAGAGGCTCTAAGCTATTTGAATATCTTCAGCTTCCCGTGCCTCTGGAGGCTGGGAGGCTGTAAACAATCATATGCATAGCTGTAGGAGTCCGGGTAAATTTGTCAGGCGAGTTAGAGAGCCATCTGAGGGGTTTGGATTTAAACACTCCTAATTGCCCAGGAACTTTATGAATTGGAGCTGTAAGTTAACTCTTTGACAGAGAGAGCGAGACGGTGGTGGGGGACAGCCCCCAGTAAAATCAGAGGTGAGAGCACAAAGCAATAAAGTAGGCAGACTCTGGTTTTTTGGGGGGTAGATGCTCGAGAATATCCGGGTGGACTCCTGAGGCTCGATCCCGCATTTGCGTATGCCGAGCCTCCTTCCTCATGACCTTTGTCCAGAGTGGAATGCCTCACCGGCTACCGGCACATGATCAGTGCATGCTCAGTCACGATATCAGTGCACGATCAGCCACGTGATCAGAGCATGATAGCCACGTTATAAGTGCATGATCATTTACATGATCAGTGCATGCACTGTCACGTGATCAGTGTATGATCATCCACGTGATCAGTGCATGCGCAGTCATGTGATCAGTGCATTATAGCCACGTGATCAGTGCATGTTCAGTCACGTAATCCATGCATGACCAGCCATGTTAACTGTGCCTGAAGAGCCACATGATCAGTGCATGATCATTCACGTGATCAGTGTACGATCAGCTACGTGATCAATGCATGATAGCCAAGTGATCAGTGCATGATCAGTCACGTGATCACTGCATGTACAGTCACGTTATCAGTGCATGATAGCTACCCGATCAGTGCATGATCAGTTACGTGATCAGTGCATGATAGCCAGGTGATCAGTGCATTATCAGTCTCGTGATCAGTGTATGATCAGCCACAGGATCAGTGCACGATAGTCACGTGATCAGTGCATGATAGCCACCTGATCAGTGCATGATGAGTCACGTGATCAGTTCATGATCTGTCACGTGATCAGTGTATGATCATCCACGTGATCAGTGCATGCGTAGTTACGTGATCAGTGCATGATAGCGACGTTATCAGTGCAGGATCAGTCATGTGATCAGTGCATGATCAGTCGCGTGAACAGTGCATGATAGCCAGGTGATCAGTGCATGATCAGTGACGGGATCAGTGTAGGATCAGCCACGTGAACTGTGCGTGCTCAGTCACCTGATTAGGGCCTGCTGAGCTGCGTGATTCCTGTCTGCTCAGCTGCTTGACAATTGCAAGCTGAGCTGTATGATTCCTGCCTGCTCATCTGCTAGAAAATTGCCAGCTGAACTGAGTGATTCCTGCCTGCTCACCTGCTTGATAATTGCCAGCTGAGCTGCGTGATTCCTGGCTGCTCATCTGCTTGATAATTGCCAGGTGAACTGAGTGATTCCTTCCTGCTCATCTGCTTGATAATTGCCAGCTGAGCTGCGTGATTCCTGGCTGCTCATCTACTTGAATATTGTCAGCGGAGCTGCGTGATTCCTGCCTGCTCATCTGCTTGATAATTGCCAGGTGAACTGAGTGATTCCTGCCTGCTCATCTGCTTGATAATTGCCAGCTGAGCTGCGTGATTCCTGGCTGCTCATCTACTTGAATATTGTCAGCGGAGCTGCGTGATTCCTGCCTGCTCATCTGCTTGATTATTGCCAGCAGAGCTGCGTGATCCTGCCTTCTAATCTGCTTGATAATTGCCAGCTAAGCTGCGTAATTCCTGCCTGATAATCTGCCTGACAATTGCTAGTTGAGCTGCGTGATTCCTGCCTGCTCATCTGTTTGATAATTGCCAGCTGAGCTGCGTGATTCCTGCCTTCTCGTCTGCTTGATTATTGCCAGCTAAGCTGCGTGATTCCTGCCTGATAATCTGCTTGACATTTGCTAGCTGAGCTGCGTGATTCTTGCCTGCTCAGCTGCTTGATTATTGCCAGTTGACCAGCATGATTCATCACAGCTGAGCTCCATGATTATTGCCTGCTGATTGGGTGATTCGTGCCTGCTCAGCTCTTTGATTATTGCCTCCTGAGGCACATCATCAGTGAATGAGAGCCACACAATCAGCACATGATCATTCACTTCATCAGTGCCATTCAGTCACGTGATCACTGCATCGTCAGTCACCTGTACAGTTCATGATCAGCCACGTGATCAGTGCATGAGCAATCACGTGATAGGTGCATGATAGCCACGTGATCAGTGCTTGATCAGTCACATGATCAGTGTATGATCATCCAAGTGATAAGTTCATGAGCAGCCACGTGATTTGTGCAAGATCAGCTACGTGATCAGTGCATGATAGCCAGGTGATCAGTGCATGATCAGTCTCCTGATCAGTGTAGGATCAGCCACGTGATCAGTGTATGATCAGTCACGGGATCAGTGTATGATCATCCACGTGATCACTGCATGATCAGCCACCTGAACAGTTCGTGATGTCACGTTATCAGGGCCTGCTGAGCTGCGTGATTCCTGTCTACTCAGCTGAGTGACAATTGCCAGCTTAGCTGCGTTATTCCTGCCTGCTCATCTGCTGGATAATTGCTAGCTGATCTGTGTGGTTCCTTCCTGCTCATCTGCTTGATAATTGCCAGGTGATCTGTGTTACTCCTGCCTGCCCATCTGCTTGATTATTGCCAGGTGAGCTGCGTTATTCCTGCCTGCTCAGCTGCTTGATTATTGCCAGCTGAGCAGAATGATTCGTCACAGCTGAGGTCCATGATTATGGCCTGCTGATTGCGTGATTCGTGCCAGCTCAGCTTTTTGATTATTGCCTCCTGAGGCACATCATCAGTGCATGATCGTCACGTGATCAGCACATGATCAGTCACATGATCAGCGCCATTCAGACACGTGATCACTGCATGCTCAGCCACTTGATCACTTCATGATCAGCAGCGTGATTAGTGCATCATCAGCCACGTGATCAGTGCATGATCAGCCACGTGATCAGTGTATGATAAGCTCCGTGATCAGTGCTTGCGCTGTCATTTGATCAGTGCATGATCAGTCAGTGATCAGTGTATGATCAGCCACGTGATCAGTGCAGGATAGCCACGTGATCAGTGCATGATAGCCACCTGATCAGTGCATGATCAATCATGTGATCAGTGCATGATCTGTCATGTGATCAGTGCATGCGCAGTCACGTGATCAGTGCATGATAGCTAAGTGATCAGTGCATGATAAGCCACGTGATCAGTGCATAATCAGTTACATGATCAGTGCATGTGTAGTCTAGTGATCAGTGCATGATAGCCAAGTGATAAGTGCATGATCAGTCAAGTGATCAGTGTTTGATAGCCAGGTAATCAGTGCATGATGAGTCATATGATCAGCGCATGATCAGTAACTTGATCAGTGTATGATCATCCATGTGATCAGTGCATGCACAGTCTTGTGGTCAGTGCATGATAGCCACGTAATCAGTGCATGATGAGTCATATGATCAGCGCATGATCAGTAACGTGATGAGTGTATGATCATCCATGTGATCAGTGCATGCACAGTCTCGTGATCAGTGCATGATAGCCACGTGATCAGTGCATGATCAGTGCATGCACAGTCACGTGATCAGTGCATGATCAGTCATGTGATCAGTGTATGAACAGTCACGTGATCAGTCCATGATCAGTCACGTGGTCAGTGTATGATCAGCCACGTGAACAGTGCGTGCTGTCACGTGATCAGGGCCTGCTGAGCTGCGTGATTCCTATCTACTCAGCTGCTTAAAAATTCCCAGCTGAGCTGCGTGATTCCTGCCTGCTCATCTGCTGGGTAATTGCCAGCTGAGCTGCGTGATTCCTGCCTGCTCATCTGCTTGATAATTGCCAGCTGAGCTGCGTGATTCCTGCCAGCTCATCTGCTTGACAATTGCCAGCTGAGCCGTGTGATACCTGCCTGTTAAGCTGCTTGATTATTGCCAGCAGAGCAGCATGATTCGTCACAGCTGAGGTCCCTGATTATTTCCTGCTGATTGCGGGATTCGTGCCTGCTCAGCTCTTTGGTTATTGCCTCCTGAGGCACATCATCAGTGCATGATAGACACGTGATCAGTGCATGATCTGTCACATGATCAGTGTATGATATCCACGTGACCAGTGCATCCTCAGTCACGTGATCAGTGCATTATATCTACGTGATGAGTGCATGTTCAGGCATGTGATCAGTGCATAATAGCCACGTGATCAGTGCATGATCAGTCACGTGATCAGTGTAGGTTCAGCCACGTGATCACTGCATGATAGCCACGTGATCTGTGCATGATCAGTCAAGTGATCATTGTATGAGCAGCCACGTGATCAGTGCATGATAGCCACGTGATCAGTGCATGATCAGTCACTTGATCAGTGTATGCTGAGCCACATGATCAGTGTACGTTCAGCCACGTGATCAGTGCATGATAGCCCCGTGATAAGTGCATGATCAGTCAGGTGATCAGAGTATGATCAGCCACGTGATCAGTGCATGTTAGCCACGTGATCTGTGCATGATCAGGCACGTGATCAGTGTATGCTCAGCCACGTGATCAGTGCATGATCAGCCACGTGAACAGTGCATGCACAGTTACGTGATCAGTGTATGATCAGCTTCGTGATCACTGCATGATCAACCACGTGATCAGTGCATGATCAGGCACGTGATCAGTGTATGCTCAGCCACGTGATCAGTGCATGATCAGCAACGTGATCAGTGCATGATGAGCCAAGTGATCAGTGCATGCACAGTCCCGTGGTCAGTGTATGATCAGCTTCGTGATCAGTGCATATTCAGCCACGTGATCAGTGCATGATCAGTCACGGGATCAGTGCATGATCAGACACGTCAACAGAGTATGATCATCCACGTGATCAGGCCAAGGGCAATCACTTGACCAGTGCATGATAGCGACATGATCAGTGCATGCTCATTCACGTGATCAGTGTATGATCAGCCACTTGATCAGTGAATGATAGCCAAGTGATCAGTGCATGATAGCCACGTGATCAGTGCATGATCAGTCACGTGATCAGTGCATGATCAGTCACGTGATCAGTGCATGGGCAGTCCCGTGATTAGTGAATGATAGCCACTTGTTCAGTGCATGTTCAGTTACGTGATCAGTGTATGATCAGCCGCGGGATCAGTGCATGATAGCCATGTGATCAGTGCATGATCAGTCACGTGATCAGTGCATGTGCAGTCACCTGATCAGTGCATGATAGCTACGTGATCAGTGCATGTTCAGTCAGGTGACCAGTGCATGATCAGCCACGGGATCACGGCATGATAGCCACGTGTTCAGTGCATGATCAGTTACATGGTCAGTGCATGCGCAGTCTAGTGATAAGTGCGTGATAGAAAAGTGATAAGTGCATGAGCAGCCACGTGATCACTGCATGATAGCCACGTGATCTGCGCATGATCAGTCAAGTGATCAGTGTATGATAGCCACGTAATCAGTGCATGATGAGTCATATGATCAGCGCATGATCAGTAACGTGATCAGTGTATGATCATCCATGTGATCTGTGCATGCGGAGTCATGTGATCAGTGCATGATAGCCACGTGATCAGTGCATGATCAGTTATGTGATCAGTGCATGCGCAGTCACGTGATCATTGCATGATAGCCACGTGATAAGTGCATGATCTGTTAGGTGATCAGTGCATGATAACCACGTGTTCAGTGCATGATAGCCACTTGATCAGTGCATGTTCAGTCATGTTATCAGTGTATGAACAGTCACGTGATCAGTGCAAGATCAGTCATGTGATCAGTGTTTGATCAGCCACCTGAACAGTGCGTGATGTTACGTGATCAGGGCCTGCTGAGCTGGGTGATTCCTGTCTACTCAGCTGAGTGTCAATTGCCAGCTTAGCTGCGTTATTCCTGCCTGCTCATCTGCTGGATAATTGCTAGCTGAGCTGTGTGGTTCCTTCCTGCTCATCTGCTTGATAATTGCCAGCTGATCTGCGTTATTCCTGCCTGCCCATCTGCTTGATTATTGTTAGCTGAGCTGCGTTATTCCTCCCTGCTAAGCTGCTTGATTATTGCCAGCTGAGCAGAATGATTCGTCACAGCTGAGGTCCATGATTATGGCCTGCTGATTGCGTGATTCGTGCCTGCTCAGCTCTTTGATTATTGCCTCCTGAGGCACATCATCAGTGCATGATCGTCACGTGATCAGCACATGAACAGTCACATGATCAGTCACATGATCAGCGCCATTCAGACACGTGATCACTGCATGCTCAGCCACTTGATCACTTCATGATCAGCAGCGTGATTAGTGCATCATCAGCCACGTGATCAGTGCATGATCAGCCACGTGATCAGTGTATGATAAGCTCCGTGATCAGTGCTTGCGCTGTCATTTGATCAGTGCATGATCAGTCAGTGATCAGTGTATGATCAGCCACGTGATCAGTGCAGGATAGCCACGTGGTCAGTGCATGATAGCCACCTGATCAGTGCATGATCAATCATGTGATCAGTGCATGATCTGTCATGTGATCAGTGCATGCGCAGTCACGTGATCAGTGCATGATAGCTAAGTGATCAGTGCATGATAAGCCACGTGATCAGTGCATAATCAGTTACATGATCAGTGCATGTGTAGTCTAGTGATCAGTGCATGATAGCCAAGTGATAAGTGCATGATCAGTCAAGTGATCAGTGTTTGATAGCCAGGTAATCAGTGCATGATGAGTCATATGATCAGCGCATGATCAGTAACTTGATCAGTGTATGATCATCCATGTGATCAGTGCATGCACAGTCTTGTGATCAGTGCATGATAGCCACGTAATCAGTGCATGATGAGTCATATGATCAGCGCATGATCAGTAACGTGATGAATGTATGATCATCCATGTGATCAGTGCATGCACAGTCTCGTGATCAGTGCATGATAGCCACGTGATCAGTGCATGATCAGTGCATGCACAGTCACGTGATCAGTGTATGAACAGTCACGTGATCAGTCCATGATCAGTCACGTGGTCAGTGTATGATCAGCCACGTGAACAGTGCGTGCTGTCACGTGATCAGGGCCTGCTGAGCTGCGTGATTCCTATCTACTCAGCTGCTTAAAAATTCCCAGCTGAGCTGCGTGATTCCTGCCTGCTCATCTGCTGGGTAATTGCCAGCTGAGCTGCGTGATTCCTGCCTGCTCATCTGCTTGATAATTGCCAGCTGAGCTGCGTGATTCCTGCCAGCTCATCTGCTTGACAATTGCCAGCTGAGCCGTGTGATACCTGCCTGTTAAGCTGCTTGATTATTGCCAGCAGAGCAGCATGATTCGTCACAGCTGAGGTCCCTGATTATTTCCTGCTGATTGCGGGATTCGTGCCTGCTCAGCTCTTTGGTTATTGCCTCCTGAGGCACATCATCAGTGCATGATAGACACGTGATCAGTGCATGATCTGTCACATGATCAGTGTATGATATCCACGTGACCAGTGCATCCTCAGTCACGTGATCAGTGCATTATATCTACGTGATGAGTGCATGTTCAGGCATGTGATCAGTGCATAATAGCCACGTGATCAGTGCATGATCAGTCACGTGATCAGTGTAGGTTCAGCCACGTGATCACTGCATGATAGCCACGTGATCTGTGCATGATCAGTCAAGTGATCATTGTATGAGCAGCCACGTGATCAGTGCATGATAGCCACGTGATCAGTGCATGATCAGTCACTTGATCAGTGTATGCTGAGCCACATGATCAGTGTACGTTCAGCCACGTGATCAGTGCATGATAGCCCCGTGATAAGTGCATGATCAGTCAGGTGATCAGAGTATGATCAGCCACGTGATCAGTGCATGTTAGCCACGTGATCTGTGCATGATCAGGCACGTGATCAGTGTATGCTCAGCCACGTGATCAGTGCATGATCAGCCACGTGAACAGTGCATGCACAGTTACGTGATCAGTGTATGATCAGCTTCGTGATCACTGCATGATCAGCCACGTGATCAGTGCATGATCAGGCACGTGATCAGTGTATGCTCAGCCACGTGATCAGTGCATGATCAGCAACGTGATCAGTGCATGATGAGCCAAGTGATCAGTGCATGCACAGTCCCGTGGTCAGTGTATGATCAGCTTCGTGATCAGTGCATATTCAGCCACGTGATCAGTGCATGATCAGTCACGGGATCAGTGCATGATCAGACACATCAACAGAGTATGATCATCCACGTGATCAGGCCAAGGGCAATCACTTGACCAGTGCATGATAGCGACATGATCAGTGCATGCTCATTCACGTGATCAGTGTATGATCAGCCACTTGATCAGTGAATGATAGCCAAGTGATCAGTGCATGATAGCCACGTGATCAGTGCATGATCAGTCACGTGATCAGTGCATGATCAGTCACGTGATCAGTGCATGGGCAGTCCCGTGATTAGTGAATGATAGCCACTTGTTCAGTGCATGTTCAGTTACGTGATCAGTGTATGATCAGCCGCGGGATCAGTGCATGATAGCCATGTGATCAGTGCATGATCAGTCACGTGATCAGTGCATGTGCAGTCACCTGATCAGTGCATGATAGCTACGTGATCAGTGCATGTTCAGTCAGGTGACCAGTGCATGATCAGCCACGGGATCACGGCATGATAGCCACGTGTTCAGTGCATGATCAGTTACATGGTCAGTGCATGCGCAGTCTAGTGATAAGTGCGTGATAGAAAAGTGATAAGTGCATGAGCAGCCACGTGATCACTGCATGATAGCCACGTGATCTGCGCATGATCAGTCAAGTGATCAGTGTATGATAGCCACGTAATCAGTGCATGATGAGTCATATGATCAGCGCATGATCAGTAACGTGATCAGTGTATGATCATCCATGTGATCTGTGCATGCGGAGTCATGTGATCAGTGCATGATAGCCACGTGATCAGTGCATGATCAGTTATGTGATCAGTGCATGCGCAGTCACGTGATCATTGCATGATAGCCACGTGATAAGTGCATGATCTGTTAGGTGATCAGTGCATGATAACCACGTGTTCAGTGCATGATAGCCACTTGATCAGTGCATGTTCAGTCATGTTATCAGTGTATGAACAGTCACGTGATCAGTGCAAGATCAGTCATGTGATCAGTGTTTGATCAGCCACCTGAACAGTGCGTGATGTTACGTGATCAGGGCCTGCTGAGCTGGGTGATTCCTGTCTACTCAGCTGAGTGTCAATTGCCAGCTTAGCTGCGTTATTCCTGCCTGCTCATCTGCTGGATAATTGCTAGCTGAGCTGTGTGGTTCCTTCCTGCTCATCTGCTTGATAATTGCCAGCTGATCTGCGTTATTCCTGCCTGCCCATCTGCTTGATTATTGTTAGCTGAGCTGCGTTATTCCTCCCTGCTAAGCTGCTTGATTATTGCCAGCTGAGCAGAATGATTCGTCACAGCTGAGGTCCATGATTATGGCCTGCTGATTGCGTGATTCGTGCCTGCTCAGCTCTTTGATTATTGCCTCCTGAGGCACATCATCAGTGCATGATCGTCACGTGATCAGCACATGATCAGTCACATGATCAGCGCCATTCAGACACGTGATCACTGCATGCTCAGCCACTTGATCACTTCATGATCAGCAGCGTGATTAGTGCATCATCAGCCACGTGATCAGTGCATGATCAGCCACGTGATCAGTGTATGATAAGCTCCGTGATCAGTGCTTGCGCTGTCATTTGATCAGTGCATGATCAGTCAGTGATCAGTGTATGATCAGGCACGTGATCAGTGCAGGATAGCCACGTGGTCAGTGCATGATAGCCACCTGATCAGTGCATGATCAATCATGTGATCAGTGCATGATCTGTCATGTGATCAGTGCATGCGCAGTCAGGTGATCAGTGCATGATAGCTAAGTGATCAGTGCATGATAAGCCACGTGATCAGTGCATAATCAGTTACATGATCAGTGCATGTGTAGTCTAGTGATCAGTGCATGATAGCCAAGTGATAAGTGCATGATCAGTCAAGTGATCAGTGTTTGATAGCCAGGTAATCAGTGCATGATGAGTCATATGATCAGCGCATGATCAGTAACTTGATCAGTGTATGATCATCCATGTGATCAGTGCATGCACAGTCTTGTGATCAGTGCATGATAGCCACGTAATCAGTGCATGATGAGTCATATGATCAGCGCATGATCAGTAACGTGATGAGTGTATGATCATCCATGTGATCAGTGCATGCACAGTCTCGTGATCAGTGCATGATAGCCACGTGATCAGTGCATGATCAGTGCATGCACAGTCACGTGATCAGTGTATGAACAGTCACGTGATCAGTCCATGATCAGTCACGTGGTCAGTGTATGATCAGCCACGTGAACAGTGCGTGCTGTCACGTGATCAGGGCCTGCTGAGCTGCGTGATTCCTATCTACTCAGCTGCTTAAAAATTCCCAGCTGAGCTGCGTGATTCCTGCCTGCTCATCTGCTGGGTAATTGCCAGCTGAGCTGCGTGATTCCTGCCTGCTCATCTGCTTGATAATTGCCAGCTGAGCTTCGTGATTCCTGCCAGCTCATCTGCTTGACAATTGCCAGCTGAGCCGTGTGATACCTGCCTGTTAAGCTGCTTGATTATTGCCAGCAGAGCAGCATGATTCGTCACAGCTGAGGTCCCTGATTATTTCCTGCTGATTGCGGGATTCGTGCCTGCTCAGCTCTTTGGTTATTGCCTCCTGAGGCACATCATCAGTGCATGATAGACACGTGATCAGTGCATGATCTGTCACATGATCAGTGTATGATATCCACGTGACCAGTGCATCCTCAGTCACGTGATCAGTGCATTATATCTACGTGATGAGTGCATGTTCAGGCATGTGATCAGTGCATAATAGCCACGTGATCAGTGCATGATCAGTCAAGTGATCATTGTATGAGCAGCCACGTGATCAGTGCATGATAGCCACGTGATCAGTGCATGATCAGTCACTTGATCAGTGTATGCTGAGCCACATGATCAGTGTACGTTCAGCCACGTGATCAGTGCATGATAGCCCCGTGATAAGTGCATGATCAGTCAGGTGATCAGAGTATGATCAGCCACGTGATCAGTGCATGTTAGCCACGTGATCTGTGCATGATCAGGCACGTGATCAGTGTATGCTCAGCCACGTGATCAGTGCATGATCAGCCACGTGAACAGTGCATGCACAGTTACGTGATCAGTGTATGATCAGCTTCGTGATCACTGCATGATCAGCCACGTGATCAGTGCATGATCAGGCACGTGATCAGTGTATGCTCAGCCACGTGATCAGTGCATGATCAGCAACGTGATCAGTGCATGATGAGCCAAGTGATCAGTGCATGCACAGTCCCGTGGTCAGTGTATGATCAGCTTCGTGATCAGTGCATATTCAGCCACGTGATCAGTGCATGATCAGTCACGGGATCAGTGCATGATCAGACACGTCAACAGAGTATGATCATCCACGTGATCAGGCCAAGGGCAATCACTTGACCAGTGCATGATAGCGACATGATCAGTGCATGCTCATTCACGTGATCAGTGTATGATCAGCCACTTGATCAGTGAATGATAGCCAAGTGATCAGTGCATGATAGCCACGTGATCAGTGCATGATCAGTCACGTGATCAGTGCATGATCAGTCACGTGATCAGTGCATGGGCAGTCCCGTGATTAGTGAATGATAGCCACTTGTTCAGTGCATGTTCAGTTACGTGATCAGTGTATGATCAGCCGCGGGATCAGTGCATGATAGCCATGTGATCAGTGCATGATCAGTCACGTGATCAGTGCATGTGCAGTCACCTGATCAGTGCATGATAGCTACGTGATCAGTGCATGTTCAGTCAGGTGACCAGTGCATGATCAGCCACGGGATCACGGCATGATAGCCACGTGTTCAGTGCATGATCAGTTACATGGTCAGTGCATGCGCAGTCTAGTGATAAGTGCGTGATAGGAAAGTGATAAGTGCATGAGCAGCCACGTGATCACTGCATGATAGCCACGTGATCTGCGCATGATCAGTCAAGTGATCAGTGTATGATAGCCACGTAATCAGTGCATGATGAGTCATATGATCAGCGCATGATCAGTAACGTGATCAGTGTATGATCATCCATGTGATCTGTGCATGCGGAGTCATGTGATCAGTGCATGATAGCCACGTGATCAGTGCATGATCAGTTATGTGATCAGTGCATGCGCAGTCACGTGATCATTGCATGATAGCCACGTGATAAGTGCATGATCTGTTAGGTGATCAGTGCATGATAACCACGTGTTCAGTGCATGATAGCCACTTGATCAGTGCATGTTCAGTCATGTTATCAGTGTATGAACAGTCACGTGATCAGTGCAAGATCAGTCATGTGATCAGTGTTTGATCAGCCACCTGAACAGTGCGTGATGTTACGTGATCAGGGCCTGCTGAGCTGGGTGATTCCTGTCTACTCAGCTGAGTGTCAATTGCCAGCTTAGCTGCGTTATTCCTGCCTGCTCATCTGCTGGATAATTGCTAGCTGAGCTGTGTGGTTCCTTCCTGCTCATCTGCTTGATAATTGCCAGCTGATCTGCGTTATTCCTGCCTGCCCATCTGCTTGATTATTGTTAGCTGAGCTGCGTTATTCCTCCCTGCTAAGCTGCTTGATTATTGCCAGCTGAGCAGAATGATTCGTCACAGCTGAGGTCCATGATTATGGCCTGCTGATTGCGTGATTCGTGCCTGCTCAGCTCTTTGATTATTGCCTCCTGAGGCACATCATCAGTGCATGATCGTCACGTGATCAGCACATGATCAGTCACATGATCAGCGCCATTCAGACACGTGATCACTGCATGCTCAGCCACTTGATCACTTCATGATCAGCAGCGTGATTAGTGCATCATCAGCCACGTGATCAGTGCATGATCAGCCACGTGATCAGTGTATGATAAGCTCCGTGATCAGTGCTTGCGCTGTCATTTGATCAGTGCATGATCAGTCAGTGATCAGTGTATGATCAGGCACGTGATCAGTGCAGGATAGCCACGTGGTCAGTGCATGATAGCCACCTGATCAGTGCATGATCAATCATGTGATCAGTGCATGATCTGTCATGTGATCAGTGCATGCGCAGTCAGGTGATCAGTGCATGATAGCTAAGTGATCAGTGCATGATAAGCCACGTGATCAGTGCATAATCAGTTACATGATCAGTGCATGTGTAGTCTAGTGATCAGTGCATGATAGCCAAGTGATAAGTGCATGATCAGTCAAGTGATCAGTGTTTGATAGCCAGGTAATCAGTGCATGATGAGTCATATGATCAGCGCATGATCAGTAACTTGATCAGTGTATGATCATCCATGTGATCAGTGCATGCACAGTCTTGTGATCAGTGCATGATAGCCACGTAATCAGTGCATGATGAGTCATATGATCAGCGCATGATCAGTAACGTGATGAGTGTATGATCATCCATGTGATCAGTGCATGCACAGTCTCGTGATCAGTGCATGATAGCCACGTGATCAGTGCATGATCAGTGCATGCACAGTCACGTGATCAGTGTATGAACAGTCACGTGATCAGTCCATGATCAGTCACGTGGTCAGTGTATGATCAGCCACGTGAACAGTGCGTGCTGTCACGTGATCAGGGCCTGCTGAGCTGCGTGATTCCTATCTACTCAGCTGCTTAAAAATTCCCAGCTGAGCTGCGTGATTCCTGCCTGCTCATCTGCTGGGTAATTGCCAGCTGAGCTGCGTGATTCCTGCCTGCTCATCTGCTTGATAATTGCCAGCTGAGCTTCGTGATTCCTGCCAGCTCATCTGCTTGACAATTGCCAGCTGAGCCGTGTGATACCTGCCTGTTAAGCTGCTTGATTATTGCCAGCAGAGCAGCATGATTCGTCACAGCTGAGGTCCCTGATTATTTCCTGCTGATTGCGGGATTCGTGCCTGCTCAGCTCTTTGGTTATTGCCTCCTGAGGCACATCATCAGTGCATGATAGACACGTGATCAGTGCATGATCTGTCACATGATCAGTGTATGATATCCACGTGACCAGTGCATCCTCAGTCACGTGATCAGTGCATTATATCTACGTGATGAGTGCATGTTCAGGCATGTGATCAGTGCATAATAGCCACGTGATCAGTGCATGATCAGTCACGTGATCAGTGTAGGTTCAGCCACGTGATCACTGCATGATAGCCACGTGATCTGTGCATGATCAGTCAAGTGATCATTGTATGAGCAGCCACGTGATCAGTGCATGATAGCCACGTGATCAGTGCATGATCAGTCACTTGATCAGTGTATGCTGAGCCACATGATCAGTGTACGTTCAGCCACGTGATCAATGCATGATAGCCCCGTGATAAGTGCATGATCAGTCAGGTGATCAGAGTATGATCAGCCACGTGATCAGTGCATGTTAGCCACGTGATCTGTGCATGATCAGGCACGTGATCAGTGTATGCTCAGCCACGTGATCAGTGCATGATCAGCCACGTGAACAGTGCATGCACAGTTACGTGATCAGTGTATGATCAGCTTCGTGATCACTGCATGATCAGCCACGTGATCAGTGCATGATCAGGCATGTGATCAGTGTATGCTCAGCCACGTGATCAGTGCATGATCAGCAACGTGATCAGTGCATGATGAGCCAAGTGATCAGTGCATGCACAGTCCCGTGGTCAGTGTATGATCAGCTTCGTGATCAGTGCATATTCAGCCACGTGATCAGTGCATGATCAGTCACGGGATCAGTGCATGATCAGACACGTCAACAGAGTATGATCATCCACGTGATCAGGCCAAGGGCAATCACTTGACCAGTGCATGATAGCGACATGATCAGTGCATGCTCATTCACGTGATCAGTGTATGATCAGCCACTTGATCAGTGAATGATAGCCAAGTGATCAGTGCATGATAGCCACGTGATCAGTGCATGATCAGTCACGTGATCAGTGCATGATCAGTCACGTGATCAGTGCATGGGCAGTCCCGTGATTAGTGAATGATAGCCACTTGTTCAGTGCATGTTCAGTTACGTGATCAGTGTATGATCAGCCGCGGGATCAGTGCATGATAGCCATGTGATCAGTGCATGATCAGTCACGTGATCAGTGCATGTGCAGTCACCTGATCAGTGCATGATAGCTACGTGATCAGTGCATGTTCAGTCAGGTGACCAGTGCATGATCAGCCACGGGATCACGGCATGATAGCCACGTGTTCAGTGCATGATCAGTTACATGGTCAGTGCATGCGCAGTCTAGTGATAAGTGCGTGATAGAAAAGTGATAAGTGCATGAGCAGCCACGTGATCACTGCATGATAGCCACGTGATCTGCGCATGATCAGTCAAGTGATCAGTGTATGATAGCCACGTAATCAGTGCATGATGAGTCATATGATCAGCGCATGATCAGTAACGTGATCAGTGTATGATCATCCATGTGATCTGTGCATTCGGAGTCATGTGATCAGTGCATGATAGCCACGTGATCAGTGCATGATCAGTTATGTGATCAGTGCATGCGCAGTCACGTGATCATTGCATGATAGCCACGTGATAAGTGCATGATCTGTTAGGTGATCAGTGCATGATAACCACGTGTTCAGTGCATGATAGCCACTTGATCAGTGCATGTTCAGTCATGTTATCAGTGTATGAACAGTCACGTGATCAGTGCAAGATCAGTCATGTGATCAGTGTTTGATCAGCCACCTGAACAGTGCGTGATGTTACGTGATCAGGGCCTGCTGAGCTGGGTGATTCCTGTCTACTCAGCTGAGTGTCAATTGCCAGCTTAGCTGCGTTATTCCTGCCTGCTCATCTGCTGGATAATTGCTAGCTGAGCTGTGTGGTTCCTTCCTGCTCATCTGCTTGATAATTGCCAGCTGATCTGCGTTATTCCTGCCTGCCCATCTGCTTGATTATTGTTAGCTGAGCTGCGTTATTCCTCCCTGCTAAGCTGCTTGATTATTGCCAGCTGAGCAGAATGATTCGTCACAGCTGAGGTCCATGATTATGGCCTGCTGATTGCGTGATTCGTGCCTGCTCAGCTCTTTGATTATTGCCTCCTGAGGCACATCATCAGTGCATGATCGTCACGTGATCAGCACATGATCAGTCACATGATCAGCGCCATTCAGACACGTGATCACTGCATGCTCAGCCACTTGATCACTTCATGATCAGCAGCGTGATTAGTGCATCATCAGCCACGTGATCAGTGCATGATCAGCCACGTGATCAGTGTATGATAAGCTCCGTGATCAGTGCTTGCGCTGTCATTTGATCAGTGCATGATCAGTCAGTGATCAGTGTATGATCAGGCACGTGATCAGTGCATGATAGCCACCTGATCAGTGCATGATCAATCATGTGATCAGTGCATGATCTGTCATGTGATCAGTGCATGCGCAGTCACGTGATCAGTGCATGATAGCTAAGTGATCAGTGCATGATAAGCCACGTGATCAGTGCATAATCAGTTACATGATCAGTGCATGTGTAGTCTAGTGATCAGTGCATGATAGCCAAGTGATAAGTGCATGATCAGTCAAGTGATCAGTGTTTGATAGCCAGGTAATCAGTGCATGATGAGTCATATGATCAGCGCATGATCAGTAACTTGATCAGTGTATGATCATCCATGTGATCAGTGCATGCACAGTCTTGTGATCAGTGCATGATAGCCACGTAATCAGTGCATGATGAGTCATATGATCAGCGCATGATCAGTAACGTGATGAGTGTATGATCATCCATGTGATCAGTGCATGCACAGTCTCGTGATCAGTGCATGATAGCCACGTGATCAGTGCATGATCAGTGCATGCACAGTCACGTGATCAGTGCATGATCAGTCATGTGATCAGTGTATGAACAGTCACGTGATCAGTCCATGATCAGTCACGTGGTCAGTGTATGATCAGCCACGTGAACAGTGCGTGCTGTCACGTGATCAGGGCCTGCTGAGCTGCGTGATTCCTATCTACTCAGCTGCTTAAAAATTCCCAGCTGAGCTGCGTGATTCCTGCCTGCTCATCTGCTGGGTAATTGCCAGCTGAGCTGCGTGATTCCTGCCTGCTCATCTGCTTGATAATTGCCAGCTGAGCTGCGTGATTCCTGCCAGCTCATCTGCTTGACAATTGCCAGCTGAGCCGTGTGATACCTGCCTGTTAAGCTGCTTGATTATTGCCAGCAGAGCAGCATGATTCGTCACAGCTGAGGTCCCTGATTATTTCCTGCTGATTGCGGGATTCGTGCCTGCTCAGCTCTTTGGTTATTGCCTCCTGAGGCACATCATCAGTGCATGATAGACACGTGATCAGTGCATGATCTGTCACATGATCAGTGTATGATATCCACGTGACCAGTGCATCCTCAGTCACGTGATCAGTGCATTATATCTACGTGATGAGTGCATGTTCAGGCATGTGATCAGTGCATAATAGCCACGTGATCAGTGCATGATCAGTCACGTGATCAGTGTAGGTTCAGCCACGTGATCACTGCATGATAGCCACGTGATCTGTGCATGATCAGTCAAGTGATCATTGTATGAGCAGCCACGTGATCAGTGCATGATAGCCACGTGATCAGTGCATGATCAGTCACTTGATCAGTGTATGCTGAGCCACATGATCAGTGTACGTTCAGCCACGTGATCAGTGCATGATAGCCCCGTGATAAGTGCATGATCAGTCAGGTGATCAGAGTATGATCAGCCACGTGATCAGTGCATGTTAGCCACGTGATCTGTGCATGATCAGGCACGTGATCAGTGTATGCTCAGCCACGTGATCAGTGCATGATCAGCCACGTGAACAGTGCATGCACAGTTACGTGATCAGTGTATGATCAGCTTCGTGATCACTGCATGATCAGCCACGTGATCAGTGCATGATCAGGCACGTGATCAGTGTATGCTCAGCCACGTGATCAGTGCATGATCAGCAACGTGATCAGTGCATGATGAGCCAAGTGATCAGTGCATGCACAGTCCCGTGGTCAGTGTATGATCAGCTTCGTGATCAGTGCATATTCAGCCACGTGATCAGTGCATGATCAGTCACGGGATCAGTGCATGATCAGACATGTCAACAGAGTATGATCATCCACGTGATCAGGCCAAGGGCAATCACTTGACCAGTGCATGATAGCGACATGATCAGTGCATGCTCATTCACGTGATCAGTGTATGATCAGCCACTTGATCAGTGAATGATAGCCAAGTGATCAGTGCATGATAGCCACGTGATCAGTGCATGATCAGTCACGTGATCAGTGCATGATCAGTCACGTGATCAGTGCATGGGCAGTCCCGTGATTAGTGAATGATAGCCACTTGTTCAGTGCATGTTCAGTTACGTGATCAGTGTATGATTAGCCGCGGGATCAGTGCATGATAGCCATGTGATCAGTGCATGATCAGTCACGTGATCAGTGCATGTGCAGTCACCTGATCAGTGCATGATAGCTACGTGATCAGTGCATGTTCAGTCAGGTGACCAGTGCATGATCAGCCACGGGATCACGGCATGATAGCCACGTGTTCAGTGCATGATCAGTTACATGGTCAGTGCATGCGCAGTCTAGTGATAAGTGCGTGATAGAAAAGTGATAAGTGCATGAGCAGCCACGTGATCACTGCATGATAGCCACGTGATCTGCGCATGATCAGTCAAGTGATCAGTGTATGATAGCCACGTAATCAGTGCATGATGAGTCATATGATCAGCGCATGATCAGTAACGTGATCAGTGTATGATCATCCATGTGATCTGTGCATGCGGAGTCATGTGATCAGTGCATGATAGCCACGTGATCAGTGCATGATCAGTTATGTGATCAGTGCATGCGCAGTCACGTGATCATTGCATGATAGCCACGTGATAAGTGCATGATCTGTTAGGTGATCAGTGCATGATAACCACGTGTTCAGTGCATGATAGCCACTTGATCAGTGCATGTTCAGTCATGTTATCAGTGTATGAACAGTCACGTGATCAGTGCAAGATCAGTCATGTGATCAGTGTTTGATCAGCCACCTGAACAGTGCGTGATGTTACGTGATCAGGGCCTGCTGAGCTGGGTGATTCCTGTCTACTCAGCTGAGTGTCAATTGCCAGCTTAGCTGCGTTATTCCTGCCTGCTCATCTGCTGGATAATTGCTAGCTGAGCTGTGTGGTTCCTTCCTGCTCATCTGCTTGATAATTGCCAGCTGATCTGCGTTATTCCTGCCTGCCCATCTGCTTGATTATTGTTAGCTGAGCTGCGTTATTCCTCCCTGCTAAGCTGCTTGATTATTGCCAGCTGAGCAGAATGATTCGTCACAGCTGAGGTCCATGATTATGGCCTGCTGATTGCGTGATTCGTGCCTGCTCAGCTCTTTGATTATTGCCTCCTGAGGCACATCATCAGTGCATGATCGTCACGTGATCAGCACATGATCAGTCACATGATCAGCGCCATTCAGACACGTGATCACTGCATGCTCAGCCACTTGATCACTTCATGATCAGCAGCGTGATTAGTGCATCATCAGCCACGTGATCAGTGCATGATCAGCCACGTGATCAGTGTATGATAAGCTCCGTGATCAGTGCTTGCGCTGTCATTTGATCAGTGCATGATCAGTCAGTGATCAGTGTATGATCAGCCACGTGATCAGTGCAGGATAGCCACGTGATCAGTGCATGATAGCCACCTGATCAGTGCATGATCAATCATGTGATCAGTGCATGATCTGTCATGTGATCAGTGCATGCGCAGTCACGTGATCAGTGCATGATAGCTAAGTGATCAGTGCATGATAAGCCACGTGATAAGTGCATGATAGCCACGTGATCAGTGCATAATCAGTTACATGATCAGTGCATGTGTAGTCTAGTGATCAGTGCATGATAGCCAAGTGATAAGTGCATGATCAGTCAAGTGATCAGTGTTTGATAGCCAGGTAATCAGTGCATGATGAGTCATATGATCAGCGCATGATCAGTAACTTGATCAGTGTATGATCATCCATGTGATCAGTGCATGCACAGTCTTGTGATCAGTGCATGATAGCCACGTAATCAGTGCATGATGAGTCATATGATCAGCGCATGATCAGTAACGTGATGAGTGTATGATCATCCATGTGATCAGTGCATGCACAGTCTCGTGATCAGTGCATGATAGCCACGTGATCAGTGCATGATCAGTGCATGCACAGTCACGTGATCAGTGCATGATCAGTCATGTGATCAGTGTATGAACAGTCACGTGATCAGTCCATGATCAGTCACGTGGTCAGTGTATGATCAGCCACGTGAACAGTGCGTGCTGTCACGTGATCAGGGCCTGCTGAGCTGCGTGATTCCTATCTACTCAGCTGCTTAAAAATTCCCAGCTGAGCTGCGTGATTCCTGCCTGCTCATCTGCTGGGTAATTGCCAGCTGAGCTGCGTGATTCCTGCCTGCTCATCTGCTTGATAATTGCCAGCTGAGCTGCGTGATTCCTGCCAGCTCATCTGCTTGACAATTGCCAGCTGAGCCGTGTGATACCTGCCTGTTAAGCTGCTTGATTATTGCCAGCAGAGCAGCATGATTCGTCACAGCTGAGGTCCCTGATTATTTCCTGCTGATTGCGGGATTCGTGCCTGCTCAGCTCTTTGGTTATTGCCTCCTGAGGCACATCATCAGTGCATGATAGACACGTGATCAGTGCATGATCTGTCACATGATCAGTGTATGATATCCACGTGACCAGTGCATCCTCAGTCACGTGATCAGTGCATTATATCTACGTGATGAGTGCATGTTCAGGCATGTGATCAGTGCATACTAGCCACGTGATCAGTGCATGATCAGTCACGTGATCAGTGTAGGTTCAGCCACGTGATCACTGCATGATAGCCACGTGATCTGTGCATGATCAGTCAAGTGATCATTGTATGAGCAGCCACGTGATCAGTGCATGATAGCCACGTGATCAGTGCATGATCAGTCACTTGATCAGTGTATGCTGAGCCACATGATCAGTGTACGTTCAGCCACGTGATCAGTGCATGATAGCCCCGTGATAAGTGCATGATCAGTCAGGTGATCAGAGTATGATCAGCCACGTGATCAGTGCATGTTAGCCACGTGATCTGTGCATGATCAGGCACGTGATCAGTGTATGCTCAGCCACGTGATCAGTGCATGATCAGCCACGTGAACAGTGCATGCACAGTTACGTGATCAGTGTATGATCAGCTTCGTGATCACTGCATGATCAGCCACGTGATCAGTGCATGATCAGGCACGTGATCAGTGTATGCTCAGCCACGTGATCAGTGCATGATCAGCAACGTGATCAGTGCATGATGAGCCAAGTGATCAGTGCATGCACAGTCCCGTGGTCAGTGTATGATCAGCTTCGTGATCAGTGCATATTCAGCCACGTGATCAGTGCATGATCAGTCACGGGATCAGTGCATGATCAGACACGTCAACAGAGTATGATCATCCACGTGATCAGGCCAAGGGCAATCACTTGACCAGTGCATGATAGCGACATGATCAGTGCATGCTCATTCACGTGATCAGTGTATGATCAGCCACTTGATCAGTGAATGATAGCCAAGTGATCAGTGCATGATAGCCACGTGATCAGTGCATGATCAGTCACGTGATCAGTGCATGATCAGTCACGTGATCAGTGCATGGGCAGTCCCGTGATTAGTGAATGATAGCCACTTGTTCAGTGCATGTTCAGTTACGTGATCAGTGTATGATCAGCCGCGGGATCAGTGCATGATAGCCATGTGATCAGTGCATGATCAGTCACGTGATCAGTGCATGTGCAGTCACCTGATCAGTGCATGATAGCTACGTGATCAGTGCATGTTCAGTCAGGTGACCAGTGCATGATCAGCCACGGGATCACGGCATGATAGCCACGTGTTCAGTGCATGATCAGTTACATGGTCAGTGCATGCGCAGTCTAGTGATAAGTGCGTGATAGGAAAGTGATAAGTGCATGAGCAGCCACGTGATCACTGCATGATAGCCACGTGATCTGCGCATGATCAGTCAAGTGATCAGTGTATGATAGCCACGTAATCAGTGCATGATGAGTCATATGATCAGCGCATGATCAGTAACGTGATCAGTGTATGATCATCCATGTGATCTGTGCATGCGGAGTCATGTGATCAGTGCATGATAGCCACGTGATCAGTGCATGATCAGTTATGTGATCAGTGCATGCGCAGTCACGTGATCATTGCATGATAGCCACGTGATAAGTGCATGATCTGTTAGGTGATCAGTGCATGATAACCACGTGTTCAGTGCATGATAGCCACTTGATCAGTGCATGTTCAGTCATGTTATCAGTGTATGAACAGTCACGTGATCAGTGCAAGATCAGTCATGTGATCAGTGTTTGATCAGCCACCTGAACAGTGCGTGATGTTACGTGATCAGGGCCTGCTGAGCTGGGTGATTCCTGTCTACTCAGCTGAGTGTCAATTGCCAGCTTAGCTGCGTTATTCCTGCCTGCTCATCTGCTGGATAATTGCTAGCTGAGCTGTGTGGTTCCTTCCTGCTCATCTGCTTGATAATTGCCAGCTGATCTGCGTTATTCCTGCCTGCCCATCTGCTTGATTATTGTTAGCTGAGCTGCGTTATTCCTCCCTGCTAAGCTGCTTGATTATTGCCAGCTGAGCAGAATGATTCGTCACAGCTGAGGTCCATGATTATGGCCTGCTGATTGCGTGATTCGTGCCTGCTCAGCTCTTTGATTATTGCCTCCTGAGGCACATCATCAGTGCATGATCATCACGTGATCAGCACATGAACAGTCACATGATCAGTCACATGATCAGCGCCATTCAGACACGTGATCACTGCATGCTCAGCCACTTGATCACTTCATGATCAGCAGCGTGATTAGTGCATCATCAGCCACGTGATCAGTGCATGATCAGCCACGTGATCAGTGTATGATAAGCTCCGTGATCAGTGCTTGCGCTGTCATTTGATCAGTGCATGATCAGTCAGTGATCAGTGTATGATCAGGCACGTGATCAGTGCAGGATAGCCACGTGGTCAGTGCATGATAGCCACCTGATCAGTGCATGATCAATCATGTGATCAGTGCATGATCTGTCATGTGATCAGTGCATGCGCAGTCACGTGATCAGTGCATGATAGCTAAGTGATCAGTGCATGATAAGCCACGTGATCAGTGCATAATCAGTTACATGATCAGTGCATGTGTAGTCTAGTGATCAGTGCATGATAGCCAAGTGATAAGTGCATGATCAGTCAAGTGATCAGTGTTTGATAGCCAGGTAATCAGTGCATGATGAGTCATATGATCAGCGCATGATCAGTAACTTGATCAGTGTATGATCATCCATGTGATCAGTGCATGCACAGTCTTGTGATCAGTGCATGATAGCCACGTAATCAGTGCATGATGAGTCATATGATCAGCGCATGATCAGTAACATGATGAGTGTATGATCATCCATGTGATCAGTGCATGCACAGTCTCGTGATCAGTGCATGATAGCCACGTGATCAGTGCATGATCAGTGCATGCACAGTCACGTGATCAGTGTATGAACAGTCACGTGATCAGTCCATGATCAGTCACGTGGTCAGTGTATGATCAGCCACGTGAACAGTGCGTGCTGTCACGTGATCAGGGCCTGCTGAGCTGCGTGATTCCTATCTACTCAGCTGCTTAAAAATTCCCAGCTGAGCTGCGTGATTCCTGCCTGCTCATCTGCTGGGTAATTGCCAGCTGAGCTGCGTGATTCCTGCCTGCTCATCTGCTTGATAATTGCCAGCTGAGCTTCGTGATTCCTGCCAGCTCATCTGCTTGACAATTGCCAGCTGAGCCGTGTGATACCTGCCTGTTAAGCTGCTTGATTATTGCCAGCAGAGCAGCATGATTCGTCACAGCTGAGGTCCCTGATTATTTCCTGCTGATTGCGGGATTCGTGCCTGCTCAGCTCTTTGGTTATTGCCTCCTGAGGCACATCATCAGTGCATGATAGACACGTGATCAGTGCATGATCTGTCACATGATCAGTGTATGATATCCACGTGACCAGTGCATCCTCAGTCACGTGATCAGTGCATTATATCTACGTGATGAGTGCATGTTCAGGCATGTGATCAGTGCATAATAGCCACATGATCAGTGCATGATCAGTCACGTGATCAGTGTAGGTTCAGCCACGTGATCACTGCATGATAGCCACGTGATCTGTGCATGATCAGTCAAGTGATCATTGTATGAGCAGCCACGTGATCAGTGCATGATAGCCACGTGATCAGTGCATGATCAGTCACTTGATCAGTGTATGCTGAGCCACATGATCAGTGTACGTTCAGCCACGTGATCAATGCATGATAGCCCCGTGATAAGTGCATGATCAGTCAGGTGATCAGAGTATGATCAGCCACGTGATCAGTGCATGTTAGCCACGTGATCTGTGCATGATCAGGCACGTGATCAGTGTATGCTCAGCCACGTGATCAGTGCATGATCAGCCACGTGAACAGTGCATGCACAGTTACGTGATCAGTGTATGATCAGCTTCGTGATCACTGCATGATCAGCCACGTGATCAGTGCATGATCAGGCATGTGATCAGTGTATGCTCAGCCACGTGATCAGTGCATGATCAGCAACGTGATCAGTGCATGATGAGCCAAGTGATCAGTGCATGCACAGTCCCGTGGTCAGTGTATGATCAGCTTCGTGATCAGTGCATATTCAGCCACGTGATCAGTGCATGATCAGTCACGGGATCAGTGCATGATCAGACACGTCAACAGAGTATGATCATCCACGTGATCAGGCCAAGGGCAATCACTTGACCAGTGCATGATAGCGACATGATCAGTGCATGCTCATTCACGTGATCAGTGTATGATCAGCCACTTGATCAGTGAATGATAGCCAAGTGATCAGTGCATGATAGCCACGTGATCAGTGCATGATCAGTCACGTGATCAGTGCATGATCAGTCACGTGATCAGTGCATGGGCAGTCCCGTGATTAGTGAATGATAGCCACTTGTTCAGTGCATGTTCAGTTACGTGATCAGTGTATGATCAGCCGCGGGATCAGTGCATGATAGCCATGTGATCAGTGCATGATCAGTCACGTGATCAGTGCATGTGCAGTCACCTGATCAGTGCATGATAGCTACGTGATCAGTGCATGTTCAGTCAGGTGACCAGTGCATGATCAGCCACGGGATCACGGCATGATAGCCACGTGTTCAGTGCATGATCAGTTACATGGTCAGTGCATGCGCAGTCTAGTGATAAGTGCGTGATAGAAAAGTGATAAGTGCATGAGCAGCCACGTGATCACTGCATGATAGCCACGTGATCTGCGCATGATCAGTCAAGTGATCAGTGTATGATAGCCACGTAATCAGTGCATGATGAGTCATATGATCAGCGCATGATCAGTAACGTGATCAGTGTATGATCATCCATGTGATCTGTGCATTCGAGTCATGTGATCAGTGCATGATAGCCACGTGATCAGTGCATGATCAGTTATGTGATCAGTGCATGCGCAGTCACGTGATCATTGCATGATAGCCACGTGATAAGTGCATGATCTGTTAGGTGATCAGTGCATGATAACCACGTGTTCAGTGCATGATAGCCACTTGATCAGTGCATGTTCAGTCATGTTATCAGTGTATGAACAGTCACGTGATCAGTGCAAGATCAGTCATGTGATCAGTGTTTGATCAGCCACCTGAACAGTGCGTGATGTTACGTGATCAGGGCCTGCTGAGCTGGGTGATTCCTGTCTACTCAGCTGAGTGTCAATTGCCAGCTTAGCTGCGTTATTCCTGCCTGCTCATCTGCTGGATAATTGCTAGCTGAGCTGTGTGGTTCCTTCCTGCTCATCTGCTTGATAATTGCCAGCTGATCTGCGTTATTCCTGCCTGCCCATCTGCTTGATTATTGTTAGCTGAGCTGCGTTATTCCTCCCTGCTAAGCTGCTTGATTATTGCCAGCTGAGCAGAATGATTCGTCACAGCTGAGGTCCATGATTATGGCCTGCTGATTGCGTGATTCGTGCCTGCTCAGCTCTTTGATTATTGCCTCCTGAGGCACATCATCAGTGCATGATCGTCACGTGATCAGCACATGATCAGTCACATGATCAGCGCCATTCAGACACGTGATCACTGCATGCTCAGCCACTTGATCACTTCATGATCAGCAGCGTGATTAGTGCATCATCAGCCACGTGATCAGTGCATGATCAGCCACGTGATCAGTGTATGATAAGCTCCGTGATCAGTGCTTGCGCTGTCATTTGATCAGTGCATGATCAGTCAGTGATCAGTGTATGATCAGGCACGTGATCAGTGCATGATAGCCACCTGATCAGTGCATGATCAATCATGTGATCAGTGCATGATCTGTCATGTGATCAGTGCATGCGCAGTCACGTGATCAGTGCATGATAGCTAAGTGATCAGTGCATGATAAGCCACGTGATCAGTGCATAATCAGTTACATGATCAGTGCATGTGTAGTCTAGTGATCAGTGCATGATAGCCAAGTGATAAGTGCATGATCAGTCAAGTGATCAGTGTTTGATAGCCAGGTAATCAGTGCATGATGAGTCATATGATCAGCGCATGATCAGTAACTTGATCAGTGTATGATCATCCATGTGATCAGTGCATGCACAGTCTTGTGATCAGTGCATGATAGCCACGTAATCAGTGCATGATGAGTCATATGATCAGCGCATGATCAGTAACGTGATGAGTGTATGATCATCCATGTGATCAGTGCATGCACAGTCTCGTGATCAGTGCATGATAGCCACGTGATCAGTGCATGATCAGTGCATGCACAGTCACGTGATCAGTGCATGATCAGTCATGTGATCAGTGTATGAACAGTCACGTGATCAGTCCATGATCAGTCACGTGGTCAGTGTATGATCAGCCACGTGAACAGTGCGTGCTGTCACGTGATCAGGGCCTGCTGAGCTGCGTGATTCCTATCTACTCAGCTGCTTAAAAATTCCCAGCTGAGCTGCGTGATTCCTGCCTGCTCATCTGCTGGGTAATTGCCAGCTGAGCTGCGTGATTCCTGCCTGCTCATCTGCTTGATAATTGCCAGCTGAGCTGCGTGATTCCTGCCAGCTCATCTGCTTGACAATTGCCAGCTGAGCCGTGTGATACCTGCCTGTTAAGCTGCTTGATTATTGCCAGCAGAGCAGCATGATTCGTCACAGCTGAGGTCCCTGATTATTTCCTGCTGATTGCGGGATTCGTGCCTGCTCAGCTCTTTGGTTATTGCCTCCTGAGGCACATCATCAGTGCATGATAGACACGTGATCAGTGCATGATCTGTCACATGATCAGTGTATGATATCCACGTGACCAGTGCATCCTCAGTCACGTGATCAGTGCATTATATCTACGTGATGAGTGCATGTTCAGGCATGTGATCAGTGCATAATAGCCACGTGATCAGTGCATGATCAGTCACGTGATCAGTGTAGGTTCAGCCACGTGATCACTGCATGATAGCCACGTGATCTGTGCATGATCAGTCAAGTGATCATTGTATGAGCAGCCACGTGATCAGTGCATGATAGCCACGTGATCAGTGCATGATCAGTCACTTGATCAGTGTATGCTGAGCCACATGATCAGTGTACGTTCAGCCACGTGATCAGTGCATGATAGCCCCGTGATAAGTGCATGATCAGTCAGGTGATCAGAGTATGATCAGCCACGTGATCAGTGCATGTTAGCCACGTGATCTGTGCATGATCAGGCACGTGATCAGTGTATGCTCAGCCACGTGATCAGTGCATGATCAGCCACGTGAACAGTGCATGCACAGTTACGTGATCAGTGTATGATCAGCTTCGTGATCACTGCATGATCAGCCACGTGATCAGTGCATGATCAGGCACGTGATCAGTGTATGCTCAGCCACGTGATCAGTGCATGATCAGCAACGTGATCAGTGCATGATGAGCCAAGTGATCAGTGCATGCACAGTCCCGTGGTCAGTGTATGATCAGCTTCGTGATCAGTGCATATTCAGCCACGTGATCAGTGCATGATCAGTCACGGGATCAGTGCATGATCAGACATGTCAACAGAGTATGATCATCCACGTGATCAGGCCAAGGGCAATCACTTGACCAGTGCATGATAGCGACATGATCAGTGCATGCTCATTCACGTGATCAGTGTATGATCAGCCACTTGATCAGTGAATGATAGCCAAGTGATCAGTGCATGATAGCCACGTGATCAGTGCATGATCAGTCACGTGATCAGTGCATGATCAGTCACGTGATCAGTGCATGGGCAGTCCCGTGATTAGTGAATGATAGCCACTTGTTCAGTGCATGTTCAGTTACGTGATCAGTGTATGATCAGCCGCGGGATCAGTGCATGATAGCCATGTGATCAGTGCATGATCAGTCACGTGATCAGTGCATGTGCAGTCACCTGATCAGTGCATGATAGCTACGTGATCAGTGCATGTTCAGTCAGGTGACCAGTGCATGATCAGCCACGGGATCACGGCATGATAGCCACGTGTTCAGTGCATGATCAGTTACATGGTCAGTGCATGCGCAGTCTAGTGATAAGTGCGTGATAGAAAAGTGATAAGTGCATGAGCAGCCACGTGATCACTGCATGATAGCCACGTGATCTGCGCATGATCAGTCAAGTGATCAGTGTATGATAGCCACGTAATCAGTGCATGATGAGTCATATGATCAGCGCATGATCAGTAACGTGATCAGTGTATGATCATCCATGTGATCTGTGCATGCGGAGTCATGTGATCAGTGCATGATAGCCACGTGATCAGTGCATGATCAGTTATGTGATCAGTGCATGCGCAGTCACGTGATCATTGCATGATAGCCACGTGATAAGTGCATGATCTGTTAGGTGATCAGTGCATGATAACCACGTGTTCAGTGCATGATAGCCACTTGATCAGTGCATGTTCAGTCATGTTATCAGTGTATGAACAGTCACGTGATCAGTGCAAGATCAGTCATGTGATCAGTGTTTGATCAGCCACCTGAACAGTGCGTGATGTTACGTGATCAGGGCCTGCTGAGCTGGGTGATTCCTGTCTACTCAGCTGAGTGTCAATTGCCAGCTTAGCTGCGTTATTCCTGCCTGCTCATCTGCTGGATAATTGCTAGCTGAGCTGTGTGGTTCCTTCCTGCTCATCTGCTTGATAATTGCCAGCTGATCTGCGTTATTCCTGCCTGCCCATCTGCTTGATTATTGTTAGCTGAGCTGCGTTATTCCTCCCTGCTAAGCTGCTTGATTATTGCCAGCTGAGCAGAATGATTCGTCACAGCTGAGGTCCATGATTATGGCCTGCTGATTGCGTGATTCGTGCCTGCTCAGCTCTTTGATTATTGCCTCCTGAGGCACATCATCAGTGCATGATCGTCACGTGATCAGCACATGATCAGTCACATGATCAGCGCCATTCAGACACGTGATCACTGCATGCTCAGCCACTTGATCACTTCATGATCAGCAGCGTGATTAGTGCATCATCAGCCACGTGATCAGTGCATGATCAGCCACGTGATCAGTGTATGATAAGCTCCGTGATCAGTGCTTGCGCTGTCATTTGATCAGTGCATGATCAGTCAGTGATCAGTGTATGATCAGCCACGTGATCAGTGCAGGATAGCCACGTGATCAGTGCATGATAGCCACCTGATCAGTGCATGATCAATCATGTGATCAGTGCATGATCTGTCATGTGATCAGTGCATGCGCAGTCACGTGATCAGTGCATGATAGCTAAGTGATCAGTGCATGATAAGCCACGTGATCAGTGCATAATCAGTTACATGATCAGTGCATGTGTAGTCTAGTGATCAGTGCATGATAGCCAAGTGATAAGTGCATGATCAGTCAAGTGATCAGTGTTTGATAGCCAGGTAATCAGTGCATGATGAGTCATATGATCAGCGCATGATCAGTAACTTGATCAGTGTATGATCATCCATGTGATCAGTGCATGCACAGTCTTGTGATCAGTGCATGATAGCCACGTAATCAGTGCATGATGAGTCATATGATCAGCGCATGATCAGTAACGTGATGAGTGTATGATCATCCATGTGATCAGTGCATGCACAGTCTCGTGATCAGTGCATGATAGCCACGTGATCAGTGCATGATCAGTGCATGCACAGTCACGTGATCAGTGCATGATCAGTCATGTGATCAGTGTATGAACAGTCACGTGATCAGTCCATGATCAGTCACGTGGTCAGTGTATGATCAGCCACGTGAACAGTGCGTGCTGTCACGTGATCAGGGCCTGCTGAGCTGCGTGATTCCTATCTACTCAGCTGCTTAAAAATTCCCAGCTGAGCTGCGTGATTCCTGCCTGCTCATCTGCTGGGTAATTGCCAGCTGAGCTGCGTGATTCCTGCCTGCTCATCTGCTTGATAATTGCCAGCTGAGCTGCGTGATTCCTGCCAGCTCATCTGCTTGACAATTGCCAGCTGAGCCGTGTGATACCTGCCTGTTAAGCTGCTTGATTATTGCCAGCAGAGCAGCATGATTCGTCACAGCTGAGGTCCCTGATTATTTCCTGCTGATTGCGGGATTCGTGCCTGCTCAGCTCTTTGGTTATTGCCTCCTGAGGCACATCATCAGTGCATGATAGACACGTGATCAGTGCATGATCTGTCACATGATCAGTGTATGATATCCACGTGACCAGTGCATCCTCAGTCACGTGATCAGTGCATTATATCTACGTGATGAGTGCATGTTCAGGCATGTGATCAGTGCATAATAGCCACGTGATCAGTGCATGATCAGTCACGTGATCAGTGTAGGTTCAGCCACGTGATCACTGCATGATAGCCACGTGATCTGTGCATGATCAGTCAAGTGATCATTGTATGAGCAGCCACGTGATCAGTGCATGATAGCCACGTGATCAGTGCATGATCAGTCACTTGATCAGTGTATGCTGAGCCACATGATCAGTGTACGTTCAGCCACGTGATCAGTGCATGATAGCCCCGTGATAAGTGCATGATCAGTCAGGTGATCAGAGTATGATCAGCCACGTGATCAGTGCATGTTAGCCACGTGATCTGTGCATGATCAGGCACGTGATCAGTGTATGCTCAGCCACGTGATCAGTGCATGATCAGCCACGTGAACAGTGCATGCACAGTTACGTGATCAGTGTATGATCAGCTTCGTGATCACTGCATGATCAGCCACGTGATCAGTGCATGATCAGGCACGTGATCAGTGTATGCTCAGCCACGTGATCAGTGCATGATCAGCAACGTGATCAGTGCATGATGAGCCAAGTGATCAGTGCATGCACAGTCCCGTGGTCAGTGTATGATCAGCTTCGTGATCAGTGCATATTCAGCCACGTGATCAGTGCATGATCAGTCACGGATCAGTGCATGATCAGACACGTCAACAGAGTATGATCATCCACGTGATCAGGCCAAGGGCAATCACTTGACCAGTGCATGATAGCGACATGATCAGTGCATGCTCATTCACGTGATCAGTGTATGATCAGCCACTTGATCAGTGAATGATAGCCAAGTGATCAGTGCATGATAGCCACGTGATCAGTGCATGATCAGTCACGTGATCAGTGCATGATCAGTCACGTGATCAGTGCATGGGCAGTCCCATGATTAGTGAATGATAGCCACTTGTTCAGTGCATGTTCAGTTACGTGATCAGTGTATGATCAGCCGCGGGATCAGTGCATGATAGCCATGTGATCAGTGCATGATCAGTCACGTGATCAGTGCATGTGCAGTCACCTGATCAGTGCATGATAGCTACGTGATCAGTGCATGTTCAGTCAGGTGACCAGTGCATGATCAGCCACGGGATCACGGCATGATAGCCACGTGTTCAGTGCATGATCAGTTACATGGTCAGTGCATGCGCAGTCTAGTGATAAGTGCGTGATAGGAAAGTGATAAGTGCATGAGCAGCCACGTGATCACTGCATGATAGCCACGTGATCTGCGCATGATCAGTCAAGTGATCAGTGTATGATAGCCACGTAATCAGTGCATGATGAGTCATATGATCAGCGCATGATCAGTAACGTGATCAGTGTATGATCATCCATGTGATCTGTGCATGCGGAGTCATGTGATCAGTGCATGATAGCCACGTGATCAGTGCATGATCAGTTATGTGATCAGTGCATGCGCAGTCACGTGATCATTGCATGATAGCCACGTGATAAGTGCATGATCTGTTAGGTGATCAGTGCATGATAACCACGTGTTCAGTGCATGATAGCCACTTGATCAGTGCATGTTCAGTCATGTTATCAGTGTATGAACAGTCACGTGATCAGTGCAAGATCAGTCATGTGATCAGTGTTTGATCAGCCACCTGAACAGTGCGTGATGTTACGTGATCAGGGCCTGCTGAGCTGGGTGATTCCTGTCTACTCAGCTGAGTGTCAATTGCCAGCTTAGCTGCGTTATTCCTGCCTGCTCATCTGCTGGATAATTGCTAGCTGAGCTGTGTGGTTCCTTCCTGCTCATCTGCTTGATAATTGCCAGCTGATCTGCGTTATTCCTGCCTGCCCATCTGCTTGATTATTGTTAGCTGAGCTGCGTTATTCCTCCCTGCTAAGCTGCTTGATTATTGCCAGCTGAGCAGAATGATTCGTCACAGCTGAGGTCCATGATTATGGCCTGCTGATTGCGTGATTCGTGCCTGCTCAGCTCTTTGATTATTGCCTCCTGAGGCACATCATCAGTGCATGATCATCACGTGATCAGCACATGAACAGTCACATGATCAGTCACATGATCAGCGCCATTCAGACACGTGATCACTGCATGCTCAGCCACTTGATCACTTCATGATCAGCAGCGTGATTAGTGCATCATCAGCCACGTGATCAGTGCATGATCAGCCACGTGATCAGTGTATGATAAGCTCCGTGATCAGTGCTTGCATTGTCATTTGATCAGTGCATGATCAGTCAGTGATCAGTGTATGATCAGGCACGTGATCAGTGCAGGATAGCCACGTGGTCAGTGCATGATAGCCACCTGATCAGTGCATGATCAATCATGTGATCAGTGCATGATCTGTCATGTGATCAGTGCATGCGCAGTCACGTGATCAGTGCATGATAGCTAAGTGATCAGTGCATGATAAGCCACGTGATCAGTGCATAATCAGTTACATGATCAGTGCATGTGTAGTCTAGTGATCAGTGCATGATAGCCAAGTGATAAGTGCATGATCAGTCAAGTGATCAGTGTTTGATAGCCAGGTAATCAGTGCATGATGAGTCATATGATCAGCGCATGATCAGTAACTTGATCAGTGTATGATCATCCATGTGATCAGTGCATGCACAGTCTTGTGATCAGTGCATGATAGCCACGTAATCAGTGCATGATGAGTCATATGATCAGCGCATGATCAGTAACGTGATGAGTGTATGATCATCCATGTGATCAGTGCATGCACAGTCTCGTGATCAGTGCATGATAGCCACGTGATCAGTGCATGATCAGTGCATGCACAGTCACGTGATCAGTGTATGAACAGTCACGTGATCAGTCCATGATCAGTCACGTGGTCAGTGTATGATCAGCCACGTGAACAGTGCGTGCTGTCACGTGATCAGGGCCTGCTGAGCTGCGTGATTCCTATCTACTCAGCTGCTTAAAAATTCCCAGCTGAGCTGCGTGATTCCTGCCTGCTCATCTGCTGGGTAATTGCCAGCTGAGCTGCGTGATTCCTGCCTGCTCATCTGCTTGATAATTGCCAGCTGAGCTGCGTGATTCCTGCCAGCTCATCTGCTTGACAATTGCCAGCTGAGCCGTGTGATACCTGCCTGTTAAGCTGCTTGATTATTGCCAGCAGAGCAGCATGATTCGTCACAGCTGAGGTCCCTGATTATTTCCTGCTGATTGCGGGATTCGTGCCTGCTCAGCTCTTTGGTTATTGCCTCCTGAGGCACATCATCAGTGCATGATAGACACGTGATCAGTGCATGATCTGTCACATGATCAGTGTATGATATCCACGTGACCAGTGCATCCTCAGTCACGTGATCAGTGCATTATATCTACGTGATGAGTGCATGTTCAGGCATGTGATCAGTGCATAATAGCCACATGATCAGTGCATGATCAGTCACGTGATCAGTGTAGGTTCAGCCACGTGATCACTGCATGATAGCCACGTGATCTGTGCATGATCAGTCAAGTGATCATTGTATGAGCAGCCACGTGATCAGTGCATGATAGCCACGTGATCAGTGCATGATCAGTCACTTGATCAGTGTATGCTGAGCCACATGATCAGTGTACGTTCAGCCACGTGATCAATGCATGATAGCCCCGTGATAAGTGCATGATCAGTCAGGTGATCAGAGTATGATCAGCCACGTGATCAGTGCATGTTAGCCACGTGATCTGTGCATGATCAGGCACGTGATCAGTGTATGCTCAGCCACGTGATCAGTGCATGATCAGCCACGTGAACAGTGCATGCACAGTTACGTGATCAGTGTATGATCAGCTTCGTGATCACTGCATGATCAGCCACGTGATCAGTGCATGATCAGGCATGTGATCAGTGTATGCTCAGCCACGTGATCAGTGCATGATCAGCAACGTGATCAGTGCATGATGAGCCAAGTGATCAGTGCATGCACAGTCCCGTGGTCAGTGTATGATCAGCTTCGTGATCAGTGCATATTCAGCCACGTGATCAGTGCATGATCAGTCACGGGATCAGTGCATGATCAGACACGTCAACAGAGTATGATCATCCACGTGATCAGGCCAAGGGCAATCACTTGACCAGTGCATGATAGCGACATGATCAGTGCATGCTCATTCACGTGATCAGTGTATGATCAGCCACTTGATCAGTGAATGATAGCCAAGTGATCAGTGCATGATAGCCACGTGATCAGTGCATGATCAGTCACGTGATCAGTGCATGATCAGTCACGTGATCAGTGCATGGGCAGTCCCGTGATTAGTGAATGATAGCCACTTGTTCAGTGCATGTTCAGTTACGTGATCAGTGTATGATCAGCCGCGGGATCAGTGCATGATAGCCATGTGATCAGTGCATGATCAGTCACGTGATCAGTGCATGTGCAGTCACCTGATCAGTGCATGATAGCTACGTGATCAGTGCATGTTCAGTCAGGTGACCAGTGCATGATCAGCCACGGGATCACGGCATGATAGCCACGTGTTCAGTGCATGATCAGTTACATGGTCAGTGCATGCGCAGTCTAGTGATAAGTGCGTGATAGAAAAGTGATAAGTGCATGAGCAGCCACGTGATCACTGCATGATAGCCACGTGATCTGCGCATGATCAGTCAAGTGATCAGTGTATGATAGCCACGTAATCAGTGCATGATGAGTCATATGATCAGCGCATGATCAGTAACGTGATCAGTGTATGATCATCCATGTGATCTGTGCATTCGGAGTCATGTGATCAGTGCATGATAGCCACGTGATCAGTGCATGATCAGTTATGTGATCAGTGCATGCGCAGTCACGTGATCATTGCATGATAGCCACGTGATAAGTGCATGATCTGTTAGGTGATCAGTGCATGATAACCACGTGTTCAGTGCATGATAGCCACTTGATCAGTGCATGTTCAGTCATGTTATCAGTGTATGAACAGTCACGTGATCAGTGCAAGATCAGTCATGTGATCAGTGTTTGATCAGCCACCTGAACAGTGCGTGATGTTACGTGATCAGGGCCTGCTGAGCTGGGTGATTCCTGTCTACTCAGCTGAGTGTCAATTGCCAGCTTAGCTGCGTTATTCCTGCCTGCTCATCTGCTGGATAATTGCTAGCTGAGCTGTGTGGTTCCTTCCTGCTCATCTGCTTGATAATTGCCAGCTGATCTGCGTTATTCCTGCCTGCCCATCTGCTTGATTATTGTTAGCTGAGCTGCGTTATTCCTCCCTGCTAAGCTGCTTGATTATTGCCAGCTGAGCAGAATGATTCGTCACAGCTGAGGTCCATGATTATGGCCTGCTGATTGCGTGATTCGTGCCTGCTCAGCTCTTTGATTATTGCCTCCTGAGGCACATCATCAGTGCATGATCGTCACGTGATCAGCACATGATCAGTCACATGATCAGCGCCATTCAGACACGTGATCACTGCATGCTCAGCCACTTGATCACTTCATGATCAGCAGCGTGATTAGTGCATCATCAGCCACGTGATCAGTGCATGATCAGCCACGTGATCAGTGTATGATAAGCTCCGTGATCAGTGCTTGCGCTGTCATTTGATCAGTGCATGATCAGTCAGTGATCAGTGTATGATCAGGCACGTGATCAGTGCATGATAGCCACCTGATCAGTGCATGATCAATCATGTGATCAGTGCATGATCTGTCATGTGATCAGTGCATGCGCAGTCACGTGATCAGTGCATGATAGCTAAGTGATCAGTGCATGATAAGCCACGTGATCAGTGCATAATCAGTTACATGATCAGTGCATGTGTAGTCTAGTGATCAGTGCATGATAGCCAAGTGATAAGTGCATGATCAGTCAAGTGATCAGTGTTTGATAGCCAGGTAATCAGTGCATGATGAGTCATATGATCAGCGCATGATCAGTAACTTGATCAGTGTATGATCATCCATGTGATCAGTGCATGCACAGTCTTGTGATCAGTGCATGATAGCCACGTAATCAGTGCATGATGAGTCATATGATCAGTGCATGATCAGTAACGTGATGAGTGTATGATCATCCATGTGATCAGTGCATGCACAGTCTCGTGATCAGTGCATGATAGCCACGTGATCAGTGCATGATCAGTGCATGCACAGTCACGTGATCAGTGCATGATCAGTCATGTGATCAGTGTATGAACAGTCACGTGATCAGTCCATGATCAGTCACGTGGTCAGTGTATGATCAGCCACGTGAACAGTGCGTGCTGTCACGTGATCAGGGCCTGCTGAGCTGCGTGATTCCTATCTACTCAGCTGCTTAAAAATTCCCAGCTGAGCTGCGTGATTCCTGCCTGCTCATCTGCTGGGTAATTGCCAGCTGAGCTGCGTGATTCCTGCCTGCTCATCTGCTTGATAATTGCCAGCTGAGCTGCGTGATTCCTGCCAGCTCATCTGCTTGACAATTGCCAGCTGAGCCGTGTGATACCTGCCTGTTAAGCTGCTTGATTATTGCCAGCAGAGCAGCATGATTCGTCACAGCTGAGGTCCCTGATTATTTCCTGCTGATTGCGGGATTCGTGCCTGCTCAGCTCTTTGGTTATTGCCTCCTGAGGCACATCATCAGTGCATGATAGACACGTGATCAGTGCATGATCTGTCACATGATCAGTGTATGATATCCACGTGACCAGTGCATCCTCAGTCACGTGATCAGTGCATTATATCTACGTGATGAGTGCATGTTCAGGCATGTGATCAGTGCATAATAGCCACATGATCAGTGCATGATCAGTCACGTGATCAGTGTAGGTTCAGCCACGTGATCACTGCATGATAGCCACGGGATCTGTGCATGATCAGTCAAGTGATCATTGTATGAGCAGCCACGTGATCAGTGCATGATAGCCACGTGATCAGTGCATGATCAGTCACTTGATCAGTGTATGCTGAGCCACATGATCAGTGTACGTTCAGCCACGTGATCAGTGCATGATAGCCCCGTGATAAGTGCATGATCAGTCAGGTGATCAGAGTATGATCAGCCACGTGATCAGTGCATGTTAGCCACGTGATCTGTGCATGATCAGGCACGTGATCAGTGTATGCTCAGCCACGTGATCAGTGCATGATCAGCCACGTGAACAGTGCATGCACAGTTACGTGATCAGTGTATGATCAGCTTCGTGATCACTGCATGATCAGCCACGTGATCAGTGCATGATCAGGCACGTGATCAGTGTATGCTCAGCCACGTGATCAGTGCATGATCAGCAACGTGATCAGTGCATGATGAGCCAAGTGATCAGTGCATGCACAGTCCCGTGGTCAGTGTATGATCAGCTTCGTGATCAGTGCATATTCAGCCACGTGATCAGTGCATGATCAGTCACGGGATCAGTGCATGATCAGACATGTCAACAGAGTATGATCATCCACGTGATCAGGCCAAGGGCAATCACTTGACCAGTGCATGATAGCGACATGATCAGTGCATGCTCATTCACGTGATCAGTGTATGATCAGCCACTTGATCAGTGAATGATAGCCAAGTGATCAGTGCATGATAGCCACGTGATCAGTGCATGATCAGTCACGTGATCAGTGCATGATCAGTCACGTGATCAGTGCATGGGCAGTCCCGTGATTAGTGAATGATAGCCACTTGTTCAGTGCATGTTCAGTTACGTGATCAGTGTATGATCAGCCGCGGGATCAGTGCATGATAGCCATGTGATCAGTGCATGATCAGTCACGTGATCAGTGCATGTGCAGTCACCTGATCAGTGCATGATAGCTACGTGATCAGTGCATGTTCAGTCAGGTGACCAGTGCATGATCAGCCACGGGATCACGGCATGATAGCCACGTGTTCAGTGCATGATCAGTTACATGGTCAGTGCATGCGCAGTCTAGTGATAAGTGCGTGATAGAAAAGTGATAAGTGCATGAGCAGCCACGTGATCACTGCATGATAGCCACGTGATCTGCGCATGATGTCAAGTGATCAGTGTATGATAGCCACGTAATCAGTGCATGATGAGTCATATGATCAGCGCATGATCAGTAACGTGATCAGTGTATGATCATCCATGTGATCTGTGCATGCGGAGTCATGTGATCAGTGCATGATAGCCACGTGATCAGTGCATGATCAGTTATGTGATCAGTGCATGCGCAGTCACGTGATCATTGCATGATAGCCACGTGATAAGTGCATGATCTGTTAGGTGATCAGTGCATGATAACCACGTGTTCAGTGCATGATAGCCACTTGATCAGTGCATGTTCAGTCATGTTATCAGTGTATGAACAGTCACGTGATCAGTGCAAGATCAGTCATGTGATCAGTGTTTGATCAGCCACCTGAACAGTGCGTGATGTTACGTGATCAGGGCCTGCTGAGCTGGGTGATTCCTGTCTACTCAGCTGAGTGTCAATTGCCAGCTTAGCTGCGTTATTCCTGCCTGCTCATCTGCTGGATAATTGCTAGCTGAGCTGTGTGGTTCCTTCCTGCTCATCTGCTTGATAATTGCCAGCTGATCTGCGTTATTCCTGCCTGCCCATCTGCTTGATTATTGTTAGCTGAGCTGCGTTATTCCTCCCTGCTAAGCTGCTTGATTATTGCCAGCTGAGCAGAATGATTCGTCACAGCTGAGGTCCATGATTATGGCCTGCTGATTGCGTGATTCGTGCCTGCTCAGCTCTTTGATTATTGCCTCCTGAGGCACATCATCAGTGCATGATCGTCACGTGATCAGCACATGATCAGTCACATGATCAGCGCCATTCAGACACGTGATCACAGCATGCTCAGCCACTTGATCACTTCATGATCAGCAGCGTGATTAGTGCATCATCAGCCACGTGATCAGTGCATGATCAGCCACGTGATCAGTGTATGATAAGCTCCGTGATCAGTGCTTGCGCTGTCATTTGATCAGTGCATGATCAGTCAGTGATCAGTGTATGATCAGCCACGTGATCAGTGCAGGATAGCCACGTGATCAGTGCATGATAGCCACCTGATCAGTGCATGATCAATCATGTGATCAGTGCATGATCTGTCATGTGATCAGTGCATGCGCAGTCACGTGATCAGTGCATGATAGCTAAGTGATCAGTGCATGATAAGCCACGTGATCAGTGCATAATCAGTTACATGATCAGTGCATGTGTAGTCTAGTGATCAGTGCATGATAGCCAAGTGATAAGTGCATGATCAGTCAAGTGATCAGTGTTTGATAGCCAGGTAATCAGTGCATGATGAGTCATATGATCAGCGCATGATCAGTAACTTGATCAGTGTATGATCATCCATGTGATCAGTGCATGCACAGTCTTGTGATCAGTGCATGATAGCCACGTAATCAGTGCATGATGAGTCATATGATCAGCGCATGATCAGTAACGTGATGAGTGTATGATCATCCATGTGATCAGTGCATGCACAGTCTCGTGATCAGTGCATGATAGCCACGTGATCAGTGCATGATCAGTGCATGCACAGTCACGTGATCAGTGCATGATCAGTCATGTGATCAGTGTATGAACAGTCACGTGATCAGTCCATGATCAGTCACGTGGTCAGTGTATGATCAGCCACGTGAACAGTGCGTGCTGTCACGTGATCAGGGCCTGCTGAGCTGCGTGATTCCTATCTACTCAGCTGCTTAAAATTCCCAGCTGAGCTGCGTGATTCCTGCCTGCTCATCTGCTGGGTAATTGCCAGCTGAGCTGCGTGATTCCTGCCTGCTCATCTGCTTGATAATTGCCAGCTGAGCTGCGTGATTCCTGCCAGCTCATCTGCTTGACAATTGCCAGCTGAGCCGTGTGATACCTGCCTGTTAAGCTGCTTGATTATTGCCAGCAGAGCAGCATGATTCGTCACAGCTGAGGTCCCTGATTATTTCCTGCTGATTGCGGGATTCGTGCCTGCTCAGCTCTTTGGTTATTGCCTCCTGAGGCACATCATCAGTGCATGATAGACACGTGATCAGTGCATGATCTGTCACATGATCAGTGTATGATATCCACGTGACCAGTGCATCCTCAGTCACGTGATCAGTGCATTATATCTACGTGATGAGTGCATGTTCAGGCATGTGATCAGTGCATAATAGCCACGTGATCAGTGCATGATCAGTCACGTGATCAGTGTAGGTTCAGCCACGTGATCACTGCATGATAGCCACGTGATCTGTGCATGATCAGTCAAGTGATCATTGTATGAGCAGCCACGTGATCAGTGCATGATAGCCACGTGATCAGTGCATGATCAGTCACTTGATCAGTGTATGCTGAGCCACATGATCAGTGTACGTTCAGCCACGTGATCAGTGCATGATAGCCCCGTGATAAGTGCATGATCAGTCAGGTGATCAGAGTATGATCAGCCACGTGATCAGTGCATGTTAGCCACGTGATCTGTGCATGATCAGGCACGTGATCAGTGTATGCTCAGCCACGTGATCAGTGCATGATCAGCCACGTGAACAGTGCATGCACAGTTACGTGATCAGTGTATGATCAGCTTCGTGATCACTGCATGATCAGCCACGTGATCAGTGCATGATCAGGCACGTGATCAGTGTATGCTCAGCCACGTGATCAGTGCATGATCAGCAACGTGATCAGTGCATGATGAGCCAAGTGATCAGTGCATGCACAGTCCTGTGGTCAGTGTATGATCAGCTTCGTGATCAGTGCATATTCAGCCACGTGATCAGTGCATGATCAGTCACGGGATCAGTGCATGATCAGACACGTCAACAGAGTATGATCATCCACGTGATCAGGCCAAGGGCAATCACTTGACCAGTGCATGATAGCGACATGATCAGTGCATGCTCATTCACGTGATCAGTGTATGATCAGCCACTTGATCAGTGAATGATAGCCAAGTGATCAGTGCATGATAGCCACGTGATCAGTGCATGATCAGTCACGTGATCAGTGCATGATCAGTCACGTGATCAGTGCATGGGCAGTCCCGTGATTAGTGAATGATAGCCACTTGTTCAGTGCATGTTCAGTTACGTGATCAGTGTATGATCAGCCGCGGGATCAGTGCATGATAGCCATGTGATCAGTGCATGATCAGTCACGTGATCAGTGCATGTGCAGTCACCTGATCAGTGCATGATAGCTACGTGATCAGTGCATGTTCAGTCAGGTGACCAGTGCATGATCAGCCACGGGATCACGGCATGATAGCCACGTGTTCAGTGCATGATCAGTTACATGGTCAGTGCATGCGCAGTCTAGTGATAAGTGCGTGATAGGAAAGTGATAAGTGCATGAGCAGCCACGTGATCACTGCATGATAGCCACGTGATCTGCGCATGATCAGTCAAGTGATCAGTGTATGATAGCCACGTAATCAGTGCATGATGAGTCATATGATCAGCGCATGATCAGTAACGTGATCAGTGTATGATCATCCATGTGATCTGTGCATGCGGAGTCATGTGATCAGTGCATGATAGCCACGTGATCAGTGCATGATCAGTTATGTGATCAGTGCATGCGCAGTCACGTGATCATTGCATGATAGCCACGTGATAAGTGCATGATCTGTTAGGTGATCAGTGCATGATAACCACGTGTTCAGTGCATGATAGCCACTTGATCAGTGCATGTTCAGTCATGTTATCAGTGTATGAACAGTCACGTGATCAGTGCAAGATCAGTCATGTGATCAGTGTTTGATCAGCCACCTGAACAGTGCGTGATGTTACGTGATCAGGGCCTGCTGAGCTGGGTGATTCCTGTCTACTCAGCTGAGTGTCAATTGCCAGCTTAGCTGCGTTATTCCTGCCTGCTCATCTGCTGGATAATTGCTAGCTGAGCTGTGTGGTTCCTTCCTGCTCATCTGCTTGATAATTGCCAGCTGATCTGCGTTATTCCTGCCTGCCCATCTGCTTGATTATTGTTAGCTGAGCTGCGTTATTCCTCCCTGCTAAGCTGCTTGATTATTGCCAGCTGAGCAGAATGATTCGTCACAGCTGAGGTCCATGATTATGGCCTGCTGATTGCGTGATTCGTGCCTGCTCAGCTCTTTGATTATTGCCTCCTGAGGCACATCATCAGTGCATGATCGTCACGTGATCAGCACATGAACAGTCACATGATCAGTCACATGATCAGCGCCATTCAGACACGTGATCACTGCATGCACAGCCACTTGATCACTTCATGATCAGCAGCGTGATTAGTGCATCATCAGCCACGTGATCAGTGCATGATCAGCCACGTGATCAGTGTATGATAAGCTCCGTGATCAGTGCTTGTGCTGTCATTTGATCAGTGCATGATCAGTCAGTGATCAGTGTATGATCAGCCACGTGATCAGTGCAGGATAGCCACGTGGTCAGTGCATGATAGCCACCTGATCAGTGCATGATCAATCATGTGATCAGTGCATGATCTGTCATGTGATCAGTGCATGCGCAGTCACGTGATCAGTGCATGATAGCTAAGTGATCAGTGCATGATAAGCCACGTGATCAGTGCATAATCAGTTACATGATCAGTGCATGTGTAGTCTAGTGATCAGTGCATGATAGCCAAGTGATAAGTGCATGATCAGTCAAGTGATCAGTGTTTGATAGCCAGGTAATCAGTGCATGATGAGTCATATGATCAGCGCATGATCAGTAACTTGATCAGTGTATGATCATCCATGTGATCAGTGCATGCACAGTCTTGTGATCAGTGCATGATAGCCACGTAATCAGTGCATGATGAGTCATATGATCAGCGCATGATCAGTAACGTGATGAGTGTATGATCATCCATGTGATCAGTGCATGCACAGTCTCGTGATCAGTGCATGATAGCCACGTGATCAGTGCATGATCAGTGCATGCACAGTCACGTGATCAGTGTATGAACAGTCACGTGATCAGTCCATGATCAGTCACGTGGTCAGTGTATGATCAGCCACGTGAACAGTGCGTGCTGTCACGTGATCAGGGCCTGCTGAGCTGCGTGATTCCTATCTACTCAGCTGCTTAAAAATTCCCAGCTGAGCTGCGTGATTCCTGCCTGCTCATCTGCTGGGTAATTGCCAGCTGAGCTGCGTGATTCCTGCCTGCTCATCTGCTTGATAATTGCCAGCTGAGCTGCGTGATTCCTGCCAGCTCATCTGCTTGACAATTGCCAGCTGAGCCGTGTGATACCTGCCTGTTAAGCTGCTTGATTATTGCCAGCAGAGCAGCATGATTCGTCACAGCTGAGGTCCCTGATTATTTCCTGCTGATTGCGGGATTCGTGCCTGCTCAGCTCTTTGGTTATTGCCTCCTGAGGCACATCATCAGTGCATGATAGACACGTGATCAGTGCATGATCTGTCACATGATCAGTGTATGATATCCACGTGACCAGTGCATCCTCAGTCACATGATCAGTGCATTATATCTACGTGATGAGTGCATGTTCAGGCATGTGATCAGTGCATAATAGCCACGTGATCAGTGCATGATCAGTCACGTGATCAGTGTAGGTTCAGCCACGTGATCACTGCATGATAGCCACGGGATCTGTGCATGATCAGTCAAGTGATCATTGTATGAGCAGCCACGTGATCAGTGCATGATAGCCACGTGATCAGTGCATGATCAGTCACTTGATCAGTGTATGCTGAGCCACATGATCAGTGTACGTTCAGCCACGTGATCAGTGCATGATAGCCCCGTGATAAGTGCATGATCAGTCAGGTGATCAGAGTATGATCAGCCACGTGATCAGTGCATGTTAGCCACGTGATCTGTGCATGATCAGGCACGTGATCAGTGTATGCTCAGCCACGTGATCAGTGCATGATCAGCCACGTGAACAGTGCATGCACAGTTACGTGATCAGTGTATGATCAGCTTCGTGATCACTGCATGATCAGCCACGTGATCAGTGCATGATCAGGCACGTGATCAGTGTATGCTCAGCCACGTGATCAGTGCATGATCAGCAACGTGATCAGTGCATGATGAGCCAAGTGATCAGTGCATGCACAGTCCCGTGGTCAGTGTATGATCAGCTTCGTGATCAGTGCATATTCAGCCACGTGATCAGTGCATGATCAGTCACGGGATCAGTGCATGATCAGACACGTCAACAGAGTATGATCATCCACGTGATCAGGCCAAGGGCAATCACTTGACCAGTGCATGATAGCGACATGATCAGTGCATGCTCATTCACGTGATCAGTGTATGATCAGCCACTTGATCAGTGAATGATAGCCAAGTGATCAGTGCATGATAGCCACGTGATCAGTGCATGATCAGTCACGTGATCAGTGCATGATCAGTCACGTGATCAGTGCATGGGCAGTCCCGTGATTAGTGAATGATAGCCACTTGTTCAGTGCATGTTCAGTTACGTGATCAGTGTATGATCAGCCGCGGGATCAGTGCATGATAGCCATGTGATCAGTGCATGATCAGTCACGTGATCAGTGCATGTGCAGTCACCTGATCAGTGCATGATAGCTACGTGATCAGTGCATGTTCAGTCAGGTGACCAGTGCATGATCAGCCACGGGATCACGGCATGATAGCCACGTGTTCAGTGCATGATCAGTTACATGGTCAGTGCATGCGCAGTCTAGTGATAAGTGCGTGATAGAAAAGTGATAAGTGCATGAGCAGCCACGTGATCACTGCATGATAGCCACGTGATCTGCGCATGATCAGTCAAGTGATCAGTGTATGATAGCCACGTAATCAGTGCATGATGAGTCATATGATCAGTGAATGATCAGACACGTCAACAGAGTATGATCATCCACGTCATCAGGCCATGTGCAGTCACTTGATCAGTGCATGATAGCGACATGATCAGTGCATGCTCATTCACGTGATCAGTGTATGATCAGCCACTTGATCAGTGAATGATAGCCAAGTGATCAGTGCATGATAGCCACGTGATCAGTGCATGATCAGTCACGTGATCAGTGCATGATAAGTCACGTGATCAGTGCATGGGCAGTCCCGTGATTAGTGAATGATAGCCACTTGTTCAGTGCATGTTCAGTTACGTGATCAGTGTATGATCAGCCACGTGAACAGTGCGTGCTGTCACGTGATCAGGGCCTGCTGAGCTGCGTGATTCCTATCTACTCAGCTGCTTAAAAATTCCCAGCTGAGCTGCGTGATTCCTGCCTGCTCATCTGCTGGGTAATTGCCAGCTGAGCTGCGTGATTCCTGCCTGCTCATCTGCTTGATAATTGCCAGCTGAGCTGCGTGATTCCTGCCAGCTCATCTGCTTGACAATTGCCAGCTGAGCCGTGTGATACCTGCCTGTTAAGCTGCTTGATTATTGCCAGCAGAGCAGCATGATTCGTCACAGCTGAGGTCCCTGATTATTTCCTGCTGATTGCGGGATTCGTGCCTGCTCAGCTCTTTGGTTATTGCCTCCTGAGGCACATCATCAGTGCATGATAGACACGTGATCAGTGCATGATCTGTCACATGATCAGTGTATGATATCCACGTGACCAGTGCATCCTCAGTCACGTGATCAGTGCATTATATCTACGTGATGAGTGCATGTTCAGGCATGTGATCAGTGCATAACAGCCACGTGATCAGTGCATGATCAGTCACGTGATCAGTGTAGGTTCAGCCACGTGATCACTGCATGATAGCCACGGGATCTGTGCATGATCAGTCAAGTGATCATTGTATGAGCAGCCACGTGATCAGTGCATGATAGCCACGTGATCAGTGCATGATCAGTCACTTGATCAGTGTATGCTGAGCCACATGATCAGTGTACGTTCAGCCACGTGATCAGTGCATGATAGCCCCGTGATAAGTGCATGATCAGTCAGGTGATCAGAGTATGATCAGCCACGTGATCAGTGCATGTTAGCCACGTGATCTGTGCATGATCAGGCACGTGATCAGTGTATGCTCAGCCACGTGATCAGTGCATGATCAGCCACGTGAACAGTGCATGCACAGTTACGTGATCAGTGTATGATCAGCTTCGTGATCACTGCATGATCAGCCACGTGATCAGTGCATGATCAGGCACGTGATCAGTGTATGCTCAGCCACGTGATCAGTGCATGATCAGCAACGTGATCAGTGCATGATGAGCCAAGTGATCAGTGCATGCACAGTCCCGTGGTCAGTGTATGATCAGCTTCGTGATCAGTGCATATTCAGCCACGTGATCAGTGCATGATCAGTCACGGGATCAGTGCATGATCAGACACGTCAACAGAGTATGATCATCCACGTGATCAGGCCAAGGGCAATCACTTGACCAGTGCATGATAGCGACATGATCAGTGCATGCTCATTCACGTGATCAGTGTATGATCAGCCACTTGATCAGTGAATGATAGCCAAGTGATCAGTGCATGATAGCCACGTGATCAGTGCATGATCAGTCACGTGATCAGTGCATGATCAGTCACGTGATCAGTGCATGGGCAGTCCCGTGATTAGTGAATGATAGCCACTTGTTCAGTGCATGTTCAGTTACGTGATCAGTGTATGATCAGCCGCGGGATCAGTGCATGATAGCCATGTGATCAGTGCATGATCAGTCACGTGATCAGTGCATGTGCAGTCACCTGATCAGTGCATGATAGCTACGTGATCAGTGCATGTTCAGTCAGGTGACCAGTGCATGATCAGCCACGGGATCACGGCATGATAGCCACGTGTTCAGTGCATGATCAGTTACATGGTCAGTGCATGCGCAGTCTAGTGATAAGTGCGTGATAGGAAAGTGATAAGTGCATGAGCAGCCACGTGATCACTGCATGATAGCCACGTGATCTGCGCATGATCAGTCAAGTGATCAGTGTATGATAGCCACGTAATCAGTGCATGATGAGTCATATGATCAGCGCATGATCAGTAACGTGATCAGTGTATGATCATCCATGTGATCTGTGCATGCGGAGTCATGTGATCAGTGCATGATAGCCACGTGATCAGTGCATGATCAGTTATGTGATCAGTGCATGCGCAGTCACGTGATCATTGCATGATAGCCACGTGATAAGTGCATGATCTGTTAGGTGATCAGTGCATGATAACCACGTGTTCAGTGCATGATAGCCACTTGATCAGTGCATGTTCAGTCATGTTATCAGTGTATGAACAGTCACGTGATCAGTGCAAGATCAGTCATGTGATCAGTGTTTGATCAGCCACCTGAACAGTGCGTGATGTTACGTGATCAGGGCCTGCTGAGCTGGGTGATTCCTGTCTACTCAGCTGAGTGTCAATTGCCAGCTTAGCTGCGTTATTCCTGCCTGCTCATCTGCTGGATAATTGCTAGCTGAGCTGTGTGGTTCCTTCCTGCTCATCTGCTTGATAATTGCCAGCTGATCTGCGTTATTCCTGCCTGCCCATCTGCTTGATTATTGTTAGCTGAGCTGCGTTATTCCTCCCTGCTAAGCTGCTTGATTATTGCCAGCTGAGCAGAATGATTCGTCACAGCTGAGGTCCATGATTATGGCCTGCTGATTGCGTGATTCGTGCCTGCTCAGCTCTTTGATTATTGCCTCCTGAGGCACATCATCAGTGCATGATCGTCACGTGATCAGCACATGATCAGTCACATGATCAGCGCCATTCAGACACGTGATCACTGCATGCTCAGCCACTTGATCACTTCATGATCAGCAGCGTGATTAGTGCATCATCAGCCACGTGATCAGTGCATGATCAGCCACGTGATCAGTGTATGATAAGCTCCGTGATCAGTGCTTGCGCTGTCATTTGATCAGTGCATGATCAGTCAGTGATCAGTGTATGATCAGCCACGTGATCAGTGCAGGATAGCCACGTGATCAGTGCATGATAGCCACCTGATCAGTGCATGATCAATCATGTGATCAGTGCATGATCTGTCATGTGATCAGTGCATGCGCAGTCACGTGATCAGTGCATGATAGCTAAGTGATCAGTGCATGATAAGCCACGTGATCAGTGCATAATCAGTTACATGATCAGTGCATGTGTAGTCTAGTGATCAGTGCATGATAGCCAAGTGATAAGTGCATGATCAGTCAAGTGATCAGTGTTTGATAGCCAGGTAATCAGTGCATGATGAGTCATATGATCAGCGCATGATCAGTAACTTGATCAGTGTATGATCATCCATGTGATCAGTGCATGCACAGTCACGTGATCAGTGCACAATAGCCACGTGATCAGTGCATGATCAGCCACGTGACCAGTGCATCCCCAGTCACGTGATCAGTGCATTATATCTACGTGATCAGTGCATGTTCAGGCACGTGATCAGTGCATAATAGCCATGTGATCAGTGCATTAGCAGTTACGTGATCATTGTAGGATCAGCCGCGTGATCACTGCATGGTAGCCACGTGATCTGTGTATGATCAGTCAAGTGATCATTGTATGATAAGCCACGTGATCAGTGCATGGAAGCCTGTGATCAGTGCATGATCAGTCAAGTGATCATTGTATGATTAGCCACCTGATCAGTGCATGATCAGTTACGTGATCAGTGTAGGATCAGCCGCATGATCAATGCTTGATAGCCACGTGATCTGTGCATGATCAGTCAAGTGATCATTGTATGATCAGCCACGTGATCAGTGCCTGGTAGCCTGTGATCAGTGCATGATCAGTCAAGTGATCATTGTATGATCAGCCACGTGATCAGTGCATGAGCAGTTACGTGATCAGTGTAGGATCAGCCTCGTGATCACTGCATGATAGCCACGTGATCTGTGTATGTTCAGTGAAGTGATCATTGTATGATCAGCCACGTGATCAGTGCATGGTAGCCTGTGATCAGTGCATGATCAGTCAAGTGATCATTGTATGATCAGCCACGTGATCAGTGCATGATCAGTTACGTGATCAGTGTAGGATCAGCCGCGTGATCACTGCTTGATAGCCACGTGATATGTGCATGATCAGTCAAGTGATCATTGTATGATCAGCCACGTGATCAGTGCATTATAGGCACGTGATCATTGCATGATAGCCTCGTAATCAGTGCATGATCAGTTTCGTGATCAGTGCAGGATACCCAAGTGGTAAGTGCATGATCAGTCACGAGATCAATGCATGATCAGCCAGGTGATCAGTGCATGATAGTCACGGGATCAGTGCATGATCAGCCACGTGATCAGTGCATGATACCCAAGTGATAAGTGCATGGTCAGCCACGTGATCAGTGCATGATAGCCACATGATCAGTGTGTGATCATCCACGTGATCAGTGCATGATCAGTCACGTGATCAGTGCACGATAGCCAAGTGATCAGTGCATGATCAGTCACGTGATCAGTGCATGATAGCCACGTGATCAGTGCATGATCAGTCACGTGATCAGTGCATGATCAGCACGTGATCAGTGCATGATAGCCACGTGATCAGTGCATGATCAGTCACGTGATCAGTGCATGATCAGCACGTGATCAGTGCATGATAGCCAAGTGATCAGTGTATGAACAGTCACGTGGTCAGTGCATGATAGTCAGGTGATCAGTGCATGATAGCCTCCTGATCAGTGCATGATCAGTCACGTGATCAGTGCATGATCTGTCAGGTTATCAGTGTATAATATTCACGTGACCAGTACATGCGCAGTCACATGATAAGTGCATTATAGCTACGTGATCAGTGCATGTTCATTCACGTGATCAGTGCATGACCAGCCACTTGATCAGTGCATGATAGCCACGTGATCAGTGCATGATCAGTCACGTGATCAGTGTATGATGAGCCACGTGATCAGTGCATGATAGCAACGTGGTAAGTTCATGATCACTCAGGTGATCAGAGTATGATCAGCCACGTGATCAGTGCATGTTAGCCACGTGATCTGTGCATGATCAGGCACGTGATTAGTGAATGATGAGCCACGTGATCAGTGCATGATAGCAACGTGATCAGTGCATGATCACTCAGGTGATCAGAGTATGATCAGCCACGTGATCAGTGCATGTTAGCCAGGTGATCTGTGCATGATCAGGCACGTGATCAGTGCATGATCAATCACGTGATCAGTGCATGATAGCCCCGTGTTAAGTGCATGATCAGTCACGTGATCAGAGTATGATCAGCCACGTGATCAGTGCATGTTAGCCACGTGATCATTGCTTGAGAGCCACCTGATCAGTGCAGGATCAGTCACGTGATCAGTGCATGATCAGCCACGTGATTAGTGCATGATCAGCCACGAGATCAGTGCATGATCATCCCTGTGATCAGTGCATGCGCAGTCACGTGATCAGTGAATGCGCAGTCACGTGATCAGTGAATGATAGCCACGTGATCAGTGCATGATCAGTCCCGTGATCAGTGTATGATAAGCCACGTGAATAGTGCGTGCTCACTCACATGATCAGGGCCTGCTGAGCTGCGTGATTCCTGTCTGCTCATCTGCTTGACAATTGCCAGCTGAGCTGCATGATTCCTCCCTGTCATCTGCTTGACAATTGCCAGCTGTGCTGCATAATTCCTGCCTGCTCAGCTGCTTGATTATTGCCATCTGAGCAGCATGATTCGTCAGAGCTGAGCTCCATGATTATTGCCTGCTGATTGTGTGATTCGTGCCTACTCAGCTCTTTAATTATTGCCTCCAGAGCCACATGATCAGTGTATGATAGCAAACATGATCAGCGCATGATCAGTCACATGTTCAGCGCCTTTCAGTCACGTGATCACTACATGATAGTCAAATGATCAGTCCATGCTCAGTCATGGTATCAGTGCATGATCAGCCACGTGATCAGTGCCTGTACATTCCCGAAATCAGCGCCTCTCAGTCACGTGATCACTGCATGATAAACATGTGATCAGTGCATGATCAGCCACGTGATCAGTGCATGACCAGTCACGTGATTAGTGCATGAACAGCCTCGTGATCAGTGAATGATAGCCACCTGATCAGTGCATGATAGCCACGTGATCAGTGCATGATCAGTCACGGGATCAGTGCATGGTCAGACACATCAACAGAGTAGGATCATCCACGGGATCAGGCCATGGGCAATCACTTGACCAGTGCATGATAGCGACATGATCAGTGCATGCTCATTCACGTGATCAGTGTATGATCAGCCACTTGATCAGTGAATGATAGCCAAGTGATCAGTGCATGATCAGTCACGTGTTCAGTGCATGATCAGTTACATGGTCAGTGCATGCGCAGTCTAGTTATAAGTGCGTGATAGAAAAGTGATAAGTGCATGAGCAGCCACGTGATCACTGCATGATAGCCACGTGATCTGCGCATGATCAGTCAAGTGATCAGTGTATGATAGCCACGTAATCAGTGCATGATGAGTCATATGATCAGTGCATGATCAGACACGTCAACAGAGTATGATCATCCACGTCATCAGGCCATGCGCAGTCACTTGATCAGTGCATGATAGCGACATGATCAGTGCATGCTCATTCACGTGATCAGTGTATGATCAGCCACTTGATCAGTGAATGATAGCCAAGTGATCAGTGCATGATAGCCACGTGATCAGTGCATGATCAGTCACGTGATCAGTGCATGATCAGTCACGTGATCAGTGCATGGGCAGTCCCGTGATTAGTGAATGATAGCCACTTGTTCAGTGCATGTTCAGTTACGTGATCAGTGTATGATCAGCCACGTGAACAGTGCGTGCTGTCACGTGATCAGGGCCTGCTGAGCTGCGTGATTCCTATCTACTCAGCTGCTTAAAAATTCCCAGCTGAGCTGCGTGATTCCTGCCTGCTCATCTGCTGGGTAATTGCCAGCTGAGCTGCGTGATTCCTGCCTGCTCATCTGCTTGATAATTGCCAGCTGAGCTGCGTGATTCCTGCCAGCTCATCTGCTTGACAATTGCCAGCTGAGCCGTGTGATACCTGCCTGTTAAGCTGCTTGATTATTGCCAGCAGAGCAGCATGATTCGTCACAGCTGAGGTCCCTGATTATTTCCTGCTGATTGCGGGATTCGTGCCTGCTCAGCTCTTTGGTTATTGCCTCCTGAGGCACATCATCAGTGCATGATAGACACGTGATCAGTGCATGATCTGTCACATGATCAGTGTATGATATCCACGTGACCAGTGCATCCTCAGTCACGTGATCAGTGCATTATATCTACGTGATGAGTGCATGTTCAGGCATGTGATCAGTGCATAATAGCCACGTGATCAGTGCATGATCAGTCACGTGATCAGTGTAGGTTCAGCCACGTGATCACTGCATGATAGCCACGGGATCTGTGCATGATCAGTCAAGTGATCATTGTATGAGCAGCCACGTGATCAGTGCATGATAGCCACGTGATCAGTGCATGATCAGTCACGTGATCAGTGTATGATCAGCCACAAGATCAGTGTACGTTCAGCCACGTGATCAGTGCATGATAGCCCCGTGATAAGTGCATGATCAGTCAGGTGATCAGAGTATGATCAGCCACGTGATCAGTGCATGTTAGCCACGTGATCTGTGCATGATCAGGCACGTGATCAGTGTATGCTCAGCCACGTGATCAGTGCATGATCAGCCACGTGAACAGTGCATGCACAGTTACGTGATCAGTGTATGATCAGCTTTGTGATCAGTGCATGATCAGCCACGTGATCAGTGCATGATCAGGCACGTGATCAGTGTATGCTCAGCCACGTGATCAGTGCATGATCAGCAACGTGATCAGTGCATGATGAGCCAAGTGATCAGTGCATGCACAGTCCCGTGGTCAGTGTATGATCAGCTTCGTGATCAGTGCATATTCAGCCACGTGATCAGTGCATGATCAGTCACGGGATCAGTGCATGATCAGACACGTCAACAGAGTATGATCATCCACGTGATCAGGCCAAGGGCAATCACTTGACCAGTGCATGATAGCGACATAATCAGTGCATGCTCATTCACGTGATCAGTGTATGATCAGCCACTTGATCAGTGAATGATAGCCAAGTGATCAGTGCATGATAGCCACGTGATCAGTGCATGATCAGCAACGTGATCAGTGCATGATCAGCCAAGTGATCAGTGCATGCACAGTCCCGTGGTCAGTGTATGATCAGCTTCGTGATCAGTGCATATTCAGCCACGTGATCAGTGCATGATCAGTCACGGGATCAGTGCATGATCAGACACGTCAACAGAGTATGATCATCCACGTGATCAGGCCAAGGGCAATCACTTGACCAGTGCATGATAGCGACATGATCAGTGCATGCTCATTCACGTGATCAGTGTATGATCAGCCACTTGATCAGTGAATGATAGCCAAGTGATCAGTGCATGATAGCCACGTGATCAGTGCATGATCAGCCACGTGATCAGTGCATGATCAGTCACGTGATCAGTGCATGATCAGCCACGTGATTAGTGCATGATCAGCCACGAGATCAGTGCATGATCATCCAGGTGATCAGTGCATGGGCAGTCACGTGATCAGTGAATGATAGCCACGTGATCAGTGCATGATCAGTCCCGTGATCAGTGTATGATCAGCCACGTGAACAGTGCGTGCTCACTCACATGATCAGGGCCTGCTGAGCTGCGTGATTCCTGTCTGCTCATCTGCTTGACAATTGCCAGTTGAGCTGCATGATTCCTCCCTGTCATCTGCTTGACAATTGCCAGCTGTGCTGCATAATTCCTGCCTGCTCAGCTGCTTGATTATTGCCATCTGAGCAGCATGATTCGTCAGAGCTGAGCTCCATGATTATTGCCTGCTGATTGTGTGATTCGTGCCTACTCAGCTCTTTAATTATTGCCTCCAGAGCCACATGATCAGTGTATGATAGCAAACATGATCAGCGCATGATCAGTCACATGTTCAGCGCCATTCAGTCTGGTGATCTCTACATGATAGTCAAGTGATCAGTCCATGCTCAGTCATGGTATCAGTGCATGATCAGCCACGTGATCAGTGCCTGCTCATTCCCGTAATCAGCCCCTCTCAGTCACGTGATCACTGCATGATAAACATGTGATCAGTTCGTGATCAGCCACGTGATCAGTGCATGACCACTCATGTGATCAATGGCATGATAGCCACATGATCAGTGAATGATAGCAACGTGATCAGTGAATGATCAGTCACGAGGTCAGTGTATGATCAGCCACGTAATGAGTGCATGATGCCAAAGTGATAAGTGCATGATTAGTCACGTGATCAGTGCATGATCAGCCGCGTAATCAGTGCACAATAGCCACGTGATCAGTGCATGATCAGCCACGTGACCAGTGCATCCCCAGTCACGTGATCAGTGCATTATATCTACGTGATCAGTGCATGTTCAGGCACGTGATCAGTGCATAATAGCCACGTGATCAGTGCATGAGCAGTTACATGATCAGTGTAGGATCAGCCGGGTGATCACTGCTTGATAGCCACGTGATATGTGCATGATCAGTCAAGTGATCATTGTATGATCAGCCACGTGATCAGTGCATTATAGGCACGTGATCATTGCATGATAGCCTCGTAATCAGTGCATGATCAGTTTCGTGATCAGTGCAGGATACCCCAGTGATAAGTGCATGATCAGCCACGTGATCAGTGCATGATACACAAGTGATAAGTGCATGATCAATCACGTGATCAGTGCATGATCAGCCACGTGATCAGTGCATGATAGCCACATGATCAGTGTGTGATCATCCACGTGATCAGTGCATGACCATTCACGTGATCAGTGCATGATAGCCAAGTGATCAGTGCATGATCAGTCACGTAATCCGTGCATGATAGCCAAGTGATCAGTGCATGATCAGTCACGTGATCAGTGCATGATCTGTCACGTGATCAGTGTATAATATTCACCTGATCAGTACATGCGCAGTCACGTGATAAGTGCATTATAGCTACGTGATCAGTGCATGTTCATTCACGTGATCAGTGCATGATCAGTCACGTGATCAGTGCCTGATAGCCAAGTGATCAGTGCATGATCAGTCACGTAATCCGTGAATGATAGCCACGTGATCAGTGCATGATCAGTCACGTGATCAGTGTATGATCAGCACGTGATCAGTGCATGATAGCCAAGTGATCAGTGTATGAACAGTCACGTGGTCAGTGCATGATAGCCAGGTGATCAGTGCATGATAGCCTCCTGATCAGTGCATGATCAGTCACGTGATCAGTGCATGATCTGTCAGGTGATCAGTGTATAATATTCACGTGACCAGTACATGCGCAGTCACGTGATAAGTGCATTATAGCTACGTGATCAGTGCATGTTCATTCACGTGATCAGTGCATGACCAGCCACTTGATCAGTGTATGATGAGCCACGTGATCAGTGCAGGTTAGCCACGTGATCAGTGTGTGATCATCCACGTGATCAGTGCATGACCAGTCACGTGATCAGTGCATGATATCCACGTGATCTGTGCATGATCAGTCAAGTGATCATTGTATGATCAGCCACGTGATCAGTGCATGATAGCCACGTGATCAGTGCATGATCAGTCATGTGATCAGTGTATGATGAGCCACATGGTCAGTGTATGTTCAGCCATGTGATCAGTGCATGATAGCCCCGGGATAAGGGATAGATCAGTCAGGTGATCAGAGTATGATCAGCCACGTGAACAGTGCATGCAAAGTTACATGATCAGTGTATGATCAGCTTCGGGATCAGTGCATGATCAGCCACGTGATCAGTGCATGATCAGGCACGTGATCAGTGTATGCTCAGCCACGTGATCAGTGCATGATCAGCAACGTGATCAGTGCTTGATCAGCCAAGTGATCAGAGCATTCATAGTCCCGTGGTCAGTGTATGATCAGCTTCGTGATCAGTGCATATTCAGCCACGTGATCAGTGCATGATAGCCAGGTGATCAGTGCATGATAGCCACGTGGTCAGTGCATGATAGCCACGAGATCAGTGCAAGATCAGTCACGTGATCAGTGCATGATCATTCACGTGATCAGTGCATGATAGCCACCTGACCAGTGCATGATCAGCCAAATGATCAGTGCATGATAGCCACGAGGTCAGTGCATGATCAGTCACGGGATCATTGCATGATCATTCACGTGAGCAGTGCATGCACAGTCTCGTGATCAGTGCATGATAGCCAACTGACAAATGCATGATCAGCCACGTGATCAGTGCATGTTAGCCACGTGATCAATGCATGGTCAGCCACATGTTCAGTGCATGATCAGTCACATGATCAGTGCATCATCAGCCACGTGATCAGTGCATGATAGCCACGTGATCAGTGCATGATCAGCCAACTGATCGGTGCATGATAGCGACGTGATCAGTGCATGATCAGCCACGTGATCAGTGCATGAACAGCCACCTGATCAGTGAATGATAGCCACCTGATCAGTGCATGATAGCCACGTGATCAGTGCATGATCAGTCAAGGAATCAGTGTATGATCAGCCACGTCAACAGAGTATGATCATCCACGTCATCAGGCCATGCGCAGTCACTTGATCAGTGCATGATCAGCCACGGGATCAGTGCATGATAGCCCCTTGAAAAGTGCATGAACCGTCACGTGATCAGAGTATGATCAGTCACGTGATCAGTGCATGTTAGCCACGTGATCAGTGCTTGAGAGCCACCTGATCAGTGCAGGATCAGTCACGTGATCAGTGCATGATCAGCCACGTGATTAGTGCATGATCAGCCACGAGATCAGTGCATGATCATCCCCATGATCAGTGCATGCACAGTCACGTGATCAGTGAATGATAGCCACGTGATCAGTGCATGATCAGTCATGTGATCAGTGTATGATCAGCCACGTGAACAGTGAATGATAGCCACGTGATCAGTGCATGATCAGTCCCGTGATCAGTGTATGATCAGCCACGTGAACAGTGCGTGCTCCTTCACATGATCAGGGCCTGCTGAGCTGCGTGATTCCTGTCTGCTCATCTGCTTAACAATTGCCCGCTGAGCTGCATGATTCCTCCCTGTCATCTGCTTGACAATTGCCAGCTGTGCTGCATAATTCCTGCCTGCTCAGCTGCTTGATTATTGCCTTCTGAGCAGCATGATTCGTCAGAGCTGAGCTCCGTGATTATTGCCTGATGATTGTGTGATTCCTGCCTACTCAGCTCTTTAATTATTGCCTCCAGAGCCACATGATCAGTGTATGATAGCAATCATGATCAGCACATGATCAGTCACATGTTCAGAGCCATTCAGTCACGTGATCACTACATGATAGTCAAGTGATCAGTCCATGCTCAGTTATGGTATCAGTGCATGATCAGCCACGTGATCAGTGCCTGCACATTCCCGTAATCAGCGCCTCTCAGTCACGTGCTCATTGCCTGATAAACATGTGATCAGTGCGTGATCAGCCACGTGATCAGTGCATAAACAGTCACGTGATCAATGGCATGATAGTCAAGTGATCAGTGAATGATAGCAACGTGAACAGTGCATGATCAGTCACCTGGTCAGTGTATGATCAGCCACGTGAACAGTGCGTGCTGTCACGTGATCAGGGCCTGCTGAGCTGCGTGATTCCTATCTACTCAGCTGCTTAAAAATTCCCAGCTGAGCTGCGTGATTCCTGCCTGCTCATCTGCTGGGTAATTGCCAGCTGAGCTGCGTGATTCCTGCCTGCTCATCTGCTTGATAATTGCCAGCTGAGCTGTGTGATTCCTGCCAGCTCATCTGCTTGACAATTGCCAGCTGAGCCGTGTGATACCTGCCTGTTAAGCTGCTTGATTATTGCCAGCTGAGCAGCATGATTCGTCACAGCTGAGGTCCCTGATTATTGCCTGCTGATTGCGGGATCCGTGCCTGCTCAGCTCTTTGATTATTGCCTCCTGAGGCACATCATCAGTGCACGATAGACATGTGATCAGTGCATGATCAGTCACGTGATCAGTGTATGATCTGTCACGTGATCAGTGTATGATATCCATGTGAGCAGTGCATCCCCAGGCACGTGATGAGTGCATTATATCTACGTGATCAGTGCATGTTCAGGCATGTGATCAGTGCATAATAGCCACGTGATCAGTGCATGATCAGTCACGTGATCAGTGTAGGTTCAGCCGCGTGATCACTGAATGATTGTCACGTGATCTGCGCATGATCAGTCAAGTGATCATTGTATGATCAGCCACGTGATCAGTGCATGATAGCCATGTGATCAGTGCATGATCAGTCACGTGATCAGTGTATGATGAGCCACATGATCAGTGTACGTTCAGCCACGTGATCAGTGCTTGATAGCCCCGTGATAAGGGCAAGATCAGTCAGGTGATCAGAGTATGATCAGCCACGTGATCAGTGCATGTTAGCCACGTGATCAGTGCATGGTCAGCCACGTGAACAGTGCATGCACAGTTACGTAATCAGTATATGATCAGCTTCGTGATCAGTGCATGATCAGCCAAGTGATCAGTGCATGATCAGGCACGTGATCAGTGTATGCTCAGCCACGTGATCAGTGCATGATCAGCAACGTGATCAGTGCATGATCAGCCAAGTGATCAGTGCATGCACAGTCCCGTGGTCAGTGTATGATCAGCTTCGTGATGAGTGCATATTCAGCCACGTGATCAGTGCATGATAGCCAGGTGATCAGTGCATGATAGCCACGTGGTCAGTGCATGATAGCCACGAGATCAGTGCATGATCAGTCACGTGATCAGTGCATGATAGCCACGTGACCAGTGCATGATCAGCCAACTGATCAGTGCATGATAGCCACGAGATCAGTGCATGATCAGTCACGGGATCAGTGCATGATCATTCACGTGAGCAGTGCATGCACAGTCTCGTGATCAGTGCATGATAGCCAACTGACAAATGCATGATCAGCCACGTGATCAGTGCATGTTAGCCACGTGATCAATGCATGATCAGCCACATGATCAGAGCATGATCAGTCACGTGATCAGTGCATCATCAGCCACGTGATCAGTGCATTATAGCCACGTGATCAGTACATGATCAGCCAACTGATCAGTGCCTGATAGCCACGTGATCAGTGCATGATCAGTCACGTGATCAGTGCATGACCAGCCACTTGATCAGTGTATGATGAGCCACGTGATCAGTGTAGGTTCAGCCACGTGATCAGTGCATGATAGCCACATGATCAGTGTGTGATCATCCACGTGATCAGTGCATGACCAGTCACGTGATCAGTGCATGATATCCACGTGATCTGTGCATGATCAGTCAAGTGATCATTGTATGATCAGCCACGTGATCAGTGCATGATAGCCACGTGATCAGTGCATGATCAGTCATGTGATCAGTGTATGATGAGCCACATGGTCAGTGTATGTTCAGCCATGTGATCAGTGCATGATAGCCCCGGGATAAGGGATAGATCAGTCAGGTGATCAGAGTATGATCAGCCACGTGAACAGTGCATGCAAAGTTACATGATCAGTGTATGATCAGCTTCGGGATCAGTGCATGATCAGCCACGTGATCAGTGCATGATCAGGCACGTGATCAGTGTATGCTCAGCCACGTGATCAGTGCATGATCAGCAACGTGATCAGTGCTTGATCAGCCAAGTGATCAGAGCATTCATAGTCCCGTGGTCAGTGTATGATCAGCTTCGTGATCAGTGCATATTCAGCCACGTGATCAGTGCATGATAGCCAGGTGATCAGTGCATGATAGCCACGTGGTCAGTGCATGATAGCCACGAGATCAGTGCACGATCAGTCACGTGATCAGTGCATGATCATTCACGTGATCAGTGCATGATAGCCACCTGACCAGTGCATGATCAGCCAAATGATCAGTGCATGATAGCCACGAGGTCAGTGCATGATCAGTCACGGGATCATTGCATGATCATTCACGTGAGCAGTGCATGCACAGTCTCGTGATCAGTGCATGATAGCCAACTGACAAATGCATGATCAGCCACGTGATCAGTGCATGTTAGCCACGTGATCAATGCATGGTCAGCCACATGTTCAGTGCATGATCAGTCACATGATCAGTGCATCATCAGCCACGTGATCAGTGCATGATAGCCACGTGATCAGTGCATGATCAGCCAACTGATCGGTGCATGATAGCGACGTGATCAGTGCATGATCAGCCACGTGATCAGTGCATGAACAGCCACCTGATCAGTGAATGATAGCCACCTGATCAGTGCATGATAGCCACGTGATCAGTGCATGATCAGTCAAGGAATCAGTGTATGATCAGCCACGTCAACAGAGTATGATCATCCACGTCATCAGGCCATGCGCAGTCACTTGATCAGTGCATGATCAGCCACGGGATCAGTGCATGATAGCCCCTTGAAAAGTGCATGAACCGTCACGTGATCAGAGTATGATCAGTCACGTGATCAGTGCATGTTAGCCACGTGATCAGTGCTTGAGAGCCACCTGATCAGTGCAGGATCAGTCACGTGATCAGTGCATGATCAGCCACGTGATTAGTGCATGATCAGCCACGAGATCAGTGCATGATCATCCCCATGATCAGTGCATGCACAGTCACGTGATCAGTGAATGATAGCCACGTGATCAGTGCATGATCAGTCATGTGATCAGTGTATGATCAGCCACGTGAACAGTGAATGATAGCCACGTGATCAGTGCATGATCAGTCCCGTGATCAGTGTATGATCAGCCACGTGAACAGTGCGTGCTCCTTCACATGATCAGGGCCTGCTGAGCTGCGTGATTCCTGTCTGCTCATCTGCTTAACAATTGCCCGCTGAGCTGCATGATTCCTCCCTGTCATCTGCTTGACAATTGCCAGCTGTGCTGCATAATTCCTGCCTGCTCAGCTGCTTGATTATTGCCTTCTGAGCAGCATGATTCGTCAGAGCTGAGCTCCGTGATTATTGCCTGATGATTGTGTGATTCCTGCCTACTCAGCTCTTTAATTATTGCCTCCAGAGCCACATGATCAGTGTATGATAGCAATCATGATCAGCACATGATCAGTCACATGTTCAGAGCCATTCAGTCACGTGATCACTACATGATAGTCAAGTGATCAGTCCATGCTCAGTTATGGTATCAGTGCATGATCAGCCACGTGATCAGTGCCTGCACATTCCCGTAATCAGCGCCTCTCAGTCACGTGCTCATTGCCTGATAAACATGTGATCAGTGCGTGATCAGCCACGTGATCAGTGCATAAACAGTCACGTGATCAATGGCATGATAGTCAAGTGATCAGTGAATGATAGCAACGTGAACAGTGCATGATCAGTCACCTGGTCAGTGTATGATCAGCCACGTGAACAGTGCGTGCTGTCACGTGATCAGGGCCTGCTGAGCTGCGTGATTCCTATCTACTCAGCTGCTTAAAAATTCCCAGCTGAGCTGCGTGATTCCTGCCTGCTCATCTGCTGGGTAATTGCCAGCTGAGCTGCGTGATTCCTGCCTGCTCATCTGCTTGATAATTGCCAGCTGAGCTGTGTGATTCCTGCCAGCTCATCTGCTTGACAATTGCCAGCTGAGCCGTGTGATACCTGCCTGTTAAGCTGCTTGATTATTGCCAGCTGAGCAGCATGATTCGTCACAGCTGAGGTCCCTGATTATTGCCTGCTGATTGCGGGATCCGTGCCTGCTCAGCTCTTTGATTATTGCCTCCTGAGGCACATCATCAGTGCACGATAGACATGTGATCAGTGCATGATCAGTCACGTGATCAGTGTATGATCTGTCACGTGATCAGTGTATGATATCCATGTGAGCAGTGCATCCCCAGGCACGTGATGAGTGCATTATATCTACGTGATCAGTGCATGTTCAGGCATGTGATCAGTGCATAATAGCCACGTGATCAGTGCATGATCAGTCACGTGATCAGTGTAGGTTCAGCCGCGTGATCACTGAATGATTGTCACGTGATCTGCGCATGATCAGTCAAGTGATCATTGTATGATCAGCCACGTGATCAGTGCATGATAGCCATGTGATCAGTGCATGATCAGTCACGTGATCAGTGTATGATGAGCCACATGATCAGTGTACGTTCAGCCACGTGATCAGTGCTTGATAGCCCCGTGATAAGGGCAAGATCAGTCAGGTGATCAGAGTATGATCAGCCACGTGATCAGTGCATGTTAGCCACGTGATCAGTGCATGGTCAGCCACGTGAACAGTGCATGCACAGTTACGTAATCAGTATATGATCAGCTTCGTGATCAGTGCATGATCAGCCAAGTGATCAGTGCATGATCAGGCACGTGATCAGTGTATGCTCAGCCACGTGATCAGTGCATGATCAGCAACGTGATCAGTGCATGATCAGCCAAGTGATCAGTGCATGCACAGTCCCGTGGTCAGTGTATGATCAGCTTCGTGATGAGTGCATATTCAGCCACGTGATCAGTGCATGATAGCCAGGTGATCAGTGCATGATAGCCACGTGGTCAGTGCATGATAGCCACGAGATCAGTGCATGATCAGTCACGTGATCAGTGCATGATAGCCACGTGACCAGTGCATGATCAGCCAACTGATCAGTGCATGATAGCCACGAGATCAGTGCATGATCAGTCACGGGATCAGTGCATGATCATTCACGTGAGCAGTGCATGCACAGTCTCGTGATCAGTGCATGATAGCCAACTGACAAATGCATGATCAGCCACGTGATCAGTGCATGTTAGCCACGTGATCAATGCATGATCAGCCACATGATCAGAGCATGATCAGTCACGTGATCAGTGCATCATCAGCCACGTGATCAGTGCATTATAGCCACGTGATCAGTACATGATCAGCCAACTGATCAGTGCCTGATAGCCACGTGATCAGTGCATGATCAGTCACGTGATCAGTGCATGAACAGCCACGTGATCAGTGAATGATAGCCACCTGATCAGTGCATGATAGCCACGTGATCAGTGCATGATCAGTCACGGGATCAGTGCATGATCAGACTCGTCAACAGAATATGATCATCCACGTCATCAGGCCATGGGCAGTCACTCGAGCAGTGCATGATAGCGACATGATCACTGCATGCTCATTCACATGATCAGTGTATGATCATCCATGTGATCTCTGCATGCGGAGTCATGTGATCAGTGCATGATAGCCACGTGATCAGTGCATGATCAGTTATGTGATCAGTGCATGCGCAGTCACGTGATCATTGCATGATAGCCACGTGATAAGTTCATGATCTGTTAGGTGATCAGTGCATGCACAGTCACGTGATCAATGCATGATAGCCACGTAATCAGTGCATGATAACCACGTGGTCAGTGCATGATAGCCACTTGATCAGTGCATGATCAGTCATGTTATCAGTGTATGAACAGTCACGTGATCAGTGCAAGATCAGTCATGTGATCAGTGTTTGATCAGCCACCTGAACAGTGCGTGATGTTACGTGATCAGGGCCTCCTGAGCTGGGTGATTCCTGTCTACTCAGCTGAGTGTCAATTGCCAGCTTAGCTGCGTTATTCCTGCCTGCTCATCTGCTGGATAATTGCTAGCTGAGCTGTGTGGTTCCTTCCTGCTCATCTGCTTGATAATTGCCAGCTGATCTGCGTTATTCTTGCCTGCCCATCTGCTTGATTATTGCTAGCTGAGCTGCGTTATTCCTGACTGCTCAGCTGCTTGATTATTGCCATCTGAGCAGCATGATTCGTCAGAGCTGAGCTCCATGATTATTGCCTGCTGATTGTGTGATTCGTGCCTACTCAGCTCTTTAATTATTGCCTCCAGAGCCACATGATCAGTGTATGATAGCAAACATGATCAGCGCATGATCAGTCACATGTTCAGCGCCATTCAGTCACGTGATCACTGCAAGATAGTCAAGGGATCAGTCCATGCTCAGTCATGGTATCAGTGCATGATCAGCCACGTGATCAGTGCATGACCAGTCACGTGATCAATGGCATGATAGCCACGTGATCAGTGAATGATAGCAACATGAGCAGTGCTTGATCAGTCACGTGGTCAGTGTATGATCAGCCACGTGAACAGTGCGTGCTGTCACGTGATCAGGGCCTGCTGAGCTGCGTGATTCCTATCTACTCAGTGGCTATCATGCACTGATCACTTGGCTGGTCATACACTGATCACGTGCCTGGTCATGCACAGATCATGTGACTCATCATGAACTGATCACGTGGCTATCATGCACTGATCACGTGGCTATCATGCACTGATCACGTGGCTGATCATGCACTGATCACATAATTGATCATGCACTGATCACGTGACTGATCATGCACTGATCATGTGACTGATCATGCACTGGTCACGTGACTGATCATGCACCCATCAGGTGACTGTTCATGCACTGATCACATGGCTATCATGCACTGTTCACGTGGCTGATCATACACTGATCACCTGCCTGGTAATGCACAGATCACATGACTAATCATGAACTGATCACGTAGCTATCATGCACTGATCACCTGGCTATCATGCAATGATCACATGGCTATCATGCACTGTTGACGTATCTGATCACACACATATCACGTGACTGATCATGCACTGATCACGTGGCTACCATGCACTACTCACGTGGCTGATTGTACAATGATCACGTAGCTACCATGTACTGGTCACGTGACAGATCATGCAGTGTTCACGAAATTGATCTTGCACTGATCACGTGGATCATCATGCACTGATCACGTGACGGTTCGTGCACTGATCTTGTCACTGATCATGCACTGATTACGTGGCTATCATGCATGATCACGTGGCTGATCATACACTGATCACATGCCTGGTCATGCAGAGATCACGTGACTAATCATGAACTGATCACGTGGGTATCATGCACTGATCACATGAATATCATGCACTGCTCGGGTGGCTGAACATGCAATGATCACGTAGCTAACATGTAGTGGTCACGTAACTGATCATGCACTGAATACGTAATTGATCATGCACTGATCACGTGACTGATCATGCACTGATCACATGACTGATAATGCACTGAACACATGGCTATCATGCACTGCTCACGTGGCTGATCATGCAATGGTCACGTAGCTACCATGTACTGGTCACCTGACTGATCATGCACTGATAACATAATTGATCATGCACTGATCAGGTGACTGATCATGCACAGTTCACGTGAGTGATCATGCACTGATCTCGTGACTGATTATGCCCTGATCACGTGGCTGTCATGCACTGCTCACGTGGCTGATCATGCAATGATCACATAGCAACCATGTATTGGTCACGTGACTGATCATGCACTGATCACGTAATTGATCCTGCACTGATCACGTGGCTCATCCTGCACTGATCACGTGACTGTTCATGCACTGATAACTTGACTGATCATGCACTGATCACGGAAATGATCATGCACTGATCACCTGACTGATCATGCAATGATTACTTGGCTATCATGCAATGATCCGGTGGCTATCATTCACTGATCTGTTGGCTATCATTCACTGATCATGTGTCGAATTATTCAATGATCATGGGACTGATCATGCACTGATTACGTGACTAATCATGCACTGATACCGTGACTGAGCATGGACTGATCACATGACTATCATGTAGTGATCACGTGACTTAATGGCACTGATCTGGTGACTGATCATGCGCTGATCATGTTTACTATCATACACTGATCATGTGCCTCTGGAGGCAATAAACAGAGAGCTGAGTAGGCACGAATCAAACAGTCAGCAGGCAATAATCATGGAACTCAGCTGTGAGGAATCATGCTGCCCAGCTGGCAATAATCAAACAGCTGAGCCAGCAGGAATTACGCAGCACAGCTGGCAATTGTCAAGCAGATGACAGGCAGGAATCGTGCAGCTCAGGCGTCAATTGTCAAGCAGGTGAGCAGAGAGGAATAATGCAGCTCAGCAGGCCCTGATCACGTGACTGAGCATGCACTGTTCACCTGGCTAATCATACACTGATCATGTGATTGATCATGCACTGATCACCTGGGTATCATGCACTGATCACGTGACTGTGCATGCACTGATCATGTGGATGATCATTCAGTGATCACATGGCTGATCATGCACTGATAACGTGACTAATCATGCAATGATCATGTGACTGATCATGCACTGATCACGTGGTTATCATGCATTGACACGTGACTGCGCATGCACTGATCACGTGGCTGATCACGCACTGATCACGTGTTTATCATGCAGTGATCACGTGGCTGAAAGGCGCTGATTACGAGAATGTGCACTCACTGATCACGTGGCTGATCATGCACTGATACCGGGACAGAGCATGGACTGATCACATGACTATCGTGTAGTGATCACGTGACTTCATGGCGCTGATCATGTGACTGATCATGCGCTGATCATGTTTGCTATCATACACTGATCATGTGCCTCTGGAGGAAATAAACAAAGAGCTGAGTAGGCACGAATCAAACAGTCAGCAGGCAATAATCATGGAACTCAGCTGTGAGGAATCATGCTGCTCAGCTGGCAATAATCAAGCAGCTGAGCAGGCAGGAATTACGCAGCACAGCTGGCAATTGTCAAGCAGATGAGCAGACAGTAATCACGCAGCTCAGCAGGCCCTGATCACGTGACTGGGCATGCACTGATCACGTGGCTGATCATGCAGTGATCTGTTGGCTCACATGCACTGATCACGTGCCTATCATGCACTGAGCACGTGGATGATCATACACTGATCACGAGGCTGATCATACACTGATAACGTGACTGATCATGCACTAATCAAGTGGCTATCATGCACTGATTACATGGCTAGCATGCACTGATCACGTGAATGATCATGCAGTGATCACGTCGCTATCATGCACTGATCTCGAGATTGGGCATGCACTGATCACGAGGATGATCATACAGTGATCACATACAGATCATGCACTGAAGACGTGACTGATCATGCGCTGATCATTTGGCTATCATGCACTGATCACTTTCCTATCATGCTCTGATCACGGAACTGCGCATGCACTGATCACGTAATTGTAGGCACTGATCACGTGGCTATCATGCATTGATCACTTGGCTATCATGCACTGAACACGTGGCTGGTCATACAGTGATCACGTGGCTGACCATGCACTGATTTCGTGCCTGATCATGCACTGATCTCGTAGCTATCATGCACTGATCACGTGACTGTGCATGCACTGATCCGTGGCTGATCATGCACTGATCACGTGGCTGATCATGCAATGATAACCTGGCTGTCATACACTGATAACGTGACTGATCATACACTCTTCACTGGCCTGATCATGCACTGATCACGTGGCTGATCATGCAATGATCACGAAGCTGATCATACAGTGATCACGTGACTGTGCCTGCACTGATCATGTGGCTGATCATGCACTGAATACGTAATTGATCATGCACTGATCACGTGTCTGATCATGCACTGACCACGTGACTGAACATGCACTGTTGACGTGGCTATCATGCCCTGCTCACGAGGCTGATCATGCAATGATATCGTAGCTACCATATACTGGTCACGAGACTGATCATGCACTGATCACCTAATTGATCATGCACTGATCACATGGCTGATCATGCACTGATCACGTGGCTGATTATACACTGATCATGTGGCTATCATGCACTGATAACTTGGCTGGTCATACACTGATCATGTGCTGGTCATGCACAGATCCTGTGACTAATCATGAACTGATCACGTGGCTATCATGCACTGATAACGTGGATATCATGCACAGATCACGTGGCTGATCACATGTATCACGTGACTGATCATGCACTGGTCACGTGGCTATCATGCACTGATTACGTGACGATCCTGCACTGATCACATGGCTGATCATGCACTGATCACACAATTGATCATGCACTGATCACATGACAGATCATGCTGTGATCACGTGACTGATCATGCACTGATCACGTGACTGATCATGCACTGATCATGTGACTATCATGCACTGCTCACGTGGCTTATCATGCAATGATCACGTAGCTACCATGTACCAGTCATGTGACTGATCATGCACGCATCAGGTGACTGATCATACACTGATCACATGGCTGTCATGCACTGTTCACGTGGCTGATCATACCCTGATCACCTGCCTGGTCATGCACAGATCACGTGACTAATCATGAACTGATCACGTAGCTAACATGCACTGATCACCTGGCTGATCATGCACTGTTCACGTGGCTATCATGCAATGATCACGTGGCTATCATGCAATGATCACGTGGCTGATATACACTAATCACGTGACTGATCATGCAATGATCACGTGGCTATCATGCACTGATCAGGTGGCTAATCATATATTGATCACGTAACTAATAATGCACTGGTAACAAAGGTGATCATACACTGATCATGTGACTCTGCATGCACTGATCACGTGGCTGATCATGCACTGATCATGTGGCAGATTATGCACTGATCACGTGGTTGATCATACACTGATCACGTGGCTGATCATGCACTAATCACATTGCGGATCAAGCACTGATCACGTGGCTGATCATACACTGATCACGTGGCTGATCATGCACTAATCACATTGCTTATCATGCACTGATCAGGTTGCTATCATGCACTGATCACGTGGCTGATAATACAGTGATCACGTGACTGCGCATGCACTGATCTCGTGACTGATCATGCACTGATCACGTGGCTATCATGCACTGATCACGTAGCTATCATGCAATGATCACTTGGCTATCATGCACTGAACACGTGGCTGATCATACACTGATCACGTGACTGCACATGCACTGATCACATGGCTGATCATACAGTGATCACATACTTGATCATGCCCTGATCACGTGACTGATCATACACTGGGCACGTGGCTATCATGACTGATCCCGTGACTGATCATACACTGATAATATGCTTGATCATGCACTGATAACGTGGCTTATCATGCACTGATCACGAAGCTGATCATACAGTCATCACGTGACTGTGCATGCACTGATCACATGGCTGATCATGCACTGATCACGTGGCTGATCATACAGTGATCACGTGGCCTATCATGCACTGATCGCATGGTTGATCATGCACTGATCTCGTGACTGATCATGCGCTGATAACCTGGCTATCATACACTGATCACATGACTGATTATGCACTCTTAACCTGCCTGATCATGCACTGATCATGTGGCTGAACATGCACTGATCACGTGGCTGAACATACAGTGATCACGTGGCATATCATGCACTGATCACATGGCTGATCATGCACTGATCACGTGTCTGATCGTACACTGATGATGTGTCTGATCGTACACTGATCACATGGCTGATCATGCACTAATCACGTTGCTTTTCCTGCTTTGATCAGGTTGCTATCTTGCACTGGTCAAGTGGCTGATCATACACTGATCATGTGACTGCACATGCACTGATCACGTGACTGATCATGCACTGATCACCTGTCTATCATGCACTGAACACGTGGCTGATCATACAATGATCATGTGACTTCGCATGCACTAATAACGTGACTGCACATGCACTGACCACGTAATTGTAGGCAATGATCACGTGGCTATCATGCACTGATTACGTGGCTGATCATGCACTGCTCATGGGACTGAACATGCGCTGATCACGTAGCTATCATGCATTGATCCCTTGTCTATCATGCACTGAACACATGGCTGATCATACACTGATCACGTGACTGCACATGCACTGATCACGTGGCTGATCATACAGTGATCACGTGGCTGATCATACACTGATCACGTGAACTGCGCATGCACTAATCACGTGACTGCACATGCACTGATCATGTAATTGTAGGCAATGATCACTTGGCTATCATGCACTGATCACGTGGCTGATCATGCACTGCTCATGTGACTGAGCATGCACTGATCACGTAGCTATCATGCATTGATCCCTTGTCTATCATGCACTGAACATATGGCTGATCATACACTGATCACGTGACTGCACATGCACTGATCACGTGGCTGATCATACAGTGATCACGTGGCTGATCATGCACTGATTACCTGGCTCATCATGCACTGATCACGTAGCTATCATGCACTGATCTCATGGCTATCATGCACTGATCCCATGGCTGATCATGCACTGATCCCGTGACTGATCATGCACTGGTCACTGGGCTATCATGCACTGATCACCTGACTGATCATACACGACCACGTGACTGATCATGCACTGATCACGTGCGTGATCATGCACTGGTCACTTATCATGTGACTGATCATGCACTGATAATGAAGCTGATCATACACTGATCACGTGACTGTGCATGAACTGATCACATGGCTGATCATGCACTGATCACGTGGCTAATCATGTGCTGATCACGTGGCTAATCATGCACTAATCACGTTGCTTACCATGTACTGATCAGGTGGCTATCATGCACTGATCACGTGGCTGATCATACACTGATCACGTGACAGATCATGCACTGAGCACGTGTTTATCATGCACTGATCACGTGACTGCACATGAACTGATCACGTACCTGTTCATGCATGTTTACATGGTTATCATGCACTGATCACGTGGCTGATCATGCATTGATCACGTGACTGCGCATGCCATGACCACATGACTGATCATGCACTGATCACGTGGCTATCATGCACTTATCACGTGTCTATCATGCACTGCTCACGTGACTGCGCATGAACTGATCACGTACCTGTTTAGGTTGCTATCATGCACTGATCTCGTGGCTGATAATACAGTGATCACGTGACTGGGCATGCACTGATCACGTGACTGATCATGCACTGTTCACGTGGCTATCATGCACTGATCACGTGTCTATCCTGCACTGATCACGTGGCTGATCATACACTAATCACGTGACTGATCATGCAATGATCACGTAGCTATCATGCACTGATCAGGTGGCTAATCATATATTGATCACGTAACTAATAATGCACTGATCACGAAGCTGATCATACACTGATCACGTGACTCTGCATGCACTGATCACGTGGCTGATCATGCACTGATCATGTGGCAGATCATGCACTGATCACGTGGTTGATCATACACTGATCACGTGGCTGATCATGCACTAATCACATTGCATATCATGCACTGATCACGTGGCTGATCATACACCGATCACGTGGCTGATCATGCACTAATCACGTGGCTATCATGCACTGATCACGTGGCTGATCATGCACTGATTACTTGGCTGATCATTCACTGATCACCTAGCTATCATGCATTGATCACATGGCTATCATGCACTCAACACGTGGCTGATCATACACTGATCACGTGAACTGCGCATGCACTAATCACGTGACTGCACATGCACAGATCACGTAATTGTAGGCAATGATCACGTGTATATCATGCACTGATCACGTGGCTGATCATGCACTGCTCATGTGACTGAGCATGCACTGATCACGTAGCTATCATGCATTGATCCCTTGTCTATCATGCACTGAACACATGGCTGATCATACACTGATCACATGACTGCACATGCACTGATCACGTGGCTGATCATGCACTGATCACATAGCTATCATGCACTGATCTCATGGCTATCATGCACTGATCCCATGGCTGATCATGCACTGATCTTGTGACTGATAATGCACTGATCACGTGGCTATAATGCACTGATCACCTGGCTGATCATACACTGATCACGTGACTGATCATGCACTTATCACGTGTGTGATCATGCACTGCTCACGAAGTTGATCATACACTGATCACGTGACTGTGCATGCACTGATCACCTGGCTTATCATGCACTGACCATGTGGCTGATCATGCACTGATCACGTGGTTGATCATACACTGAACACGTGGCTGTTCATGCACTAATCACGTTGCGGATAATGCACTGATCACGTGGCTGATCCTGCACTGATCACGTGACTGATCATACACTGATCAATTGTTTGATCATGCCCTGATCACGTGACTGATCATAAACTGGACACGTGGCTATCATGCACTGAGCCCGTGACTGATCATACACTGATAACATGCTTGATCATGCACTGATAACGTGGCGGATCATGCACTGATCACGAAGCTGATCGTACATTCATCACGTGACTGTGCATGCACTGACCACATGGCTGATCATGCACTGATCACGTGGCTGATCATGGGCTGATAACCTGGCTATCATACACTGATCACATGACTGATTATGCACTCTTAACCTGCCTGATCATGCACTGATCATGTGGCTGAACATGCACTGATCACGTGGTTGATCATACACTAATCACGTGACTGATCATGCAATGATCACGTGGCTATCATGCACTGATCAGGTGTCTAATCATATATTGATCACGTAACTAATAATGCACTGATCACGAAGCTGATCATACACTGATCACGTGACTCTGCATGCACTGATCACGTGGCTGATCATGCACTGATCATGTGGCAGATCATGCACTGATCACGTGGTTGATCATACACTGATCACGTGGCTGATCATGCACTAATCACATTGCGTATCATGCACTGATCACGTGGCTGATCATACACCGATCACGTGGCTTTTCATGCACTAATCACATTGCTTATCATGCACTGATCAGGTTGCTATCATGCACTGATCCCGTGGCTGATAATACAGTGATCACGTGTCTGCGCATGCACTGATCTCGTGAATGATCATGCACTGGTCACGTGGCTATCATGCACTGATCACCTGGCTGATGATACACTGATCACGTGACTGATCATGCACTGATCACGTGACTGATCATGCACTTATCACGTGCCTGATCATGCACTGACCTCGTAACTGATCATGCACTGATCACATGGCTGATCATGAACTGATAACGAAATTGATCATACACTGATCACGTGACTGTGCATGCACTGATCACGTGGCTGGTCATGCACTGATCATGTGGCTGATCATGCACTGATCACGTGGTTGATCATACACTGAACACGTGGCTGTTCATGCACTAATCACGTTGCGAATCATGCACTGATCACGTGGCTGATCATACACTGATCACGTGGCTTATCATGCACTGACCACGTGGCTGATCCTACACTGATCACGTGGCTGATCATGCACTAATCACGTTGCTTATCATGCACTGATCAGGTGGCTATCATGCACTGATCACATGGCTGATCATACTCTGATCACGAATCTGATCATATGCTGATTACGTGACTGCATGCACTGATCATTTGGATGATCATTCACTGATCAAGGGGCTGATCATGCACTGATCACGTGGCTGATCATACACTGATCACTTTATTGATCATGCACTGATCACGTGGCTGATCATGCACTGATCACGTGGCTGATCATACTCTGAACACGAAGCTGATCATATACTAATCACGTGACTGCATGCACTGATCACTTGACTGGGCATGCACTGATCACGTGGAAGATCATATGCTGATCACGTGACTGATCATGCACTAAAAAAATTGCTGATCATGCACTGATCACGTGACTGATCAAGCACTGATCACGTGACTGATCATGCACTGATTAATCATGTACTGGTCACATGGCTATCATGCACTGATCACGTGGCTGATCATACAATGATCACGTGACTGATCATTCACAGATCACGTGGCTATCATGCACTGATCACTTGATTGTGCATGCAATAATCACGTGGATGCTCATGCATTTATCACGTGGCTGATCATGTACTAATCACATGACTGATCATGAACTGATCACGTGACTTAGCATGCATTGATCTGGTGTCTGCATGGCGCTGATCATGACACTAATCAAGAACTGATCACGTTGCTATCATGCACTGATGATGTGCCTCAGGAGGCAATAACCAAAGAGCTGAGCAGGCACGAATCACGCAATCAGCAGGCAGTAATCATGGACCTCAGCTGTGATGAATCATGCTGCTCAGCTGGCAATCATCAAGCAGCTGAATAGGCAGGAATCAGACGGCTCAGCTGGCAATTGTCAAGCAGATGAGCATTTAGGCATCACGCAGCTCAGCTGGCAGTTAAAAAGCAGCTGAGCAGACAGGAAAACGCAGCTCAGTAGGCCCTGATCACGTGACTGAGCACGCACTGATCACGTGACTGATCATGCACTGATTAATCATGTACTGGTCACGTGGCTATCATGCACTGGTCACGTGGCTGACATACACTGATCACTTGATTGTGCATGCAATAATCACGTGGATGATCATGCACTTATCACCAGGCTGATCATCCACTAATCACATGGCAGATCATGCACTGATCAGGTGTCTATCATGCACTGATCACATGGCTAGTCATACATAGATCACGTAACTAATCAGGCACTGATCACGAAGCTGATCATACACTGATCACGTGACAGAGCATGCACTGATCACGAAGCTTATCATACACTGATCACGTGACGGAGCATGCACTGATCATTTGGCTGTCATGCACTGATCATGTGGCTAGTCATACATTGATCACGTAACTAATCATGCACTGATCACGAAGCTGATCAGACACTCATCACGTGACTGTGCATGCACTGATCACATGGCTGATCATGCACTGATCACGTGGCTGATCATGCGCTGATCACGTGACTGATCATACAGTGATCACGTGGCCTATCATGCACTGATCGCATGGCTGATCATGCACTGATCTCGTGAATGATCATGCGCTGATAACCTGGCTATCATACACTGATCACATGACTTATTATGCACTCTTAACCTGCCTGATCATGCACTGATCATGTGGCTGAACATGCACTGATCACGTGGCTGATCATACAGTGATCACGTGGCCTATCATGCACTGATCACATGGCTGATCATGCACTGATCTCGTGACTGATCATGCACTGGTCACATGGCTATCATGCACTGATCACCTGGCTGATCATACACTGATCAGGTGGCTATCATGCACTGATCACATGGCTGATCATGCACTGATCACGTGTCTGATCATACACTGATGATGTGTCTGATCGTACACTGATCACATGGCTGATCATGCACTAATCACGTTGCTTTTCCTGCTTTGATCAGGTTGCTATCTTGCACTGGTCAAGTGGCTGATCATACACTGATCATGTGACTGCACATGCACTGATCACGTGACTGATCATGCACTGATCACGTGGCTATCATTCACTGATCACCTGTCTATCATGCACTGAACACGTGGCTGATCATACAATGATCATGTGACTTCGCATGCACTAATAACGTGACTGCACATGCACTGACCACGTAATTGTAGGCAATGATCACGTGGCTATCATGCACTGATCACGTGGCTGATCATGCACTGCTCATGGGACTGAACATGCGCTGATCACGTAGCTATCATGCATTGATCCCTTGTCTATCATGCACTGAACACATGGCTGATCATACACTGATCACGTGACTGCACATGCACTGATCACGTGGCTGATCATACAGTGATCACGTGGCTGATCATACACTGATCACGTGAACTGCGCATGCACTAATCACGTGACTGCACATGCACTGATCATGTAATTGTAGGCAATGATCACTTGGCTATCATGCACTGATCACGTGGCTGATCATGCACTGCTCATGTGACTGAGCATGCACTGATCACGTAGCTATCATGCATTGATCCCTTGTCTATCATGCACTGAACACATGGCTGATCATACACTGATCACGTGAATGCACATGCACTGATCACGTGGCTGATCATACAGTGATCACGTGGCTGATCATGCACTGATTACGTGGCTCATCATGCACTGATCACGTAGCTATCATGCACTGATCTCATGTCTATCATGCACTGATCCCATGGCTGATCATGCACTGATCCCGTGACTGATCATGCACTGGTCACTGGGCTATCATGCGCTGATCACCTGACTGATCATACACGACCACGTGACTGATCATGCACTGATCACGTGCGTGATCATGCACTGGTCACTTATCATGTGACTGATCATGCACTGATAATGAAGCTGATCATACACTGATCACGTGACTGTGCATGAACTGATCACATGGCTGATCATGCACTGATCACGTGGCTAATCATGTGCTGATCACGTGGCTAATCATGCACTAATCACGTTGCTTACCATGTACTGATCAGGTGGCTATCATGCACTGATCACGTGGCTGATCATACACTGATCACGTGACAGCGCTGGCACTGATCACGTGACAGATCAGGCACTGAGCACGTGTTTATCCTGCACTGATCACGTGACTGCACACGAACTGATCACGTACGTGTTCATGCACTGATTACGTGCCTATCATGCACTGATCACGGGGCTTATCCCGAAATGATCACGTGACTGATTATGAACTGATTGGGTAGCTATTATGCACTGATCACATGACTGAGCATGCCATGATCACGTGACTGATCATGCACTGATCAGGTGGCTAATCAAACATTGATCACGTAACTAATCATGAACTGATCTCTTGGCAATCTTGCACTGATCACGTGGCTGATCATACACTGATCACGTAGCTATCATGCACTGATCACATGACTGCGCATGAACTGTTCACGTGGATATCATACACTGATCAAGTGACATATCATGCACTGATCACTTAACTGATCGTGCACTGAGCACATGGCTATCATGCACTGATCACGTGGCTGATCATGAACTTATCACGTGGCTGATCATGCACTGATAAGCTGGCTATCATACACTGATCACGTGACTGATCATGCACTCTTCACGTGCCTGAAGATGCACTGATCACGTGGCACATCATACACTGATCACGTGGCTTATCATGCACTGATCATGTGGCTGATCATGCACTAATCACGGTGCTGATCATGCACTGATCACGTGGCTATCATGCACTGATCACGTGGCTGATCATGCACTGATCACGTGTCTGATCGTACACTGATCACGTCGCTGATCATGCACTAATCTCGTTGCTTGTCATGGACTTATCAGGTGGCTATCATGCACTGATCACGTGGCTGATCATACACTGATCATGAGGCTGTGCATGCACTAATCATATGACAGCACATGCAATGATCACGAAATTGTAGGCAATGATCACGTGGCTATCATGCACTGATCACGTGGCTGATCATGCACTGCTCATGTGACTGAGCATGCACTGAACACGTAGCTATCATGCATTGATCACTTGTCTATCATGCACTGAACACATGGTTGATCATACAGTGATCACGTGACTGCACATTCACTGATCACGTGGCTGATCACACAGTGATCACGTGGCTGATCATGCACTGATCACGTGGCTGATCATGCACTGATCATGTAGCTATCATGCACTGATAACATGGCAATCATGCACTGATACCATGGCTGATCATGCACTTATATCGTGACTGATCATGTACTGGTCACGTGGCTATCATGCACTGGTCCCGTGGCTGATCATGCACTGATCACGTGCCTGATCATGCACTGATCACGTGCGTGATCCTGCACTGATCACGTGACTCATCATGCACTGATGACCTGACTGATCATGCACTACTCACGTGCCTGATCATGCACTGATCACGTGGCTGATCATGCACTGATCACGTAGCTATATTGCATTGATCACTTGTTTATCATGCACTGAACACATGACTGATCATACACTGATCACGTGACTGCACATGCACTGATCACGTAATTGTAGGCAATGATCACGTGGCTATCATGCACTGATCACGTGGCTGATCATGCACTGCTCATGTGACTGAGCATGCACTGATCACGTAGCTATCATGCATTGATCACTTGTCTATCATGCACTGAACACATGACTGATCATACACAGATCACGTGACTGCACATGCACTGATCACGTGGCTGATCATGCATTGATCACGTGACTGATTATGCACTGATTGCGTAGCTGTCATGCACTGATCACCTGTCTGCGCATGCCATGATCACGTGACTGATCATGCACTTATCACGTGGCTATCATGCACTGATCACGTGGCTAATCATACATTGATCACGTAATTAATCATGCACTGATCACGAAGCTGATCATACACTGATCACGTAATTAATCATGCACTGATCACGAAGCTGATCATACACTGATCACGTGACTGTGCATGCACTGATCATGTGGCCGATCATGCACTAATCACATTGCTTATCATGCACTGCTCAGGTGGCTATTATGCACTGATCACGTGGCTGATCATGCACTAATCTCGTTGCGGATCAGGCACTGATCACGTGGCTGATCATACACTGATCACGTGGCTGATCATGCACTAATCACGTTGCTTATCATGCACGGATCTCGTGTCTGATCGTACACTGATCACGTGGCTGATCATGCACTAATCACGTTGCATATCATGCACTGATCAGGTTGCTATCATGCACTGAACACGTGGCTGATCATACACTGATTATGTGACTTTGCATGCACTGATCAGGTGAATGATCATGCACTGATCACGTGGCTATCATGCACTGATCACGTGTCTATCATGCACTGAACACGTGACTGATCATACAATGATCACGTGACTGCGCATGTACTGATCACGTAAATGGAGGCAATGATCACGTGGCTGTCATGCACTGATCACGTGACTGATCATGCACTGATCACGTAGCTATCATCCACTGATCACATGGCTGTCATGCACTGATCCCATGGCTGATCATGCACTGATCTCGTGACTGATCATGCCCTGGTCACGTGGCTATCATGCACTGATCACGTGGCTAATCATACACTGATCACGTGACTGTGCGTGCACTGATTACGTGGCTGATCATGCACTGATCATGTGGGAGATCATGCACTGATCACATGGCCTAGACACCTTCTCAAGTGGGTCTTAGCAGCCCAGGCATAATTAGTAAGCATGGTGGGTTCCGCGCTCCAGATGGAGACTCAGCTGGAAGTTAAGGGGAAAAATGACAAGGAACTTTATGAATTGGAGCTGTAAGTTAACTCTTCGACAGAGAGAGCGAGATGGTGGTGGGGGACAGCCCCCAGTGAAATCAGAGGTGAGAGCACAAAGCAATAAAGTAGGCAGTCTCTGGTTTTTTGGGGGGGTAGATATGCGAGAATATCCGGGGGGACTCCTGAGGCTCGATCCCGAATTTGTGTACGCTGAGCCTCCTTCCTCATGACCTTTGTCCAGAGTGGCATGCCTCCCCGGCTCCCGGCAGCTGATCAGTGCATGCTCAGTCACGATATCAGTGCATGATCAGCCACGTGATCACTGACTGCACAGTCACGTGATCAGCGCCTCTTAGTCACGTGATCACCGTAGGATAAACACGTGATCATTGAACGATCAGCCACGTGATCACTGCATCCTCAGTCAGGTGGTCAGTTCCTGATCAGCCACCTGATCAGTGCGTGCACAGTCCCATGATCAGAGCCTGTCAGTCACTGATCACTGTCTGATGAACACTTGATCAGTGCCCGATCAGCCACGTGATCAGTGCATGCGCAGTCACGTGATCTGTACTTGATCAGCCACGTGATCAGTGCCTGCAGAGTCACGGGATCAGGGCCTGCTGAGCTTCGTGATTCCTGCCGGCTCATCTGCATGATAATTGCCAGTTGAGCTGCGTGATTCCTGCCTGGTCACCTGCTTGATTACTGCCAGTTGAGCAGCATGATTCGTCACTGCTGAGCTCCATGCTTATTGCCTGCTGATTGCGTGGTTCGTGTCTGCTCAGCTCTTTGAGTATTGCCTCCTGAGGTCCCTGTTCGGGCGCCACCTGCCAGGGACTACCCCAGCTGATCCAGGGTATTGGATGGAGAGATGGCCTAGGCCACTATTTATATACTCATCAGAGATATCAAGAATAATACTATGAGGATAGCTCAGTAGGAAAATTCGGTGGAGAAAAGAGACTGATTAGCTTCGTTTACGAGGGAGACCAATAACTTCAAGACAAGAAGTTTGCACCACTTACGTAGGCCGCAGGCTCCCCGTCGAAAAGCGGAAGGTGCCTCACCCTAGACACCTTCTCGAGTGGGTCTTAGCAGCCCAGGCATAATTAGTAAGCGTGGAGGGTTCCTCGCTCCAGATGGAGACTCAGCTGGAAGTTAAAGGGAAGAATGACAAGGAATTTTATGAATTGGAGCTGTAAGTTAACTCTTTGACAGAGAGAGCGAGATGGTGGTGGGGGACAGCCCCCAGTAAAATCAGAGGTGAGAGCACAAAGCAATAAAGTAGGCAGACTCTGGTTTTCTTGGGGGGTAGATGTGGGAGAATATCCAGGTGGACTCCTGAGGCTCGATCCCGCATTTGCGTATGCCGAGCCTCCTTGCTCATGACCTTTGTCCAGAGTGGAATGCCTCACCGGCTCCTGGAAGCTGATCAGTGCATGCTCAGTCACGATATCAGTGCATGATCAGCCACGTGATCACTGACTGAACAGTCACGTGATCACCGGCTCTCAGTCACGTGATCACCGTAGGATAAACTCGTGATCAGTGAACGATCAGCCACGTGATCACTGCATGCTCAGTCAGGTGGTCAGCTCCTGATCAGCCACGTGATCAGTGCATGCACAGTCTCATGATCAGCGCCTGTCAGTCACTGATCACTGCATGAGAAACACATGATCAGTGCATTATGAGCCACGTGTTCAGTGCCTGATCATCCACATCATCAGTGCATGTGCAGTCACGTGATCAGTGCATGAGAGCCACGTGATGAGTGCATGCTCAGTCACGTGATTTGTACTTGATCAGCCACGTGATCAGTGCCTGCAGAGTCACGGGATCAGGGCCTGCTGAGCTGCGTGATTCCTGCCGGCTCATCTGCATGATAATTGCCAGCTGAGCTGCGTGATTCCTGTCTGCTCATCTGCTTGCCAATTGCCAGCTGAGCTGCGTGATTCCTGCCTGGTCACCTGCTTGATTACTGCCAGTTGAGCAGCACAATTCGTCATTGCTGAGCTCCATGCTTATTGCCTTCTGATTGCGTGGTTCGTGTCTGCTCAGCTCTTTGAGTACTGCCTCCTGAGGTCCCTGTTCGGGCGCCACCTGCCTGGGATCAGCCCCAGCTGATCCAGGGTATTCGATGGAGAGATGGCCTAGGCCACTATTTATATACCCATCAGAGATATCAAGAATAATACTATGAGGATAGCTCAGTAGGAAAATTCGGTGGAGAAAAGAGACTGAGTAGCTTGGTTTATGCGGGAGACCAATAACTTCAAGACAAGAAGTTTGCACCACTTACGTAGGCCGCAGGCTCCCCGTCGAAAAGCGGAAGGTGCCTCACCCTAGACACCTTCTCGAGTGGGTCTTAGCAGCCCAGGCATAATTAGTAAGCGTGGAGGGTTCCGCGCTCCAGATGGAGACTCAGCTGGAAGTTTAAGGGAAGAATGACAAGGAATTTTATGAATTGGAGCTGTAAGTTAACTCTTTGACAGAGAGAGCGAGATGGTGGTGGGGGACAGCCCCCAGTAAAATCAGAGGTGAGAGCACAAAGCAATAAAGTAGGCAGACTCTGGTTTTCTTGGGGGGAGATGCTCGAGAATATCCGGGTGGACTCCTGAGGCTCGATCCCGCATTTGCGTATGCTGAGCCTCCTTCCTCATGACATTTGTCCAGAGTGGAATGCCTCCCCGGCTCCCGGCACCTGATCAGTGCATGCTCAGTCACGATATCAGTGCATGATCAGCCACGTGATCACTGACTGAACAGTCACGTGATCACCGGCTCTCAGTCACGTGATCACCGTATGATAAACACGTGATCAGTGAACAATCAGCCACGTGATCACTGCATGCTCAGTCAGGTGGTCAGCTCCTGATCAGCCACGTGATCAGTGCGTGCACATTCCCATGATCAGCACCTGTCAGTCACTGATCACTGCATGAGAAACACGTGATCAGTGCATGATGAGCCACGTGATCAGTGCCTGATCATCCACGTCATCTGTGCATGCTCAGTCACGTGATCTGTACTTGATCAGCCACGTGATCAGAGCCTGCAGAGTCACGGGATAAGGGCCTGCTAAGCTGCGTGATCCCTGCTGGCTCATCTGCATGATAATTGCCAGCTGAGCTGCGTGATTCCTAACTGCTCACTTGCTTGATAATTGCCAGCTGAGTTGCTTGATTACTGCCTTCTCATCTGCTTGATAATTGCCAGCTGAGCTGCATAATACCTGCATGCTCATCTGCTTGACATTTGCCAGCTTTGCCGAGTGATTCCTACCTGCTCAGCTGCTTGATTATTGCCAGCTGAGCTGTGTGATTCCTGCCTGCTCATCTGCGTGACTTTTGCCAGCTGAGCTGTGTGATTCCTGCCTGCTCACCTGCTTGATTATTGCCAGCTGAGCTGCGTGATTCCTACCTGCTCAGCTGCTTGATTATTGCCAGCTGAGCTGCCTGATTCCTGCCTGCTCATCTGCTTGACTTTTGCCAGCTGAGCTGCGTGATTCCTGCCTGCTCACCTGCGTGATTATTGCCAGCTGAGCAGCATGATTCATCACAGCTGATGTCCATGATTATTGCCTGCTGACTGTGTGATTTGTGCCTCCTCAGCTCAGGCACATCATCAGTGCATGATAGCCACGTGATCAGTGCATGATCAATCACATGATCAGCAATATTCAGACACGAGATCACTGTATGCTCAGTCATGTGATCAGTTCCTGATCAGCCACGTGATCAGTGTATGATCAGCCAGGTGATCACTGCATGCGCTCTCATGTGATCAGTGCATGATAGCCACGTGATCATTGCCTACAGTTACGTGACCAGTGCATGCGCACTCACGTGGTCAATGCATGATAGCCACGTGATCAGTGCATGATGAGTCACGTGATCAGTGCATGATCAGTCACGTGATCAGTGCGTGATCAGTCACGTAATCATGGTTTGATCATCCACATGATCAGTGCATGATAGCCACGTGATCAGTGCATGATCAACCACTTTATCTGTGCCAGATCAGCCACATGATCAGTGCATGATCAGTGACGTGATCAGTGTATGATCATCCACGTGATCAGTGCATGCGCAGTCACGTGATCAGTGCATGATAGCGACGTGATCAGTGCATGATCAGTCACGTGAGCAGTGCATGATCAGGTACGTGATCAGTGCATGATAGCCAGGTGATCAGTGCATGATCAGTCACGTGATGAGTGTATGATCAGCCATGTGAACAATGCGTGCTCAGTCATGTAATTAGGGCCTTCTGAGCTGCGTGATTCCTGTCTGCTCAGCTGCTTGACAATTGCCAGGTGAGCTATGTGATTCCTACCTGCTCATCTGCTTCATAATTGCCAGCTGAGCTGTGTGAATCCTGCCTGCTCATCTGCTTGATAATTGCCACCTGAGCTGCGTGACTGCAGGGTGCTCATCTGCTTTATAATTGCAAGCTGAGCTGCGTGATTCAAGGCTGCTTATCTGCTTGATTATTGTCAGCTGAGCTGCGTGACTCCTGCCTGCTCATCCGCTTGATAACTGCCAGCTGAGCTGCGTATTTCCTGCCTGCTTATCTGCTTAATAATTGCCAGCTGAGCTGTGTGATACCTGTAGGCTCATCTGCTTGTTTATTGCCAGGTGAGCTGCGTGATTGCTGCTTGCTCATCTGCTTGACAATTGCCAGCTGAGCCGTGTGATTCCTACCTGCTAAGCTGCTGGTTTATTGCCAGCTGAGCCCCATGATTCGTCTCAGCTGAAGTCCATGAATATTGCCTGCTGATTGCATGATTCTTGCCTGCTCAGCTCTTTGATTATTGCCTCCTGAGGCACATCGTCAGTGCATGATAGCCACGTGAACAGCACATGAGCAGTGACATGATCAGGGCCATTCAGACATGTGATCACTGCATGCTCAGTCACGTGATAAGCTCATGATCAGCAACGTGATTAGTGCATGATCGGCCACGGGATCAGTGTATGATCGGCCACGTGATCAGTACATGCACAGTCAAGTGATCAGTGAATGATAGCCATGTGATTGATGCATGATGAGCCAAGTGATCAGTGTATGATCAGCCACGTGATCACTGCATGATATCCACGTGATCAGTGCATGATAGCCACGTGATCAGTGCATGATAGCCATCTGATCAGTGCAGGATAAGTCACGTTATCAGTGCATTATAGCTACGTGATCAGTGCATGATCAGCCACGTGATCAGTGCATGATCAGTCCCGTGAACAGTGCATGATCAGCCACGTGATTTGTGAATGATAGCCACCTGATCAGTGCATGATAGCCACGTGATCAGTGCATGATCAGTCACGTGATCAGTGCATGATCAGTTACATGAACAGTGCATGCCCAGTCACGTGGTCCTTGCATGTTAGCCACGTGATCAGTGCATACTCAGTCACGTAATCAGTGCATGATCAGCCACCTGATCAGTGAATGATTGCCACCTGATCAGAGCATGATAGCCACATGATCAGTGCATGATCAGTCACGGGATCAGTGCATGCGAAGTCCCATGATAAGTGCATGATAGCGACGTGATCAGTGCATGCTCAGTCACGTGATAGGTGTATGATCAGCCACGTGATCAGTGCATGATAGCCATCTGATCAGTGCATGAACATTCACGTGATCAGAGAAGGTGCAATCACATGATCAGTGCATGATAGCTACGTGATCAGTGCATGATCATTCACGTGATCAGTGCATGATCTGTCACGTGATCAGTGCATGATCATCCACGTGATCAGTGCATGGGAAGTCATGTGATCAATGCATGATAGCGACGTGATCAGTGTATGATCAGTCACGTGACAGGTGCATGATCAGCCACGGGATCAGGGCATGATAGCCACGTGTTCAGTGCATGATCAGTTACATGGTCAGTGCATTCGCAGTCTAGTGATAAGTGCGTGATAGCCAAGTGATAAGTGCAGGAGCAGCCACGTGATCTCTTTATGATCAGCCACGTGATCAGTGCATGTGCAGTCACGTGATCAGTGTATGATCAGCCACGTGTTCAGTGCATGATAGCCAAGTGATCAATGCATAATAGCTACGTGATCAGTGCATGCTCAGTCACATGAACAGTGCATGATAGCCACGTGATCAGTGCATGGTCAGTCACATGATCAGTGCGTGATCAATAACGTGATCAGTGTATGATCATCCACATGATCAGTGCATGCACAGTCACGTGATCAGTGCATTATAGCCACGTGATCAGTGCATGATCAACAACTTCATCAGTGCATGATCAGCCACATGATCGGTGCATGATCAGTCACGTGATCAGTGTATAATCATCCACATGATCATTGCATGAACAGTCAAGTGATCACTGAATTATAGCCATGTGATCAGTGCATGTTCATTCACGTGATTAGTGTATGATCCGCCACGTGAACAGTGCCTGCTGTGTCACATGACCAGGGCCTACTTTGGTGCATGATTCCTGTCTGCTCAGCTGCTTGAAAATTGCCAGCTGAGCTGCGTGATTCCTACCTGCTCATGAGCTTGGCAATTGCCAGCTTAGCCGTCTGCTTCCTGCCTGTTCAGCTGTTTGATGATTGCCAGCTGAGCAGCATGATTCATCACACCTGTGGTCCATAATTATTGCCTGCTGATTGCGTGATTCGTGCCTGCTCAGCTCTTTGGTTATTGCCTCCTGAGGCACATCACCAGTGCATGATAGCCACGTGATCAGTTCATGATCAGTCACATGAGCAGCACCATTCATACACGAGATCACTGCATGCTAAGTCACGTGAACAGTTCATGGTCTGCCATGTGATTAGTGGATGACAGCCAGGTGATAAGTGCATGATCATCCACGTGATTATTGCATGCACAATCAAGTGATCAGTGCATGATAGCCACGTGATCTGTGCATGATCAGTCTCGTGATCACTGTATGATCAGGCACGTGACAAGTGCATGATAGCCAGGTGACCAGTACATGATTAATCAGTGCATGATCAGTCACGTGATCAGTGTGTGCTCAGTCACGTGATCAGGGCCTACTGAGCTGCGTTTTCCTGTCTGCTCAGCTGCTTGATAACTGCCAGCGGAGCTGCATGATTCCTAACCGCTCATTTGCTTGATAATTGCCAGCTGAGTTGCTTGATTCCTGCCTGCTCATCTGCTTGATAATTGCCAGCTGAGCTGCGTAATACCTGCATGCTCATCTGCTTGATATTTGCCAGCTGAGCCGTGTGATTCCTGCCTGCTCAGCTGCCTGATTATTGCCAGCTGAGCTGCGTGATTCCTGCCTGCTCATCTGCTTGACTTTTGCCAGCTGAGCCGTGTGATTCCTGCCTGCTCAGCTGCTTGATTATTGCCAGCTGAGAAGCATGATTCATCACAGCTGATGTCCATGATTATTGTCTGCTGATTGCGTGATTTGTGCCTGCTCAGCTCTTTGATTATTGCTTACTGAGGCACATCATCAGTGCATGATAGCCACGGGATCAGCGCATGATCAGTCATATGGTCATCCACATTTAGACACGTGATCACTGTATGCTCAGTCACGTGATCAGTACCTGATCAGCCACGTGATCATTGTATGATCAGCCACGTGGTCACTGCATGCGCAGTCACGTGATCAGGGCATGATAGCCACGTGATAAGTGCATGATAGCCACGTGATCACTGCATGATCAGTAACGTCTTCAGTGCATGATCTGTCACGTGATCAGTGTATAATCATCCTCGTGATCAGTGCATGCGCAGTCTCGAGATCAGTGCATGATAGCGACGTGATGACTGCATGATCAGTCACGTGATCAGTGCCAGATCAGCTATGTGATCAGTGCATGGTAGTCAGGTGATCAGTGCAGGATCATTCAGGTGATCAGTGTATGATCAACCACGTGATGAATGCATGATAGCCACCATATCAGTGCATGATCAGTCACGTGATCAGTGCATGATCTGTCACGTGTCCAGTGTATGATATCCACGTGATCAGTTCTTGCTCAGTCATGTGATCAGTGCATGATAGTTAAGTGATCAGTGCCTGATCAGCCACGTGATCAGTGCATGATTGCCACATGATCAGTGCATGATTATTTAGGTGATCAATGTATGATTAGCCACATGATGAGTGCATGATCAGTCAAGCGATCATGGCATGTGCAGTCAGGTGATCAGTGCATGATAGCTACGTGATCAGTGAACAAACAGTCACGTGATCAGTGCATGATAGCCACGAAATCAGTGCATGAACAGGTAAGTGATCAGTTCATGCGCTGTCACGTGATCAATGCATGCGCAGTCACGTGATCAGTTTATGATCAGCCACGTGATCAGTGCATGATAGCCACCTGATCAGTGTACGATAAGCAACGTGATTAGTGTATGATCAGCCACGTGATCATGTATGATCAGCCACGTGATCAGTGCATGATCGGCAACGTGATTAGTGCATGATCAGCCACGTGATCAGTGTATGATCAACCACGTGATCAGTGCATGATCTGCCACATGATCAGTGAATAATCAGCCACGTGATCAGTGCATGCACCATCACGTGATCAGTGTATGATCAGCTTCGTGATCAGTGCATGATCAGCCACGTGATCAGTGCATGAACAGTGACGTGATCAGTGTATGATAAGACATGGGATCAGTGCATGATTGCCATGTCATCAGTGCAGGATCAGCCGCGTAATCAGTGCATGATAGCCACCTGACCAGTGCATGATCAGCAACGTGATTAGTGCATGATCAGCCGCACGATCAGTGCATGATCAGCCAAATGATCACCGTATGATTGGCCACGTCATCAGTGCATGTGCAGGCACGTGATCAGTGTATGATCAGCCACGTGATCAGTGCATGATAGCCAAGTGATCAATGCATGTTAGCTACGTGATCAGTGCATGATCAGTCACAGGAGCAGTGCATGATCAGCCAGGTGATCACTGCATGATAGTCATGTGATCATTGCCTACAGTTACATGATCAGTGCATGCGCAGTCAGGTGATCAGTGCATGATACCCACGTGATCAGCGCATGATCAATAACATGATCAGCAATATTCAGACACGTGATCACTGTATGCTCAGTCACGTGATCAGTTCCTGATCAGCCACGTGATCAGTGTGTTATCATCCTCCAGAACAGTGCATGAGCAGTCACAAGATCAGTGAATGATAGCTACGTGATCAGTGCATGATCAGTCACGTCTTCAGTGCATGATCAATCACGTGATCAGTGCATGATCAGCTACGTGATCAGTGCATGATAGCCAGGTGATCAGTGCATGATCAATCACGTGATCAGTGCATGATCAGCCGAGTAATCAGTGCATGATAGCCACCTGACCAGTGCATGATCAGCAACGTGATTAGTGCATGATCAGCCACATGATCAGTGCATGATCAGTGACGTGATCAGTGTATGATAAGACACGGAATCAGTGCATGATTGCCATGTGATCAGTGCATGATCAGTCACATGTTAAGTGTATGATCAACCACGGGATCAATGCATGATAGCCACCACATTAGTTCCTGATCAGCCACGTGATCAGTGTATGTTCAGCCACGTGATCAGTGCATGATAGCCAGGTAATCAGTGCATGATCAGCCACGTGATCACTGTATGATCAGCTACGTGATCAGTGCCTGTGCAGTCATGTGATCAGTGTATGATCAGCCACGTGTTCAGTGCATGATAGCCAAGTGATCAATGCATGATAGATACGTGATCAGTGCATGCTCAGTCACATGAGCAGTGCATGATAGCCACGTGATCAGTGCATGATCAGTGACATGATCAGTGCGTGATCAGTAACGTGATCAGTGTATGATCATCCACATGATCAGTGCCTGCGCAGTCATGTGATCAGTGCATTATAGCCACGTGATTAGTGCATTATCAGTCACGTGATCAGTGCGTGCTCACTCACGTGATCATAGCCTACTGAGCTCCGTTTTTCCTGTCTGCTCAGCTGCTTGACAATTGCCAGCAGAGCTGCATGATTCCTGCCTGCTCATCTGCTTGACAATGGCCAGCTGAGCCTTCTGTTTCCTGCCTTTTGAGCTGCTTGATGATTGCCAGCTGAGCAGCATGATTCATCACAGCTGAGGTCCATGATTATTGCCTGCTGATTGTGTGATTCGTGCCTGCTCAGCTCTTTGGTTATTGCCTCCTGAGGCACATCATCAGTGCATGATAGCAACGTGATCAGTTCTTGATTAGTCACTTGATCAGCACCATTCAGACACGAGATCACAGCATGCTAAGTCACGTGATCAGTTCATGATCAGCCATGTGATTAGTGCATGATCAGCCACGTGATAAATGCATGATCATCCACGTGATTATTGCATGCACAATCAAGTGATCAGTGCATGATAGCCACGTGATCTGTGCATGATCAGTCACGTGATCAGTGTATGATCAACCACGGGATCAGTGTATGATAGCCACGTGACCAGTACGTGATTAATCAGTGCATGATCAGTCACGTGATCAGTGTATGATCAGCTTCGTGATCAGTGCATGGTCAGCCTCGTGATCAGTGCATGATTAGGCAGGTGATCAGTGCATGATCAGTCACGTGGTCAGTGTATGATCAGCCACGAGATCAATGCATGATCAGCCCCTTGTTCAGTGCATGATCATCCAAATGATCAGTGCATGCAGTCACGTGATCGGTGTATGATCAGCTTCGTGATCAGTGCATGATCAGCCACGTGATCAGTGCATGATCAGTGACGTGATCAGTGTATGATAAGACACGCGATCAGTGCATGATTGCCATGTGATCTGTGCATGATCAGCTGCGTAATCAGTGCATGATAGCCACCACACCAGTGCATGATCAGAAACGTGATTAGTGCATGATCAGCCGCATGATCAGTGCATGATAGCCAAGTGATCAATGCATGATAGCTACGTGATCAGTGCATGATCAGTTACATGAGCAGTGCATGATCAGCCACGTGATCACTGCATGATAGCCATGTGATCATTGCCGACAGTTACATGATCAGTGCATGCGTAGTCAGGTGATCAGTGCATGATACCCACGTGATCAGTGCATGATCAATAACATGATCAGCAATAATCAGACACGTGAATACTGTATGCTCAGTCACGTGATCAGTTCCTGATCAGCCACGTGATCAGTGTGTTATCATCCTGGAGAACAGTGCATGATCAGCCACGTGATCAGTGCATGATCCGCAACATGGTTAGTGCATGATCAGGCACATGAACATTGTATGATCAGGCACATGATCAGTGCATGATCAGTCACGTGATCAATGTATGATCAGCCATGTGATCAGTGCATGATCAGTCACGTGATCAGTGTATGATCCGCAACATGGTTAGTGCATGATCAGTGACGTGATCAGTGTATGATAAGGCACGTGATTATGCATGATTGCCATGTGATCAGTGCATGATCAGCCCCGTAATCAGTGCATGATAGCCACCTGACCAGTGCATGATCAGCAACGTGATTAGTGCATGATCAGCCACATGATCAGTGCATGATCAGTGACGTGATCAGTGTATGATAAGACACGTGATCAGTGCATGATTGCCATGTGATCAGTCCATGATCAGTCACGTGATCAGTGTATGATCAACCACGGGATCAATGCATGATAGCCACCAGATCAGTGCATGATCAGTCACGTGATCAGTGCAGGATCTATCTCGTGATCAGTGTATGATATTAACGTGATCAGTTAATGTGCAGTCATATGTTGAGTGCATGAGAGCTACGTGATCAGTGCATGATCAGCCCCGTAATCAGTGCATGATCAGGCACGTGATCAGTGCATGATCTGTCATGTGATCAGTGTATGATCAGCCATGTGATCAGTGCATGATCACCACGTGATTAGTGCATGATCAGCCACGTGATCAGTGCATGAGCAGCCACGTAATCAGTGCATGATCAGCCATGGGATCAGTGCATGATAGCCATGTGATCCGTGCATGATAGCTACGAGATTAGTGCATGATCAGCCCCGTAATCAGTGCATGTGCGGTCACGTGATCAGTGTATTATAAGCCATGTTTCAGTGCATGATAGATAAGTGATCAGTGTATGATAGCTATGTGATCATTGCATGCTCAGTCACATGAGCAGGCCATGATCAGCCACGTGATCAGTGCATGATAGCCACATGATCATTGCCTACAATTACGTGATCAGTGCATGTGTAGTCACGTTATTAGTGCATGCGCACTCACGTGACAGTGTATGATCAGACACGTATTCAGTGCATGATAGACACGTTATCAGTGAATGATAGCCACGTGATCAGTGCATGATCAGTCAGATGATCAGTACACGCGCAGTCAGGTGATCAGTGTATGATCAGCCACGTGATCAGTGTATAATAGCAACCTGTTCAGTGCATGATAAGCAACGTGATTAGTGCATAATCAGCCACGTGATCAGTGTACGATCAGACACGTGATCAGTGCATGATCAGCCACGTGATCAGTGTATGATCAACCACGGGATCAATGTAAGATAGCCACCAGATCAGTTCCTGATCATCCACGTGATCCGTGTATGATCATCCTCGAGATCAGTGCATGCCCAGTCACTTGATTAGTGCAAGATAGCCACGTGATCAGTGTATGATCAGTCAAGTCTTCAGTGCATGATCAATCACGTGATCAGTGCATGATCAGCTACGTGATCAGTGCATGATAGCCAGGTGATCAGTGCATGATCTATCTCGTGATCAGTGTATGATATCCACGTGATCAGTTAATGTGCAGTCATATGTTCAGTGCATGATAGCTACGTGATCATTGCATGATCTGCCACATGATCAGTGCATGATCAGCCACGTGAGCAGTGCATGCACAGTCACGTGATCAGTGTATGATCAGATTCGTGATCAGTGCATGATTAGTTACGTGATCAATGTATGATTAGCCACGTGATCAGTGCATGATAGCCACGTGATCAGTGCATGTTCAGTCACGTGATCAGTGCATGCGCAGTCACTTGATCAGTGTATGATCAGACACATGATCAGTGCGTGCACCGTCACGTGATCAGTGTATGATCAGCTTCGTGATCAGTGCATGATCAGCCATGTGATCAGTGCATGATCACCAGGTGATCAGTGCATGATCAGCCACGTTATCAGTGCACGCAAAGTCACGTGATCAGTGTATGAACAGGTTCGCAATCAGGGCATGATCAGCCACGTGATCTGCGCATGATCAGGCACGTGAAGAGTGCATGATGAGTCACGTGATCAGTGTATGATAGCCAGCTTATCACTGCATGATCAGCCACGTGATCAGTGTATGATCAGCCACGTGATCAATGTATGATAGCCAGCTTATCAGTGCATGATCAGCCACGGGATCAGTGTATGATCAGCCAGGTGATCAGTGCATGATAGCCACGTAATCAGTGCACGATCAGCGACCTTATCACTGTATGATCAGCTACGTGATCAGTGCATGTGCAGTCACGTGATCAGTGTATGATCAGCCACGTGTTCAGTGCATGATAGCCAAGTGATCAATGCATGATAGCTACGTGATCAGTGCTGCTCAGTCACATGAGCAGTGCATGATAGCCACGTGATCAGTGCATGATCAGTCACGTGATCAGTGCGTGATCAGTAACGTGATCAGTGTATGATCATCCACATGATCAGTGCCTGGCAGTCATGTGATCAGTGCATTATAGCCACGTGATTAGTGCATTATCAGTCACGTGATCAGTGCGTGCTCAGTCACCTGATCATAGCTTACTGAGCTCCGTTTTTCCTGTCTGCTCAGCTGCTTGACAATTGCCAGCTGAGCCGTCTGATTCCTGCCTATTCAGCTGCTTGATGATTGCCAGCTGAGCAACATGATTCATCACAGCTGAGGTCCATGATTATTGCCTGCTGATTGCGTGATTCGTGCCTGCTCAGCTCTTTGGTTATTGCCTCCTGAGGCACATCATCAGTGCATGATAGCAACGTGATCAGTTCTTGATTAGTCACATGATCAGCACTAATCAGACATGAGAACACAGCATGCTAAGTCACGTGATCAGTTCATGATCAGCCATGTGATTAGTGCATGATCAGCCACGTGATAAATGCATGATCATCCACGTGATTATTGCATGCACAATCACGTGATCAGTGCCTGATAGCCACGTGATCTGTGCATGATCAGTCACGTGATCAGTGTATGATCAACCACGTAATCAGTCAGGATAGCCACGTGACCAGTACGTGATTAATCAGTGAATGATCCGTCACGTGATCGTGCATGCTCAGTCACATGAGCAGTGCATGATAGCCACGTAATCAGTGCATGATCAGTCAAGTAATCAGTGCGTGATCAGTAACGTGATCAGTGTATGATCAGCCACGTGTTCAGTGCATGATAGCCAAGTGATCAATGCATGATAGCTACGTGATCAGTGCTGCTCAGTCACATGAGCAGTGCATGATAGCCACGTGATCAGTGCGTGATCAGTAACGTGATCAGTGTATGATCATCCACATGATCAGTGCCTGCGCAGTCATGTGATCAGTGCATTATAGCCACGTGATTAGTGCATTATCAGTCACGTGATCAGTGCGTGCTCAGTCACCTGATCATAGCTTACTGAGCTCCGTTTTTCCTGTCTGCTCAGCTGCTTGACAATTGCCAGCTGAGCTGGGTGATTCCTGCCTGCTCATCTGCTTGACAATGGCCAGCTGAGCCGTCTGATTCCTGCCTATTCAGCTGCTTGATGATTGCCAGCTGAGCAGCATGATTCATCACAGCTGAGGTCCATGATTATTGCCTGCTGATTGCGTGATTCGTGCCTGCTCAGCTCTTTGGTTATTGCCTCCTGAGGCACATCATCAGTGCATGATAGCAAGGTTATCAGTTCTTGATTAGTCACATGATCAGCACTATTCAGACATGAGATCACAGCATGTTAAGTCACGTGATGAGTTCATGATCAGCCACTGGATCAATGCATGATCAGGCACGTGATCAGTGCATGATCTGTCATGTGATCAGTGTATGATAAGCCATGTGATCAGTGCATGATCCACAACGTGATTAGTGCAGGTTCAGCCACGAGATCGTTGTATGATCAGCCATGTGATCAGTGCATGATCACCACGTGATTAGTGCATGATCAGCTACGTGATCAGTGCATGATCAGCCACATAATCAGTGCATGATCAGTCAGGTTATCACTGTATGATCAGCCATGTGATCAGTGCATGTGCGGTCAAGTGATCAGTGTATGATCAGTCATGTGTTCAGTGCATGATAGACAAGTGATCAATGCATGATAGCTACGTGATCAGTGCATGCTCAGTCACATGAGCAGTGCATGATCAGCCACGTGATCAGTGCATGATAGCCACGTGATCATTGCCTACAATTACGTGATCAGTGCATGTGTAGTCACGTGATTAATGCATGCGCAGTCACGTGATCAGTGTATGATCAGCCGCGTATTCAGTGCATGATAGACACGTTATCAGTGAATGATAGTCACGTGATCAGTGCATGATCAGTCACGTGATAAGTGCATGGGCAGTTGGGTGATCAGTGTATGATCAGCCACGTGATCAGTGCATAAAAGCAACCTGATCAGTGCATGATAAGCAATGTGATTAGTGCATAATCAGCCACGTGATCAGTGTACGATCAGACACGTGATCAGTGCATTATCAGCCACGTGATCAGTGCATGATAGCCACCTGATCAGTGCATGATAAGCAACGTGATTAGTGCATGATCAGCCACGTGATCAGTGTATGATTAGCCACATGATCAGTGCACGATCTGCAACGTGATTAGTGCATGATCAGCCACGTGATCAGAGTATGATCAACCACGTGATCAGTGCATGATCTGCCACATGATCAGTGCATGATCAGCCACGTGATCAGTGCATGCACAGTCACGTGATCAGTGTATGATCAGCTTCGTGATCAGTGCATGCACCGTCAAGTGATCAGTGTATGATCAGCTTCCTGATCAGTGCATGATCAGCCATGTGATCAGTGCACGATCAGGCACATGAAGAGTGCATGATCAGTCACGTGATCAGTGTATGATTAGCCATGTGATCAGTGCATTATCACCACGTGATCAGTGCATGATCAGCCACGTTATCAGTGCATGCAAAGTCACCTTATCAGTGTATGAACAGGTTCGTGATCAGAGCATGATCAGCCACGTGATCAGCCCATGATCAGGCAGGCGAAGAGTGCATGATGAGTCACGTGATCAGTGTATGATAGCCAGCTTATCAGTGCATGATCAGCCACGTGATCAGTGTATGATCAGCCACGTGATCAGTGCATGATAGCCACGTAATCAGTGCATGATCAGCCACGTGATCACTGTATGATCAGCTACGTGATCAGTGCATGATCAGTTACCTGATCAGTGTATGATAAGACACGTGATCAGTGCATGATTGCCATGTGATCAGTGCATGGTCAGTCACGTGATCAGTGTATGATCAACCACGGGATCAATGCATGATAGCCACCAGATCAGTGCATGGTCAGTCACGTGATCAGTGCATTATCTATCTCGTGATCAGTGTATGATATCCACGTGATCAGTTAATGTGCAGTCATATGTTCAGTGAATGATAGCTACGTGATCATTGCATGATCAGCTTCGTGATCAGTTCATGATCAGGCACGTGATCAGTGCATGATCAGTCACGTGATAAGTATATGATCAAGCACGTGATCAGTGCATGATCAGGCACGTGATCAGTGCATGATCAGGCACTTGATCATTGTATGATCAGCCACGTGGCAAGTGCATGATAGCTACCTGACCAGTGCATGATCAGTCACGAGATCAGTACATGATCAGCCATAGGATCAGTGCATGATAGCCATGTGATCAGTGCATGATAGCTAGGTGATGAGTGCATTATCAGGCAGGTAATCAGTGTATGATCATCCAAGTGATCAGTGTATGATCAGCCACGTGATCACTGCATGATCATCCACGGGATCAGTATATGATCATCCACGTGATCAGTGCATGATCCACAACGTGATTAGTGCATGATCAGCCACGTGATCAGTGTGTGATCAACCACGTGATCATTGCATGATCTGCCACATGATCAGTGCATGATCAGCCACGTGATCAGTGCATGCACAGTCACGTGATCAGTTTATGATCAGCTTCGTGATCAGTGCATGATTAGATACGTGATCAATCTATGATTAGCCACGTGATCAGTGCATGATAGCCACGTGATCAGTGCATGATTAGTCACGTGATCAGTGCATGCGCAGTCACCTGATCATTGTATGATCAGCCACGTGATCAGTGCATGCACCGTCAAGTGATCAGTGTATGATCAGCTTCGTGATCAGTGCATGATCAGTCACGTGATCAGTGCACGATCAGGCACATAAGGAGTGCATGATCAGTCACGTGATCAGTGTATGATCAGCCATGGGATCAGTGCAGGATCACCACGTGATCAGTGCATGATCAGCCCCGTTATCAGTGCATGCAAAGTCACGTGATCAGTGTATGAACAGGTTCATGATCAGTGCATGATCAGCCACGTGATCAGCGCATGATCAGGCACGTGAAGAGTGCATGATTAGTCAAGTGATCAGTGTATGATAGCCAGCTTATCACTGCATAATCAGCCGCGTGATCAGTGTATGATCAGCCAGGTGATCAATGTATGATAGCCAGCTTATCAGTGCATGATCAGCCACGTGATCAGTGTATGATCAGCCAGGTGATCAGTGCATGATAGCCACGTAATCAGTGCTCGATGAGCCACGTGATCACTGTATGATCAGCTACGTGATCAGTGCATGTGCAGTCACGTGATCAGTGTATGATCAGCCACGTGTTCAGTGCATGATAGCCAAGTGATCAATGCATGATAGATACGTGATCAGTGCATGCTCAGTCACATGAGCAGTGCATGATAGCCACGTGATCTGTGCATGATCATTCATGTGATCAGTGTATGATCATCTACATGATCAGTGCATGGGCAGTCATGTGATCAGTGCATTTTAGCCACGTGATTCGTGCATTAACAGTCACGTGATCAGTGCGTGCTCAGTCACGTGATCATAGCGTACTGAGCTCCGTTTTTCCTGTCTGCTCAGCTGCTTGACAATTGCCAGCTGAGCCGTCTGATTCCTGCCTATTCAGCTGCTTGATGATTGCCAGCTGAGCAGCATGATTCATCACAGCTGAGGTCCATGATTATTGCCTGCTGATTGCGTGATTCGTGCCTGCTCAGCTCTTTGGTTATTGCCTCCTGAGGCACATCATCAGTGCATGATAGCAACGTGATCAGTTCTTGATTAGTCACATGATCAGCACTATTCAGACATGAGATCACAGCATGCTAAGTCACGTGATCAGTTCATGCTCAGCCATGTGATTAGTGCATGATCAGCCACGTGATAAATGCATGATCATCCACGTGATTATTGCATGCACAATCACGTGATCAGTGCCTGATAGCCACGTGATCTGTGCATGATCCGTCACGTGATCAGTGTATGATCAGCTTCGTGATCAGTGCATGGTCAGCCGCATGATCAGTGCATGATCAGGCACGTGATCAGTGCATGATCAGCCACGTGATCAGTGCATGATCAGCCACGTGATCAGTGCATGCACAGTCACGTGATCAGTTTATGATCAGCTTCGTGATCAGTGCATGATTAGATACGTGATCAATCTATGATTAGCCACGTGATCAGTGCATGATAGCCACGTGATCAGTGCATGATTAGTCACGTGATCAGTGCATGCGCAGTCACCTGATCATTGTATGATCAGCCACGTGATCAGTGCATGCACCGTCAAGTGATCAGTGTATGATCAGCTTCGTGATCAGTGCATGATCAGTCACGTGATCAGTGCACGATCAGGCACATAAGGAGTGCATGATCAGTCACGTGATCAGTGTATGATCAGCCATGGGATCAGTGCAGGATCACCACGTGATCAGTGCATGATCAGCCCCGTTATCAGTGCATGCAAAGTCACGTGATCAGTGTATGAACAGGTTCATGATCAGTGCATGATCAGCCACGTGATCAGCGCATGATCAGGCACGTGAAGAGTGCATGATTAGTCAAGTGATCAGTGTATGATAGCCAGCTTATCACTGCATAATCAGCCGCGTGATCAGTGTATGATCAGCCAGGTGATTAATGTATGATAGCCAGCTTATCAGTGCATGATCAGCCACGTGATCAGTGTATGATCAGCCAGGTGATCAGTGCATGATAGCCACGTAATCAGTGCTCGATGAGCCACGTGATCACTGTATGATCAGCTACGTGATCAGTGCATGTGCAGTCACGTGATCAGTGTATGATCAGCCACGTGTTCAGTGCACGATAGCCAAGTGATCAATGCATGATAGATACGTGATCAGTGCATGCTCAGTCACATGAGCAGTGCATGATAGCCACGTGATCAGTGCATGATCATTCACGTGATCAGTGTATGATCATCTAAATGATCAGTGCATGGGCAGTCATGTGATCAGTGCATTTTAGCCACGTGATTCGTGCATTAACAGTCACGTGATCAGTGCGTGCTCAGTCACGTGATCATAGCGTACTGAGCTCCGTTTTTCCTGTCTGCTCAGCTGCTTGACAATTGCCAGCTGAGCCGTCTGATTCCTGCCTATTCAGCTGCTTGATGATTGCCAGCTGAGCAGCATGATTCATCACAGCTGAGGTCCATGATTATTGCCTGCTGATTGCGTGATTCGTGCCTGCTCAGCTCTTTGGTTATTGCCTCCTGAGGCACATCATCAGTGCATGATAGCAACGTGATCAGTTCTTGATTAGTCACATGATCAGCACTAATCAGACATGAGAACACAGCATGCTAAGTCACGTGATCAGTTCATGATCAGCCATGTGATTAGTGCATGATCAGCCACGTGATAAATGCATGATCATCCACGTGATTATTGCATGCACAATCACGTGATCAGTGCCTGATAGCCACGTGATCTGTGCATGATCAGTCACGTGATCAGTGTATGATCAACCACGTAATCAGTCAGGATAGCCACGTGACCAGTACGTGATTAATCAGTGAATGATCCGTCACGTGATCGTGCATGCTCAGTCACATGAGCAGTGCATGATAGCCACGTAATCAGTGCATGATCAGTCAAGTAATCAGTGCGTGATCAGTAACGTGATCAGTGTATGATCATCCACATGATCAGTGCATGGGCAGTCATGTGATCAGTGCATTATAGCCACGTGATTAGTGCATTATCTGTCTCGTGATCAGTGCGTCTCGGTCACGTGATCATAGCCTACTGAGCTCCGTTTTTCCTGTCTCCTCAGCTGCTTGACAACTGCAAGCTGAGCTGCGTGATTTCTGCCTGCTCATCTGCTTGACAATGGCCAGCTGAGCCGTCTGATTCCTGCCTATTCAGCTGCTTGATGATTGCCAGCTGAGCAGCATGATTCATCACAGCTGAGGTCCATGATTATTGCCTGCTGATTGCGTGATTCGTGCCTGCTCAGCTCTTTGGTTATTGCCTCCTGAGGCACATCATCAGTGCATGATAGCAACGTGATCAGTTCTTGATTAGTCACATGATCAGCACTATTCAGACATGAGATCACAGCATGCTAAGTCACGTGATCAGTTTATGATCAGCCATGTGATTAGTGCATGATCAGCCACGTGATAAATGCATGATCATCCACGTGATTATTGCATGCAAAATCAAGTGATCAGTGCATGATAGCCTTGTGATCTGTGCATGATCTGTCACGTGATCAGTGTATGATCAACTACGTGATCAGTGCATGATAGCCACGTGACCAGTACATGATTTATCAGTGCTTGATCAGTCACGTGATCAGTGTATGATCAGCTTCGTGATCAGTGCATGGTCAGCCGCGTGATCACTACATGATCAGGCACGTGATCAGTGCATGATCAGTCACATGATCAGTCACGTGATCAGTGCATGATCAGCCCCTTGATCAGTGCATGATCATCCAAATGATCAGTGCATGCAGTCACGTGATCACTGTATGATCAGTCACGTGATCAGCGCATGATCAGCCACGTGATCAGTGCATGATCAGTGACATGATCAGTGCATTATCAATCACGTGATCAGTGCATGATCAGCTGAGTAATCAGTGCATGATATCCACCTGACCAGTGCATGATCAGCAACGTGATTAGTGCATGATCATCCAAATGATCAGTGCATGCAGTCAAGTGATCAGTGTATGATCAGCTTCGTTTTCAGAGTATGATCAGCCACGTGATCAGTGCCTCATCAGCCACGTGATCAGAGTATGATCAGCCACGTGATCACTGCATGATCCGCAACATGGTTAGTGCATGATCAGGCACATGAACATTGTATGATCAGGCACGTGATCAGTGCATGATCAGTCACGTGATCAGTGTATGATCAGCCATGTGATCAGTGCATGATCCGCAACATGGTTAGTGCATGATCAGGCACATGAACAGTGTATGATCAGCCATGTGATCAGTGCATGATCAGCCACGTGATCAGTGCATGATAGCCACCTGATCAGTGTAGGATAAGCAACGTGATTAGTGCATGATCAGCCACGTGATCAGTGTATGATCAACCACGTGATCAGTGCATGATCTGCCACATGATCAGTGAATAATCAGCCACGTGATCAGTGCATGCACCATCACGTGATCAGTGTATGATCAGCTTCGTGATCAGTGCATGATCAGCCACGTGATCAGTGCATGATCAGTGACGTGATCATTGTATGATAAGACAAGTGATCAGTGCATGATTGCCATGTGATCAGTGCATGATCAGCCGCGTAATCAGTGCATGATAGCCACCTGACCAGTGCATGATCAGCAACATGATTAGTGCATAATCAGCCGCATGATCAGTGCACGATCAGCCAAGTGATCACCATATGATCAGCCACGTCATCAGTGCATGTGCAATCACGTGATCAGTGTATGATCATCCACGTGATGAGTGCATGATAGCCAAGGGGTCAACGCATGATAACTAGGTGATCAGTGCATGATGAGTCACAGGAGCAGTGCATGATCAGCCACGAGATCACTGCATGATCAATCACGGGATCAGTGCATGATCAGCTACGTGATGAGTGCATGATAAGTCACGTCTTCAGTGAATGATCAATCACGTGATCAGTGCATGATCAGCCGCGAAATCAGTGCATGATAGCCACCTGACCAGTGCATGATCAGCAACGTGATTAGTGCATGATCAGCCACATGATCAGTGCATGATCAGTGACGTGGTCAGTGTATGATAATACACGGGATCAGTGCATGATTGCCATGTGATCAGTGCATGATCAGTCACGTGATAAGTGTATGATCAACCACGGGATCAATGCATGATAGCCACCACATCAGTTCCTGGTCAGCCACGTGATCCGTGTATGATCATCCTCGAGATCAGTGCATGCGCAGTCACATGATCAATGCAAGATAGCCACGTGATCAGTGCATGATCAGTCACGTCTTCAGTGCATGATCAATCACGTGATCACTGTATGATCAGCCACGTGATCAGTGCATGTGTGGTCACGGGATCAGTGTATGATCAGCCATGTGTTCAGTGCATGATAGACAAGTGATCAATGCATGATAGCTACGTGACCAGTGCCTGCTCAGTCACATGAGCAGTGCTTGATCAGCCACGTGATCAGTGCATGATAGCCAGGTGATCATTGACTACAATTAAGTGATCAGTTCATGTGCATTCACGTGATTAGTGCATGCGCAGTCACGTGATCAGTGTCTGATAAGACACGTGTTCAGTGCATGATAGACACGTGATCAGTGCATGATAGCCACGTGATCAGTGCATGCACAGTCAAGTGATCAGTGCATTATCAGCCACGTGATCAGTCCATGATCAGGCACGTGAAGAGTGCACGGTCAGTCACGTGATCAGTGCATGATAGCCACGTGATCAGTGCATGATTAGTCACGTGATCAGTGCATGCGCAGTCACCTGATCATTGTATGATCAGCCACGTGATCAGTGCATGCACCGTCAAGTGATCAGTGTATGATCAGCTTCGTGATCAGTGCATGATCAGTCACGTGATCAGTGCACGATCAGGCACATAAGGAGTGCATGATCAGTCACGTGATCAGTGTATGATCAGCCATGGGATCAGTGCAGGATCACCACGTGATCAGTGCATGATCAGCCCCGTTATCAGTGCATGCAAAGTCACGTGATCAGTGTATGAACAGGTTCATGATCAGTGCATGATCAGCCACGTGATCAGCGCATGATCAGGCACGTGAAGAGTGCATGATTAGTCAAGTGATCAGTGTATGATAGCCAGCTTATCACTGCATAATCAGCCGCGTGATCAGTGTATGATCAGCCAGGTGATCAATGTATGATAGCCAGCTTATCAGTGCATGATCAGCCACGTGATCAGTGTATGATCAGCCAGGTGATCAGTGCATGATAGCCACGTAATCAGTGCTCGATGAGCCACGTGATCACTGTATGATCAGCTACGTGATCAGTGCATGTGCAGTCACGTGATCAGTGTATGATCAGCCACGTGTTCAGTGCATGATAGCCAAGTGATCAATGCATGATAGATACGTGATCAGTGCATGCTCAGTCACATGAGCAGTGCATGATAGCCACGTGATCTGTGCATGATCATTCATGTGATCAGTGTATGATCATCTACATGATCAGTGCATGGGCAGTCATGTGATCAGTGCATTTTAGCCACGTGATTCGTGCATTAACAGTCACGTGATCAGTGCGTGCTCAGTCACGTGATCATAGCGTACTGAGCTCCGTTTTTCCTGTCTGCTCAGCTGCTTGACAATTGCCAGCTGAGCCGTCTGATTCCTGCCTATTCAGCTGCTTGATGATTGCCAGCTGAGCAGCATGATTCATCACAGCTGAGGTCCATGATTATTGCCTGCTGATTGCGTGATTCGTGCCTGCTCAGCTCTTTGGTTATTGCCTCCTGAGGCACATCATCAGTGCATGATAGCAAGGTTATCAGTTCTTGATTAGTCACATGATCAGCACTATTCAGACATGAGATCACAGCATGCTAAGTCACGTGATCAGTTCATGCTCAGCCATGTGATTAGTGCATGATCAGCCACGTGATAAATGCATGATCATCCACGTGATTATTGCATGCACAATCACGTGATCAGTGCCTGATAGCCACGTGATCAGTGCATGCACAGTCACGTGATCAGTTTATGATCAGCTTCGTGATCAGTGCATGATTAGATACGTGATCAATCTATGATTAGCCACGTGATCAGTGCATGATAGCCACGTGATCAGTGCATGATTAGTCACGTGATCAGTGCATGCGCAGTCACCTGATCATTGTATGATCAGCCACGTGATCAGTGCATGCACCGTCAAGTGATCAGTGTATGATCAGCTTCGTGATCAGTGCATGATCAGTCACGTGATCAGTGCACGATCAGGCACATAAGGAGTGCATGATCAGTCACGTGATCAGTGTATGATCAGCCATGGGATCAGTGCAGGATCACCACGTGATCAGTGCATGATCAGCCCCGTTATCAGTGCATGCAAAGTCACGTGATCAGTGTATGAACAGGTTCATGATCAGTGCATGATCAGCCACGTGATCAGCGCATGATCAGGCACATGAAGAGTGCATGATTAGTCAAGTGATCAGTGTATGATAGCCAGCTTATCACTGCATAATCAGCCGCGTGATCAGTGTATGATCAGCCAGGTGATTAATGTATGATAGCCAGCTTATCAGTGCATGATCAGCCACGTGTTCAGTGCATGATAGCCAAGTGATCAATGCATGATAGATACGTGATCAGTGCATGCTCAGTCACATGAGCAGTGCATGATAGCCACGTGATCTGTGCATGATCATTCATGTGATCAGTGTATGATCATCTACATGATCAGTGCATGGGCAGTCATGTGATCAGTGCATTTTAGCCACGTGATTCGTGCATTAACAGTCACGTGATCAGTGCGTGCTCAGTCACGTGATCATAGCGTACTGAGCTCCGTTTTTCCTGTCTGCTCAGCTGCTTGACAATTGCCAGCTGAGCCGTCTGATTCCTGCCTATTCAGCTGCTTGATGATTGCCAGCTGAGCAGCATGATTCATCACAGCTGAGGTCCATGATTATTGCCTGCTGATTGCGTGATTCGTGCCTGCTCAGCTCTTTGGTTATTGCCTCCTGAGGCACATCATCAGTGCATGATAGCAAGGTTATCAGTTCTTGATTAGTCACATGATCAGCACTATTCAGACATGAGATCACAGCATGCTAAGTCACGTGATCAGTTCATGCTCAGCCATGTGATTAGTGCATGATCAGCCACGTGATAAATGCATGATCATCCACGTGATTATTGCATGCACAATCACGTGATCAGTGCCTGATAGCCACGTGATCAGTGCATGCACAGTCACGTGATCAGTTTATGATCAGCTTCGTGATCAGTGCATGATTAGATACGTGATCAATCTATGATTAGCCACGTGATCAGTGCATGATAGCCACGTGATCAGTGCATGATTAGTCACGTGATCAGTGCATGCGCAGTCACCTGATCATTGTATGATCAGCCACGTGATCAGTGCATGCACCGTCAAGTGATCAGTGTATGATCAGCTTCGTGATCAGTGCATGATCAGTCACGTGATCAGTGCACGATCAGGCACATAAGGAGTGCATGATCAGTCACGTGATCAGTGTATGATCAGCCATGGGATCAGTGCAGGATCACCACGTGATCAGTGCATGATCAGCCCCGTTATCAGTGCATGCAAAGTCACGTGATCAGTGTATGAACAGGTTCATGATCAGTGCATGATCAGCCACGTGATCAGCGCATGATCAGGCACATGAAGAGTGCATGATTAGTCAAGTGATCAGTGTATGATAGCCAGCTTATCACTGCATAATCAGCCGCGTGATCAGTGTATGATCAGCCAGGTGATTAATGTATGATAGCCAGCTTATCAGTGCATGATCAGCCACGTGATCAGTGTATGATCAGCCAGGTGATCAGTGCATGATAGCCACGTAATCAGTGCTCGATGAGCCACGTGATCACTGTATGATCAGCTACGTGATCAGTGCATGTGCAGTCACGTGATCAGTGTATGATCAGCCACGTGTTCAGTGCACGATAGCCAAGTGATCAATGCATGATAGATACGTGATCAGTGCATGCTCAGTCACATGAGCAGTGCATGATAGCCACGTGATCAGTGCATGATCATTCACGTGATCAGTGTATGATCATCTAAATGATCAGTGCATGGGCAGTCATGTGATCAGTGCATTTTAGCCACGTGATTCGTGCATTAACAGTCACGTGATCAGTGCGTGCTCAGTCACGTGATCATAGCGTACTGAGCTCCGTTTTTCCTGTCTGCTCAGCTGCTTGACAATTGCCAGCTGAGCCGTCTGATTCCTGCCTATTCAGCTGCTTGATGATTGCCAGCTGAGCAGCATGATTCATCACAGCTGAGGTCCATGATTATTGCCTGCTGATTGCGTGATTCGTGCCTGCTCAGCTCTTTGGTTATTGCCTCCTGAGGCACATCATCAGTGCATGATAGCAACGTGATCAGTTCTTGATTAGTCACATGATCAGCACTAATCAGACATGAGAACACAGCATGCTAAGTCACGTGATCAGTTCATGATCAGCCATGTGATTAGTGCATGATCAGCCACGTGATAAATGCATGATCATCCACGTGATTATTGCATGCACAATCACGTGATCAGTGCCTGATAGCCACGTGATCTGTGCATGATCAGTCACGTGATCAGTGTATGATCAACCACGTAATCAGTCAGGATAGCCACGTGACCAGTACGTGATTAATCAGTGAATGATCCGTCACGTGATCGTGCATGCTCAGTCACATGAGCAGTGCATGATAGCCACGTAATCAGTGCATGATCAGTCAAGTAATCAGTGCGTGATCAGTAACGTGATCAGTGTATGATCATCCACATGATCAGTGCATGGGCAGTCATGTGATCAGTGCATTATAGCCACGTGATTAGTGCATTATCTGTCTCGTGATCAGTGCGTCTCGGTCACGTGATCATAGCCTACTGAGCTCCGTTTTTCCTGTCTCCTCAGCTGCTTGACAACTGCAAGCTGAGCTGCGTGATTTCTGCCTGCTCATCTGCTTGACAATGGCCAGCTGAGCCGTCTGATTCCTGCCTATTCAGCTGCTTGATGATTGCCAGCTGAGCAGCATGATTCATCACAGCTGAGGTCCATGATTATTGCCTGCTGATTGCGTGATTCGTGCCTGCTCAGCTCTTTGGTTATTGCCTCCTGAGGCACATCATCAGTGCATGATAGCAACGTGATCAGTTCTTGATTAGTCACATGATCAGCACTATTCAGACATGAGATCACAGCATGCTAAGTCACGTGATCAGTTTATGATCAGCCATGTGATTAGTGCATGATCAGCCACGTGATAAATGCATGATCATCCACGTGATTATTGCATGCAAAATCAAGTGATCAGTGCATGATAGCCTTGTGATCTGTGCATGATCTGTCACGTGATCAGTGTATGATCAACTACGTGATCAGTGCATGATAGCCACGTGACCAGTACATGATTTATCAGTGCTTGATCAGTCACGTGATCAGTGTATGATCAGCTTCGTGATCAGTGCATGGTCAGCCGCGTGATCACTACATGATCAGGCACGTGATCAGTGCATGATCAGTCACATGATCAGTCACGTGATCAGTGCATGATCAGCCCCTTGATCAGTGCATGATCATCCAAATGATCAGTGCATGCAGTCACGTGATCACTGTATGATCAGTCACGTGATCAGCGCATGATCAGCCACGTGATCAGTGCATGATCAGTGACATGATCAGTGCATTATCAATCACGTGATCAGTGCATGATCAGCTGAGTAATCAGTGCATGATATCCACCTGACCAGTGCATGATCAGCAACGTGATTAGTGCATGATCATCCAAATGATCAGTGCATGCAGTCAAGTGATCAGTGTATGATCAGCTTCGTTTTCAGAGTATGATCAGCCACGTGATCAGTGCCTCATCAGCCACGTGATCAGAGTATGATCAGCCACGTGATCACTGCATGATCCGCAACATGGTTAGTGCATGATCAGGCACATGAACATTGTATGATCAGGCACGTGATCAGTGCATGATCAGTCACGTGATCAGTGTATGATCAGCCATGTGATCAGTGCATGATCCGCAACATGGTTAGTGCATGATCAGGCACATGAACAGTGTATGATCAGCCATGTGATCAGTGCATGATCAGCCACGTGATCAGTGCATGATAGCCACCTGATCAGTGTAGGATAAGCAACGTGATTAGTGCATGATCAGCCACGTGATCAGTGTATGATCAACCACGTGATCAGTGCATGATCTGCCACATGATCAGTGAATAATCAGCCACGTGATCAGTGCATGCACCATCACGTGATCAGTGTATGATCAGCTTCGTGATCAGTGCATGATCAGCCACGTGATCAGTGCATGATCAGTGACGTGATCATTGTATGATAAGACAAGTGATCAGTGCATGATTGCCATGTGATCAGTGCATGATCAGCCGCGTAATCAGTGCATGATAGCCACCTGACCAGTGCATGATCAGCAACATGATTAGTGCATAATCAGCCGCATGATCAGTGCACGATCAGCCAAGTGATCACCATATGATCAGCCACGTCATCAGTGCATGTGCAATCACGTGATCAGTGTATGATCATCCACGTGATGAGTGCATGATAGCCAAGGGGTCAACGCATGATAACTAGGTGATCAGTGCATGATGAGTCACAGGAGCAGTGCATGATCAGCCACGAGATCACTGCATGATCAATCACGGGATCAGTGCATGATCAGCTACGTGATGAGTGCATGATAAGTCACGTCTTCAGTGAATGATCAATCACGTGATCAGTGCATGATCAGCCGCGAAATCAGTGCATGATAGCCACCTGACCAGTGCATGATCAGCAACGTGATTAGTGCATGATCAGCCACATGATCAGTGCATGATCAGTGACGTGGTCAGTGTATGATAATACACGGGATCAGTGCATGATTGCCATGTGATCAGTGCATGATCAGTCACGTGATAAGTGTATGATCAACCACGGGATCAATGCATGATAGCCACCACATCAGTTCCTGGTCAGCCACGTGATCCGTGTATGATCATCCTCGAGATCAGTGCATGCGCAGTCACATGATCAATGCAAGATAGCCACGTGATCAGTGCATGATCAGTCACGTCTTCAGTGCATGATCAATCACGTGATCACTGTATGATCAGCCACGTGATCAGTGCATGTGTGGTCACGGGATCAGTGTATGATCAGCCATGTGTTCAGTGCATGATAGACAAGTGATCAATGCATGATAGCTACGTGACCAGTGCCTGCTCAGTCACATGAGCAGTGCTTGATCAGCCACGTGATCAGTGCATGATAGCCAGGTGATCATTGACTACAATTAAGTGATCAGTTCATGTGCATTCACGTGATTAGTGCATGCGCAGTCACGTGATCAGTGTCTGATAAGACACGTGTTCAGTGCATGATAGACACGTGATCAGTGCATGATAGCCACGTGATCAGTGCATGCACAGTCAAGTGATCAGTGCATTATCAGCCACGTGATCAGTCCATGATCAGGCACGTGAAGAGTGCACGGTCAGTCACGTGATCAGTGCATGATAGCCACGTGATCAGTGCATGATTAGTCACGTGATCAGTGCATGCGCAGTCACCTGATCATTGTATGATCAGCCACGTGATCAGTGCATGCACCGTCAAGTGATCAGTGTATGATCAGCTTCGTGATCAGTGCATGATCAGTCACGTGATCAGTGCACGATCAGGCACATAAGGAGTGCATGATCAGTCACGTGATCAGTGTATGATCAGCCATGGGATCAGTGCAGGATCACCACGTGATCAGTGCATGATCAGCCCCGTTATCAGTGCATGCAAAGTCACGTGATCAGTGTATGAACAGGTTCATGATCAGTGCATGATCAGCCACGTGATCAGCGCATGATCAGGCACGTGAAGAGTGCATGATTAGTCAAGTGATCAGTGTATGATAGCCAGCTTATCACTGCATAATCAGCCGCGTGATCAGTGTATGATCAGCCAGGTGATCAATGTATGATAGCCAGCTTATCAGTGCATGATCAGCCACGTGATCAGTGTATGATCAGCCAGGTGATCAGTGCATGATAGCCACGTAATCAGTGCTCGATGAGCCACGTGATCACTGTATGATCAGCTACGTGATCAGTGCATGTGCAGTCACGTGATCAGTGTATGATCAGCCACGTGTTCAGTGCATGATAGCCAAGTGATCAATGCATGATAGATACGTGATCAGTGCATGCTCAGTCACATGAGCAGTGCATGATAGCCACGTGATCTGTGCATGATCATTCATGTGATCAGTGTATGATCATCTACATGATCAGTGCATGGGCAGTCATGTGATCAGTGCATTTTAGCCACGTGATTCGTGCATTAACAGTCACGTGATCAGTGCGTGCTCAGTCACGTGATCATAGCGTACTGAGCTCCGTTTTTCCTGTCTGCTCAGCTGCTTGACAATTGCCAGCTGAGCCGTCTGATTCCTGCCTATTCAGCTGCTTGATGATTGCCAGCTGAGCAGCATGATTCATCACAGCTGAGGTCCATGATTATTGCCTGCTGATTGCGTGATTCGTGCCTGCTCAGCTCTTTGGTTATTGCCTCCTGAGGCACATCATCAGTGCATGATAGCAACGTGATCAGTTCTTGATTAGTCACATGATCAGCACTATTCAGACATGAGATCACAGCATGCTAAGTCACGTGATCAGTTCATGCTCAGCCATGTGATTAGTGCATGATCAGCCACGTGATAAATGCATGATCATCCACGTGATTATTGCATGCACAATCACGTGATCAGTGCCTGATAGCCACGTGATCTGTGCATGATCAGTCACGTGATCAGTGTATGATCAACCACGTAAACAGTCATGATAGCCACGTGACCAGTACGTGATTAATCAGTGAATGATCCGTCACGTGATCAGTGTATGATCAGCTTCGTGATCAGTGCATGGTCAGCCGCATGATCAGTGCATGATCAGGCACGTGATCAGTGCATGATCAGCCACGTGATCAGTGCATGATCAGCCACGTGATCAGTGCATGCACAGTCACGTGATCAGTTTATGATCAGCTTCGTGATCAGTGCATGATTAGATACGTGATCAATCTATGATTAGCCACGTGATCAGTGCATGATAGCCACGTGATCAGTGCATGATTAGTCACGTGATCAGTGCATGCGCAGTCACCTGATCATTGTATGATCAGCCACGTGATCAGTGCATGCACCGTCAAGTGATCAGTGTATGATCAGCTTCGTGATCAGTGCATGATCAGTCACGTGATCAGTGCACGATCAGGCACATAAGGAGTGCATGATCAGTCACGTGATCAGTGTATGATCAGCCATGGGATCAGTGCAGGATCACCACGTGATCAGTGCATGATCAGCCCCGTTATCAGTGCATGCAAAGTCACGTGATCAGTGTATGAACAGGTTCATGATCAGTGCATGATCAGCCACGTGATCAGCGCATGATCAGGCACATGAAGAGTGCATGATTAGTCAAGTGATCAGTGTATGATAGCCAGCTTATCACTGCATAATCAGCCGCGTGATCAGTGTATGATCAGCCAGGTGATTAATGTATGATAGCCAGCTTATCAGTGCATGATCAGCCACGTGATCAGTGTATGATCAGCCAGGTGATCAGTGCATGATAGCCACGTAATCAGTGCTCGATGAGCCACGTGATCACTGTATGATCAGCTACGTGATCAGTGCATGTGCAGTCACGTGATCAGTGTATGATCAGCCACGTGTTCAGTGCACGATAGCCAAGTGATCAATGCATGATAGATACGTGATCAGTGCATGCTCAGTCACATGAGCAGTGCATGATAGCCACGTGATCAGTGCATGATCATTCACGTGATCAGTGTATGATCATCTAAATGATCAGTGCATGGGCAGTCACGTGATCAGTGCATTTTAGCCACGTGATTCGTGCATTAACAGTCACGTGATCAGTGCGTGCTCAGTCACGTGATCATAGCGTACTGAGCTCCGTTTTTCCTGTCTGCTCAGCTGCTTGACAATTGCCAGCTGAGCCGTCTGATTCCTGCCTATTCAGCTGCTTGATGATTGCCAGCTGAGCAGCATGATTCATCACAGCTGAGGTCCATGATTATTGCCTGCTGATTGCGTGATTCGTGCCTGCTCAGCTCTTTGGTTATTGCCTCCTGAGGCACATCATCAGTGCATGATAGCAACGTGATCAGTTCTTGATTAGTCACATGATCAGCACTAATCAGACATGAGAACACAGCATGCTAAGTCACGTGATCAGTTCATGATCAGCCATGTGATTAGTGCATGATCAGCCACGTGATAAATGCATGATCATCCACGTGATTATTGCATGCACAATCACGTGATCAGTGCCTGATAGCCACGTGATCTGTGCATGATCAGTCACGTGATCAGTGTATGATCAACCACGTAATCAGTCAGGATAGCCACGTGACCAGTACGTGATTAATCAGTGAATGATCCGTCACGTGATCGTGCATGCTCAGTCACATGAGCAGTGCATGATAGCCACGTAATCAGTGCATGATCAGTCAAGTAATCAGTGCGTGATCAGTAACGTGATCAGTGTATGATCATCCACATGATCAGTGCATGGGCAGTCATGTGATCAGTGCATTATAGCCACGTGATTAGTGCATTATCTGTCTCGTGATCAGTGCGTCTCGGTCACGTGATCATAGCCTACTGAGCTCCGTTTTTCCTGTCTCCTCAGCTGCTTGACAACTGCAAGCTGAGCTGCGTGATTTCTGCCTGCTCATCTGCTTGACAATGGCCAGCTGAGCCGTCTGATTCCTGCCTATTCAGCTGCTTGATGATTGCCAGCTGAGCAGCATGATTCATCACAGCTGAGGTCCATGATTATTGCCTGCTGATTGCGTGATTCGTGCCTGCTCAGCTCTTTGGTTATTGCCTCCTGAGGCACATCATCAGTGCATGATAGCAACGTGATCAGTTCTTGATTAGTCACATGATCAGCACTATTCAGACATGAGATCACAGCATGCTAAGTCACGTGATCAGTTTATGATCAGCCATGTGATTAGTGCATGATCAGCCACGTGATAAATGCATGATCATCCACGTGATTATTGCATGCAAAATCAAGTGATCAGTGCATGATAGCCTTGTGATCTGTGCATGATCTGTCACGTGATCAGTGTATGATCAACTACGTGATCAGTGCATGATAGCCACGTGACCAGTACATGATTTATCAGTGCTTGATCAGTCACGTGATCAGTGTATGATCAGCTTCGTGATCAGTGCATGGTCAGCCGCGTGATCACTACATGATCAGGCACGTGATCAGTGCATGATCAGTCACATGATCAGTCACGTGATCAGTGCATGATCAGCCCCTTGATCAGTGCATGATCATCCAAATGATCAGTGCATGCAGTCACGTGATCACTGTATGATCAGTCACGTGATCAGCGCATGATCAGCCACGTGATCAGTGCATGATCAGTGACATGATCAGTGCATTATCAATCACGTGATCAGTGCATGATCAGCTGAGTAATCAGTGCATGATATCCACCTGACCAGTGCATGATCAGCAACGTGATTAGTGCATGATCATCCAAATGATCAGTGCATGCAGTCAAGTGATCAGTGTATGATCAGCTTCGTTTTCAGAGTATGATCAGCCACGTGATCAGTGCCTCATCAGCCACGTGATCAGAGTATGATCAGCCACGTGATCACTGCATGATCCGCAACATGGTTAGTGCATGATCAGGCACATGAACATTGTATGATCAGGCACGTGATCAGTGCATGATCAGTCACGTGATCAGTGTATGATCAGCCATGTGATCAGTGCATGATCCGCAACATGGTTAGTGCATGATCAGGCACATGAACAGTGTATGATCAGCCATGTGATCAGTGCATGATCAGCCACGTGATCAGTGCATGATAGCCACCTGATCAGTGTAGGATAAGCAACGTGATTAGTGCATGATCAGCCACGTGATCAGTGTATGATCAACCACGTGATCAGTGCATGATCTGCCACATGATCAGTGAATAATCAGCCACGTGATCAGTGCATGCACCATCACGTGATCAGTGTATGATCAGCTTCGTGATCAGTGCATGATCAGCCACGTGATCAGTGCATGATCAGTGACGTGATCATTGTATGATAAGACAAGTGATCAGTGCATGATTGCCATGTGATCAGTGCATGATCAGCCGCGTAATCAGTGCATGATAGCCACCTGACCAGTGCATGATCAGCAACATGATTAGTGCATAATCAGCCGCATGATCAGTGCACGATCAGCCAAGTGATCACCATATGATCAGCCACGTCATCAGTGCATGTGCAATCACGTGATCAGTGTATGATCATCCACGTGATGAGTGCATGATAGCCAAGGGGTCAACGCATGATAACTAGGTGATCAGTGCATGATGAGTCACAGGAGCAGTGCATGATCAGCCACGAGATCACTGCATGATCAATCACGGGATCAGTGCATGATCAGCTACGTGATGAGTGCATGATAAGTCACGTCTTCAGTGAATGATCAATCACGTGATCAGTGCATGATCAGCCGCGAAATCAGTGCATGATAGCCACCTGACCAGTGCATGATCAGCAACGTGATTAGTGCATGATCAGCCACATGATCAGTGCATGATCAGTGACGTGGTCAGTGTATGATAATACACGGGATCAGTGCATGATTGCCATGTGATCAGTGCATGATCAGTCACGTGATAAGTGTATGATCAACCACGGGATCAATGCATGATAGCCACCACATCAGTTCCTGGTCAGCCACGTGATCCGTGTATGATCATCCTCGAGATCAGTGCATGCGCAGTCACATGATCAATGCAAGATAGCCACGTGATCAGTGCATGATCAGTCACGTCTTCAGTGCATGATCAATCACGTGATCACTGTATGATCAGCCACGTGATCAGTGCATGTGTGGTCACGGGATCAGTGTATGATCAGCCATGTGTTCAGTGCATGATAGACAAGTGATCAATGCATGATAGCTACGTGACCAGTGCCTGCTCAGTCACATGAGCAGTGCTTGATCAGCCACGTGATCAGTGCATGATAGCCAGGTGATCATTGACTACAATTAAGTGATCAGTTCATGTGCATTCACGTGATTAGTGCATGCGCAGTCACGTGATCAGTGTCTGATAAGACACGTGTTCAGTGCATGATAGACACGTGATCAGTGCATGATAGCCACGTGATCAGTGCATGCACAGTCAAGTGATCAGTGCATTATCAGCCACGTGATCAGTCCATGATCAGGCACGTGAAGAGTGCACGGTCAGTCACGTGATCAGTGTATGATCAACCATGTGATCAGTGCATGATCACCACGTAATCAGTGCATGATCAGCCGCGTTATCAGTGCATGCAAAGTCACGTGATCAGTGTATGAACAGGTTCGTGATCAGTGCATGATCAGCCACGTGATCAGCGCATGATCAGGCACGTGAAGAGTGCATGATGAGTCACGTGATCAGTGTATGATAGCCAGTTTATCAGTGAATGATCAGCGACGTGATCAGTGTATGATCTGTCACGTGATCAGTGCATGATAGCCAGGTAATCAGTGCACGATCAGCCACGTGATCACTGTATGATCAGCTACGTGATCAGTGCATGTGCAGTCACGTGATCAGTGTATGATCAGCCACGTGTTCAGTGCATGATAGCCAAGTGATCAATGCATGATAGCCACGTGATCAGTGCATGCTCAGTCACATGAGCAGTGCATGATAGCCACGTGATCAGTGCATGATCAGTCACGTGATCAGTGCGTGATCAGTAACGTGATCAGTGTATGATCATCCACATGATCAGTGCATGGGCAGTCATGTGATCAGTGCATTATAGCCACGTGATTAGTGCATTATCAGTCACGTGATCAGTGCATGCTCAGTCACGTGATCATAGCCTACTGAGCTCCGTTTTTCCTGTCTGCTCAGCTGCTTGACAATTGCCAGCTGAGCTGCATGATTCCTGCCTGCTCATCTGCTTGACAATGGCCAGCTGAGCCGTCTGATTCCTGCCTATTCAGCTGCTTGATGATTGCCAGCTGAGCAGCATGATTCATCACAGCTGAGGTCCATGATTATTGCCTGCTGATTGCGTGATTCGTGCCTGCTCAGCTCTTTGGTTATTGCCTCCTGAGGCACATCATCAGTGCATGATAGCAACGTGATCAGTTCTTGATTAGTCACATGATCAGCACTATTCAGACATGAGATCACAGCATGCTAAGTCACGTGATCAGTTCATGCTCAGCCATGTGATTAGTGCATGATCAGCCACGTGATAAATGCATGATCATCCACGTGATTATTGCATGCACAATCACGTGATCAGTGCCTGATAGCCACGTGATCTGTGCATGATCAGTCACGTGATCAGTGTATGATCAACCACGTAAACAGTCATGATAGCCACGTGACCAGTACGTGATTAATCAGTGAATGATCCGTCACGTGATCAGTGTATGATCAGCTTCGTGATCAGTGCATGGTCAGCCGCATGATCAGTGCATGATCAGGCACGTGATCAGTGCATGATCAGCCACGTGATCAGTGCATGATCAGCCACGTGATCAGTGCATGCACAGTCACGTGATCAGTATATGATCAGCTTCGTGATCAGTGCATGATTAGATACGTGATCAATCTATGATTAGCCACGTGATCAGTGCATGATAGCCACGTGATCAGTGCATGATTAGTCACGTGATCAGTGCATGCGCAGTCACCTGATCATTGTATGATCAGCCACGTGATCAGTGCATGCACCGTCAAGTGATCAGTGTATGATCAGCTTCGTGATCAGTGCATGATCAGTCACGTGATCAGTGCACGATCAGGCACATAAGGAGTGCATGATCAGTCACGTGATCAGTGTATGATCAGCCATGGGATCAGTGCAGGATCACCACGTGATCAGTGCATGATCAGCCCCGTTATCAGTGCATGCAAAGTCACGTGATCAGTGTATGAACAGGTTCATGATCAGTGCATGATCAGCCACGTGATCAGCGCATGATCAGGCACGTGAAGAGTGCATGATTAGTCAAGTGATCAGTGTATGATAGCCAGCTTATCACTGCATAATCAGCCGCGTGATCAGTGTATGATCAGCCAGGTGATTAATGTATGATAGCCAGCTTATCAGTGCATGATCAGCCACGTGATCAGTGTATGATCAGCCAGGTGATCAGTGCATGATAGCCACGTAATCAGTGCTCGATGAGCCACGTGATCACTGTATGATCAGCTACGTGATCAGTGCATGTGCAGTCACGTGATCAGTGTATGATCAGCCACGTGTTCAGTGCACGATAGCCAAGTGATCAATGCATGATAGATACGTGATCAGTGCATGCTCAGTCACATGAGCAGTGCATGATAGCCACGTGATCAGTGCATGATCATTCACGTGATCAGTGTATGATCATCTAAATGATCAGTGCATGGGCAGTCATGTGATCAGTGCATTTTAGCCACGTGATTCGTGCATTAACAGTCACGTGATCAGTGCGTGCTCAGTCACGTGATCATAGCGTACTGAGCTCCGTTTTTCCTGTCTGCTCAGCTGCTTGACAATTGCCAGCTGAGCCGTCTGATTCCTGCCTATTCAGCTGCTTGATGATTGCCAGCTGAGCAGCATGATTCATCACAGCTGAGGTCCATGATTATTGCCTGCTGATTGCGTGATTCGTGCCTGCTCAGCTCTTTGGTTATTGCCTCCTGAGGCACATCATCAGTGCATGATAGCAACGTGATCAGTTCTTGATTAGTCACATGATCAGCACTAATCAGACATGAGAACACAGCATGCTAAGTCACGTGATCAGTTCATGATCAGCCATGTGATTAGTGCATGATCAGCCACGTGATAAATGCATGATCATCCACGTGATTATTGCATGCACAATCACGTGATCAGTGCCTGATAGCCACGTGATCTGTGCATGATCAGTCACGTGATCAGTGTATGATCAACCACGTAATCAGTCAGGATAGCCACGTGACCAGTACGTGATTAATCAGTGAATGATCCGTCACGTGATCGTGCATGCTCAGTCACATGAGCAGTGCATGATAGCCACGTAATCAGTGCATGATCAGTCAAGTAATCAGTGCGTGATCAGTAACGTGATCAGTGTATGATCATCCACATGATCAGTGCATGGGCAGTCATGTGATCAGTGCATTATAGCCACGTGATTAGTGCATTATCTGTCTCGTGATCAGTGCGTCTCGGTCACGTGATCATAGCCTACTGAGCTCCGTTTTTCCTGTCTCCTCAGCTGCTTGACAACTGCAAGCTGAGCTGCGTGATTTCTGCCTGCTCATCTGCTTGACAATGGCCAGCTGAGCCGTCTGATTCCTGCCTATTCAGCTGCTTGATGATTGCCAGCTGAGCAGCATGATTCATCACAGCTGAGGTCCATGATTATTGCCTGCTGATTGCGTGATTCGTGCCTGCTCAGCTCTTTGGTTATTGCCTCCTGAGGCACATCATCAGTGCATGATAGCAACGTGATCAGTTCTTGATTAGTCACATGATCAGCACTATTCAGACATGAGATCACAGCATGCTAAGTCACGTGATCAGTTTATGATCAGCCATGTGATTAGTGCATGATCAGCCACGTGATAAATGCATGATCATCCACGTGATTATTGCATGCAAAATCAAGTGATCAGTGCATGATAGCCTTGTGATCTGTGCATGATCTGTCACGTGATCAGTGTATGATCAACTACGTGATCAGTGCATGATAGCCACGTGACCAGTACATGATTTATCAGTGCTTGATCAGTCACGTGATCAGTGTATGATCAGCTTCGTGATCAGTGCATGGTCAGCCGCGTGATCACTACATGATCAGGCACGTGATCAGTGCATGATCAGTCACATGATCAGTCACGTGATCAGTGCATGATCAGCCCCTTGATCAGTGCATGATCATCCAAATGATCAGTGCATGCAGTCACGTGATCACTGTATGATCAGTCACGTGATCAGCGCATGATCAGCCACGTGATCAGTGCATGATCAGTGACATGATCAGTGCATTATCAATCACGTGATCAGTGCATGATCAGCTGAGTAATCAGTGCATGATATCCACCTGACCAGTGCATGATCAGCAACGTGATTAGTGCATGATCATCCAAATGATCAGTGCATGCAGTCAAGTGATCAGTGTATGATCAGCTTCGTTTTCAGAGTATGATCAGCCACGTGATCAGTGCCTCATCAGCCACGTGATCAGAGTATGATCAGCCACGTGATCACTGCATGATCCGCAACATGGTTAGTGCATGATCAGGCACATGAACATTGTATGATCAGGCACGTGATCAGTGCATGATCAGTCACGTGATCAGTGTATGATCAGCCATGTGATCAGTGCATGATCCGCAACATGGTTAGTGCATGATCAGGCACATGAACAGTGTATGATCAGCCATGTGATCAGTGCATGATCAGCCACGTGATCAGTGCATGATAGCCACCTGATCAGTGTAGGATAAGCAACGTGATTAGTGCATGATCAGCCACGTGATCAGTGTATGATCAACCACGTGATCAGTGCATGATCTGCCACATGATCAGTGAATAATCAGCCACGTGATCAGTGCATGCACCATCACGTGATCAGTGTATGATCAGCTTCGTGATCAGTGCATGATCAGCCACGTGATCAGTGCATGATCAGTGACGTGATCATTGTATGATAAGACAAGTGATCAGTGCATGATTGCCATGTGATCAGTGCATGATCAGCCGCGTAATCAGTGCATGATAGCCACCTGACCAGTGCATGATCAGCAACATGATTAGTGCATAATCAGCCGCATGATCAGTGCACGATCAGCCAAGTGATCACCATATGATCAGCCACGTCATCAGTGCATGTGCAATCACGTGATCAGTGTATGATCATCCACGTGATGAGTGCATGATAGCCAAGGGGTCAACGCATGATAACTAGGTGATCAGTGCATGATGAGTCACAGGAGCAGTGCATGATCAGCCACGAGATCACTGCATGATCAATCACGGGATCAGTGCATGATCAGCTACGTGATGAGTGCATGATAAGTCACGTCTTCAGTGAATGATCAATCACGTGATCAGTGCATGATCAGCCGCGAAATCAGTGCATGATAGCCACCTGACCAGTGCATGATCAGCAACGTGATTAGTGCATGATCAGCCACATGATCAGTGCATGATCAGTGACGTGGTCAGTGTATGATAATACACGGGATCAGTGCATGATTGCCATGTGATCAGTGCATGATCAGTCACGTGATAAGTGTATGATCAACCACGGGATCAATGCATGATAGCCACCACATCAGTTCCTGGTCAGCCACGTGATCCGTGTATGATCATCCTCGAGATCAGTGCATGCGCAGTCACATGATCAATGCAAGATAGCCACGTGATCAGTGCATGATCAGTCACGTCTTCAGTGCATGATCAATCACGTGATCACTGTATGATCAGCCACGTGATCAGTGCATGTGTGGTCACGGGATCAGTGTATGATCAGCCATGTGTTCAGTGCATGATAGACAAGTGATCAATGCATGATAGCTACGTGACCAGTGCCTGCTCAGTCACATGAGCAGTGCTTGATCAGCCACGTGATCAGTGCATGATAGCCAGGTGATCATTGACTACAATTAAGTGATCAGTTCATGTGCATTCACGTGATTAGTGCATGCGCAGTCACGTGATCAGTGTCTGATAAGACACGTGTTCAGTGCATGATAGACACGTGATCAGTGCATGATAGCCACGTGATCAGTGCATGCACAGTCAAGTGATCAGTGCATTATCAGCCACGTGATCAGTCCATGATCAGGCACGTGAAGAGTGCACGGTCAGTCACGTGATCAGTGTATGATCAACCATGTGATCAGTGCATGATCACCACGTAATCAGTGCATGATCAGCCGCGTTATCAGTGCATGCAAAGTCACGTGATCAGTGTATGAACAGGTTCGTGATCAGTGCATGATCAGCCACGTGATCAGCGCATGATCAGGCACGTGAAGAGTGCATGATGAGTCACGTGATCAGTGTATGATAGCCAGTTTATCAGTGAATGATCAGCGACGTGATCAGTGTATGATCTGTCACGTGATCAGTGCATGATAGCCAGGTAATCAGTGCACGATCAGCCACGTGATCACTGTATGATCAGCTACGTGATCAGTGCATGTGCAGTCACGTGATCAGTGTATGATCAGCCACGTGTTCAGTGCATGATAGCCAAGTGATCAATGCATGATAGCCACGTGATCAGTGCATGCTCAGTCACATGAGCAGTGCATGATAGCCACGTGATCAGTGCATGATCAGTCACGTGATCAGTGCGTGATCAGTAACGTGATCAGTGTATGATCATCCACATGATCAGTGCATGGGCAGTCATGTGATCAGTGCATTATAGCCACGTGATTAGTGCATTATCAGTCACGTGATCAGTGCATGCTCAGTCACGTGATCATAGCCTACTGAGCTCCGTTTTTCCTGTCTGCTCAGCTGCTTGACAATTGCCAGCTGAGCTGCATGATTCCTGCCTGCTCATCTGCTTGACAATGGCCAGCTGAGCCGTCTGATTCCTGCCTATTCAGCTGCTTGATGATTGCCAGCTGAGCAACATGATTCATCACAGCTGAGGTCCATGATTATTGCCTGCTGATTGCGTGATTCGTGCCTGCTCAGCTCTTTGGTTATTGCCTCCTGAGGCACATCATCAGTGCATGATAGCAACGAGATCAGTTCTTGGTTAGTCACATGATCAGCACCATTCAGACACGAGATCACAGCATGCTAAGTCACGTGATCAGTTCATGATCAGCCATGTGATTAGTGCATGATCAGCCACGTGATAAATTCATGATCATCCACGTGATTATTGCATGCACAATCAAGTGATCAGTGCATGATAGCCACGTGATCTGTGCATGATCAGTCACGTGATCAGTGTATGATCAACCACGTGATCAGTGCATGATAGCCACGTGACCAGTACATGATTAATCAGTGCATTATCAGTCACGTGATCAGTGTATGATCAGCATCGTGATCAGTGCATGATCAGCCCCTTGTTCAGTGCATGATCATCTAAATGATCAGTGCATGCAGTCACGTGATCAGTGTATGATCAGCTTCGTGATCAGTGCATGATCAGCCACGTGATCAGTGTATGATCAGCCACGTGATCAATGCATGATCAGCCCCTTGTTCAGTGCATGATCATGCAAATGATCAGTGCATGATCAGCCACGTGATCAGTGCATGATCAGTTACCTGATCAGTGTATGATAAGACACGTGATCAGTGCATGATTGCCATGTGATCAGTGCATGATCAGCCACGTGATCAGTGCATGATCAGTTACCTGATCAGTGTATGATAAGACATGGGATCAGTGCATGATTGCCATGTCATCAGTGCAGGATCAGCCGCGTAATCAGTGCATGATAGCCACCTGACCAGTGCATGATCAGCAACGTTATTAGTGCATGATCAGCCGCACGATCAGTGCATGATCAGCCAAATGATCACCGTATGATCGGCCACGTCATCAGTGCATGTGCAGGCACGTGATCAGTGTATGATCAGCCACGTGATTAGTGCATGATAGCCAAGTGATCAATGCATGTTAGCTACGTGATCAGTGCATGATCAGTCACAGGAGCAGTGCATGAACAGCCAGGTGATCACTGCATGATAGTCATGTGATCATTGCCTACAGTTACATGATCAGTGCATGCGCAGTCAGGTGATCAGTGCATGATACCCACATGATCAGCGCATGATCAATAACATGATCAGCAATATTCAGACACGTGATCACTGTATGCTCAGTCACGTGATCAGTTCCTGATCAGCCACGTGATCAGTGTGTTATCATCCTCGAGAACAGTGCATGAGCAGTCACAAGATCAGTGCATGATAGCCACGTGATCAGTGCCTGATCAGTCACGTCTTCAGTGCATGATCAATCACGTGATCAGTGCATGATCAGCTACGTGATCAGTGCATGATAGCCAGGTGATCAGTGCATGATCAGTCACGTCTTCAGTGCATGATCAATCATGTGATCAGTGCATGATCAGCCGAGTAATCAGTGCATGATAGCCACCTGACCAGTGCATGATCAGCAACGTGATTAGTGCATGATCAGCCACATGATCAGTGCATGATCAGTGACGTGATCAGTGTATGATAAGACACGGAATCAGTGCATGATTGCCATGTGATCAGTGCATGATCAGTCACATGTTAAGTGTATGATCAACCACGGGATCAATGCATGATAGCCACCACATTAGTTCCTGATCAGCCATGTGATCCGTGTACGATCATCCTCGAGATCAGTGCATGCGCAGTTACATGATGAGTGCAAGATAGCCACGTGATCAGTGCATGAGCAGTCACGTCTTCAGTGCATGATCAATCACGTGATCAGCTACGTGATCAGTGCATGATAGCCAGGTGATCAGTGCATGATCAGTCACGTATTCAATGTATGATCAGCCACGTGATCAGTGCATGATAGCCCCGTGATCAGTGCATGATCAATCACGTGATCAGTGTATGATCAACCACGGGATCAATGCATGATAGCCACCAGATCAGTGCATGATCAGTCACGTGATCAGTGCATGATCTATCTCATGATCAGTGTATGATATCCACGTGATCAGTTAATGTGCAGTCATATGTTCAGTGCATGATTGCTACGTGATCATTGCATAATCAACCACGTAATCAGTGCATGATCAGGCACGTGATCAGTGCATGATATGTCATGTGATCAGTGTATGATCATCCACGTCATCAGTGCATGATCCACAACGTGATTAGTGCATGATCAGCCACGTGATCAGTGTATGATCAGCCATGTGATCAGTGCATGATCACCACGTGATCAGTGCAAGATCAGCCACGTAATCAGTGCATGATCAGCCATGGGATCAGTGCATGATAGCTACGTGATCAGTGCATGATAGCCACGTGATCAGTGCATGATCAGCCACGTAATCAGTGCATGATCAGCCACGTGATCACTGTATGATCAGCCACGTGATCAGTGCATGTGCGGTCACGTGATCAGTGTATGATCAGCCATGTTTTAAGTGCATGATAGACAAGTGATCAATGAATGATACCTACTTGATCAGTGCCTGCTCAGTTACATGAGCACTTCATGATCAGGCACGTGATCTGTGCATGATAGCCACGTGATAATTGACTACAATTAAGTGATCAGTGCATGTGCAGTCACGTGATTAGTGCATGGGCAGTCACGTGATCAGTGGCTGATCAGACACGTGATCAGTGCATAATAGACACGTGATCAGTGCATGATAGCCACGTGATCAGTGCATGATCTGTACGTGATCACTGTATGATCAGCTACTTGATCAGTGCATGTGCAGTCACATGATCAGTGTATGATCAGCCACGTGATCAGTGCATGATAGCCATATAATCAGTGCATGATCAGCCACGTGATCACTGTATGATCAGCTACGTGATCAGTGCATGATAGCCAGCTTACAGTGCATGATCAGCCACGTGATCAGTGTATGTTCAGCCACGTGATCAGTGCATGATAGCCAGGTAATCAGTGCATGATCAGCCACGTGATCACTGTATGATCAGCTACGTGATCAGTGCCTGTGCAGTCATGTGATCAGTGTATGATCAGCCACGTGTTCAGTGCATGATAGCCAAGTGATCAATGCATGATAGATACGTGATCAGTGCATGCTCAGTCACATGAGCAGTGCATGATAGCCACGTAATCAGTGCATGATCAGTGACGTGATCAGTGCGTGATCAGTAACGTGTTCAGTGTATGATCATCCACATGATCAGTGCCTGCGCAGTCATGTGATCAGTGCATTATAGCCACGTGATTAGTGCATTATCAGTCACGTGATCAGTGCGTGCTCACTCACGTGATCATAGCCTACTGAGCTCCGTTTTTCCTGTCTGCTCAGCTGCTTGACAATTGCCAGCAGAGCTGCATGATTCCTGCCTGCTCATCTGCTTGACAATGGCCAGCTGAGCCTTCTGTTTCCTGCCTTTTCAGCTGCTTGATGATTGCCAGCTGAGCAGCATGATTCATCACAGCTGAGGTCCATGATTATTGCCTGCTGATTGCGTGATTCGTGCCTGCTCAGCTCTTTGGTTATTGCCTCCTGAGGCACATCATCAGTGCATGATAGCAACGTGATCAGTTCTTGATTAGTCACTTGATCAGCACCATTCAGACACGAGATCACAGCATGCTAAGTCACGTGATCAGTTCATGATCAGCCATGTGATTAGTGCATGATCAGCCACGTGATAAATGCATGATCATCCACGTGATTATTGCATGCACAATCAAGTGATCAGTGCATGATAGCCACGTGATAATTGACTACAATTAAGTGATCAGTGCATGTGCAGTCACGTGATTAGTGCATGGGCAGTCACGTGATCAGTGGCTGATCAGACACGTGATCAGTGCATAATAGACACGTGATCAGTGCATGATAGCCACGTGATCACTGTATGATCAGCTACGTGATCAGTGCATGTGCAGTCACATGATCAGTGCATGATCAGCCACGTGATCAGTGTATGATCAGTCACGTGATCAGTGCATGCGCAGTCACCTGATCAGTGTATGATCAGCCACGTGATCAGTGCGTGCACCGTCACGTGATCAGTGTATGATCAGCTTCGTGGTCAGTGCATGATCAGCCACGTGATCAGTGCACGATCAGGCACATGAAGAGTGCATGATCAGTCACATGATCAGTGTATGATCAGCCACGTGATCAGTGCTTGATCACCACGTGATCAGTGCATGATCAGCCATGATATTAGTGCATGTAAAGTCACGTGATCAGTGTATGAACAGGTTCGTCATCAGTGCATGATCATCCACGTGATCTGCGAATGATCAGGCACGTGAAGAGTGCATGATGAGTCACGTTATCAGTGTATGATAGCCAGCTTATCAGTGCATGATCAGCCACGTGATCAGTGTATGATCAGCCATGTGATCAATGTATGATAGCCAGCCTATCAGTGCATGATCAGCCACGTGATCAATGTATGTTCAGCCAGGTGATCAGTGCATGATAGCCACGTAGTCAGTGCATGATCAGCCACGTGATCACTGTATGATCAGCTACGTGATCAGTGCATGTGCAGTCATGTGATCAGTGTATGATCAGCCACGTGTTCAGTGCATGATAGCCTAGTGATCAATGCATGCTAGCTACGTGATCAGTGCATGCTCAGTCACATGACCAGTGCATGATCAGTCACATGATCAGTGCGTGATCAGTAACGTGATCAGTGTATGATCAACTACGTGATCAGTGCATGATAGCCAAGTGATCAATGCATGCTAGCTACGTGATCAGTGCATGATCTGCCACATGATCAGTGCATGATAGCCCTGTGATCTGTGCATGATCTGTCACGTGATCAGTGTATGATCAACTACGTGATCAGTGCATGATAGCCACGTGACCAGTACATGATTTATCAGTGCTTGATCAGTCACGTGATCAGTGTATGATCAGCTTCGTGATCAGTGCATGGTCAGCTGCGTGATCACTGCATGATCAGGCACGTGATCAGTGCATGATCAGTCACGTGATCAGTGCATGATCAGCCCCTTGATCAGTGCATGATCATCCAAATGATCAGTGCATGCAGTCACGTGATCACTGTATGATCAGTCACGTGATCAGCGCATGATCAGCCACGTGGTCAGTGCATGATCAGTGACATGATCAGTGCATTATCAATCACGTGATCAGTGCATGATCAGCCGCGTAATCAGTGCATGATAGCCACCTGACCAGTGCATGATCAGCAACTTGATTAGTGCATGATCATCCAAATGATCAGTGCATGCAGTCAAGTGATCAGTGTATGATCAGCTTCGTTTTCAGAGTATGATCAGCCACGTGATCAGTGCCTCATCAGCCACGTGATCAGAGTATGATCAGCCACGTGATCAGTGCATGATCCGCAACATGGTTAGTGCATGATCAGGCACATGAACATTGTATGATCAGTCACGTGATCAGTGCATGATCAGTCACGTGATCAGTGTATGATCAGCCATGTGATCAGTGCATGATCCGAAACATGGTTAGTGCATGATCAGGCACATGAACAGTGTATGATCAGCCATGTGATCAGTGCATGATCAGTCACGTGATCAGTGTATGATCCGCAACATGGTTAGTGCATGATCAGTCACGTGATCAGTGTATGATCAGCCACGTGATCAGTGCATGATCAGCACCTTGATCAGTGCATGATCAGGCACATGAACAGCGTATGGTCAGCCATGTGATCAGTGCATGATCAGTCACGTGATCAGTGTATGATCCGCAACATGGTTAGTGCATGATCAGTCACGTGATCAGTGTATGATCAACCACGTGAGCAGTGGATGATCAGCTTCGTGATCAGTACATGATCAGGCACGTGATCAGTGCATGATCAGTGACGTGATCAGTGTATGATAAGGCACGTGATGATGCATGATTGCCATGTGATCAGTGCATGATCAGCCCCGTAATCAGTGCATGATAGCCACCTGACCAGTGCATGATCAGCAACGTGATTAGTGCATGATCAGCCACATGATCAGTGCATGATCAGTGACATGATCAGTGTATGATAAGACACGTGATCAGTGCATGATTGTCATGTGATCAGTGCATGATCAGTCACGTGATCAGTGTATGATCAACCACGGATCAATGCATGATAGCCACCAGATCAGTGCATGATCAGTCACGTGATCAGTGCAGGATCTATCTCGTGATCAGTGTATGATATCCACGTGATCAGTTAATGTGCAGTCATATGTTGAGTGCATGAGAGCTACGTGATCACTGCATGATCAGCCACGTAATCAGTGCATGATCAGGCACGTGATCAGTGCATGATCTGTCATGTGATCAGTGTATGATAAGCCAGGTGATCAGTGCATGATCCACAACGTGATTAGTGCATGATCAGCCAGGGTATCAGTGTATGATCAGCCATGTGATCAGTGCATGAGCAGCCATGTAATCAGTGCATGATCAGCCATGGGATCAGTGCATGATAGCCATGTGATCCGTGCATGATAGCTACGTGATCAGTGCATGATCAGCCCCGTAATCAGTGCATGTGCGGTCACGTGATCAGTTATGATAAGCCATGTGTTCAGTGCATGATAGATAAGTGATCAATGCATGATAGTTACGTGATCATTGCATGCTCAGTCACATGAGCAGGCCATGATCAGCCACGTGATCAGTGCATGATAGCCACATGATCATTGCCTACAATTACGTGATCAGTGCATGTGTAGTCACGTTATTAGTGCATGCGCACTCACGTGACAGTGTATGATCAGCCACGTATTCAGTGCATGATAGACACGTTATCAGTGAATGATAGCCACGTGATCACTGCATGATCAGTCAGGTGATCAGTACACGTGCAGTCAGGTGATCAGTGTATGATCAGCCACGTGATCAGTGCATAATAGCAACCTGATCAGAGCATGATAAGCAACGTGATTAGTGCATAATCAGCCACGTGATCAGTGTACGATCAGACACGTGATCAGTGCATGATCAGCCACGTGATCAGTGCATGATCCGCAACGTGATTAGTGCATAATCAGCCACGTGATCAGTGTATGATCAACCACGTGATCAGTGCATGATCTGCCACATGATCAGTGCATGATCAGCCACGTGATCAGTGCATGCACAGTCACGTGATCAGTGTATAATCAGCTTCGTGATCAGTGCATGATTAGTTACGTGATCAATATATGATTAGCCACGTGATCAGTGCAAGATCCGCAACGTGATTAGTGCATAATCAGCCACGTGATCAGTGTATGATCAACCACGTGATCAGTGCATGATCAGCCACGTGATCAGTGTATGATCAGTCACGTGATCAGTGCATGATCACCACGTGATCAGTGCATGATCAGCCATGTTATCAGTGCATGCAAAGTCACGTGATCAGTGTATGAACAGGTTCGTCATCAGTGCATGATCATCCACGTGATCTGCGCATGATCAGGCACGTGAAGAGTGCATGATGAGTCACGTGATCAGTGTATGATAGCCAGCTTATCAGTGCATGATCAGCCACGTGATCAGTGTATGATCAGCCATGTGATCAATGTATGATAGCCAGCCTATCAGTGCATGATCAGCCACGTGATCAATGTATGATCAGCCAGGTGATCAGTGCATGATAGCCACGTAATCAGTGCATGATCAGCCACGTGATCACTGTATGATCAGCTACGTGATCAGTGCATGTGCAGTCACGTGATCAGTGTATGATCAACCACGTGATCAGTGCATGATAGCCACGTGACCAGTACATGATTAATCAGTGCATAATCAGTCACGTGATCAGTGCATGATCAGTCACATGATCAGTGCATGATCAGCCCCTTGATCAGTGCATGATCATCCAAATGATCAGTGGATGCAGTCACGTGATCAGTGTATGATCAGCTTCGTGATCAGTGCATGATCAGCCACGTGATCAGTGCATGATCAGTGACGTGATCAGTGCGTGATCAATCATGTGATCAGTGCATGATCAGCTACGTAATCAGTGCATGATAGCCAGGTGATCAGTGCATGATCAGTCACGTCTTCAGTGCATGATCAATCACGTGATCAGTGCAGGATCAGCCGCGTATTCAGTGCATGATAGCCACCTGACCAGTGCATGATCAGCAACTTGATTAGTGCATGATCATCCAAATGATCAGTGTATGCAGTCACATGATCAGTGTATGATCAGCTTCGTGTTCAGAGTATGGTCAGCCACGTGATCAGTGCCTGTTCAGCCACGTGATCAGAGTATGATCAGCCACGTGATCAGTGCATGATCCGAAACATGGTTAGTGCATGATCAGGCACATGAACAGTGTATGATCAGGCACGTGATCAGTGCATGATCAGTCACGTGATCAGTGTATGATCAGCCACGTAATCAGTGCAATATGAGCCATGTGATCAGTGCATGCAGTGTCACGTGATCAGTGTATGATCAGATTCATGATCAGTGCATGATCAGCCACTTGACCAGTGCATGGTCAGGCACCTGATCAGTGCATGACCAGTCATGTGATCATTGTATAATCATCCACGTGATCAGTGCAAGATCAGCCAGGTGATAAATTTATTATCAGCCACGTGATCAGTGCATGATCCACAACGTTATTAGTGCATGATCAGTCACGTGATCAGTGCATGATTAGCCACGTGATCAGTGTATGATCAGCCACGTGATCAGTGCATGCACAGTCACGTGATCAGTGTATAATCAGCTACGTGATCAATGCATGATCAGCCACGTGATCAGTGCATGATCAGCCACGTGATCAGAGTATGATCAGCCACATGAACAGTGTATGATCAGCTATGTGATCAGTGCCTGACTGCAACGTGATTAGTGCATGATCAGGAACATGATCAGTGTATGAACAGCCACGTGATCAGTGCATGATCAGTCATCTGATGGATGTATGATCAGTCACGTGACCGGTACATGGTAGCTAAATGATCATTGCATGATCAGCCACGTGAGTAGTGCAAGATAGCCACATGATCAGTGCATTATCAGTCACCTGATCAGTGCATGATCAGTCACGTAATTTGTGCATGACCAGGCACGTGATCAGTGTATGACCATCCACGTGATCCGTGCATGATCAATTACATGATCAGTGCATGATCAGTCACGTGAGCAGTACATGGAAGCTATGTGATCATTGTATGATCAGCCATGTAAGCAATGCATGATAGCCACGAGGTCAGTGCATGATCAGTCACGTGATCAGTGCATGATCAGTCACGTGATCAGTGCATGGTCAATTTCGTTACCATTGCATGATCAATCACGTGACCAGTACATGTTAGCTACGTGATCATTGCAGGATCAGCCACGTGAGCACTGCATGATAGACACGTGATCAGTGCATGATCAGCTATGTGAGCAGTGTATGATCAGCCACGTGATCAGTGCATGATCAGACACGTGAACAGTGTATGATCAGCCACGTGATCAGTGCATGATACCTACGTGATCTGTTCATGATTAGTCACGTGATCTGTGCATGACAGGCATGTAATCAGTGCATGATATCCACGTGATCAGTGAATTATAGCCACGTGATCAGTTCATGATTAGTCACGTGATCTGTGCATGACCAGGCACGTGAACTTTGTATGATCCGCCACGTGATCAGTGCATTATAGCCACGTGATCAGTGCATGATCAGTCAAGTGATCAGTGCGTGAACAGTCACGTGATCAGTGCATGATGAGCCACGTGATCAGTGCATGATCAATTACGTGAACAGTGCATGATCAGTCACATGACCAGTACATGATTGCTACATGATCATTGCATGACCAGCCACGTGACAGGTGTGTGATCAGCCATGTGAACAGTGCATGTTCAGCCACGTGATCAGTGCATGATAGCCACGTGATCAGTGCATGATTAGTCACGGGATCAGTGCATGATCAGTCATGTAATCTGTGCATGACCAGGCAACTGATCAGTGTATGATCAGCCACGTGATCAGTGCAGGATAGCCACGTGATCAGGGCATGATCAGTCACGTGAACAGTGCATGATCAGACACGTGAACAGTGTATGATCAGCCACGTGATCAGTGCATTATAGCCAAGTGATCAGTGCATGAAGAGTCAAGTGATCATTGCGTGAACAGTAATGTGATCAGTGCATGATAGCCACGTGATCAGTGCATGATCAGTCACGTGATCAGTGCATGATCAGTCACGTAACCAGTACATGGTTGCTACGTGATCATTGCATGATCAGCCACGTGAGCAGTGCATGATAGCCACGTGATCAGTGCATGATCTGTCACGTGATCAGTACATGATCAGTCACGTGAACAGTGCATGATCATTTACGTGATCTGTGCATGATCAGTCACTTTACAAGTATATGGTAGCTACGTGATCATTGCATGACCAGCCACGTGAGCAGTGCATGATAGACACGTGATGTGTGCATGATCAGTTACGTGAGCAGAGTATGATCAGCCAAGTGATCACTGCATCAGTGCCACGTGATCAGTGCATGATCAGTCACGTGACAGGTGTGTGATCAGCCACGTGAACAGTGCATGTTCAGCCACGTGATCAGTGCATGATCAGTTACGTGAGCAGTGTATGATCAGCCACGAGAGCAGTGGGTGGTAAGACACGTGAACAGTGTATGATCAGCCACGTGAACAGTGCATGATATGGAAATGATCAGTGAATGATCAATCACGTAATCAGTGTATGATCAGCCACGTGAACAGTGCATGCTCAGTCACGTGATCAGGGCCTGCTGAGCTGCGTGATTACTGTCTGCTCATCTGCTTGACAATTGCCAGCTGAGCTGCACGATTCCTGCCTGTCATCTGCTTGACAATTGCCAGCTGTGCTGCGTAATTCCTGCCTGCTCAGCTGCTTGATTATTGCCAGCTGAGCAGCATGATTCCTCACAGCTGAGTTCCATGATTATTGCCTGCTGACTGTTTGATTCATGCCTACTCAGCTCTTTGTTTATTGCCTCCCGAGGCACATGATCAGTGTATGATAGCAAACATGATCAGCCCATGATGAGTCACATGATCAGCGCCATTAAGTCACGTGATCACTACATGATAGTCATGTGATCAGTCCATGCTCAGTCACGGTATCAGTGCATGATCAGCCACGTGATCAGTGCATGATAGCCACGTGATCATTGCATGATAGCCACGTGATCAGTGCATGATCAGCCAGGTGATCAGTGCATGATAGCTACATGATCAGTTCATGATTAGTCACGTGATCTGTGCATGACCAGGCAGGTGATCATTGTATGATCAGCCACGTGAACAGTGCATGATAGCCACGTGATCAGTGCATGATCAGTCACCTGATGGGTGTATGATCAGTCACGTGACTGGTACATGGTAGCTACATGATCATTGCATGATCAGCCACGTGAGTAGTGCATGATAGCCACATGATCAGTGCATGATCAGTAACGTGATCAGTGCATGATCAGTCACGTGATCAGTGTATAATCAGCCACGTTTTCCGTGAATGATCAGCCACATGATCAGTGCATGATCAATTACGTGATCAGTGCATGATCACTCACGTGACCAGTACATGGTAGTATGTGGTCATTGCATGATCAGCCACGTGAGCAGTGCATGATAGCCATGTGATCAGTGCATTATCAGTTTCAGGAGCGCGTATGATCAGCCACTTGATCAGTGCATGATAGCCACGTGATCACTGCATGATCTGTCACATGATCAGTGTATGATCAACCACGTGATCAGTGCACGATAGCCAGGTAATGAGTGCATGATAGCCAGATGATCAGTGCATTATCAGTCACGTGATCAGTGTATGATCAGACAAGTAATCAGTGCATGATAGCCAACTGATCAGTGCATGATCAGTCACGTGATCAGTGCATGATCAGTCACGTGATCAGTGCATGATCTGTCACGTGATCAGTGTATGATCATCCACGTGATCGGTGCATGTGGAGTCATGTAATCAATGCATGATAGCGCCGTGATCAGTGCATGATCAGTCACGTGATCAGTGTATGATCAGCCACGTGATCAATGCATGATCAGCCACATTATCAGTGCATGATCAATTATGTCATCAGTGCATGATCAGTCACGTGACCAGTACATGGTAGCTACGTGATCATTGCATGAACAGCCACGTGAGCCATGCATGATAGCCACGAAATAAGTGCATGATCAGTCAGGTGATCAGTGCATGATCATACACGTGAACAGTGCATGATAAGTCACCTGATCAGTGCATGATCAATTATGTGATCAGTGCATGATCACTCACGTGACCAGTACATGGTAGCTACGTGATCATTGCATGATCAGCCACGTGAGCAGTGCATGATAGCCACGTGATCAGTGCATGATCAGTTTCGGGAGCAGAGTGTGATCAGCCACTTGATCAGTGCATGATAGCCACGTGATCACTGCATGATCTGTCACATGATCAGTGTATGATCATCCACGTGATCAGTGCATGGGCAGTCATGTGATCAGTGCATAATATAGGCGTGATCAGTGCATGATCAGTCTCGTGATCAGTGTATGATTAACCACGTGATCAGTGCACGATAGCCAGGTAATGAGGGCATGATAGCCAGAGGATCAGTGCATTATCAGTCACGTGATCAGTGTATGATCAGCCAAGTAATCAGTGCATGATATCCAACTGATCAGTGCATGATCAGTCACGTGATCAGTGCATGATCAGTAACTTGATCAGTGCATGATCAGTCACGTGATCAGTGTATGATCATCCACGTGATCAGTGCATTTGGAGTCATGTAATCAATGCATGATGTCGCTGTGATCAGTGCATGATCAGTCCCGTGATGAGTGTATGATCGGACAAGTGATCAGTGCAAGATAGCTACGTGATCAGTGCATGATCAGTCACATGATCAGTGCATGATCAGCCACGTCATCAGTGCATGATAGCCACGTGATCAGTGCATACAATTTCGTGATCAGTGCATGCCCAATCACGTGATCAGTGCATGAGAGCCACGTGATAAGTGCATGATCAGTCACGTGATAGGTGTGTGATCAGCCACGTGAACAGTGCATGCTCAGTCACGTGATCAGGGCCTGCTGAGCTGCATGATTGCTGTCTGCTCATCTGCTTGACAATTGCAAGCTGAGCTGCATGACTCCTGCCTGTCATCTTCTTGACAATTGACACCTGTGCTACGTAATTCCTCCCTTCTCATCTACTTGATTATTGCCAGCTGAGCAGCATGATTTCTCAGAGCTGAGTTCCATGATTATTGCCTGCTGACTGATTCCTGCCTACTCAGCTCTTTGTTCATTGCCTCCAGAGGTACATGATCAGTGTATGACACCAAACATGATCAGCACATGATCAGTCACATGATCAATGCATGATAAGCCACATGATCAGTGCATGATCAATTACGTGATCAGTGCATGATCAGTCTCGTGATCAGTGTATGATCAACCACGTGATCAGTGCACGATAGCCAGGTAATGAGTGCACGATAGCCAGATGATCAGTGCATTATCAGTCACGTGATCAGTGTATGATCAGCCAAGTAATCACTGCATGATAGCCAACTGATCATTGCATGATCAGTCACGTGATCAGTGCATGGTCAGTCACGTGATCAGTGCATGATCAGTCACCGGATCAGTGTATGATCATCCACGTGATCAGTGCATGTGGAGTCATGTAATCAATGCATGGTAGCTCGGTGATCAGTGCATGATCAGTCACATGATGAGTGCATGATCAGCCACGTCATCAGTGCATGATAGCCACGTGATCAGTGCATACAGTTACGTGATGAGTGCATGCACAATCACGTGATCAGTGCATGAGAGCCACGTGATCAGTGCATGATCATTCACGTGATAGGTGTGTGATCAGCCACGTGAACACTGCATGCTCAGTCAGGTGGTCAGTTCCTGATCAGCCACGTGATCAGTGCGTGCACAGTCCCATGATCAGCGCCTGTCAGTCACTGATCACTGCCTGATAAACACGTGATCAGTGCCCGAACAGCCACGTCATCAGTGCATGCGCAGTCACGTGATCAGTGCATGATAGCCACGTGATCAGTGCGTGCACAGTCCCATGATCAGCGCCTGTCAGTCACTGATCACTGCCTGATAAACACGTGATCAGTGCCCGAACAGCCACGTCATCAGTGCATGCACAGTCACGTGATCAGTGCATGATAGCCACGTGATCAGTTCGTGCACAGTCCCATGATCAGCGCCTGTCAGTCACTGATCATTGCCTGATAGACACGTGATCAGTGCCCGAACAGCCACGTCATCAGTGCATGCGCATTCACGTGATCAGTGCATGATAGCCACGTGATCAGTTCGTGCACAGTCCCATGATCAGCGCCTGTCAGTCACTGATCACCGCATGATAAACACGTGATCAGTGCCCCAACAGCCACGTCATCAGTGCATGCACAGTCACGTGATCAGTACATGATAGCCACGTGATCAGTGCGTGCACAGTCCCATGATCAGCGCCTGTCAGTCACTGATCACCGCATGATAAAAACGTGATCAGTGCCCCAACAGCCACGTCATCAGTGCATGCGCAGTCACGTGATCAGTGCATGATAGCCACGTGATCAGTGCCTGCACAGTCCCATGATCAGCGCCTGTCAGTCACTGATCATTGCCTGATAAACACCTGATCAGTGCATGATGAGCCATGTGATCAGTGCCTGAGCAGGCACGTCATCAGTGCATGATAGCCACGTGATCAGTGCATGCTCAGTCACGTGATCTGTACTTGATCAGCCACGTGATCAGTGCCTGCAGAGTCACGTGATCAGGGCCTGCTGAGCTGCGTGATTCCTGCCGGCTCATCTGCATGACAATTGCCAGCTGAGCTGCCTGATTCCTGCCTGGTCACCTGCTTCATTATTGCCAGTTGAGCAGCATGATTCGTCACTGCTGAGTTCCATGCTTATTGCCTGCTGATTGCGTGGTTCGTGTCTGCACAGCTCTTGGAGTATTGCCTCCTGAGGTCCCTGTTCGGTCGCCACCTGCCGGGGACCAGCCCCAGCTGATCCAGGGTATTCGAAGAAGAGATGGCCTAGGCGACTATTTATATGCTAATCAGAGATGTCAAGAATAATAGTATGAGGAGAGCTCAGTTTGAAAAATCGGAGGAGAAAAGAGTCTGAGTAGATTGGTTTACTCGGGAGACCAATCAAACTTCAAGACAAGAAGTTTGCTCCACTTACGTAGGCCACAGGCACCCTCTCGAATGGCGGAAGGTGCCTCACCCTAGACACCTTCTCGAGTGGGTCTTAGCAGCCCAGGCATAATTAGTAAGGGTGGTGGGTTCTGCGCTCCAGATGGAGATTCAGCTGGAAGTTAAAGGGAAGAATGACAAGGAACTTTATGATTGGAGCTGTAAGTTACCTCTTTGACAGAGAGAGGGAGATGGTGGTGGGGGACAGCCCCCAGTGAAATCAGAGGTGAGAGCACAAAGCAATACAGTAGGCAGACTCTGGTTTTTTTGGTGGGGAGAAGCTCGAGAATAACCGGGTGGATTCCTGAGGCTCGATCCCGCATTTGTGTATGCCGAGCGTCCTTCATCATGACCTTTGTCCAGAGTGGAATGCCTCCCCGGCTCCTGGCACATGATCAGTGCATGCTCAGTCAGGATATCAGTGCATGATCAGCCACGTGATCACTGACGGCACAGTCACGTGATCAGCACCTCTCAGTCATGTGATCACCTTTTGATAAACACGTGATCAGTGAACGACCAGCCACGTGATCACTGCATGCTCAGTCAGGTGGTCAGTTCCTGATCAGCCACGTGATCAGTGCGTGCACAGTCCCATGATCAGCGCCTGTCAGTCACTGATCACTGCCTGATAAACACGTGATCAGTGCCCGAACAGCCACGTCATCAGTGCATGTGCAGTCACGTGATCAGTGCATGATAGCCACGTGATCAGTGCCTGCACAGTCCCATGATCAGCGCCTGTCAGTCACTGATCATTGCCTGAGAAACACGTGATCAGTGCATGATGAGCCATGTGATCAGTGCCTGATCAGCCACGTCATCAGTGCATGCGGATTCACTCGATCAGTGCATGATAGCCACGTGATCAGTGCATGCTCATTCACATGATCTGTACTTGATCAGCCACGTGATCAGTGCCTGCAGAGTCACGTGAGCAGGGCTTGCTGAGCTGCGTGATTCCTGCCGGCTCATCTGCATGACAATTGCCAGCTGAGTTGCGTGATTCCTGTGGGCTCATCTGCTTGACAATTGCCAGCTGAGCTGCGTGATTCCTGCCTGGTCACCTGCTTGATTATTGCCAGTTGAGCAGCATGATTCGTCACTGCTGAGCTCCATGCTTCTTGCCTGCTGATTGCGTGGTTCGTGTCTGCTCAGCTCTTTGAGTATTGCATCCTGAGGTCCCTGTTCGGGCGCCACCTGCCGGGGACCAGCCCCAGCTGCTCCAGGGTATTCGAAGGAGAGATGGCCTAGGCGACTATTCATATGCTATTGAGAGATGTCAAGAATAATAGAATGAGGAGAGCTCAGTAGGAAAATTCGGTGGAGAAAAGAGACTGAGTAGCTTGGTTTACGCGGGAGACCAATCAAACTTCAAGACAAGAAGTTTGCACCACTTACGTAGGCCGCAGGCGCCCTCTCGAATAGCGGAAGGTGCCTCACCCTAGACACCTTCTCGAGTGGGTCTTAGCAGCCCAGGCATAATTAGTAAGGGTGGTGGGTTCTGCGCTCCAGATGGAGACTCAGCTGGAAGTTAAAGGGAAGAATGACAAGGAACTTTATGAATTGGAGCTGTAAGTTAACTCTTTGACAGAGAGAGCGAGATGGTGGTGGGGGACAGCCCCCAGTGAAATCAGAGGTGAGGGCACAAAGCAATACAGTAGGCAGACTCTGGTTTTTTTGTGGGTGGTATGCTCGAGAATATCCGGGTGGACTCCTGAGGCTCGATCCCGCATTTGTGTATGCCGAGCCTCCTTCCTCATGACCTTTGTCCAGAGTGGAATGCCTCCCCGGCTCCCGGCACATGATCAGTGCATGCTCAGTCATGATATCAGTGCATGATCAGCCACGTGATCACTGACGGCACAGTCACGTGATCAGCGCCTCTCAGTCCCGTGATCACCATATGATAAACACGTCATCAGTGAACGACCAGCCACGTGATCACTGCATGCGCAGTCAGGTGGTCAGTTCCTGATCAGCCACGTGATCAGTGCGTGCACAGTCCCATGATCAGCGCCTCTCAGTCACTGATCACTGCCTGATAAACACGTGATAAGTGCCCGATCAGCCACGTCATCAGTGCATGCGCAGTCACGTGATCAGTGCATGATAGCCACGTGATCAGTGCTTGCACAGTCCCATGATCAGCGCCTGTCAGTCACTGATCATTGCCTGAGAAACATGTGATCAGTGCATGATGAGCCATGTGATCAGTGCCTGATCAGCCACGTCATCGGTGCATGCACAGTCACGCGATCAGTGCATGATAGCCACGTGATCAGTGCATGCTCAGTCACGTGATCTGTACTTGATCAGCCACGTGATCAGTGCATGCTCAGTCACGTGAGCAGGGCCTGCTGAGCTGCGTGATTCCTGCCGGCTCATCTGCATGACAATTGCCAGCTGAGCTGCGTGATTCCTGCCTGGTCACCTGCTTGATTATTGCCAGTTGAGCAGCATGATTCGTCACTGCTGAGCTCCATGCTTCTTGCCTGCTGATTGCGTGGTTCGTGTCTGCTCAGCTCTTTGAGTATTGCCTCCTGAGGTCCCTGTTCGGGCGCCACCTGCCGGGAACAAGCCGCAGCTGATCCAGGGTATTCGAAGGAGAGATGGCCTAGGTGACTATTTATATGCTATTGAGAGATGTCAAGAATAATAGAATGAGGAGAGCTCAGTAGGAAAATTCGGTGGAGAAAAGAGACTGAGTAGCTTGGTTTACGCGGGAGACCAATCAAGCTTCAAGACAAGAAGTTTGCACCACTTACGTAGGCCGCAGGTGCCCTCTCGAATAGCGGAAGGTGCCTCACCCTAGACACCTTCTCGAGTGGGTCTTAGCAGCCCAGGCATAATTAGTAAGCGTGGTGGGTTCTGCGCTCCAGATGGAGACTCAGCTGGAAGTTAAAGGGAAGAATGACAAGGAACTTTATCAATTGGAGCTGTAAGTTAACTCTTTGACAGAGAGAGCAAGATGGTGGTGTGGGACAGCCCCCAGTGAAATCAGAGGTGAGAGCACAAAGCAATACAGTAGGCAGACTCTGGTTTTTTTTGGGGGGGCATGCCCGAGTATATCCGGGTGGACTCCTGAGGCTCGATCCCGCATTTGCGTATGCCGAGCGTCCTTCCTCATGTCCTTTGTCCAGAGTGGAATGCCTCCCCGGCTCCTGGCACATGATCAGTGCATGCTCAGTCAGGATATCAGTGCATGATCAGCCACGTGATCACTGACGGCACAGTCACGTGATCAGGGCCTCTCAGTCACGTGATCACCGTAGGATAAACACGTGATCAGTGAACGACCAGCCACGTGATCACTGCATGCTCAGTCAGGTGGTCAGTTCCTGATCAGCCACGTGATCAGTGCGTGCACAGTCCCATGATCAGCGCCTCTCAATCACTGATCACTGCCTGATGAACACGTGATCAGTGCCCGATCAGCCACGTCATCAGTGCATGCGCAGTCACGTGATCAGTGCATGATAGCCACGTGATCAGTGCCTGCACAGTCCCATGATCAGCGCCTGTCAGTCACTGATCATTGCCTGATAAACACCTGATCAGTGCATGATGAGCCATGTGATCAGTTCATGGTCAGTCACGTGATCTGTACTTGATCAGCCACGTGATCAGTGCCTGCAGAGTCACGTGATCAGGGCCTGCTGAGCTGCGTGATTGCTGCCGGCTCCTCTGCATGACAATTGCCAGCTGAGCTGCGTGATTCCTGTGGGCTCATCTGCTTGACAATTGCCAGCTGAGCTGCGTGATTCCTGCCTGGTCACCTGCTTGATTATTGCCAGTTGAGCAGCATGATTCGTCACTGCTGAGCTCCATGCTTATTGCCCGCTGATTGCGTGGTTCGTGTCTACTCAGCTCTTTGAGTATTGCCTCCTGAGGTCCCTGTTCGGGCGCCACCTGCCGGGGACCAGCCCCAGCTGATCCAGGGTATTTGAAGGAGAGATGGCCTAGGCGACTATTTATATGCTAATCAGAGATGTCAAGAATAATAGTATGAGGAGAGCTCAGTAGGCAAATTCGGTGGAGAAAAGAGACTGAGTAGCTTGGTTTACACGGGAGACCAATCAAACTTCAAGACAAGAAGTTTGCACCACTTCCGAAGGCCGCAGGCGCCCTCTCGATTCGCGGAAGGTGCCTCACCCTAGACACCTTCTCGAGTGGGTCTTAGCAGCCCAGGCATAATTAGTAAGCGTGGTGGGTTCCGAGCTCCAGATGGAGACTCAGCTGGAAGTTAAAGGGAAGAATGACAAGGAACTTTATGAATTGGAGCTGTCAGTTAACTCTTGGACAGAGAGAGCGAGATGGTGGTCGGGGACAGCCCCCAGTGAAATCAGAGGTGAGAGCACAAAGCAATACAGTAGGCAGACTCTGGTTTTTCTGGGGGGGAGATGCTCGAGAATATCCGGGTGGACTCCTGAGGCTGCATTCCACATTTGCGTATGCCGAGCCTCCTTCCTCATAACCTTTGTCCAGAGTGGAATGCCTCCCCGGCTCCCGGCACATGATCAGTGCATGCTCAGTCATGATATCAGTGCATGATCAGCCACGTGATCACTGACGGCACAGTCACGTGATCAGCGCCTGTCAATCACTGATCACTGCCTGATAAACACGTGATCATTGCCCGATGAGCCACGTCATCAGTGCATGCGCAGTCACGTGATCATTGCATGTAGCCAAGTGATCAGTGCGTGCACAGTCCCATGATCTGCGCCTGTCAGTCACAGATCATTGCCTGAGGAACACGGGATCAGTGCATGATGAGCCATGTGATCAGTGCCTGATCAGCCACGTCATCAGTGCATGCGCAGTCACGTGATCAGTGCCTGATAGCCACGTGATCAGTTCATGCTCAGTCACGTGATCTGTACTTGATCAGCCACGTGATCAGTGCCTGCAGAGTCACGTGATCAGGGCCTGCTGAGCTGCGTGATTCCTGCTGGCTCATCTGCATGACAATTGCCAGCTGAGCTGCGGGATTCCTGTGGGCTCATCTGCTTGTCAATTGCCAGCTGAGCTGCGTGATTCCTGCCTGGTCACCTGCTTGATTATTGCCAGTTGAGCAGCATGATTCGTCACTGCTGAGCTCCATGCTTATTGCCTGCTGATTGCGTGGTTCGTGTCTCCTCAGCTCTTTGAGTATTGCCTCCTGAGGTCCCTGTTCGGGCGCCACCTGCCGGGGACCAGCCCCAGCTGATCCAGGGTATTTGAAGGAGAGATGGCCTAGGCGACTATGTATATGGTAATCAGAGATGTCAAGAATAATAGTATGAGGAGAGCTCAGTAGGCAAATTCGGTGGAGAAAAGAGACTGCGTAGCTTGGTTTACGCTGGAGACCACTAAAACTTCAAGACAAGAAATTTGAACCACTTACATCGGCCGCAGGTGCCCTCTCGAATAGCGGAAGATGCCTCACCCTAGACACCTTCTCGAGTGGGTCTTAGCAGCCCAGGCATAAGTAGTAAGCGTGGTGGGTTCCTTGCTCCAGATGGAGACTCAGCTGGAGATAAAGAGAAGAATGACAAGGAAATTTATGAATTGGAGCTGTAAGTTAACACTTGGACAGAGAGAGCGAGATGGTGGTGGGGGACAGCCCCCAGTGAAATCAGAGGTGAGAGCACAAAGCAATAGATTAGGCAGACTCTGGTTTTTTTGGGGGGGGAGATGCTCGAGAATATCCGGGTGGACTCCTGAGGCTCGATCCCGCATTTGCGTATGCCGAGCCTCCTTCCTCATGACATTTGTCCAGAGTGTAATGCCTCCCCGGCTCCCGGGACATGATTAGTGCATGCTGAGTCACGATATCAGTGCATGATCAGCCACGTGATCACTGACGGCACAGTCACGTGATCAGCGCCTCTCAGTCACGTGATCACCGTATGATAAACACGTGATCAGTGAATGACCAGCCACGTGATCACTGCATGCGAGTCAGGTGGTCAGTTCTGATCAGCCACCTGATCAGTGCGTGCAGAGTCCCATGCTCAGCGCCTGTCAGTCACTGATCACTGCCTGATAAACACGTGATCAGTGCATGATGAGCCATGTGATCAGTGCCCGATGAGCCACGTCATCAGTGCATGCGCAGTCATGTGATCAGTGCATGATAGCCACGTGATCAGTGCGTGCACAGTCCCATAATCAGCACCTGTCAGTTACTGATCACTGCCTGATAAACACGTGAACAGTGCATGATGAGCCATGTGATCAGTGCCCGATCAGCCACATCATCAGTGCATGGGCAGTTACGTGATCAGTGCATGATAGCCAAGTGATCTTTGCGTGCACAGTCCCATGATCAGCGCCTGTCGATCAATGATCATTTCCTGATAAACACGTGATCAGTGCATGATGAGCCATGTGATCAGTGCCTGATCAGCCAGGTGATCAGTGCATGATTGCCATGTGAGCAGTGCATGATCAGCCACGTAATCAGTGCATGATAGCCACCTGACCAGTGCATGATCAGCAAGGTGATTAGTGCATGATCAGCCACATGGTCAGTGCAGGATCAATCACGTGATCACTGTATGATCAGCCACGGCATCAGTGCATGTGCAGTCACCTGATCAATGTATGATCAGCCACGTGATCAGTGCATGATAGCCAAGTGATCAATGAATGATAGCTACGTGATCAGTGCATGCTCAGTCACATGATCAGTGCATGATCAGCCACGTGATCAGTGCATGATAGCCATGTGATCATTGCCTACAGTTACATGATCAGTGCACGCGCAGTCACGTGATCAGTGCATGATACCCACATGATCAGCGCATGATCAATAACATGATCAGCAACATTCAGAAACGTGATCACTGTATGTTCAGTCATGTGATCAGTTCCTGATCAGCCACGTGATCAGTATATGATCATCCTCGAGATTAGTGCCTGGGCAGTCACATGATCAGTGCATGATAGCCACGTGATCAGTTGATGATCAGTCTCGTCTTCAGTGCATGATCAGTCACGTGATCAGTCATGATCAGCTACGTGATCAGTGCATGATAGCCAGGTGATCAGTGCATGATCAGTCACTTGTTCAATGTATGATCAGCCCCGTGATCAGTGCATGATCAGCCACGTGATCAGTGCATGATAGCCATGTGATCATTGCCTACAGTTATATGATCAGTGCATGCACAGTCACGTGATCAGTGCATGATACCCACGTGATCAGCACATGATCAATAACATGATCAGAAACATTTAGACACGTGATCACAGTATGCTCAGTCAGGTGATCAGTTCCTGATCAGCCACGTGATCAGTGTATAATCATCCTCGAGATCATTGCATGCGCAGTCACATGATCAGTGCATGACAGCCACATGATCAGTGCATATCAGTCACGTCTTCAGTGCATGAACAGTCACCTGAACAGTGCATGATCAGCTACGTGATCAGTGCATGATAACCAGGTGATCAGTGCATGAACAGTCAATTGTTCAATGTATGATATCCACGTGATCAGTGCATGATAACCACGTGATCAGTGCATGATCAGTCAGGTGATAATTATTTGATCAGCCACGTGATCAGGGCATGATAGCCACGTGATCAGAACATGATCAGCCACGTGATCAGTGCATTATCAGCCACGTGATCAGTGCATGATAGCCAAGGGACCAATGCATGATAGCTACGTGATCAGTGCAAGCTCAGTCACATGATCAGTGCATGATCAGCCACGTGATCAGTGCATGATAGCCAAGTTACGATTGCTGAGAGTTCTGTGATCAGTGCAAGTGGAGTCACATGATCAGTGCACGATAGCCACGTGATCAATGCCTGATCATTCACGTGATCAGTGCATGGTAGCCACTTGATCAGTGCATGTCATACACGCGATCCCTGTATGATCAGCCTCGTTATCAGTGTATGATCATCCACGTGACCAGTGCATGATAGGCACGTAATCAGTGCATGATAGCCAACAGATCACTGCATGATCAGCAACGTGATCAGTGCATGATAGCCAAGTGACCAATGCATGATAACCACGTGATCAATGCATGACAGCCACGTCATCAGTGCATGATCAGTCACGTGATCAGTGTATGATCAACCAAGTGATCAATGTATGATAGCCACCAGATCAGTGCATGATCAGTCACGTAATCAGTACATGATCTGTCACGTGATCAGTGTATGATATCCACGTGATCAGTTCATACGCAGTCATGTCATCAGTGAATGATAGCTTCGTGATCAGTGCACGATCAGCCACGTGATCACTGTATGATCAGCCAGGTGATCAGTGCATGATCAGCCACGTTTTCAGTGCATGCACAGTCATGTGATCAGTGTATGATCAGCCAAATGATCAGTGCATGATCAGGTACGTGATCAGTGCATGATCAGGCACATGATCAGTGCATGATCAGCCACGTGATCAGTGCATGCACAGTCACGTGATCAGTATATGATCAGCTTCGTGATCAGTGCATGATAAGCCACGAGATCAGTGCATGATCAGGCACGTGAAGAATGTATGATCAGTCACGTGATCAGTGTATGATAGCCAGGTTATCAGGGCATTATCAGCCACGTGATCAGTGCATGCTCAGTCACATGATCAGTGCATGATCAGTCAAGTGATCAGTGTATGATCAGCCACGTGATCAGTGCATGATAGCCACCTGAGCAGTGCATGATCAGCAACGTGATTAGTGAATGATCAGCCACATGATCAGTGCATGATCAATCACGTGATCACTGAATGATCAGGCATGTCATCATTGCATGTGCAGTCACGTGATCAGTGTATGATCAGCCACGTTATCAGTACATGATAACCAAGTGATCAATGCATGATAGCTACGTGATCAGTGCATGCTCAGTCACATGATCAGTGCATGATCAGTCACGTGATCAGTGCATGATCTGTCACATGATCAGTGTATGATATCCACATGATCAGTTCATGCGCATTCACGTGATCAGTGCATGATAGCTACGTGATCAGTGCATGATCAGGCTCGTGATCAGTGCATGATCTGTCACGTGATCAGTGTGTGATATCCACGTGATCAGTTCATACGCAGTCATGTGATCAGTGCATGATAGCTTCGTGGTCAGTGCACGATCAGCCACGTGATCACTGTATGATCAGCCAGGTGATCAGTGCATGATCAGCCACGTGATCAGTGCATGCACAGTCATGTGATCAGTGTATGATCAGCCAAATGATCAGTGCATGATCAGGTACGTGATCAGTGCATGATCAGGCACATGATCAGTGCATGATCAGCCACGTGATCAGTGCATGCACAGTCACGTGATCAGTATATGATCAGCTTCGTGATCAGTGCATGATAAGCCACGAGATCAGTGAATGATCAGGCACGTGAAGAATGTATGATCAGTCACGTGATCAGTGTATGATAGCCAGGTTATCAGGGCATTATCTGCCACGTGATCAGTGCATGATCAGCCACGTGATCAGTTCATGATCAGTCACTTGATCAGTGTATGATCAGCCACGTGAACAGTGCCTGCTGAGTCCCATGACCAGGGACTACTGAGCTGCGTGATCCTGTCGGAGAAGCTACTTGACAACTGCCATCTTAGCTGCGTGGTTCCTGCCTGCTCATCTGCTTGACAATTGCCAGCTGAGCCGTCTGATTCCTGCCTATTCAGCTGCTTGATGATTGCCAGCTGAGCAGCATGATTCATCACAGCTGAGGTCCATGATTATTGCCTGCTGATTGCGTGATTCGTGCCTGCTCAGCTCTTTGGTTATTACCTCCTGAGGCACGTCATCAGTGCATGATAGCCAGGTGATCAGTTCATGATCATTCACATGATCAGCACCATTCAGACACGAGACCATTGCATGCTAAGTCACGTAATCAGTTCATGATCAGCCATGTGATTAGTGCATGATCAGCCATGTGATCAGTGCATGATCATCCCCGTGATTATTGCATGCACAATCAAGTGATCAGTGCATGAGAGCCACGTGATCTGTGCATGATCAGTCACGTGATCAGTGTATGATCAGCCACGTGATCAGTGCATGATAGCCACGTGATCAGTGCATGCAGTCACGAGATCAGTGTATGATCAGCTTCGTGATCAGAGTATGATCAGCCACGTGATCAGTGTATGATCAGGCACGAGATCAGTGTATGATCAGCCACGTTATCAGTGCATGATCAGGCACGTGATCAGTGTATGATCAGCCACGTGATCAGTGCATGATCAGGCACGTGATCAGTGTATGATCAGCCACGTGATCAGTGCATGATCAGGCACGTGATCAGTGTATGATCAGGCACGTGATCAGTGTATGATCAGCCACGTGATCTGTGCATGATCAGTCACGTGATCAGTGTATGATCAGCCACGTGATCAGTGCATGATAGCCACGTGATCAGTGCATGCAGTCACGAGATCAGTGTATGATCAGCTTCGTGATCAGTGTATGATCAGCTTCGTGATCAGAGTATGATCAGCCACGTGATCAGTGCATGATCAGGCACGTGATCAGTGTATGATCAGCCACGTTATCAGTGCATGATCAGGCATGTGATCAGTGTATGATCAGCCACGTAATTAGTGCATGATCAGGCACGTGATCAGTGTATGATCAGCCACGTTATCAGTGCATGATCAGGCACGTGATCAGTGTATCATCAGCCACGTTATCAGTGCATGCACAGTCACGTGATCGGTGTATGATCAGCCACGTGATCAGTGCATGATAGCCAGGTGATCAGTGCATGATCCGCAACGTGATCAGTGTATGATCAGCCACGTTATCAGTGCATGCACAGTCACGTGATCAGTGCATGATCAGCCATGTAATTAGTGCATGGTGAAGCACGTAATCAGTGCATGATCAGTCACGTGATCAGTGTATGATCAGTCAGGTGATCAGTGCATGATCAGCCACTTGATCAGTGCATGATCAGGCAAGTGATCAGTGCATGAAGTCACGTGAACAGTCTATGATTAGCTTCAGATCAGTGCATGATCAGCCACGTGATCAGTGCATGATCAGGCACGTGATCAGTGCATGATCAGTCACATGATCAGTGCATGATCAGTCACGTGATCAGTGTATGATCAGCCACGTGATCAGTGCATGATAGCCACGTGATCAGTGTATGATCAGTCACGTGATCAGTGCATGTGCAGTCACGTGATCACTGCATGATATCCACGTGATCAGTGCATGATCAGCCAAGTGATTAGTGCATTATCAGGCACGTGATCAGTGTATGATATCCACATGATCAGTTCATAAGGAGTCATGTGATCAGTGCATGATAGCTACGTGATTAGTGCACGATCAGCCACGTGATCACTGCATGATAGCCACCTGATCAGTGCATGATCAGTCACGTGATCAGTGCATGATCTGTCACATTTTCAGTGTATGATCAGCCATGTGATCAGTGCATGATCAGGCACGTGTCAGTGCATAATCATCCACGTGATCATTGCATGGGCAGTCACGTGATCAGTGCATGATCAGACACATGATCAGTGCATGATCAGGCTCGTGATCCCTGCATGATCAGTCACGTGACAAGTGTATGATCAGCCACGTGATCAGCGCATCATTACCATGTGATCAGTGCATGATCATCCACGTAATCAGTGCATGATAGGCACCTGACCAGTGCATGATCAGCAACGTGATTAGTGCATGATCAGCCACATGATCAGTGCATGATCAATCACGTGATCACTGTATGATCAGCCAGGTCATCAGTGCATGTGCAGTCACGTGATCAGTGTATGATCAGCCACGTGATCAGTGCATGATAGCCAAGTGATGAATGCATGATAGCTACGTTATCAGTGAATACTCAGTCACATGATCAGTGCATGATCAGCCACGTGATCAGTGCATGATAGCCATGTGATCATTGCCTACAGTTATATGATCAGTGCATGCACAGTCACGTGATCAGTGCATGATACCCACGTGATCAGCACATGATCAATAACATGATCAGAAACATTTAGACATGTGATCACAGTATGCTCAGTCAGGTGATCAGTTCCTGATCAGCCACGTGATCAGTGTATGATCATCCTCGAGATCATTGCATGCGCAGTCACATGATCAGTGCATGATAGCCACATGATCAGTGCATATCAGTCACGTCTTCAGTGCATGAACAGTCACGTGAACAGTGCTTGATCAGCTACGTGATCAGTGCATGATAACCAGGTGATCAGTGCATGAACAGTCAATTGTTCAATGTTTGATCATCCACGTGATCAGTGCATGATAGCCACGTGATCAGTGCATGCAGTCACGTGATCAGTATATGATCAGCTTCGTGATCAGAGTATGATCAGCCACGTGTTCAGTGTATGATCAGCCACGTGATCAGTGTATGATCAGCCACGTGATCAGCGTATGATCAGCCACGTGATCCGTGCATGATCAGCCACGTGACCAGTGCATGATCAGGCACGTGATCAGTGTATGATCAGCCACGTTATCAGTGCATGCACAGTCACGTGATCAGTGTATGATCAGCCACGTAATTAGTGCATGATCAGGCACGTGATCAGTGTATCATCAGCCACGTTATCAGTGCATGCACAGTCACGTGATCAGTGTATGATCAGCCACGTGATCAGTGCATGGTAGCCACGTGATCAGTGCATGATCCGCAACGTGATCAGTGCATGATCAGGCACGTGATCAGTGTATGATCAGCCACGTTATCAGTGCATGCACAGTCACGTGATCAGTGCATGATCAGCCATGTAATTAGTGCATGGTGAAGCACGTGATCAGTGCATGATCAGTCACGTGATCAGTGTATGATCAGTCAGGTGATCAGTGCATGATCAGCCACTTGATCAGTGCATGATCAGGCAAGTGATCAGTGCATGAAGTCACGTGAACAGTCTATGATTAGCTTCAGATCAGTGCATGATCAGCCACGTGATCAGTGCATGATCAGGCACGTGATCAGTGCATGATCTGTCACATGATCAGTGCATGATCAGTCACGTGATCAGTGTATGATCAGCCACGTGATCAGTGCATGATAGCCACCTGAGCAGTGCATGATCAGCAACGTGATAAGTGAATGATCAGCCACATGATCAGTGCATGATCAATCACGTGATCACTGAATGATCAGGCATGTCATCATTGCATGTGCAGTCACGTGATCAGTGTATGATCAGCCACGTGATCAGTGCATGATAGCCACGTGATCAGTGCATGCAGTCACATGATCAGTATATGATCAGCTTCTAGATCAGAGTATGATCAGCCACGTGATCAGTGTATGATCAGCCACGTGATCAGTGTATGATCAGCCACGTGATCCGTGCATGATCAGCCACGTGATCAGTGCATGATCAGGCACGTGATCAGTGTATGATCAGCCACGTGATCAGTGCATGCACAGTCACGTGATCAGTGTATGATCAGCCACGTAATTAGTGCATGATCAGGCACGTGATCAGTGTATGATCAGCCACGTGATCAGTGCATGCACAGTCATGTGATCAGTGTATGATCAGCCAAATGATCAGTGCATGATCAGGTACGTGATCAGTGCATGATCAGGCACATGATCAGTGCATGATCAGCCACGTGATCAGTGCATGCACAGTCACGTGATCAGTATATGATCAGCTTCGTGATCAGTGCATGATAAGCCACGAGATCAGTGCATGATCAGGCACGTGAAGAATGTATGATCAGTCACGTGATCAGTGTATGATAGCCAGGTTATCAGGGCATTATCAGCCACGTGATCAGTGCATGATCAGCCACGTGATCAGTACCTGCAGAGTTACGTGATCAGTGTATGCTCAGCTTCGTGATCAGTGCATGATCAGGCACGTGATCAGTTCATGATCAGTCACTTGATCAGTGTATGATCAGCCACGTGAACAGTGCCTGCTGAGTCCCATGACCAGGGACTACTGAGCTGCGTGATCCTGTCGGATAAGCTACTTGACAATTGCCATCTTAGCTGCGTGGTTCCTGCCTGCTCATCTGCTTGACAATTGCCAGCTGAGCCGTCTGATTCCTGCCTATTCAGCTGCTTGATGATTGCCAGCTGAGCAGCATGATTCATCACAGCTGAGGTCCATGATTATTGCCTGCTGATTGCGTGATTCGTGCCTGCTCAGCTCTTTGGTTATTACCTCCTGAGGCACGTCATCAGTGCATGATAGCCACGTGATCAGTTCATGATCATTCACATGATCAGCACCATTCAGACACGAGACCATTGCATGCTAAGTCACGTAATCAGTTCATGATCAGCCATGTGATTAGTGCATGATCAGCCATGTGATCAGTGCATGATCATCCCCGTGATTATTGCATGCACAATCAAGTGATCAGTGCCTGAGAGCCACGTGATCTGTGCATGATCAGTCACGTGATCAGTGTATGATCAGCTTCGTGATCAGAGTATGATCAGCCACGTGATCAGTGTATGATCAGCCACGTGATCAGTGTATGATCAGCCACGTGATCTGTGCATGATCAGCCACGTGATCAGTGCATGATCAGGCACGTGATCAGTGCAAGTTCGCCATGTGAACAGTGCATGATTAGTTACGTGACCAATGTATGATTAGCCACGTGATCAGTGCATGATACCTACTCGATCAGTGCATAATCAGTCACGTGATCAGTGCATGATCAGCCACGTGATAAGTGCATGGTAGCCACGTAATCAGTGCATGAACAGGTACGTGATCAGTTCATGGGCAATCACGTGATCAGTGCATTATAGCCACGTGATCAGTGCATGATAGCCACGTGATCAGTGTATGATCAGTCACGTGATCAGTGCATGTGCAGTCACGTGATCAGTGCATGATCAGCCACGTGATAAGTGCATGGTAGCCACGTAATCAGTGCATGAACAGGTACGTGATCAGTTCATGGGCAATCACGTGATCAGTGCATTATAGCCACGTGATCAGTGCATGATAGCCACGTGATCAGTGTATGATCAGTCACGTGATCAGTGCATGTGCAGTCACGTGATCACTGCATGATATCCACGTGATCAGTGCATGATCAGCCAAGTGATTAGTGCATTATCAGGCACGTGATCAGTGTATGATATCCACGTGATCAGTTCATAAGGAGTGATGTGATCAGTGCATGATAGCTACGTGATTAGTGCACGATCAGCCACGTGATCACTGCATGATAGCCACCTGATCAGTGCATGATCAGTCACGTGATCAGTGCATGATCTGTCACATTTTCAGTGTATGATCAGCCATGTGATCAGTGCATGATCAGGCACGTGTCAGTGCATAATCATCCACGTGATCATTGCATGGGCAGTCACGTGATCAGTGCATGATCAGACACATGATCAGTGCATGATCAGGCTCGTGATCCCTGCATGATCAGTCACGTGACCAGTGTATGATCAGCCACGTGATCAGCGCATCATTACCATGTGATCAGTGCATGATCATCCACGTAATCAGTGCATGATAGGCACCTGACCAGTGCATGATCAGCAACGTGATTAGTGCATGATCAGCCACATGATCAGTGCATGATCAATCACGTGATCACTGTATGATCAGCCAGGTCATCAGTGCATGTGCAGTCACGTGATCAGTGTATGATCAGCCACGTGATCAGTGCATAATAGCCAAGTGATGAATGCATGATAGCTACGTTATCAGTGAATACTCAGTCACATGATCAGTGCATGATCAGCCACGTGATCAGTGCATGATAGCCATGAGATCATTGCCTACAGTTATATGATCAGTGCATGCACAGTCACGTGATCAGTGCATGATACCCACGTGATCAGCACATGATCAATAACATGATCAGAAACATTTAGACACGTGATCACAGTATGCTCAGTCAGGTGATCAGTTCCTGATCAGCCACGTGATCAGTGTATGATCATCCTCGAGATCATTGCATGTGCAGTCACATGATCAGTGCATGATAGCCACATGATCAGTGCATATCAGTCACGTCTTCAGTGCATGAACAGTCACGTGAACAGTGCATGATCAGCTACGTGATCAGTGCATGATAACCAGGTGATCAGTGCATGAACAGTCAATTGTTCAATGTTTGATCATCCACGTGATCAGTGCATGACAGCCACGTGATCAGTGCATGCAGTCACGTGATCAGTATATGATCAGCTTCGTGATCAGAGTATGATCAGCCACGTGATCAGTGTATGATCAGCCACGTGATCAGCGTATGATGAGCCACGTGATCCGTGCATGATCAGCCACGTGATCAGTGCATGATCAGGCACGTGATCAGTGTATGATCAGCCACGTTATCAGTGCATGCACAGTCACGTGATCAGTGTATGATCAGCCACGTAATTAGTGCATGATCAGGCACGTGATCAGTGTATCATCAGCCACGTTATCAGTGCATGCACAGTCACGTGATCAGTGTATGATCAGCCACGTGATCAGTGCATGATAGCCACGTGATCAGTGCATGATCCGCACGTGATCAGTGCATGATCAGGCACGTGATCAGTGTATGATCAGCCACGTTATCAGTGCATGCACAGTCACGTGATCAGTGCATGATCAGCCATGTAATTAGTGCATGGTGAAGCACGTGATCAGTGCATGATCAGTCACGTGATCAGTGTATGATCAGTCAGGTGATCAGTGCATGATCAGCCACTTGATCAGTGCATGATCAGGCAAGTGATCAGTGCATGAAGTCACGTGAACAGTCTATGATTAGCTTCAGATCAGTGCATGATCAGGCACGTGATCAGTGCATGATCAGTCACATGATCAGTGCATGATCAGTCACGTGATCAGTGTATGATCAGCCACGTGATCAGTGCATGATAGCCACCCGGCAGTGCATGATCAGCAACGTGATTAGTGCATGATCAGCCACATGATCAGTGCATGATCAATCACGTGATCACTGAATGATCAGGCATGTCATCATTGCATGTGCAGTCACGTGATTAGTTTATGATCAGCCACGTGATCAGTGCATGATAACCAAGTGATCAATGCATGATAGCTACGTGATCAGTGCATGCTCAGTCACATGATCAGTGCATGATCAGCCACTTGATCAGTGCATGATCAGGCAAGTGATCAGTGCATGAAGTCACGTGAACAGTCTATGATTAGCTTCAGATCAGTGCATGATCAGCCACGTGATCAGTGCATGATCAGGCACGTGATCAGTGCATGATCAGTCACGTGATCAGTGCATGATCAGTCACGTGATCAGTGTATGATCAGCCACGTGATCAGTGCATGATAGCCACCTGAGCAGTGCATGATCAGCAACGTGATTAGTGCATGATCAGCCACATGATCAGTGCATGATCAATCACGTGATCACTGAATGATCAGGCATGTCATCATTGCATGTGCAGTCACGTGATCAGTGTATGATCAGCCACGTTATCAGTGCATGATAACCAAGTGATCAATGCATGATAGCTACGTGATCAGTGCATGCTCAGTCACATGATCAGTGCATGATCAGTCACGTGATCAGTGCATGATCTGTCACGTGATCAGTGTATGATATCCACATGATCAGTTCATGCGCATTCACGTGATCAGTGCATGATAGCTACGTGATCAGTGCATGATCAGCCTCGTGATCAGTGCATGATCTGTCACGTGATCAGTGTGTGATATCCACGTGATCAGTTCATACGCAGTCATGTGATCAGTGCATGATAGCTTCGTGATCAGTGCACGATCAGCCACGTGATCACTGTATGATCAGCCAGGTGATCAGTGCATGATCAGGTACGTGATCAGTGCATGATCAGGCACATGATCAGTGCATGATCAGCCACGTGATCAGTGCATGCACAGTCACGTGATCAGTATATGATCAGCTTCGTGATCAGTGCATGATCAGGCACGTGAAGAATGTATGATCAGTCACGTGATCAGTGTATGATAGCCAGGTTATCAGGGCATTATCAGCCACGTGATCAGTGCATGATCAGCCACGTGATCAGTACATGCAGAGTTACGTGATCAGTGTATGCTCAGCTTCGTGATCAGTGCATGATCAGGCACGTGATCAGTTCATGATCAGTCACTTCATCAGTGTATGATCAGCCACGTGAACAGTGCCTGCTGAGTCCCATGACCAGGGACTACTGAGCTGCGTGATCCTGTCGGATAAGCTACTTGACAACTGCCATCTTAGCTGCGTGGTTCCTGCCTGCTCATCTGCTTGACAATTGCCAGCTGAGCCGTCTGATTCCTGCCTATTCAGCTGCTTGATGATTGCCAGCTGAGCAGCATGATTCATCACAGCTGAGGTCCATGATTATTGCCTGCTGATTGCGTGATTCGTGCCTGCTCAGCTCTTTGGTTATTACCTCCTGAGGCACGTCATCAGTGCATGATAGCCACGTGATCAGTTCATGATCATTCACATGATCAGCACCATTCAGACACGAGACCATTGCATGCTAAGTCACGTAATCAGTTCATGATCAGCCATGTGATTAGTGCATGATCAGCCATGTGATAAGTGCATGATCATCCCCGTGATTATTGCATGCACAATCAAGTGATCAGTGCCTGAGAGCCACGTGATCAGTGCATGCAGTCACGAGATCAGTGTATGATCAGCTTCGTGATCAGAGTATGATCAGCCACGTGATCAGTGTATGATCAGCCACATGATCAGTGCATGATCAGTCACGTGATCAGTGCATGATCAGCCACATGATCAGTGCATGATAGCCACGTGATCAGTGCATGCAGTCACGAGATCAGTGTATGATCAGCTTCGTGATCAGAGTATGATCAGCCACGTGATCAGTGTATGATCAGCCACGTGATCAGTGCATGATCCGTAACGTGATCAGTGCATGATCAGGCACGTGATCAGAGTATGATCAGCCACGTGATCAGTGCATGATCCGTAACGTGATCAGTGCATGATCAGGCACGTGATCAGAGTATGATCAGCCACGTTATCAGTGCATGCACAGTCACGTGATCAGTGTATGATCAGCTACGTGATCAGTGCATGATCAGCCACGTAATTAGTGCATGATCAGGCAAGTGATCAGTGCATGATCAGTCACTTGATCAGTGTATGATCAGTCAGGTGATCAGTGCATGATCAGCCACTTGATCAGTTCATGATCAGGCAAGTGATCAGTGCATGAAGTCAGGTGAACAGTCTATGATTAGCTTCAGATCAGTGCATGATCAGCCACGTGATCAGTGCATGATCAGGCACGTGATCAGTGCATGATGAGTCACATGATCAGTGCATGATCAGTCACGTGATCAGTGTATGATCAGCCACGTCATCAGTGCATGATAGCCACCTGAGCAGTGCATGATCAGCAACGTGATTAGTGAATGATCAGCCACATGATCAGTGCATGATCAATCACGTGATCACTGAATGATCAGCCATGTCATCATTGCATGTGCAGTCATGTGATCAGTGCATGATCAGCCAAGTGGTCAGTGCATGCAGTCACGCGATCAGTCTATGATCAGCTTCGTGATCAGTGCATGATCAGCCACATTATCAGTGCATGATCAGGCACGTGATCAGTGTATGATATCCAGTGCATGATAGCAACTTGCACAGTACATGATTAATCAGTGCATGATCATCCACTTGTACAGTGCAAGCACAGTCAAGTGTTCAGTGCATCCAGTCACGTGATCAATGTATGATCAGCTTCGTGATCAGAGTATGATCAGCCACGTGATCAGTGCATGATCAACCATGTGATCAGAGTATGATCAGCCACGTGATCAGTGTATGATCAGCCACGGTTTCAGTGCATGATCCGCAACGTGATTAGTGCATGATCAGGCACGTGATCAGTGTATGATCAGCCACGTGATCAGTGCCTGCTCCGCAACGTGATTAGTGCATGATCAGGTACCTGATCAGTGTAGGATCAGCCACGGGATCAGTGCATGATCAGGCACGTGATCAGTGTATGATCAGCCACGTTATCAGTGCATGCACAGTCACGTGATCAGTGCATGATCAGTCACGTGATCAGTGCATGATCTGTCACGTGATCAGTGTATGATATCCACATGATCAGTTCATGTGCATTCACGTGATCAGTGCATGATAGCTACGTGATCAGTGCATGATCAGCCTCGTGATCAGTGCATGATCTGTCACGTGATCAGTGTGTGATATCCACGTGATCAGTTCATACGCAGTCATGTGATCAGTGCATGATAGCTTCGTGATCAGTGCACGATCAGCCACGTGATCACTGTATGATCAGCCAGGTGATCAGTGCATGATCAGCCACGTGATCAGTGCATGCACAGTCATGTGATCAGTGTATGATCAGCCAAATGATCAGTGCATGATCAGGTACGTGATCAGTGCATGATCAGGCACATGATCAGTGCATGATCAGCCACGTGATCAGTGCATGCACAGTCACGTGATCAGTATATGATCAGCTTCGTGATCAGTGCATGATAAGCCACGAGATCAGTGCATGATCAGGCACGTGAAGAATGTATGATCAGTCACGTGATCAGTGTATGATAGCCAGGTTATCAGGGCATTATCAGCCACGTGATCAGTGTATGATCAGCCACGTGATCAGTACCTGCAGAGTTACGTGATCAGTGTATGCTCAGCTTCGTGATCAGTGCATGATCAGGCACGTGATCAGTTCATGATCAGTCACTTGATCAGTGTATGATCAGCCACGTGAACAGTGCCTGCTGAGTCCCATGACCAGGGACTACTGAGCTGCGTGATCCTGTCGGATAAGCTACTTGACAATTGCCATCTTAGCTGCGTGGTTCCTGCCTGCTCATCTGCTTGACAATTGCCAGCTGAGCCGTCTGATTCCTGCCTATTCAGCTGCTTGATGATTGCCAGCTGAGCAGCATGATTCATCACAGCTGAGGTCCATGATTATTGCCTGCTGATTGCGTGATTCGTGCCTGCTCAGCTCTTTGGTTATTACCTCCTGAGGCACGTCATCAGTGCATGATAGCCACGTGATCAGTTCATGATCATTCACATGATCAGCACCATTCAGACACGAGACCATTGCATGCTAAGTCACGTAATCAGTTCATGATCAGCCATGTGATTAGTGCATGATCAGCCATGTGATCAGTGCATGATCATCCCCGTGATTATTGCATGCACAATCAAGTGATCAGTGCATGAGAGCCACGTGATCTGTGCATGATCAGTCACGTGATCAGTGTATGATCAGCCACGTGATCAGTGCATGATAGCCACGTGATCAGTGCATGCAGTCACGAGATCAGTGTATGATCAGCTTCGTGATCAGAGTATGATCAGCCACGTGATCAGTGTATGATCAGCCAGGTGATCAGTGCATGATCCGTAACGTGATCAGTGCATGATCAGGCACGTGATCAGAGTATGATCAGCCACGTAATTAGTGCATGATCAGGCAAGTGATCAGTGCAGGATCAGTCACTTGATCAGTGTATGATCAGTCAGGTGATCAGTGCATGATCAGCCACTTGATCAGTGCATGATCAGGCAAGTGATCAGTGCATGAAGTCACGTGAACAGTCTATGATTAGCTTCAGATCAGTGCATGATCAGCCACGTGATCAGTGCATGATCAGGCACGTGATCAGTGCATGATGAGTCACATGATCAGTGCATGATCAGTCACGTGATCAGTGTATGATCAGCCACGTCATCAGTGCATGATAGCCACCTGAGCAGTGCATGATCAGCAACGTGATTAGTGAATGATCAGCCACATGATCAGTGCATGATCAATCACGTGATCACTGAATGATCAGCCATGTCATCATTGCATGTGCAGTCATGTGATCAGTGCATGATCAGCCAAGTGGTCAGTGCATGCAGTCACGCGATCAGTCTATGATCAGCTTCGTGATCAGTGCATGATCAGCCACATTATCAGTGCATGATCAGGCACGTGATCAGTGTATGATATCCAGTGCATGATAGCCACTTGCCCAGTACATGATTAATCAGTGCATGATCATCCACGTGGACAGTGCAAGCACAGTCAAGTGATCAGTGCATCCAGTCACGTGATCAATGTATGATCAGCTTCGTGATCAGAGTATGATCAGCCACGTGATCAGTGCATGATCAACCATGTGATCAGAGTATGATCAGCCACGTGATCAGTGTATGATCAGCCACGGTTTCAGTGCATGATCCACAACGTGATTAGTGCATGATCAGGCACGTGATCAGTGTATGATCAGCCACGTGATCAGTGCCTGCTCTGCAACGTGATTAGTGCATGATCAGGTACCTGATCAGTGTAGGATCAGGCACGTGATCAGTGCATGATCAGCCATGTTATCAGTGCATGCACAGTCACGTGATCAGTGTATGATCAGCTACGTGATCATTGCATGATCAGACACGTGATCAGTGTATGATCAGACACGTGATCAGTGCATGATCAGCCACTTGATCAGTGCATGATCAGCCAGTGGTCAGTGCATGCAGTCACGTGATCAGTCTATGATCAGCTTCGTGATCAGTGCATGATCAGTCACGTGACCAGTGCATGATCAGACACATGATCAGTGCATGATCATCTTCGTGATCAGTGCATGATCAGTCACGTGATCAGTGCATGATCAGTCAAATGATCAGTGCATGATCAGATGCATGATCAGTGCATGATCAGGCTCGAGATCCGTGCATGATCAGTCACGTAACCAGTGTATGATCAGCCACGTGATCAGCGCATGATTGCCATGTGATCAGTGCATTATCAGCCACGTAATCAGTGCATGATAGGCACCTGACCAATGCATGATCAGCAACGTGATTAGTGCATGATCAGCCACATGATCAGTGCACGATCAATCACGTGATCACTGTAAGATCAGCCACGTCATCAGTGCATGTGCAGTCACCTGATCAGTGTATGATAAGCCACGTGATCAGTGCATGATAGCCAAGTGATGAATGCATGATAGCTACGTGATCAGTGAATACTCAGTCACATGATCAGTGCATGATCAGCCACGTATGAGTGCATGATAGCCATGTGATCATTGCCTACAGTTATATGATCAGTGCATGCACAGTCACGTGATCAGTGCATGATACCCACGTGATCAGCCCATGATCAATAACATGATCAGAAACATTTAGACACGTGATCACTGTATGCTCAGTCACGTGATCAGGTCCTGATCAGCCACGTGATCAGTGTATGATCATCCTAGAGATCATTGCATGCGCAGTCACATGATCAGTGCATGATAGCCCCGTGATCAGTGAATGATCAGTCAGGTGATCATTATATGATCAGCCACGTGATCAGGGCATGATAGCCACGTGATCAGAACATGATCAGCCACGTGATCAGTGCATTGTCAGCCACGTGTTCAGTGCATTCGCAGTCAGGTGATCAGTGTATGATCAGCCCCGTGATCAGTGCATGATAGCCAAGGGACCAATGCATGATAGCTACGGGATCAGTGCATGCTCAGTCACATGATCAGTGCATGATAGCCACGTGATCAGTGCATTATCAGACACGTTTTCAGTGCATGATCAGTCACGTGTTCAATGTATGATCATCCACGTAATCAGTGCATGATAGCCACGTGATCAGTGCATGATCAGTCAGGTGATCATTATATGATCAGCCACGTGATCAGGGCATGATAGCCACGTGATCAGTACATGATCAGCCACGTGATCAGTGCATTATCAGCCACGTGTTCAGTGCATGTGCAGTCAGGTGATCAGTGTATGATCAGCCACGTGATCAGTGCATGATAGCCAAGGGACCAATGCATGATAGCTACGTGATCGGTGCATGCTCAGTCACATGATCAGTGCATGATCAGCCACGTGATCAGTGCATGATAGCCAACTTACCATTGCCGACAGTTCCGTGATCAGTGCAAGCGCAGTCACATGATCAGTGCAGGATAGCCACGTGATCAGTGCATGATCAGTCACGTGATCAGTGTATGATCATCCACATAATCAGTGCATGCGCAGTCATGTGATCAGTGCATGTTAGCCATGTGATGAGTGCATGATAGCCACGTGATCAGTGCATGATCAGTCACATCTTCAGTGCATGATCTGTCACGTGATCAGTGTATGATCATCCATGTGATCAGTGCATGATCAGCCACGTGATCAGTGCTTGATAGCCACGTGATAAGTGCATGCACAGTAACGTGATCAGTGTATGATCAGCCAAATGATCAGTGCATGATCAGGAACGTGAAGAGTGCATGATCACTCACCTGATCAGTGTATGATAGCCAGGGTATCAGGGCATGATCAGCCACGTGATCAGTGCATGATCAGCCACGTGATGAGTGACTGCACAGTCACGTGATCAGTGTATGCTCAGCTTCGTAATCAGTGCATTATCAGCCACGGGATCAGTGCATGCACAGTCACGTGTTCAGTGCATGATCCGCAACGTGATTAGTGCATGGTCAGTCACGTGATCAGTGTATGATCAACCACATGATCAGTGCATGATCAGCCACGTGTTCAGTGAATGCACAGTCACTTGATCAGTGCATGATCAGCCAAGGGATCAGTGCATGATAGCCATGTGATCAGTGTATGATAGCCACGTGATCAGTGTTTGATCACCCACGTAATCAGTGCATGATAGCCAGCTGACCAGTACATGATCAGCCACGTGATCAGTGCATGATCAGCCACGTGATCAGTGCATGATCAGCCAGGGGATCAGTGCATGATAGCCATGTCATCAGTATGATCACCACGTGATCAGTGTATGATCAGCCACGTAAGCAGTGCATGATAGCCAGCTGACCAGTACATGATCAGCAACGTGATTAGTGCATGATCAGCCATGTGGTCAGTGCATGATAGCCAAGTGATCACTGCATGATAGCCATGTGATCTGTGCATGATCAATCACGTGATTAGTGTATGATCAGCCACGAGATCATTGGATGATAGCCACGTGACCAGTAGATGATTAATCAGTGCATGATCATTCACGTGATCAGTGCATGATCAGTCACATGATCAGTGCACGATCAGCCATTTTTTTAGTGCATGATCAGTCACGTGATCAGTGTATGAACAGCCACGTGATCAGTGCATGATAGCCACCTGAGCAGTGCATGATCAGCAACGTGATTAGTGAATGATCAGCCACATGATCAGTGCATGATCAATCACGTGATCACTGAATGATCAGCCATGTCATCATTGCATGTGCAGTCACGTGATCAGTGTATGATCATCCACGTTATCAGTGCATGATAACCAAGTGATCAATGCATGATAGCTACGTGATCAGTGCATGCTCAGTCACATGATCAGTGCATGATCAGCCACGTGATCAGTGCATGATCAGCCACGTGATCAGTGCATGATCAGCCACGTGATCAGTTTATGATAAGCTACGTGATCAGTGCATGCGCTATCATTTGATCTGTGCATTATCAGTCATTTGATCAGTGTATGATCAGCCACGTGATCAGTGCAGTATAGCCACGAGATCAGTGCATGATAGCTAAGTGATCAGTGCATGATCAGCCACGTGAACAGTGCATGATAGCCACCTGATCAGTGCATGATAAGTCACGTGATCAGTGCAAGATCTGTCATGTGATCAGTGCATGCACAGCCACGTGATCAGTGCATGATAGCTACGTGATCAGTGCATGATAGCCACGTGATCAGTGCATGATAACCACCTGATCAGTTCATGATCAGTCAGGTGATCAGTGCATGATCTGTCATGTGATGAGTGCATGCCCAGTAACGTGATCAGTGTATGATAGCTACGTGATCAGTGCATGACCAGCCACGTGATCAGTGAATGATGGCCACATGATCAGTGCATGTTAGCCACGTGATCAGTGCATGATCAGTCACGTGGTTAGTGGATGATAGCCACGTGTTCAGTGTATCATCAGTCACGTGATCAGTGTAGCATCAGTCACGTGATCAGTGCATGATCAGTCACATGATCAGTGTATGATGAGCCACATGATCAGTGTACGTTCAGCCACGTGATCAGTGCATGATAGCCCCGTGATAAGTGCATGATGAGTCAGGTGATCAGAGTATGATCAACCACGTGATCAGTGCAGGATCAGTCACGTGATCAGTACATGTTCAGCCACGTGATTAGTGCATGATCAGCCACGAGATCAGTGCATGATCATCCACGTGATCAGTGCCTGCGCAGTCACGTGATCAGTGAATTATAGCCACGTGATCAGTGCATGATCAGTCACGTGATCAATGTATGATCAACCACGTGAACAGTGCGTGCTCACTCGCATTATCAGGGCCTGCTGAGCTGCGTGATTCCTGTCTGGTCATCTGCTTGACAATTGCCAGCTGTGCTGCGTAATTCCTGCCTGCTCAGCTGCTTGATTATTGCCATCTGAGGAGCATGATTCGTCATAGCTGAGCTCCATGATTATTGCCTGCTGATTGTGTGATTCGTGCCTACTCAGCTCTTTAATTATTGCCTCCAGAGCCACATGATCAGTGTATGATAGCAAACATGATCAGCGCATGATCAGTCACATGTTCAGCGCCATTCAGTCACGTGATCACTACATGATAGTCAAGTGATCAGTCCATGCTCAGTCATGGTATCAGTGCATGATCAGCCACGTGATCAGGGCCTGCACATTCCCGTAATCAGCGCCTCTCAGTCACGTGATCACTGCATGATAAAGATGTGATCAGTGCATGACCACTCACATGATAAATGGCATGATAGCCACGTGATCAGTGAATCATAGCAACGTGATCAGTGCATGATCAGTCACGGGGTCAGTGTATGAGCAGCCACGTGATCAGTGCATGATACCCAAGTGATAAGTGCATGATCAGTCACGTGATAAGTGCATGATCAGCCACGGGATCAGTGCATGATAGCCACGTGATCAGTGCATGATCAGTCAAGTGACCAGTGCATCCCAAGTCACGTGATCAGAGCATTATACCTACGTGATCAGTGCATGTTCAGGCACGTGATCACTGAATAATAGCCACGTGATCAGTGCATGATCAGTTACGTGATCAGTGTAGGATCAGCCGCTTGATCACTGCATGATAGCCACGTGATCTGTGCATGATCAGTCAAGTGATCATTGTATGATCAGCCACGTGATCAGTGCATGATAGCCACGTGATCAGTGCATGATCAGTCAAGTGATCATGTATGATCAGAAACGTGATCAGTGCATGATAGCCACGTGATCTGTGCATGATCAGTCAGTGATCATTGTGTGATCAGCCACGTGATCAGTGCATGATAGGCACGTGATCAGTGCAAGATCAGCCACGTGATCACTGCATGATAGCCACGTGATATGTGCATGATCAGTCAAGTGATCATTGTATGATCAGCCACGTGATCAGTTCATTATAGGCTAATGATCATTGCATGATAGCCAAGTAAACAGTGCATGATAGGTTTCTTGATCAGTGCATGATACCCAAGTGATAAGTTCATGATCAGTCACGTGATCAGTGCATGATCAGCCCGGTGATCAGTGCATGATAGCCACGTGATCAGTGCATGATTAGCCACGTGATAAGTGCATGATACCCAAGTGATAAGTGCATGATCAGTCACGTGATCAGTGCGTGATAGCCAAGTGATCAGTTTATGAAGAGTCACGTGGTCAGTGCATGATAGCCACGTGATCAGTGCATGATAGTCACATGATCCGTGTATGATCATCCACGTGATAAGTGCATGATCAGCCACGTGATCAGTGCATGATACGCAAGTGATAAGTGCATGATCAGTCAGGTGATCAGTGCGTGATAGCCAAGTGATCAGTGTATGAACAGTCACGTGGTCAGTGCATGATAGTCACGTGATCAGTGCATGATAGCCACATGTTCAGTGTATGATCATCCACGTGATCAGTGCACGATCAGCCACGTGATCAGTGCATGATACCCAAGTGATAAGTGCATGATCAGTCAGGTGATCAGTGCATGATAGCCAAGTGATCAGTGTATGAACAGTCACGTGTTCAGTGCATGATAGCCACGTGATCAGTGCATGATTACCACGTAATCAGTGTATGGTCAGTTTCGTGATCCGTGCATGATCAGCCATGTGATCAGTGCGTGATAGCCAAGTGATCAGTGTATGAACAGTCACCTGGTCAGTGCATGATAGCCACGTGATCAGTGCATGCGCAGTCACGTGATCAGTGAATTATTGCCACGTGATAAGTGCATGATCAGTCATGTGATCAGTGCATGATAAGCCACGTGAACAGTGCGTGCTCACTCACATTATCAGGGCCTGCTGAGCTGCCTAATTCCTGTCTGCTCATCTGCTTGACAATTCCCAGCTGAGCTGCATGATTCCTCCCTGTCATCTGCTTGACAATTGCCAGTTGTGCTGCGTAATTCCTGCCTGCTCAGCTGCTTGATTATTGCCATCTGAGGAGCATGATTCGTCATAGCTGAGCTCCATGATTATTGCCTGCTGATTGTGTGATTCGTGCCTACTCAGCTCTTTAATTATTGCCTCCAGAGCCACATGATCAGTGTATGATAGCAAACATGATCAGCACATGATCAGTCACATTTTCAGCGCCATTCAGTCACGTGATCACTACATGATAGTCAAGTGATCAGTCCATGCTCAGTCATGGTATCAGTGCATGATCAGCCACGTGATCAGTGCCTGCACATTCCCGTAATCAGCGCCTCTCAGTCACGTGATCACTGAATGATAAACATGTGATCAGTGCGTGATTAGCCACGTGATCAGTGCATGACCAGTCAGGTGATCACTGAATGATAGCCACGGGATCTGTGCATGATCAGTCAAGTGATCATTGTATGATCAGCCACGTGATCAGTGCATGATAGCCACGTGATCAGTGCATGATTACCACGTAATCAGTGTATGATCAGTTTCGTGATCCGAGCATGATCAGCCACGTGATCAGTGCATGATGAGTCATGTGATCAGTGTATGATAAGCCACGTGAACAGCGCGTGCTCACTCACATGATCAGGGCCTGCTGAGCTGCCTTATTCCAGTCTGCTCATCTGCTTGACAATTGCCAGCTGAGCTGCATGATTCCTCCCTGTCATCTGCTTGGCAATTGCCAGCTGTGCTGCGTAATTCCTGCCTGCTCAGCTGCTTGATTATTGCCATCTGAGCAGCATGATTCGTCATAGGTGAGCTCCATGATTATTGCCTGCTGCTTGTGTAATTCGTGCCTACTCAGCTCTTTAATTATTGCCTCTAGAGCCACATGATCAGTGTATGATAGGAAACATGATCAGCGCATGATCAGTCACATGTTCAGCGCCATTCAGTCACGTGATCACTACATGATAATCAAGTGATCAGTCCATGCTCAGTCATGGTATAGTGCATGATCAGTGCATGACAAGTCACGTGATCAATGGCATGATAGCCAAGTGATCAGTGAATGATAGCAACGTGAGCAGTGCATGATCAGTCACGTGGTCAGTGTATGATCAGCCATGTGAACAGTGCGTGCTCTCACGTGATTAGGGCCTGCTGAGCTGCGTGATTCCTGCCTGCTCATCTGCTTGACAATTGCCAGCTGAGCCGTGTGATACCTGCCTGTTAAGCTGCTTGATTATTGCCAGCTGAGCAGCATGATTTGTCACAGCTGAGGTCCCTGATTATTGCCTGCTGATTGCTCAGCTCTTTGATTGTTGCCTCCTGAGGCACATCATCAGTGCATGATAGACACGTGATCAGTGCATGATCTGTCACGTGATCAGTGTATGATATCCACGTGACCCATGCATCCCCAGTCACGTGATCAGTGCATTATATCTACGTGATCAGTGCATGTTCAGGCACGTGATCAGTGCATGATAGCCACGTGATCAGTGTATTAACAGTCACGTGATCAGTGCATGATAGCCTCCTGATAAGTGCATGATCAGTCATGTGATCAGTGCATGATCTGTCAGGTGATCAGTGTATAATATTCACGTGATCAGTATATGCGCAGTCACGTGATAAGTGCATTATAGCTACATGATCAGTGCATGTTCAGCCTCGTGATCAGTGCATGATAGTCACGTGATCAGTGAATGATCACTTACCTGATCAGTGTAGGATTAGCCGTCGGATCAGTGCATGATAGCCATGTGATCAGTGCATGATCAGTCACGTGATAAGTGCATGCACAGTCACATGATCAGTGCATGATAGCTATGTGATCAGATCATGTTCAGTCATGTGATCAGTGCATGATCAGACACGTGATCAGTGCATGATAGCCACGTGATCAGTGCATAATCAGTTACATGATGAGTGCATGCACAGTCTAGTGATCTGTGCATGATCAGTCACGCGATCAGTGCATGATCAGCCAGGTTATCACTGAATGATAGCCACGTGATCTGTGCATGATCAGTCAAGTGACCATTGTATGATCAGCCAGGTGATCAGTGCATGATAGCCACGTGATCAGTGCATGATTACCACGTAATCAGTGCATGATCAGTTTCGTGATCACTGCATGCACATTCAGGTGATCAGTGCATGATACCCAAGTGATAAGTGCATGATCAGTCACGTGATCAGTGCATGATCAGCCACGTTATCAGTGCATGATAGCCAGGTGATCACTGTATGATCATCCACGTGATCAGTGCATAATCAGTCACGTGATCAGTGCATGGGCAATCACATGATCCATGCATGATAGCCACGTGATCAGTGCATGATCAGTCACGGGATCAGTGCATGATCAGCCACGTGATCAGTGAATGATAGCCACGTGATCAGTGCATGATCAGTCATGTGATCAGTGTATGAGAAGCCATGTGAACAGTGCGTGCTCACTCACATGATCAGGGCCTGCTGAGCTGCCTGATTCCTGTCTGCTCATCTGCTTAACATTGCCAACTGAGCTGCATGATTCCTCCCGGTCATCTGCTTGACAATTGCCAGCTGTGCTGCGTAATTCCTGCCTGCTCAGCTGCTTGATTATTGCCATCTGAGCAGCATGATTCGTCATAGATGAGCTCCATGATTATTGCCTGCTGATTGTGTGATTCGTGCCTACTCAGCTCTTTAATTATTGCCTCCAGAGCCACATGATCAGTGTATGATAGCAAACATGATCAGCGCATGATAGCAAACATGATCAGCGCATGATCAGTCACATGTTCAGCGCCATTCAGTCACGTGATCACTACACGATAGTCAAGTGATCAGTCCATGCTCAGTCATGGTATCAGTGCATGATCAGCCACGTGATCAGTGCCTGCACATTCCCGTAATCAGCGCCTCTCAGTCATGTGATCACTGCATGCTAAACATGTGATCAGTGCATGATCAGCCACGTGATCAGTGCATGACCAGTCACGTGATCACTGAATGATAGCCACGTGATCAGTGCAAGATCAGCCACGTGATCAGTGAATGATAGCAACGTGAGCAGTGCATGATCAGTCACGTGGTCAGTGTATGATCAGCCACGTGAACAGTGCGTGCTCTCACGTGATCAGGGCCTGCTGAGCTGCGTGATTCCTATCTACTCAGCTGCTTAAAAATTCCCAGCTGAGCTGCGTGATTCCTGCCCGCTCATCTGCTGGGAAATTGCCAGCTGAGCTGCGTGATTCCTGCCTGCTCATCTGCTTGACAATTGCCAGCTGAGCCGTGTGATACCTGCCTGTTAAGCTGCTTGATTATTGCCAGCTGAGCAGCATGATTCGTCACAGCTTAGGTCCCTGATTATTGCCTGCTGATTGCTCAGCTCTTTGATTGTTGCCTCCTGAGGCACATCATCCGTGCATGATAGACACGTGATCAGTGCATGATCAGTCACGTAATCAGTGCCTGGGCAGTCACATGGTCAGTGAATGAGAGCCACTGGATCAGTGCACGATCAGTCAAGTGATCAGTGCATGATCAGGCACGAGATCAGTGCATGATCTGTCACGTGATCAGTGTATGATATCCATGTGACCCATGCATCTCCAGTCACGTGATCAGTGCATTATATCTATGTGATCAGTGCATGTTCAGGCACGTGATCAGTGCATAATAGCCACGTGATCAGTGTATGATCAGCCACGTGGTCAGTGTATGATAAGCTATGTGATCAGTGCATGCGCTGTCATTTGATCAGTGCATGATCAGTCATGTGATCAGTGTATGATCAGCCACGTGATCAGTGCAGGATAGCCACATGATCAGTGCATGATAGCTACGTGATTAGTGCATGATACCCACGTGATCAGTGCATGATAGCCACCTGATCAGTTCATGATCAGTCAGGTGATCAGTGCATGATCTGTCATGTGATGAGTGCATGCCCAGTAACGTGATCAGTGTATGATAGCTACGTGATCAGTGCATGACCAGCCACGTGATCAGTGAATGATGGCCACATGATCAGAGCATGTTAGCCACGTGATCAGTGCATGATCAGTCACGTGGTTAGTGGATGATAGCCACGTGTCCAGTGTATCATCAGTCACGTGATCAGTGTATGATCATTCATGTGATCAGTGCATGATCAGTCACGCGATCAGTGCATGATCAGCCAGGTTATCACTGAATGATAGCCACGTGATCTGTGCATGATCAGTCAAGTGACCATTGTATGATCAGCCAGGTGATCAGTGCATGATAGCCACGTGATCAGTGCATGATTACCACGTAATCAGTGCATGATCAGTTTCGTGATCACTGCATGCACATTCAGGTGATCAGTGCATGATACCCAAGTGATAAGTGCATGATCAGTCACGTGATCAGTGCATGATCAGCCACGTTATCAGTGCATGATAGCCAGGTGATCACTGTATGATCATCCACGTGATCAGTGCATAATCAGTCACGTGATCAGTGCATGGGCAATCACATGATCCATGCATGATAGCCACGTGATCAGTGCATGATCAGTCACGGGATCAGTGCATGATCAGCCACGTGATCAGTGAATGATAGCCACGTGATCAGTGCATGATCAGTCATGTGATCAGTGTATGAGAAGCCATGTGAACAGTGCGTGCTCACTCACATGATCAGGGCCTGCTGAGCTGCGTGATTCCTGTCTGCTCATCTGCTTGACAATTGCCAGCTGAGCTGCACGATTCCTGCCTGTCATCTGCTTGACAATTGCCAGCTGTGCTGCGTAATTCCTGCCTGCTCAGCTGCTTGATTATTGCCATCTGAGCAGCATGATTCGTTATAGCTGAGCTCCATGATTATTGCCTGCTGATTGTGTGATTCGTGCCTACTCAGCTCTTTAATTATTGCCTCCAGAGCCACATGATCAGTGTATGATAGCAAACATGATCAGCGCATGATCAGTCACATGTTCAGCGCCATTCAGTCACGTGATCACTACATGATAGTCAAGTGATCAGTCCATGCTCAGTCATGGTATCAGTGCATGATCAGCCACGTGATCAGTGCCTGCACATTCCCGTAATCAGCGCCTCTCAGTCATGTGATCACTGCTTGATAAATATGTGATCAGTGCGTGATCAGCCACGTGATCAGTGCATGACCACTCACGTGATCAATGGCATGATAGCCACGTGATAAGTGAATGATAGCAACGTGATCAGTGCATGATCAGTCACGGGGTCAGTGTATGATCAGCCACGTGATCAGTGCATGATACCCAAGTGATAAGTGCATGATCAGTCATGTAAACAGTGCATGATCAGCCACGTATTCAGTGCATGATAGCCACGTGATCAATGCATGATCAGCCACGTGATCAGTGCGTGATCAGTCACGTGATCAGTGCATGGGCAATCACGTGATCCCTGCATGATAGCCACGTGATCAGTGCATGATCTGTCACGTGATCAGTGCATGATCATTCACGTGAGCAGTGCTTGCACAGTCTCGTGATCAGTGCATGATAGGCAGCTGACAAATGCATGATCAGCCACGTGATCAGTGCATGTTAGCCACGTGATCAATGCATGATCAGCCACGTGATCAGTGCGTGATCAGTCACTTGATCAGTGCATGATCAGCCACGTGATCAGTGCATGATAGCCACGTGATCAGTGCATGATATCAACGTTATCAGTGCATGATCATTTACGTGATTAGTGCATGTGCAGTCACGTGATTAGTGCATGATAGCCACGTGATCAGTGCATGACCAGTCACATAATCAGTGTATGATCACCCACGTGATCAGTGCATGATCAGCCACGTGAGCAGTGCCTGCACATTCACGTATGCAGCGCCTCTTAGGCACGTGATCACTGCATGATAAACAAGTGATCAGTGCGTGATTCGCCACGTGATCAGTGCATGCACAGTCAATTGATGAATGAATGATAGCCAAGTGTTCAGTGAGTGAATGCATCGTGATCCGTGCATGATCAGTCACGTGATCAGTGTATGATAAGCCACGTGAACAGTGCGTGCTCAGTCACGTGATCAGGGCCTCCTGAGCTGCGTGATTCCTGTCTGCTCATCTTCTTGACAATTGCCACCTGAGCTGCGTGATTCCTGCCTGCTCATCTGCTTGATAATCGCCAGCTGAGCTTCGTGATTCCTGCCTGCTCATCTGCTTGATAATTTCCAGGTGAGCTGCGTGAATCCTGCCTGCTCATCTGCTTGATAATTGCCAGCTAAACTGCGTGATTCCTGGCTGCTCATCTGCTTGATTATTGCCAGCTGAGCTGTGTGATTCCTGCCTGCTCATCTGCTTGATAACTGCCAGCTGAGCTCGTGATTCCTGCCTGCTCATCTGCTTGATAACTGCCAGCTGTGCTTCGTGATTCCTGCCTGCTCATCTGCTTTATAATTGCCAGCTGAGTTGCGTGATTCCTGCCTGCTCATCTGCTTGATTATTGCCAGCTGAGCCGTGTGATTCCTGCCTGCTCAGCTGCTTGATTATTGCCAGCTGAGCAGCATGATTCGTCACTGCTTCGGTCCATGATTATTGCCTGCTGATTGCATGATTTGTGCCTGCTCAGCTCTTTGAGTATTGCCTCCTGAGGCACATCATCAGTGCATGATAGCCAAGTGATGATCGCATGATCAGTCACATGATCAGCGCCATTTAGACACGTGATCACTGCATGCTCAGCCACGTGATCAGTACTTGATCAGCAACGTGATTAGTGCATGATAGCCACGTGATCAGTGCATTATCTGTCACGTGATCAGTATATGATCAGCCACGTGATCAATGTATGATAGCCACCTGACCAGTGCATGATCAGTCACATGATCAGTGCAAGATCTGTCACGTGATCAGTGTATGATCATCCACGTGATCAGTGCATGCGCAGTCATGTGATCAGTGCATGATAGCTAAGTCATTGTGCATGATCAGCCACGTGATCATTACATGATAGCCACATGATCAGTGCATGATCAGTTACGTTATCAGTGTATGATCAGCCATGTGATCAGTGCATGATAGCCACGTGATCAGTATATGATCAGGCACGTGATCAGTGCATGATCAGCCACGTGGTCAGTGGATGATAGCCACGTGATCAGTGCATGACCAGTCACCTAATCAGTGTGTGATCATCCACGTGATCAATGCATGATAGCCACATGACCATTGCATGATATGCAACGTGATTAGTTCATGTTCAGCCACGTGATCAGTGTATGATCAGCCACGTGGTCAGTGCATGATCAGCCACGTGATCACTGTATGATCAGCCACGTGGTCAGTGCAGGATATCCAGGTGATCAGTGCATGATAGCCAAGTGATCAGTGCATGATCAGTCACGTGATTAGTGCATGATCAGTCAAGTGATCTGTCCAGGATCAGCCACGTGATCAGTTCATGATAGCCAGGTGATCAGTTCCTGATCAGTCACGTGTTCAGTGTATGATCATCCAGGTTGTCAGTGCATGGGCAGTCACGTGATCAGTGAATGATAGCCATGTGATCCGTGCATGATCAGTCACGTGATAAGTGTATGATCAGCAAGGTCAAGAATGCATGCTCAGTCACGTGATCAGGGCCTGCTGAGCTGCGTGATTCCTGTCTGATCAGGTGCCTGACAATTGCCAACTGTGCTGCATACTTCCTGCCTGCTCATCTGCTTGATAACTGCCAGGTGAGCTTCGTGATTCCTGCCTGCTCATCTGCTTCATAATTGCCAGCTGACCTGCGTGATTCCTGCCTGTTCATCCGCTTGATATTTGCCAGCTGAGCTGGTGATACCTGCCTGCTCATCTGTTTGATTATTGCCAGCTGAGCTGCGTGATTACTGCCTGCTCATCGGCTTGATAATCGCCAGCTGAGCTGAGTGATTCCTGGGTTCTCATCGGCTTGATAATTGCCAGCTGAGTGCATGATTCCTGCCTGCTCATCAGCTTGATAATTGCCAGTTGAGCTGCGTGATTCCTGGCTGCTCATCTGTGTTATTATTGCCAGCGTCATTGCTCTTGAGTCATGGTAGGGGAATCGGGCCTCGAGACGCTTTGAAGAAGGACTCTCCCCGTCTTTCTCGGGTGGCGTCAGGAAACCCTCGGTTCCCTCGACTTGTGCAGGTAACCTCAGGGAGCTTCTCATGGTGCCTCTGAGAAGTCAGGGAAACTGTGGAGGTGGGAGGGGCCTCTCGGGACTCCACTGGGGTTGGTGCATTGGAAGAGGGCCTCATCTCCAGGGTTCCTCTGATTTCAGACTCCGATCGCAGGGCCCCTGCAGACTGGGGACAGGAGAGTCAGGCCTCGTCTTGGGTTGAGGCATGGAACTCCGCTTGCCTCTCGAGGTGTCCCCGGGGAGAGAGGCCACTTGTCGAGCTGTATTTGGAACCTGGGGGTCTTTTCCGGACGATGCACGGGCGAGTCACTGCCCCTTCGTGTTGACTTCATTCACAGGGTGGAGTTCGGAGAGGTGTCCGGGCATCGGGTTCTTACCAAGAGGGGACCGGGAAATCGGGGTGCTTCGCAATGTGGAAGCACCCACGAGGCCACGTCTGGAATGTCGTCGTGAGCCCGGCCTCATCCTGAGGTGCGACCGGAAGGTCGGGAACCCCTTCCAGACAAAGCAGGGGAGTCGACCCTCCTGTCGAGATCAGGAGGGTAGAAGGGGCTCAGAGGAAGTGGTGCCCGAAAACCTCAGTGTTCCTCTCCAGGGAGACCGGGATGCCGGGGAACTTTGTGGGGGCGCATCAAGGGTGCCAAGTACCGTTTCGACCTCCAGTTCCTAACGTGGGACTTCTCCTGAGACGCTGTAGCGGGAAAGGGCTTCATCTTGCGATGACGGGGGAACCACGTGGTTTTTCTCGAGTTGCGGCGGGATTCTCGAGTTACGACGGGGAATTCAGGATGCCTCTTGTGTTGGCCCAGGGAAGTCCAATCTTCCATTCGAGTTGCGAAGGAAAGCTGGGGATTGCTCTCGAGTGACTGCAGGGCCAATAGACCTCATCTAGGCTTGTGTCCAGAAGCCAGTGTTCCTCTCCAGGGGCGACCGGGATCTCGGGGTTGCATTCCAGACGCACCCGGGGAGACAGGCATGCATCTCGAGTGGAAGCAAAGAACCCCGCTCTGCTCTCGAGTCGCGACGGGTATCTCCTGGAGCTCACTGGGTGGACTAAAGGGAGTCAAGCCTCCTGAGGCGTTTGGAGAGAGGTCGCGAGGTTGGCCTCTAGGCCATGCAGGAGACGAAGGCCCTCATCTCCGCGATGACGGGGGAGTCTCGGGGTTGTTCTCGAGCGGCGGCCCCAGGGTGCGGTTTCTCACGAGGTTCGGCGGCGAGGTCAGTGAGCCTCTCGTGGGGCGCCAGGGAAGTCGGGTCTCCATGCGAGTGGCGAGGGGGCGCGCGTCATTGCTCTCGAGTCATGGTAGGGGAACCTGGCCTCGAGACGTGTTGAAGAAGGTCTCTCGAGGTCTTTCTCGGGTTGAGGCAGGAAACCCTGGCTTCCCTCGACTTGTGCAGGTGACCTCAGGGGGCTTCTCATGGTGGCTCTGAGAAGTCAGGGAAACTGGAGGTGGGAGGGGCCTCTCGGGACTCCACGGGGTTTGGTGCGTTGGAAGAGGGCCTCTTCTCTAGTTGAGGCAGGAACCTCAGGGTTCCTCTGATTTCAGACTCCGATCGCAGGGTCCCTGCAGACTGGGGACCGGAGAGTCAGGCCTCGTCTTGGGTTGAGGCATGGAACTCCGCTTGCCTCTCGAGGTGTCCCCGGGGAGAGAGGCCACGTGTCGAGCTGTATTTGGAACCTGGGGGTCTTTTCCGGACGATGCACGGGCGAGTCACTGCCCCTTCGTGTTGACTTCATTCACAGGGTGGAGTTCGGAGAGGTGTCCAGGCATCGGGTTCTTACCAAGAGGGGACCGGGAAATCGGGGTGCTTCGCAATGTGGAAGCACCCACGAGGCCACGTCTGGAATGTCGTCGTGAGCCCGGCCTCATCCTTGAGGTGCGACCGGAAGGTCGGGAACCCCTTCCAGACAAAGCAGGGGAGTCGACCCTCCTGTCGAGATCAGGAGGGTAGAAGGGGCTCAGAGGAAGTGGTGCCGGAAAACCTCGGTGTTCCGCTCCAGGGAGACCGGGATGCCGGGGAACTTTGTGGGGGCGCATCAAGGGTGCCAAGTACCGTTTCGACCTCCAGTTCCTAACGTGGGACTTCTCCTGAGACGCTGTAGCGTGAAAGGGCTTCATCTTGCGATGACGGGGGAACCACGTGGTTTTTCTCGAGTTGCGGCGGGATTCTCGAGTTACGACGGGGAATTCAGGATGCCTCTTGTGTTGGCCCAGGGAAGTCCAATCTTCCATTCGAGTTGCGAAGGAAAGCTGGGGATTGCTCTCGAGTGACTGCAGGGCCAATAGACCTCATCTAGGCTTGTGTCCAGAAGCCAGTGTTCCTCTCCAGGGGCGACCGGGATCTCGGGGTTGCATTCCAGACGCACCCGGGGAGACAGGCATGCATCTCGAGTGGAAGCAAAGAACCCCGCTCTGCTCTCGAGTCGCGACGGGTATCTCCTGGAGCTCACTGGGTGGACTAAAGGGAGTCAAGCCTCCTGAGGCGTTTGGAGAGAGGTCGCGAGGTTGGCCTCTAGGCCATGCAGGAGACGAAGGCCCTCATCTCCGCGATGACGGGGGAGTCTCGGGGTTGTTCTCGAGCGGCGGCCCCAGGGTGCGGTTTCTCACGAGGTTCGGCGGCGAGGTCAGTGTGCCTCTCGTGGGGCGCCAGGGAAGTCGGGTCTCCATGCGAGTGGCGAGGGGGCGCGCGTCATTGCTCTCGAGTCATGGGAGGGGAACCTGGCCTCGAGACGTGTTGAAGAAGGTCTCTCGAGGTCTTTCTCGGGTTGAGGCAGGAAACCCTGGCTTCCCTCGACTTGTGCAGGTGACCTCAGGGGGCTTCTCATGGTGGCTCTGAGAAGTCAGGGAAACTGGAGGTGGGAGGGGCCTCTCGGGACTCCACGGGGTTTGGTGCGTTGGAAGAGGGCCTCTTCTCTAGTTGAGGCAGGAACCTCAGGGTTCCTCTGATTTCAGACTCCGATCGCAGGGTCCCTGCAGACTGGGGACAGGAGAGTCAGGCCTCGTCTTGGGTTGAGGCATGGAACTCCGCTTGCCTCTCGAGGTGTCCCCGGGGAGAGAGGCCACATGTCGAGCTGTATTTGGAACCTGGGGGTCTTTTCCGGACGATGCACGGGCGAGTCACTGCCCCTTCGTGTTGACTTCATTCACAGGGTGGAGTTCGGAGAGGTGTCCGGGCATCGGGTTCTTACCAAGAGGGGACCGGGAAATCGGGGTGCTTCGCAATGTGGAAGCACCCACGAGGCCACGTCTGGAATGTCGTCGTGAGCCCGGCCTCATCCTTGAGGTGCGACCGGAAGGTCGGGAACCCCTTCCAGACAAAGCAGGGGAGTCGACCCTCCTGTCGAGATCAGGAGGGTAGAAGGGGCTCAGAGGAAGTGGTGCCGGAAAACCTCGGTGTTCCTCTCCAGGGAGACCGGGATGCCGGGGAACTTTGTGGGGGCGCATCAAGGGTGCCAAGTACCGTTTCGACCTCCAGTTCCTAACGTGGGACTTCTCCTGAGACGCTGTAGCGGGAAAGGGCTTCATCTTGCGATGACGGGGGAACCACGTGGTTTTTCTCGAGTTGCGGCGGGATTCTCGAGTTACGACGGGGAATTCAGGATGCCTCTTGTGCTGGCCCAGGGAAGTCCAATCTTCCATTCGAGTTGCGAAGGAAAGCTGGGGATTGCTCTCGAGTGACTGCAGGGCCAATAGACCTCATCTAGGCTTGTGTCCAGAAGCCAGTGTTCCTCTCCAGGGGCGACCGGGATCTCGGGGTTGCATTCCAGACGCACCCGGGGAGACAGGCATGCATCTCGAGTGGAAGCAAAGAACCCCGCTCTGCTCTCGAGTCGCGACGGGTATCTCTTGGAGCTCACTGGGTGGACTAAAGGGAGTCAAGCCTCCTGAGGCGTTTGGAGAGAGGTCGCGAGGTTGGCCTCTAGGCCATGCAGGAGACGAAGGCCCTCATCTCCGCGATGACGGGGGAGTCTCGGGGTGGTTCTCGAGCGGCGGCCCCAGGGTGCGGTTTCTCACGAGGTTCGGCGGCGAGGTCAGTGAGCCTCTAGTGGGGCGCCAGGGAAGTCGGGTCTCCATGCGAGTGGCGAGGGGGCGCGCGTCATTGCTCTCGAGTCATGGGAGGGGAACCTGGCCTCGAGACGTGTTGAAGAAGGTCTCTCGAGGTCTTTCTCGGGTTGAGGCAGGAAACCCTGGCTTCCCTCGACTTGTGCAGGTGACCTCAGGGGGCTTCTCATGGTGGCTCTGAGAAGTCAGGGAAACTGGAGGTGGGAGGGGCCTCTCGGGACTCCACGGGGTTTGTTGCATTGGAAGAGGGCCTCATCTCCAGTTGCGGGAGGAACCTCAGGGTTCCTCTGATTTCAGACTCCGATCGCAGGGTCCCTGCAGACTGGGGACAGGAGAGTCAGGCCTCGTCTTGGGTTGAGGCATGGAACTCCGCTTGCCTCTCGAGGTGACCCCGGGGAGAGAGGCCACTTGTCGAGCTGTATTTGGAACCTGGGGGTCTTTACCGGACGATGCACGGGCGAGTCACTGTCCCTTCGTGTTGACTTCATTCACAGGGTGGAGTTCAGAGAGGTGTCCGGGCATCGGGTTCTTATCAAGCGGGGACCGGGAAATCGGGGTGCTTCGCAATGTGGAAGCACCCACGAGGCCACGTCTGGAATGTCGTCGTGAGCCCGGCCTCATCCTTGAGGTGCGACCGGAAGGTCGGGAACCCCTTCCAGACAAAGCAGGGGAGTCGACCCTCCTGTCGAGATCAGGAGGGTAGAAGGGCTCAGAGGAAGTGGTGCCGGAAAACCTCGGTGTTCCTCTCCATGGAGACCGGGATGCCGGGGAACTTTGTGGGGGCGCATCAAGGGTGCCAAGTACCGTTTCGACCTCCAGTTCCTAACGTGGGACTTCTCCTGAGACGCTGTAGCGGGAAAGGGCTTCATCTTGCGATGACGGGGGAACCACGTGGTTTTTCTCGAGTTGCGGCGGGATTCTCGAGTTACGACGGGGAATTCAGGATGCCTCTTGTGCTGGCCCAGGGAAGTCCAATCTTCCATTCGAGTTGCGAAGGAAAGCTGGGGATTGCTCTCGAGTGACTGCAGGGCCAATAGACCTCATCTAGGCTTGTGTCCAGAAGCCAATGTTCCTCTCCAGGGGCGACCGGGATCTCGGGGTTGCATTCCAGACGCACCCGGGGAGACAGGCATGCATCTCGAGTGGAGGCAAAGAACCCCGCTCTGCTCTCGAGTCGCGACGGGTATCTGTTGGAGCTCACTGGGTGGACTCAAGGGAGTCAAGCCTCCTGAGGCGTTTGGAGAGAGGTCGCGAGGTTGGCCTCTAGGCCATGCAGGAGACGAAGGCCCTCATCTCCGCGATGACGGGGGAGTCTCGGGGTGGTTCTCGAGCGGCGGCCCCAGGGTGCCGTTTCTCACGAGGTTCGGCGGCGAGGTCAGTGAGCCTCTAGTGGGGCGCCAGGGAAGTCGGGTCTCCATGCGAGTGGCGAGGGGGCGCGCGTCATTGCTCTCGAGTCATGGTAGGGGAACCTGGCCTCGAGACGTGTTGAAGAAGGTCTCTCGAGGTCTTTCTCGGGTTGAGGCAGGAAACCCTGGCTTCCCTCGACTTGTGCAGGTGACCTCAGGGGGCTTCTCATGGTGGCTCTGAGAAGTCAGGGAAACTGGAGGTGGGAGGGGCCTCTCGGGACTCCACGGGGTTTGGTGCATTGGAAGAGGGCCTCATCTCCAGTTGAGGCAGGAACCTCAGGGTTCCTCTGATTTCAGACTCCGATCGCAGGGTCCCTGCAGACTGGGGACAGGAGAGTCAGGCCTCGTCTTGGGTTGAGGCATGGAAGTCCGCTTGCCTCTCGAGGTGTCCCCGGGGAGAGAGGCCACTTGTCGAGCTGTATTTGGAACCTGGGGGTCTTTTCCGGACGATGCACGGGCGAGTCACTGCCCCTTCGTGTTGACTTCATTCACAGGGTGGAGTTCGGAGAGGTGTCCGGGCATCGGGTTCTTACCAAGAGGGGACCGGGAAATCGGGGTGCTTCGCGACGTGGAAGCACCCACGAGGCCACGTCTGGAATGTCGTCGTGAGCCCGGCCTCATCCTTGAGGTGCGACCGGAAGGTCGGGAACCCCTTCCAGACAAAGCAGGCGAGTCGACCCTCCTGTCGAGATCAGGAGGGTAGAAGGGGCTCAGAGGAAGTGGTGCCCGAAAACCTCGGTGTTCCTCTCCAGGGAGACCGGGATGCCGGGGAACTTTGTGGGGGCGCATCAAGGGTGCCAAGTACCGTTTCGACCTCCAGTTCCTAACGTGGGACTTCTCCTGAGACGCTGTAGCGGGAAAGGGCTTCATCTTGCGATGACGGGGGAACCACGTGGTTTTTCTCGAGTTGCGGCGGGATTCTCGAGTTACGACGGGGAATTCAGGATGCCTCTTGTGTTGGCCCAGGCAAGTCCAATCTTCCATTCGAGTTGCGAAGGAAAGCTGGGGATTGCTCTCGAGTGACTGCAGGGCCAATAGACCTCATCTAGGCTTGTGTCCAGAAGCCAATGTTCCTCTCCAGGGGCGACAGGGATCTCGGGGTTGCATTCCAGACGCACCCGGGGAGACAGACATTCATCTCGAGTGGAAGCAAAGAACCCCGCTCTGCTCTCGAGTCGCGACGGGTATCTCTTGGAGCTCACTGGGTGGACTCAAGGGAGTCAAGCCTCCTGAGGCGTTTGGAGAGAGGTCGCGAGGTTGGCCTCTAGGCCATGCAGGAGACGAAGGCCCTCATCTCTCGATGACGGGGGAATCTCGGGGTTGTTCTCGAGCGGCGGCCCCAGGGTGCGGTTTCTCACGAGGTTCGACGGCGAGGTCAGTGAGCCTCTCGTGGGGCGCCAGGGAAGTCGGGTCTCCATGCGAGTGGCGAGGGGGAGCGCGTCATTGCTCCCGAGCCATGGGAGGGGAATCTGGCCTCGAGACGTGTTGAAGAAGGTCTCTCGAGGTCTTTCCCGGGTTGAGGCAGGAAACCCTGGGTTCCCTCGACTTGTGCAGGTGACCTCAGGGGGCTTCTCATGGTGGCTCTGAGAAGCCAGGGAAACTGGAGGTGGGAGGGGCCTCTCGGGACTCCACGGGGTTTGGTGCATTGGAAGAGGGCCTCATCTCCAGTTGAGGCAGGAACCGCAGGGTACCTCTGATTTCAGACTCCGATCGCAGGGTCCCTGCAGACTGGGGACAGGAGAGTCAGGCCTCGTCTTGGGTTGAGGCATGGAACTCCGCTTGCCTCTCGAGATGTCCCCGGGGAGAGAGGCCACTTGTCGAGCTGTATTTGGAACCTGGGGTTTTTTCCGAACGATGCACGGAAAAACTGCCCCTTCGTGTTGACTTCATTCACAGGGTGGAGTTCGGAGAGGTGTCCGGGCATCGGGTTCTTATCAAGAGGGGACCGGGAAATCGGGGTCCTACGGAATGTGGAACCACCCACGAGGCCACGTCTGGAATGTCTTCGTGAGCCCGGCCTCATCCTGAGGTGCGACCGGAAGGTCGGGAACCCCTTCCAGACAAAGCAGGGGAGTCGACCCTCCTGTCCAGATCAGGAGGGGAGAAAGGGCTCAGAGGAGGTGGTGCCGGAAAACCTCAGTGTTCCTCTCGAGGGAGACCGGGATTTCGGGGAACTTTGTGGGTCGCATCAAGGGTGCCAAGTGCCGTTTCGACCTCCAATTCCTCACGTGGGACTTCTCCTGAGACGCTGTAGCGGGAAAGGGCTTCATCTTGCGATGACGGGGGAGCCACGTGGTTTTTCTCGAGTTACGGCGGGATTCTCGAGTTACGACGGGGAATTCAGGCTGCCTCTTGTGTTGGCCCAGGCAAGTCCAATCTTCCATTCGAGTTGCGAAGGAAAGCTGGGGATTGCTCTCGAGTGACTGCAGGGCCAATAGACCTCATCTAGGCTTGTGTCCAGAAGCCAATGTTCCTCTCCAGGGGCGACCGGGATCTCGGGGTTGCATTCCAGACGCACCCGGGGAGACAGACATTCATCTCGAGTGGAAGCAAAGAACCCCGCTCTGCTCTCAAATCGCGACGGGTATCTCTTGGAGCTCACTGGGTGGACTCAAGGGAGTCAAGCCTCCTGAGGCGTTTGGAGAGAGTTCGCGAGATTGGTCTCTAGGCCATGCAGGAGACGAAGGCCCTCATCTCTCTATGACGGGGGAATCTCGGGGTTGTTCTCGAGCGGCGGCCCCAGAGTGCGGTTTCTCACGAGGTTCGGCGGCGAGGTCAGTGAGCCTCTCGTGGGGCGCCAGGGAAGTCGGGTCTCCATGCGAGTGGCGAGGGGGAGCGCGTCATTGCTCTCGAGTCATGGTAGGGGAACCTGGCCTCGAGACGTGTTGAAGAAGGTCTCTCGAGGTCTTTCTCTGGTTGAGGCAGGAAACCCTGGCTTCCCTCGACTTGTGCAGGTGACCTCAGGGGGCTTCTCATGGTGGCTCTGAGAAGCCAGGGAAACTGGAGGTGGGAGGGGCCTCTCGGGGCTCCACTGGGTTTGGTGCATTGGAAGAGGGCCGCATCTCCAGTTGAGGCAGGAACCGCAGGGTACCTCTGATTTCAGACTCCGATCGCAGGGTCCCTGCAGACTGGGGACAGGAGAGTCAGGCCTCGTCTTGGGTTGAGGCATGGAACTCCGCTTGCCTCTCGAGATGTCCCCGGGGAGAGAGGCCACTTGTCGAGCTGTATTTGGAACCTGGGGATTTTTTTCCGAACGATGCACGGAAAAACTGCCCCTTCGTGTTGACTTCATTCACAGGGTGGAGTTCGGAGAGGTGTCCGGGCATCGGGTTCTTATCAAGAGGGGACCGGGAAATCGGGGTCCTACGGAATGTGGAAGCACCCACGAGGCCACGTCTGGAATGTCTTCGTGAGACCGGCCTCATCCTGAGGTGCGACCGGAAGGTCGGGAACCCCTTCCAGACAAAGCAGGGGAGTCGACCCTCCTGTCCAGATCAGGAGGGGAGAAAGGGCTCAGAGGAGGGGGTGCCGGAAAACCTCAGTGTTCCTCTCGAGGGAGACCGGGATTTCGGGGAACTTTGTGGGTCGCATCAAGGGTGCCAAGTGCCCTTTCGACCTCCAATTCCTAACGTGGGACTTCTCCTGAGACGCTGTAGCGGGAAAGGGCTTCATCTTGCGATGACGGGGGAGCCACGTGGTTTTTCTCGAGTTACGGCGGGATTCTCGAGTTACGACGGGGAATTCAGGCTGCCTCTTGTGTTGGCCCAGGCAAGTCCAATCTTCCATTCGAGTTGCGAAGGAAAGCTGGGGATTGCTCTCGAGTGACTGCAGGGCCAATAGACCTCATCTAGGCTTGTGTCCAGAAGCCAATGTTCCTCTCCAGGGGCGACAGGGATCTCGGGGTTGCATTCCAGATGCACCCGGGGAGACAGGCATTCATCTCGAGTGGAAGCAAAGAACCCCGCTCTGCTCTCGAGTCGCGACGGGTATCTCTTGGAGCTCACTGGGTGGACTCAAGGGAGTCAAGCCTCCTGAGGCGTTTGGAGAGAGGTCGCGAGATTGGTCTCTAGGCCATGCAGGAGACGAAGGCCCTCATCTCTCGATGACGGGGGAATCTCGGGGTGGTTCTCGAGCGGCGGCCCCAGGGTGCGGTTTCTCACGAGGTTCGACGGCGAGGTCAGTGAGCCTCTCGTGGGGCGCCAGGGAAGTCGGGTCTCCATGCGAGTGGCGAGGGGGCGCGCGTCATTGCTCCCGAGCCATGGGAGGGGAATCTGGCCTCGAGACGTGTTGAAGAAGGTCTCTCGAGGTCTTTCTCGGGTTGAGGCAGGAAACCCTGGGTTCCCTCGACTTGTGCAGGTGACCTCAGGGGGCTTCTCATGGTGGCTCTGAGAAGCCAGGGAAACTGGAGGTGGGAGGGGCCTCTCGGGACTCCACTGGGTTTGGTGCATTGGAAGAGGGCCTCATCTCCAGTTGAGGCAGGAACCGCAGGGTACCTCTGATTTCAGACTCCGATCGCAGGGTCCCTGCAGACTGGGGACAGGAGAGTCAGGCCTCGTCTTGGGTTGAGGCATGGAACTCCGCTTGCCTCTCGAGATGTCCCCGGGGAGAGAGGCCACTTGTCGAGCTGTATTTGGAACCTGGGGTTTTTTCCGAACGATGCACGGAAAAACTGCCCCTTCGTGTGGACTTCATTCACAGGGTGGAGTTCGGAGAGGTGTCCGGGCATCGGGTTCTTATCAAGAGGGGACCGCGAAATCGGGGTCCTACGGAATGTGGAACCACCCACGAGGCCACGTCTGGAATGTCTTCGTGAGACCGGCCTCATCCTGAGGTGCGACCGGAAGGTCGGGAACCCCTTCCAGACAAAGCAGGGGAGTCGACCCTCCTGTCCAGATCAGGAGGGGAGAAAGGGCTCAGAGGAGGGGGTGCCGGAAAACCTCAGTGTTCCTCTCGAGGGAGACCGGGATTCCGGGGAACTTTGTGGGTCGCATCAAGGGTGCCAAGTGCCCTTTCGACCTCCAATTCCTAACGTGGGACTTCTCCTGAGACGCTGTAGCGGGAAAGGGCTTCATCTTGCGATGACGGGGGAGCCACGTGGTTTTTCTCGAGTTACGGCGGGATTCTCGAGTTACGACGGGGAATTCAGGCTGCCTCTTGTGTTGGCCCAGGCAAGTCCAGTCTTCCATTCGAGTTGCGAAGGAAAGCTGGGGATTGCTCTCGAGTGACTGCAGGGCCAATAGACCTCATCGAGGCTTGTGTCCAGAAGCCAATGTTCCTCTCCAGGGGCGACCGGGATCTCGGGGTTGCATTCCAGATGCACCCGGGGAGACAGGCATTCATCTCGAGTGGAAGCAAAGAACCCCGCTCTGCTCTCGAATCGCGACGGGTATCTCTTGGAGCTCACTGGGTGGACTCAAGGGAGTCAAGCCTCCTGAGGCGTTTGGAGAGAGGTCGCGAGGTTGGCCTCTAGGCCATGCAGGAGACGAAGGCCCTCATCTCTCGATGACGGGGGAATCTCGGGGTGGTTCTCGAGCGGCGGCCCCAGGGTGCGGTTTCTCACGAGGTTCGACGGCGAGGTCAGTGAGCCTCTCGTGGGGCGCCAGGGAAGTCGAGTCTCCATGCGAGTGGCGAGGGGGCGCGCGTCATTGCTCTCGAGTCATGGTAGGGGAACCTGGCCTCGAGACGTGTTGAAGAAGGTCTCTCGAGGTCTTTCCCGGGTTGAGGCAGGAAACCCTGGCTTCCCTCGACTTGTGCAGGTGACCTCAGGGGGCTTCTCATGGTGGCTCTGAGAAGCCAGGGAAACTGGAGGTGGGAGGGGCCTCTCGGGACTCCACGGGGTTTGGTGCATTGGAAGAGGGCCTCATCTCCAGTTGAGGCAGGAACCGCAGGGTACCTCTGATTTCAGACTCCGATCGCAGGGTCCCTGCAGACTGGGGACAGGAGAGTCAGGCCTCGTCTTGGGTTGAGGCATGGAACTCCGCTTGCCTCTCGAGATGTCCCCGGGGAGAGAGGCCACTTGTCGAGCTGTATTTGGAACCTGGGGTTTTTTCCGAACGATGCACGGAAAAACTGCCCCTTCGTGTTGACTTCATTCACAGGGTGGAGTTCGGAGAGGTGTCCGGGCATCGGGTTCTTATCAAGAGGGGACCGGGAAATCGGGGTCCTACGGAATGTGGAACCACCCACGAGGCCACGTCTGGAATGTCTTCGTGAGACCGGCCTCATCCTGAGGTGCGACCGGAAGGTCGGGAACCCCTTCCAGACAAAGCAGGGGAGTCGACCCTCCTGTCCAGATCAGGAGGGGAGAAAGGGCTCAGAGGAGGGGGTGCCGGAAAACCTCAGTGTTCCTCTCGAGGGAGACCGGGATTCCGGGGAACTTTGTGGGTCGCATCAAGGGTGCCAAGTGCCCTTTCGACCTCCAATTCCTAACGTGGGACTTCTCCTGAGGCGCTGTAGCGGGAAAGGGCTTCATCTTGCGATGACGGGGGAGCCACGTGGTTTTTCTCGAGTTACGGCGGGATTCTCGAGTTACGACGGGGAATTCAGGCTGCCTCTTGTGTTGGCCCAGGCAAGTCCAATCTTCCATTCGAGTTGCGAAGGAAAGCTGGGGATTGCTCTCGAGTGACTGCAGTGCCAATAGACCTCATCTAGGCTTGTGTCCAGAAGCCAATGTTCCTCTCCAGGGGCGACCGGGATCTCGGGGTGGCATTCCAGACGCACCCGGGGAGACAGGCATGCATCTCGAGTGGAAGCAAAGAACCCCGCTCTGCTCTCGAGTCGCGACGGGTATCTCTTGGAGCTCACTGGGTGGACTCAAGGGAGTCAAGCCTCCTGAGGCGTTTGGAGAGAGGTCGCGAGATTGGTCTCTAGGCCATGCAGGAGACGAAGGCCCTCATCTCTCGATGACGGGGGAATCTCGGGGTTGTTCTCGAGCGGCGGCCCCAGGGTGCGGTTTCTCACGAGGTTCGACGGCGAGGTCAGTGAGCCTCTCGTGGGGCGCCAGGGAAGTCGGGTCTCCATGCGAGTGGCGAGGGGGAGCGCGTCATTGCTCCCGAGCCATGGGAGGGGAATCTGGCCTCGAGACGTGTTGAAGAAGGTCTCTCGAGGTCTTTCTCGGGTTGAGGCAGGAAACCCTGGCTTCCCTCGACTTGTGCAGGTGACCTCAGGGGGCTTCTCATGGTGGCTCTGAGAAGCCAGGGAAAGTGGAGGTGGGAGGGGCCTCTCGGGACTCCACGGGCTTTGGTGCATTGGAAGAGGGCCTCATCTCCAGTTGAGGCAGGAACCGCAGGGTACCTCTGATTTCAGACTCCGATCGCAGGGTCCCTGCAGACTGGGGACAGGAGAGTCAGGCCTCGTCTTGGGTTGAGGCATGGAACTCCGCTTGCCTCTCGAGATGTCCCCGGGGAGAGAGGCCACTTGTCGAGCTGTATTTGGAACCTGGGGTCTTTTCCGAACGATGCACGGAAAAACTGCCCCTTCGTGTTGACTTCATTCACAGGGTGGAGTTCGGAGAGGTGTCCGGGCATCGGGTTCTTATCAAGAGGGGACCGGGAAATCGGGGTCCTACGGAATGTGGAACCACCCACGAGGCCACGTCTGGAATGTCTTCGTGAGACCGGCCTCATCCTGAGGTGCGACCGGAAGGTCGGGAACCCCTTCCAGACAAAGCAGGGGAGTCGACCCTCCTGTCCAGATCAGGAGGGGAGAAAGGGCTCAGAGGAGGGGTGCCGGAAAACCTCAGTGTTCCTCTCGAGGGAGACCGGGATTTCGGGGAACTTTGTGGGTCGCATCAAGGGTGCCAAGTGCCCTTTCGACCTCCAATTCCTAACGTGGGACTTCTCCTGAGACGCTGTAGCGGGAAAGGGCTTCATCTTGCGATGATGGGGGAGCCACGTGGTTTTTCTCGAGTTACGGCGGGATTCTCGAGTTACGACGGGGAATTCAGGCTGCCTCTTGTGTTGGCCCAGGCAAGTCCAATCTTCCATTCGAGTTGCGAAGGAAAGCTGGGGATTGCTCTCGAGTGACTGCAGGGCCAATAGACCTCATCTAGGCTTGTGTCCAGAAGCCAATGTTCCTCTCCAGGGGCGACCGGGATCTCGGGGTTGCATTCCAGACGCACCCGGGGAGACAGGCATTCATCTCGAGTGGAAGCAAAGAACCCCGCTCTGCTCTCGAGTCGCGACGGGTATCTCTTGGAGCTCACTGGGTGGACTCAAGGGAGTCAAGCCTCCTGAGGCGTTTGGAGAGAGGTCTCGAGATTGGTCTCTAGGCCATGCAGGAGACGAAGGCCCTCATCTCTCGATGACGGGGGAATCTCGGGGTTGTTCTCGAGCGGCGGCCCCAGGGTGCGGTTTCTCACGAGGTTCGACGGCGAGGTCAGTGAGCCTCTCGTGGGGCGCCAGGGAAGTCGGGTCTCCATGCGAGTGGCGAGGGGGAGCGCGTCATTGCTCCCGAGCCATGGGAGGGGAATCTGGCCTCGAGACGTGTTGAAGAAGGTCTCTCGAGGTCTTTCTCGGGTTGAGGCAGGAAACCCTGGCTTCCCTCGACTTGTGCAGGTGACCTCAGGGGGCTTCTCATGGTGGCTCTGAGAAGCCAGGGAAACTGGAGGTGGGAGGGGCCTCTCGGGACTCCACGGGGTTTGGTGCATTGGAAGAGGGCCTCATCTCCAGTTGAGGCAGGAACCGCAGGGTACCTCTGATTTCAGACTCCGATCGCAGGGTCCCTGCAGACTGGGGACAGGAGAGTCAGGCCTCGTCTTGGGTTGAGGCATGGAACTCCGCTTGCCTCTCGAGATGTCCCCGGGGAGAGAGGCCGCTTGTCGAGCTGTATTTGGAACCTGGGGTTTTTTCCGAACGATGCACGGAAAAACTGCCCCTTCGTGTTGACTTCATTCACAGGGTGGAGTTCGGAGAGGTGTCCGGGCATCGGGTTCTTATCAAGAGGGGACCGGGAAATCGGGGTGCTACGGAATGTGGAACCACCCACGAGGCCACGTCTGGAATGTCTTCGTGAGACCGGCCTCATCCTGAGGTGCGACCGGAAGGTCGGGAACCCCTTCCAGACAAAGCAGGGGAGTCGACCCTCCTGTCCAGATCAGGAGGGGAGAAAGGGCTCAGAGGAGGGGGTGCCGGAAAACCTCAGTGTTCCTCTCGAGGGAGACCGGGATTTCGGGGAACTTTGTGGGTCGCATCAAGGGTGCCAAGTGCCCTTTCGACCTCCAATTCCTAACGTGGGACTTCTCCTGAGATGCTGTAGCGGGAAAGGGCTTCATCTTGCGATGACGGGGGAGCCACGTGGTTTTTCTCGAGTTACGGCGGGATTCTCGAGTTACGACGGGGAATTCAGGCTGCCTCTTGTGTTGGCCCAGGCAAGTCCAATCTTCCATTCGAGTTGCGAAGGAAAGCTGGGGATTGCTCTCGAGTGACTGCAGGGCCAATAGACCTCATCTAGGCTTGTGTCCAGAAGCCAATGTTCCTCTCCAGGGGCGACCGGGATCTCGGGGTTGCATTCCAGACGCACCCGGGGAGACAGGCATTCATCTCGAGTGGAAGCAAAGAACCCCGCTCTGCTCTCGAATCGCGACGGGTATCTCTTGGAGCTCACTGGGTGGACTCAAGGGAGTCAAGCCTCCTGAGGCGTTTGGAGAGAGGTCTCGAGATTGGTCTCTAGGCCATGCAGGAGACGAAGGCCCTCATCTCTCGATGACGGGGGAATCTCGGGGTTGTTCTCGAGCGGCGGCCCCAGTGTGCGGTTTCTCACGAGGTTCGACGGCGAGGTCAGTGAGCCTCTCGTGGGGCGCCAGGGAAGTCGGGTCTCCATGCGAGTGGCGAGGGGGCGCGCGTCATTGCTCCCGAGCCATGGGAGGGGAATCTGGCCTCGAGACGTGTTGAAGAAGGTCTCTCGAGGTCTTTCTCGGGTTGAGGCAGGAAACCCTGGCTTCCCTCGACTTGTGCAGGTGACCTCAGGGGGCTTCTCATGGTGGCTCTGAGAAGCCAGGGAAACTGGAGGTGGGAGGGGCCTCTCGGGACTCCACGGGGTTTGGTGCATTGGAAGAGGGCCTCATCTCCAGTTGAGGCAGGAACCGCAGGGTACCTCTGATTTCAGACTCCGATCGCAGGGTCCCTGCAGACTGGGGACAGGAGAGTCAGGCCTCGTCTTGGGTTGAGGCATGGAAGTCCGCTTGCCTCTCGAGATGTCCCCGGGGAGAGAGGCCGCTTGTCGAGCTGTATTTGGAACCTGGGGTTTTTTCCGAACGATGCACGGAAAAACTGCCCCTTCGTGTTGACTTCATTCACAGGGTGGAGTTCGGAGAGGTGTCCGGGCATCGGGTTCTTATCAAGAGGGGACCGGGAAATCGGGGTCCTACGGAATGTGGAACCACCCACGAGGCCACGTCTGGAATGTCTTCGTGAGACCGGCCTCATCCTGAGGTGCGACCGGAAGGTCGGGAACCCCTTCCAGACAAAGCAGGGGAGTCGACCCTCCTGTCCAGATCAGGAGGGGAGAAAGGGCTCAGAGGAGGGGTGCCGGAAAACCTCAGTGTTCCTCTCGAGGGAGACCGGGATTTCGGGGAACTTTGTGGGTCGCATCAAGGGTGCCAAGTGCCGTTTCGACCTCCAATTCCTAACGTGGGACTTCTCCTGAGACGCTGTAGCGGGAAAGGGCTTCATCTTGCGATGACGGGGGAGCCACGTGGTTTTTCTCGAGTTACGGCGGGATTCTCGAGTTACGACGGGGAATTCAGGCTGCCTCTTGTGTTGGCCCAGGCAAGTCCAATCTTCCATTCGAGTTGCGAAGGAAAGCTGGGGATTGCTCTCGAGTGACTGCAGGGCCAATAGACCTCATCTAGGCTTGTGTCCAGAAGCCAATGTTCCTCTCCAGGGGCGACCGGGATCTCGGGGTTGCATTCCAGACGCACCCGGGGAGACAGGCATTCATCTCGAGTGGAAGCAAAGAACCCCGCTCTGCTCTCGAATCGCGACGGGTATCTCTTGGAGCTCACTGGGTGGACTCAAGGGAGTCAAGCCTCCTGAGGCGTTTGGAGAGAGGTCGCGAGGTTGGCCTCTAAGCCATGCAGGAGACGAAGGCCCTCATCTCTCGATGACGGGGGAATCTCGGGGTTGTTCTCGAGCGGCGGCCCCAGGGTGCGGTTTCTCACGAGGTTCGACGGCGAGGTCAGTGAGCCTCTCGTGGGGCGCCAGGGAAGTCGGGTGTCCATGCGAGTGGCGAGGGGGTGCGCGTCACTGCTCCCGAGCCATGGGAGGGGAATCTGGCCTCGAGACGTGTTGAAGAAGGTCTCTCGAGGTCTTTCTCGGGTTGAGGCAGGAAACCCTGGCTTCCCTCGACTTGTGCAGGTGACCTCAGGGGGCTTCTCATGGTGGCTCTGAGAAGCCAGGGAAACTGGAGGTGGGAGGGGCCTCTCGGGACTCCACTGGGTTTGGTGCATTGGAAGAGGGCCTCATCTCCAGTTGAGGCAGGAACCGCAGGGTACCTCTGATTTCAGACTCCGATCGCAGGGTCCCTGCAGACTGGGGACCGGAGAGTCAGGCCTCGTCTTGGGTTGAGGCATGGAACTCCGCTTGCCTCTCGAGATGTCCCCGGGGAGAGAGGCCGCTTGTCGAGCTGTATTTGGAACCTGGGGTTTTTCCGAACGATGCACGGAAAAACTGCCCCTTCGTGTTGACTTCATTCACAGGGTGGAGTTCGGAGAGGTGTCCGGGCATCGGGTTCTTATCAAGAGGGGACCGGGAAATCGGGGTCCTACGGAATGTGGAACCACCCACGAGGCCACGTCTGGAATGTCTTCGTGAGACCGGCCTCATCCTGAGGTGCGACCGGAAGGTCGGGAACCCCTTCCAGACAAAGCAGGGGAGTCGACCCTCCTGTCCAGATCAGGAGGGGAGAAAGGGCTCAGAGGAGGGGGTGCCGGAAAACCTCAGTGTTCCTCTCGAGGGAGACCGGGATTTCGGGGAACTTTGTGGGTCGCATCAAGGGTGCCAAGTGCCCTTTCGACCTCCAATTCCTAACGTGGGACTTCTCCTGAGGTGCTGTAGCGGGAAAGGGCTTCATCTTGCGATGACGGGGGAGCCACGTGGTTTTTCTCGAGTTACGGCGGGATTCTCGAGTTACGACGGGGAATTCAGGCTGCCTCTTGTGTTGGCCCAGGCAAGTCCAATCTTCCATTCGAGTTGCGAAGGAAAGCTGGGGGTTGCTCTCGAGTGACTGCAGGGCCAATAGACCTCATCTAGGCTGGTGTCCAGAAGCCAATGTTCCTCTCCAGGGGCGACCGGGATCTCGGGGTGGCATTCCAGACGCACCCGGGGAGACAGGCATTCATCTCGAGTGGAAGCAAAGAACCCCGCTCTGCTCTCGAATCGCGACGGGTATCTCTTGGAGCTCACTGGGTGGACTCAAGGGAGTCAAGCCTCCTGAGGCGTTTGGAGAGAGGTCGCGAGATTGGTCTCTAGGCCATGCAGGAGACGAAGGCCCTCATCTCTCGATGACGGGGGAGTCTCGGGGTGGTTCTCGAGCGGCGGCCCCAGGGTGCGGTTTCTCACGAGGTTCGACGGCGAGGTCAGTGAGCCTCTCGTGGGGCGCCAGGGAAGTCGGGTCTCCATGCGAGTGGCGAGGGGGAGCGCGTCATTGCTCCCGAGCCATGGTAGGGGAACCTGGCCTCGAGACGTGTTGAAGAAGGTCTCTCGAGGTCTTTCTCGGGTTGAGGCAGGAAACCCTGGCTTCCCTCGACTTGTGCAGGTGACCTCAGGGGGCTTCTCATGGTGGCTCTGAGAAGCCAGGGAAACTGGAGGTGGGAGGGGCCTCTCGGGACTCCACGGGGTTTGGTGCATTGGAAGAGGGCCTCATCTCCAGTTGAGGCAGGAACCGCAGGGTACCTCTGATTTCAGACTCCGATCGCAGGGTCCCTGCAGACTGGGGACAGGAGAGTCAGGCCTCGTCTTGGGTTGAGGCATGGAACTCCGCTTGCCTCTCGAGATGTCCCCGGGGAGAGAGGCCGCTTGTCGAGCTGTATTTGGAACCTGGGGTCTTTTCCGAACGATGCACGGAAACACTGCCCCTTCGTGTTGACTTCATTCACAGGGTGGAGTTCGGAGAGGTGTCCGGGCATCGGGTTCTTATCAAGAGGGGACCGGGAAATCGGGGTCCTACGGAATGTGGAACCACCCACGAGGCCACGTCTGGAATGTCTTCGTGAGACCGGCCTCATCCTGAGGTGCGACCGGAAGGTCGGGAACCCCTTCCAGACAAAGCAGGGGAGTCGACCCTCCTGTCCAGATCAGGAGGGGAGAAAGGGCTCAGAGGAGGGGTGCCGGAAAACCTCAGTGTTCCTCTCGAGGGAGACCGGGATTTCGGGGAACTTTGTGGGTCGCATCAAGGGTGCCAAGTGCCCTTTCGACCTCCAGTTCCTAACGTGGGACTTCTCCTGAGGCGCTGTAGCGGGAAAGGGCTTCATCTTGCGATGACGGGGGAGCCACGTGGTTTTTCTCGAGTTACGGCGGGATTCTCGAGTTACGACGGGGAATTCAGGCTGCCTCTTGTGTTGGCCCAGGCAAGTCCAATCTTCCATTCGAGTTGCGAAGGAAAGCTGGGGATTGCTCTCGAGTGACTGCAGGGCCAATAGACCTCATCTAGGCTTGTGTCCAGAAGCCAATGTTCCTCTCCAGGGGCGACCGGGATCTCGGGGTTGCATTCCAGACGCACCCGGGGAGACAGGCATTCATCTCGAGTGGAAGCAAAGAACCCCGCTCTGCTCTCGAATCGCGACGGGTATCTGTTGGAGCTCACTGGGTGGACTCAAGGGAGTCAAGCCTCCTGAGGCGTTTGGAGAGAGGTCGCGAGATTGGTCTCTAGGCCATGCAGGAGACGAAGGCCCTCATCTCTCGATGACGGGGGAATCTCGGGGTGGTTCTCGAGCGGCGGCCCCAGTGTGCGGTTTCTCACGAGGTTCGACGGCGAGGTCAGTGAGCCTCTCGTGGGGCGCCAGGGAAGTCGGGTCTCCATGCGAGTGGCGAGGGGGCGCGCGTCATTGCTCCCGAGCCATGGGAGGGGAATCTGGCCTCGAGACGTGTTGAAGAAGGTCTCTCGAGGCCTTTCTCGGGTTGAGGCAGGAAACCCTGGCTTCCCTCGACTTGTGCAGGTGACCTCAGGGGGCTTCTCATGGTGGCTCTGAGAAGCCAGGGAAACTGGAGGTGGGAGGGACCCCTCGGGACTCCACGGGATTTGGTGCATTGGAAGAGGGCCTCATCTCCAGTTGAGGCAGGAACCGCAGGGTACCTCTGATTTCAGACTCCGATCGCAGGGTCCCTGCAGACTGGGGACAGGAGAGTCAGGCCTCGTCTTGGGTTGAGGCATGGAACTCCGCTTGCCTCTCGAGATGTCCCCGGGGAGAGAGGCCACATGTCGAGCTGTATTTGGAACCTGGGGTTTTTTCCGAACAGGGTGGAGTTCGGAGAGGTGTCCGGGCATCGGGTTCTTATCAAGAGGGGACCGGGAAATCGGGGTCCTACGGAATGTGGAACCACCCACGAGGCCACGTCTGGAATGTCTTCGTGAGACCGGCCTCATCCTGAGGTGCGACCGGAAGGTCGGGAACCCCTTCCAGACAAAGCAGGGGAGTCGACCCTCCTGTCCAGATCAGGAGGGGAGAAAGGGCTCAGAGGAGGGGGTGCCGGGAAACCTCAGTGTTCCTCTCGAGGGAGACCGGGATTTCGGGGAACTTTGTGGGTCGCATCAAGGGTGCCAAGTGCCCTTTCGACCTCCAATTCCTAACGTGGGACTTCTCCTGAGGTGCTGTAGCGGGAAAGGGCTTCATCTTGCGATGACGGGGGAGCCACGTGGTTTTTCTCGAGTTACGGCGGGATTCTCGAGTTACGACGGGGAATTCAGGCTGCCTCTTGTGTTGGCCCAGGCAAGTCCAATCTTCCATTCGAGTTGCGAAGGAAAGCTGGGGATTGCTCTCGAGTGACTGCAGGGCCAATAGACCTCATCTAGGCTTGTGTCCAGAAGCCAATGTTCCTCTCCAGGGGCGACCGGGATCTCGGGGTTGCATTCCAGACGCACCCGGGGAGACAGGCATTCATCTCGAGTGGAAGCAAAGAACCCCGCTCTGCTCTCGAATCGCGACGGGTATCTCTTGGAGCTCACTGGGTGGACTCAAGGGAGTCAAGCCTCCTGAGGCGTTTGGAGAGAGGTCTCGAGATTGGTCTCTAGGCCATGCAGGAGACGAAGGCCCTCATCTCTCGATGACGGGGGAATCTCGGGGTTGTTCTCGAGCGGCGGCCCCAGTGTGCGGTTTCTCACGAGGTTCGACGGCGAGGTCAGTGAGCCTCTCGTGGGGCGCCAGGGAAGTCGGGTCTCCATGCAAGTGGCGAGGGGGAGCGCGTCACTGATCCCGAGCCATGGTAGGGTAATCTGGCCTCGAGACGTGTTGAAGAAGGTCTCTCGAGGTCTTTCTCGGGTTGAGGCAGGAAACCCTGGCTTCCCTCGACTTGTGCAGGTGACCTCAGGGGGCTTCTCATGGTGGCTCTGAGAAGCCAGGGAAACTGGAGGTGGGAGGGGCCTCTCGGGACTCCACGGGGTTTGGTGCATTGGAAGAGGGCCTCATCTCCAGTTGAGGCAGGAACCGCAGGGTACCTCTGATTTCAGACTCCGATCGCAGGGTCCCTGCAGACTGGGGACAGGAGAGTCAGGCCTCGTCTTGGGTTGAGGCATGGAACTCCGCTTGCCTCTCGAGATGTCCCCGGGGAGAGAGGCCGCATGTCGAGCTGTATTTGGAACCTGGGGTTTTTTCCGAACGATGCACGGAAACACTGCCCCTTCGTGTTGACTTCATTCACAGGGTGGAGTTCGGAGAGGTGTCCGGGCATCGGGTTCTTATCAAGAGGGGACCGGGAAATTGGGGTCCTACGGAATGTGGAAGCACCCACGAGGCCACGTCTGGAATGTCTTCGTGAGCCCGGCCTCTTCCTGAGGTGCGACCGGAAGGTCGGGAACCCCTTCCAGACAAAGCAGGGGAGTCGACCCTCCTGTCCAGATCAGGAGGGGAGAAAGGGCTCAGAGGAGGGGTGCCGGAAAACCTCAGTGTTCCTCTCGAGGGAGACCGGGATTTCGGGGAACTTTGTGGGTCGCATCAAGGGTGCCAAGTGCCCTTTCGACCTCCAGTTCCTAACGTGGGACTTCTCCTGAGACGCTGTAGCGGGAAAGGGCTTCATCTTGCGATGACGGGGGAGCCACGTGGTTTTTCTCGAGTTACGGCGGGATTCTCGAGTTACGACGGGGAATTCAGGCTGCCTCCTGTGTTGGCCCAGGCAAGTCCAATCTTCCATTCGAGTTGCGAAGGAAAGCTGGGGATTGCTCTCGAGTGACTGCAGGGCCAATAGACCTCATCTAGGCTTGTGTCCAGAAGCCAATGTTCCTCTCCAGGGGCGACCGGGATCTCGGGGTTGCATTCCAGACGCACCCGGGGAGACAGGCATTCATCTCGAGTGGAAGCAAAGAACCCCGCTCTGCTCTCGAATCGCGACGGGTATCTCTTGGAGCTCACTGGGTGGACTCAAGGGAGTCAAGCCTCCTGAGGCGTTTGGAGAGAGGTCGCGAGATTGGTCTCTAGGCCATGCAGGAGACGAAGGCCCTCATCTCTCGATGACGGGGGAATCTCGGGGTGGTTCTCGAGCGGCGGCCCCAGTGTGCGGTTTCTCACGAGGTACGGCGGCGAGGTCAGTGAGCCTCTCGTGGGGCGCCAGGGAAGTCGGGTCTCCATGCGAGTGGCGAGGGGGCGCGCGTCATTGCTCTCGAGTCATGGTAGGGGAACCTGGCCTCGAGACGTGTTGAAGAAGGTCTCTCGAGGTCTTTCTCGGGTTGAGGCAGGAAACCCTGGCTTCCCTCGACTTGTGCAGGTGACCTCAGGGGTCTTCTCATGGTGGCTCTGAGAAGCCAGGGAAACAGGAGGTGGGAGGGGCCTCTCGGGACTCCACGGGGTTTGTTGCATTGGAAGAGGGCCTCATCTCCAGTTGAGGCAGGAACCGCAGGGTACCTCTGATTTCCCTGCAGACTGGGGACAGGAGAGTCAGGCCTCGTCTTGGGTTGAGGCATGGAAGTCCGCTTGCCTCTCGAGATGTCCCCGGGGAGAGAGGCCGCTTGTCGAGCTGTATTTGGAACCTGGGGTCTTTTCCGAACGATGCACGGAGAAACTGCCCCTTCGTGTTGACTTCATTCACAGGCTGGAGTTCGGAGAGGTGTCCGGGCATCGGGTTCTTACCAAGAGGGGACCGGGAAATCGGGGTCCTACGGAATGTGGAAGCACCCACGAGGCCACGTCTGGAATGTCTTCGTGAGCCCGGCCTCATCCTGAGGTGCGACCGGAAGGTCGGGAACCCCTTCCAGACAAAGCAGGGGAGTCGACCCTCCTGTCCAGATCAGGAGGGGAGAAAGGGCTCAGAGGAGGGGGTGCCGGGAAACCTCAGTGTTCCTCTCGAGGGAGACCGGGATTCCGGGGAACTTTGTGGGTCGCATCAAGGGTGCCAAGTGCCCTTTCGACCTCCAGTTCCTCACGTGGGACTTCTCCTGAGGCGCTGTAGCGGGAAAGGGCTTCATCTTGCGAGGACGGGGGAGCCACGTGGTTTTTCTCGAGTTACGGCGGGATTCTCGAGTTACGACGGGGAATTCAGGCTGCCTCTTGTGTTGGCCCAGGCAAGTCCAATCTTCCATTCGAGTTGCGAAGGAAAGCTGGGGGTTGCTCTCGAGTGACTGCAGGGCCAATAGACCTCATCTAGGCTGGTGTCCAGAAGCCAATGTTCCTCTCCAGGGGCGACCGGGATCTCGGGGTGGCATTCCAGACGCACCCGGGGAGACAGGCATTCATCTCGAGTGGAAGCAAAGAACCCCGCTCTGCTCTCGAATCGCGACGGGTATCTCTTGGAGCTCACTGGGTGGACTCAAGGGAGTCAAGCCTCCTGAGGCGTTTGGAGAGAGGTCGCGAGATTGGTCTCTAGGCCATGCAGGAGACGAAGGCCCTCATCTCTCGATGACGGGGGAATCTCGGGGTGGTTCTCGAGCGGCGGCCCAGTGTGCGGTTTCTCACGAGGTACGACGGCGAGGTCACTGAGCCTCTCGTGGGGCGCCAGGGAAGTCGGGTCTCCATGCGAGTGGCGAGGGGGAGCGCGTCATTGCTCCCGAGTCATGGTAGGGGAACCTGGCCTCGAGACGTGTTGAAGAAGGTCTCTCGAGGTCTTTCTCGGGTTGAGGCAGGGAACCCTGGCTTCCCTCGACTTGTGCAGGTGACCTCAGGGGGCTTCTCATGGTGGCTCTGAGAAGCCAGGGAAACTGGAGGTGGGAGGGGCCTCTCGGGACTCCACTGGGTTTGGTGCATTGGAAGAGGGCCTCATCTCCAGTTGAGGCAGGAACCGCAGGGTACCTCTGATTTCAGACTCCGATCGCAGGGTCCCTGCAGACTGGGGACAGGAGAGTCAGGCCTCGTCTTGGGTTGAGGCATGGAACTCCGCTTGCCTCTCGAGATGTCCCCGGGGAGAGAGGCCGCTTGTCGAGCTGTATTTGGAACCTGGGGTCTTTTCCGAACGATGCACGGAGAAACTGCCCCTTCGTGTTGACTTCATTCACAGGGTGGAGTTCGGAGAGGTGTCCGGGCATCGGGTTCTTATCAAGAGGGGACCGGGAAATCGGGGTCCTACGGAATGTGGAACCACCCACGAGGCCACGTCTGGAATGCCGTCGTGAGCCCGGCCTCATCCTGAGGTGCGACCGGAAGGTCGGGAACCCCTTCCAGACAAAGCAGGGGAGTCGACCCTCCTGTCCAGATCAGGAGGGGAGAAAGGGCTCAGAGGAGGGGGTGCCGGAAAACCTCAGTGTTCCTCTCGAGGGAGACCGGGATTTCGGGGAACTTTGTGGGTCGCATCAAGGGTGCCAAGTGCCCTTTCGACCTCCAGTTCCTAACGTGGGACTTCTCCTGAGGCGCTGTAGCGGGAAAGGGCTTCATCTTGCGATGACGGGGGAGCCACGTGGTTTTTCTCGAGTTACGGCGGGATTCTCGAGTTACGACGGGGAATTCAGGCTGCCTCTTGTGTTGGCCCAGGCAAGTCCAATCTTCCATTCGAGTTGCGAAGGAAAGCTGGGGATTGCTCTCGAGTGACTGCAGGGCCAATAGACCTCATCTAGGCTTGTGTCCAGAAGCCAATGTTCCTCTCCAGGGGCGACAGGGATCTCGGGGTTGCATTCCAGACGCACCCGGGGAGACAGGCATTCATCTCGAGTGGAAGCAAAGAACCCCGCTCTGCTCTCGAATCGCGACGGGTATCTCTTGGAGCTCACTGGGTGGACTCAAGGGAGTCAAGCCTCCTGAGGCGTTTGGAGAGAGGTCGCGAGATTGGTCTCTAGGCCATGCAGGAGACGAAGGCCCTCATCTCTCGATGACGGGGGAATCTCGGGGTTGTTCTCGAGCGGCGGCCCCAGTGTGCGGTTTCTCACGAGGTACGACGGCGAGGTCAGTGAGCCTCTCGTGGGGCGCCAGGGAAGTCGGGTCTCCATGCGAGTGGCGAGGGGGAGCGCGTCATTGCTCCCGAGCCATGGTAGGGGAATCTGGCCTCGAGACGTGTTGAAGAAGGTCTCTCGAGGTCTTTCTCGGGTTGAGGCAGGAAACCCTGGGTTCCCTCGACTTGTGCAGGTGACCTCAGGGGGCTTCTCATGGTGGCTCTGAGAAGCCAGGGAAACTGGAGGTGGGAGGGGCCTCTCGGGACTCCACTGGGTTTGGTGCATTGGAAGAGGGCCTCATCTCCAGTTGAGGCAGGAACCGCAGGGTACCTCTGATTTCAGACTCCGATCGCAGGGTCCCTGCAGACTGGGGACAGGAGAGTCAGGCCTCGTCTTGGGTTGAGGCATGGAACTCCGCTTGCCTCTCGAGATGTCCCCGGGGAGAGAGGCCGCTTGTCGAGCTGTATTTGGAACCTGGGGTTTTTCCGAACGATGCACGGAAAAACTGCCCCTTCGTGTTGACTTCATTCACAGGGTGGAGTTCGGAGAGGTGTCCGGGCATCGGGTTCTTATCAAGAGGGGACCGGGAAATCGGGGTCCTACGGAATGTGGAACCACCCACGAGGCCACGTCTGGAATGTCTTCGTGAGACCGGCCTCATCCTGAGGTGCGACCGGAAGGTCGGGAACCCCTTCCAGACAAAGCAGGGGAGTCGACCCTCCTGTCCAGATCAGGAGGGGAGAAAGGGCTCAGAGGAGGGGGTGCCGGAAAACCTCAGTGTTCCTCTCGAGGGAGACCGGGATTTCGGGGAACTTTGTGGGTCGCATCAAGGGTGCCAAGTGCCCTTTCGACCTCCAATTCCTAACGTGGGACTTCTCCTGAGGCGCTGTAGCGGGAAAGGGCTTCATCTTGCGATGACGGGGGAGCCACGTGGTTTTTCTCGAGTTACGGCGGGATTCTCGAGTTACGACGGGGAATTCAGGCTGCCTCTTGTGTTGGCCCAGGCAAGTCCAATCTTCCATTCGAGTTGCGAAGGAAAGCTGGGGATTGCTCTCGAGTGACTGCAGGGCCAATAGACCTCATCTAGGCTTGTGTCCAGAAGCCAATGTTCCTCTCCAGGGGCGACAGGGATCTCGGGGTTGCATTCCAGACGCACCCGGGGAGACAGGCATTCATCTCGAGTGGAAGCAAAGAACCCCGCTCTGCTCTCGAATCGCGACGGGTATCTCTTGGAGCTCACTGGGTGGACTCAAGGGAGTCAAGCCTCCTGAGGCGTTTGGAGAGAGGTCGCGAGATTGGTCTCTAGGCCATGCAGGAGACGAAGGCCCTCATCTCTCGATGACGGGGGAATCTCGGGGTTGTTCTCGAGCGGCGGCCCCAGTGTGCGGTTTCTCACGAGGTACGACGGCGAGGTCAGTGAGCCTCTCGTGGGGCGCCAGGGAAGTCGGGTCTCCATGCGAGTGGCGAGGGGGAGCGCGTCATTGCTCCCGAGCCATGGTAGGGGAATCTGGCCTCGAGACGTGTTGACGAAGGTCTCTCGAGGTCTTTCTCGGGTTGAGGCAGGAAACCCTGGGTTCCCTCGACTTGTGCAGGTGACCTCAGGGGGCTTCTCATGGTGGCTCTGAGAAGCCAGGGAAACTGGAGGTGGGAGGGGCCTCTCGGGACTCCACTGGGTTTGGTGCATTGGAAGAGGGCCTCATCTCCAGTTGAGGCAGGAACCGCAGGGTACCTCTGATTTCAGACTCCGATCGCAGGGTCCCTGCAGACTGGGGACAGGAGAGTCAGGCCTCGTCTTGGGTTGAGGCATGGAACTCCGCTTGCCTCTCGAGATGTCCCCGGGGAGAGAGGCCACTTGTCGAGCTGTATTTGGAACCTGGGGTTTTTTCCGAACGATGCACGGAAAAACTGCCCCTTCGTGTTGACTTCATTCACAGGGTGGAGTTCGGAGAGGTGTCCGGGCATCGGGTTCTTATCAAGAGGGGACCGGGAAATCGGGGTCCTACGGAATGTGGAACCACCCACGAGGCCACGTCTGGAATGTCTTCGTGAGACCGGCCTCATCCTGAGGTGCGACCGGAAGGTCGGGAACCCCTTCCAGACAAGGCAGGGGAGTCGACCCTCCTGTCCAGATCAGGAGGGGAGAAAGGGCTCAGAGGAGGGGTGCCGGAAAACCTCAGTGTTCCTCTCGAGGGAGACCGGGATTTCGGGGAACTTTGTGGGTCGCATCAAGGGTGCCAAGTGCCCTTTCGACCTCCAATTCCTAACGTGGGACTTCTCCTGAGACGCTGTAGCGGGAAAGGGCTTCATCTTGCGATGACGGGGGAGCCACGTGGTTTTTCTCGAGTTACGGCGGGATTCTCGAGTTACGACGGGGAATTCAGGCTGCCTCTTGTGTTGGCCCAGGCAAGTCCAATCTTCCATTCGAGTTGCGAAGGAAAGCTGGGGATTGCTCTCGAGTGACTGCAGGGCCAATAGACCTCATCTAGGCTTGTGTCCAGAAGCCAATGTTCCTCTCCAGGGGCGACAGGGATCTCGGGGTTGCATTCCAGACGCACCCGGGGAGACAGGCATTCATCTCGAGTGGAAGCAAAGAACCCCGCTCTGCTCTAGAATCGCGACGGGTATCTCTTGGAGCTCACTGGGTGGACTCAAGGGAGTCAAGCCTCCTGAGGCGTTTGGAGAGAGGTCGCGAGATTGGTCTCTAGGCCATGCAGGAGACGAAGGCCCTCATCTCTCGATGACGGGGGAATCTCGGGGTTGTTCTCGAGCGGCGGCCCCAGTGTGCGGTTTCTCACGAGGTACGACGGCGAGGTCAGTGAGCCTCTCGTGGGGCGCCAGGGAAGTCGGGTCTCCATGCGAGTGGCGAGGGGGAGCGCGTCATTGCTCCCGAGCCATGGTAGGGGAATCTGGCCTCGAGACGTGTTGAAGAAGGTCTCTCGAGGTCTTTCTCGGGTTGAGGCAGGAAACCCTGGGTTCCCTCGACTTGTGCAGGTGACCTCAGGGGGCTTCTCATGGTGGCTCTGAGAAGCCAGGGAAACTGGAGGTGGGAGGGGCCTCTCGGGACTCCACTGGGTTTGGTGCATTGGAAGAGGGCCTCATCTCCAGTTGAGGCAGGAACCGCAGGGTACCTCTGATTTCAGACTCCGATCGCAGGGTCCCTGCAGACTGGGGACAGGAGAGTCAGGCCTCGTCTTGGGTTGAGGCATGGAACTCCGCTTGCCTCTCGAGATGTCCCCGGGGAGAGAGGCCGCTTGTCGAGCTGTATTTGGAACCTGGGGTTTTTCCGAACGATGCACGGAAAAACTGCCCCTTCGTGTTGACTTCATTCACAGGGTGGAGTTCGGAGAGGTGTCCGGGCATCGGGTTCTTATCAAGAGGGGACCGGGAAATCGGGGTCCTACGGAATGTGGAACCACCCACGAGGCCACGTCTGGAATGTCTTCGTGAGACCGGCCTCATCCTGAGGTGCGACCGGAAGGTCGGGAACCCCTTCCAGACAAAGCAGGGGAGTCGACCCTCCTGTCCAGATCAGGAGGGGAGAAAGGGCTCAGAGGAGGGGGTGCCGGAAAACCTCAGTGTTCCTCTCGAGGGAGACCGGGATTTCGGGGAACTTTGTGGGTCGCATCAAGGGTGCCAAGTGCCCTTTCGACCTCCAATTCCTAACGTGGGACTTCTCCCGAGACGCTGTAGCGGGAAAGGGCTTCATCTTGCGATGACGGGGGAGCCACGTGGTTTTTCTCGAGTTACGGCGGGATTCTCGAGTTACGACGGGGAATTCAGGCTGCCTCTTGTGTTGGCCCAGGCAAGTCCAATCTTCCATTCGAGTTGCGAAGGAAAGCTGGGGATTGCTCTCGAGTGACTGCAGGGCCAATAGACCTCATCTAGGCTTGTGTCCAGAAGCCAATGTTCCTCTCCAGGGGCGACAGGGATCTCGGGGTTGCATTCCAGACGCACCCGGGGAGACAGGCATTCATCTCGAGTGGAAGCAAAGAACCCCGCTCTGCTCTCGAATCGCGACGGGTATCTCTTGGAGCTCACTGGGTGGACTCAAGGGAGTCAAGCCTCCTGAGGCGTTTGGAGAGAGGTCGCGAGATTGGTCTCTAGGCCATGCAGGAGATGAAGGCCCTCATCTCTCGATGACGGGGGAATCTCGGGGTTGTTCTCGAGCGGCGGCCCCAGTGTGCGGTTTCTCACGAGGTACGACGGCGAGGTCAGTGAGCCTCTCGTGGGGCGCCAGGGAAGTCGGGTCTCCATGCGAGTGGCGAGGGGGAGCGCGTCATTGCTCCCGAGCCATGGTAGGGGAATGTGGCCTCGAGACGTGTTGAAGAAGGTCTCTCGAGGTCTTTCTCGGGTTGAGGCAGGAAACCCTGGGTTCCCTCGACTTGTGCAGGTGACCTCAGGGGGCTTCTCATGGTGGCTCTGAGAAGCCAGGGAAACTGGAGGTGGGAGGGGCCTCTCGGGACTCCACTGGGTTTGGTGCATTGGAAGAGGGCCTCATCTCCAGTTGAGGCAGGAACCGCAGGGTACCTCTGATTTCAGACTCCGATCGCAGGGTCCCTGCAGACTGGGGACAGGAGAGTCAGGCCTCGTCTTGGGTTGAGGCATGGAACTCCGCTTGCCTCTCGAGATGTCCCCGGGGAGAGAGGCCACTTGTCGAGCTGTATTTGGAACCTGGGGTTTTTTCCGAACGATGCACGGAAAAACTGCCCCTTCGTGTTGACTTCATTCACAGGGTGGAGTTCGGAGAGGTGTCCGGGCATCGGGTTCTTATCAAGAGGGGACCGGGAAATCGGGGTCCTACGGAATGTGGAACCACCCACGAGGCCACGTCTGGAATGTCTTCGTGAGACCGGCCTCATCCTGAGGTGCGACCGGAAGGTCGGGAACCCCTTCCAGACAAAGCAGGGGAGTCGACCCTCCTGTCCAGATCAGGAGGGGAGAAAGGGCTCAGAGGAGGGGTGCCGGAAAACCTCAGTGTTCCTCTCGAGGGAGACCGGGATTTCGGGGAACTTTGTGGGTCGCATCAAGGGTGCCAAGTGCCCTTTCGACCTCCAATTCCTAACGTGGGACTTCTCCTGAGGCGCTGTAGCGGGAAAGGGCTTCATCTTGCGATGACGGGGGAGCCACGTGGTTTTTCTCGAGTTACGGCGGGATTCTCGAGTTACGACGGGGAATTCAGGCTGCCTCTTGTGTTGGCCCAGGCAAGTCCAATCTTCCATTCGAGTTGCGAAGGAAAGCTGGGGATTGCTCTCGAGTGACTGCAGGGCCAATAGACCTCATCTAGGCTTGTGTCCAGAAGCCAATGTTCCTCTCCAGGGGCGACAGGGATCTCGGGGTTGCATTCCAGACGCACCCGGGGAGACAGGCATTCATCTCGAGTGGAAGCAAAGAACCCCGCTCTGCTCTCGAATCGCGACGGGTATCTCTTGGAGCTCACTGGGTGGACTCAAGGGAGTCAAGCCTCCTGAGGCGTTTGGAGAGAGGTCGCGAGATTGGTCTCTAGGCCATGCAGGAGACGAAGGCCCTCATCTCTCGATGACGGGGGAATCTCGGGGTTGTTCTCGAGCGGCGGCCCCAGTGTGCGGTTTCTCACGAGGTACGACGGCGAGGTCAGTGAGCCTCTCGTGGGGCGCCAGGGAAGTCGGGTCTCCATGCGAGTGGCGAGGGGGAGCGCGTCATTGCTCCCGAGCCATGGTAGGGGAATCTGGCCTCGAGACGTGTTGAAGAAGGTCTCTCGAGGTCTTTCTCGGGTTGAGGCAGGAAACCCTGGCTTCCCTCGACTTGTGCAGGTGACCTCATGGGGCTTCTCATGGTGGCTCTGAGAAGCCAAGGAAACTGGAGGTGGGAGGGGCCTCTCGGGACCCCACTGGGTTTGGTGCATTGGAAGAGGGCCTCATCTCCAGTTGAGGCAGGAACCGCAGGGTACCTCTGCTTTCAGACTCCGATCGCAGGGTCCCTGCAGACTGGGGACAGGAGAGTCAGGCCTCGTCTTGGGTCGAGGCATGGAACTCCGCTTGCCTCTCGAGATGTCCCCGGGGAGAGAGGCCACTTGTCGAGCTGTATTTGGAACCTGGGGTTTTTTCCGAACGATGCACGGAAAAACTGCCCCTTCGTCTTGACTTCATTCACAGGGTGGAGTTCGGAGAGGTGTCCGGGCATCGGGTTCTTATCAAGAGGGGACCGGGAAATCGGGGTCCTACGGAATGTGGAACCACCCACGAGGCCACGTCTGGAATGTCTTCGTGAGACCGGCCTCATCCTGAGGTGCGACCGGAAGGTCGGGAACCCCTTCCAGACAAAGCAGGGGAGTCGACCCTCCTGTCCAGATCAGGAGGGGAGAAAGGGCTCAGAGGAGGGGTGCCGGAAAACCTCAGTGTTCCTCTCGAGGGAGACCGGGATTTCGGGGAACTTTGTGGGTCGCATCAAGGGTGCCAAGTGCCCTTTCGACCTCCAATTCCTAACGTGGGACTTCTCCCGAGACGCTGTAGCGGGAAAGGGTTTCATCTTGCGATGACGGGGGAGCCACGTGGTTTTTCTCGACTTACGGCGGGATTCTCGAGTTACGACGGGGAATTCAGGCTGCCTCTTGTGTTGGCCCAGGCAAGTCCAATCTTCCATTCGAGTTGCGAAGGAAAGCTGGGGATTGCTCTCGAGTGACTGCAGGGCCAATAGACCTCATCTAGGCTTGTGTCCAGAAGCCAATGTTCCTCTCCAGGGGCGACAGGGATCTCGGGGTTGCATTCCAGACGCACCCGGGGAGACAGGCATTCATCTCGAGTGGAAGCAAAGAACCCCGCTCTGCTCTCGAATCGCGACGGGTATCTCTTGGAGCTCACTGGGTGGACTCAAGGGAGTCAAGCCTCCTGAGGCGTTTGGAGAGAGGTCGCGAGATTGGTCTCTAGGCCATGCAGGAGACGAAGGCCCTCATCTCTCGATGACGGGGGAATCTCGGGGTTGTTCTCGAGCGGCGGCCCCAGTGTGCGGTTTCTCACGAGGTACGACGGCGAGGTCAGTGAGCCTCTCGTGGGGCGCCAGGGAAGTCGGGTCTCCATGCGAGTGGCGAGGGGGAGCGCGTCATTGCTCCCGAGCCATGGTAGGGGAATCTGGCCTCGAGACGTGTTGACGAAGGTCTCTCGAGGTCTTTCTCGGGTTGAGGCAGGAAACCCTGGGTTCCCTCGACTTGTGCAGGTGACCTCAGGGGGCTTCTCATGGTGGCTCTGAGAAGCCAGGGAAACTGGAGGTGGGAGGGGCCTCTCGGGACTCCACTGGGTTTGGTGCATTGGAAGAGGGCCTCATCTCCGGTTGAGGCAGGAACCGCAGGGTACCTCTGATTTCAGAGTCCGATCGCAGGGTCCCTGCAGACTGGGGACAGGAGAGTCAGGCCTCGTCTTGGGTTGAGGCATGGAACTCCGCTTGCCTCTCGAGATGTCCCCGGGGAGAGAGGCCACTTGTCGAGCTGTATTTGGAACCTGGGGTTTTTTCCGAACGATGCACGGAAAAAATGCCCCTTCGTGTTGACTTCATTCACAGGGTGGAGTTCGGAGAGGTGTCCGGGCATCGGGTTCTTATCAAGAGGGGACCGGGAAATCGGGGTCCTACGGAATGTGGAACCACCCACGAGGCCACGTCTGGAATGTCTTCGTGAGACCGGCGTCATCCTGAGTTGCGACCGGAAGGTCGGGAACCCCTTCCAGACAAAGCAGGGGCGTCGACCCTCCTGTCCAGATCAGGAGGGGAGAAAGGGCTCAGAGGAGGGGTGCCGGAAAACCTCAGTGTTCCTCTCGAGGGAGACCGGGATTTCGGGGAACTTTGTGGGTCGCATCAAGGGTGCCAAGTGCCCTTTCGACCTCCAATTCCTAACGTGGGACTTCTCCTGAGACGCTGTAGCGGGAAAGGGCTTCATCTTGCGATGACGGGGGAGCCACGTGGTTTTTCTCGAGTTACGGCGGGATTCTCGAGTTACGACGGGGAATTCAGGCTGCCTCTTGTGTTGGCCCAGGCAAGTCCAATCTTCCATTCGAGTTGCGAAGGAAAGCTGGGGATTGCTCTCGAGTGACTGCAGGGCCAATAGACCTCATCTAGGCTTGTGTCCAGAAGCCAATGTTCCTCTCCAGGGGCGACAGGGATCTCGGGGTTGCATTCCAGACGCACCCGGGGAGACAGGCATTCATCTCGAGTGGAAGCAAAGAACCCCGCTCTGCTCTCGAATCGCGACGGGTATCTCTTGGAGCTCACTGGGTGGACTCAAGGGAGTCAAGCCTCCTGAGGCGTTTGGAGAGAGGTCGCGAGATTGGTCTCTAGGCCATGCAGGAGACGAAGGCCCTCATCTCTCGATGACGGGGGAATCTCGGGGTTGTTCTCGAGCGGCGGCCCCAGTGTGCGGTTTCTCACGAGGTACGACGGCGAGGTCAGTGAGCCTCTCGTGGGGCGCCAGGGAAGTCGGGTCTCCATGCGAGTGGCGAGGGGGAGCGCGTCATTGCTCCCGAGCCATGGTAGGGGAATCTGGCCTCGAGACGTGTTGAAGAAGGTCTCTCGAGGTCTTTCTCGGGTTGAGGCAGGAAACCCTGGGTTCCCTCGACTTGTGCAGGTGACCTCAGGGGGCTTCTCATGGTGGCTCTGAGAAGCCAGGGAAACTGGAGGTGGGAGGGGCCTCTCGGGACTCCACTGGGTTTGGTGCATTGGAAGAGGGCCTCATCTCCAGTTGAGGCAGGAACCGCAGGGTACCTCTGATTTCAGACTCCGATCGCAGGGTCCCTGCAGACTGGGGACAGGAGAGTCAGGCCTCGTCTTGGGTTGAGGCATGGAACTCCGCTTGCCTCTCGAGATGTCCCCGGGGAGAGAGGCCGCTTGTCGAGCTGTATTTGGAACCTGGGGTTTTTTCCGAACGATGCACGGAAAAACTGCCCCTTCGTGTTGACTTCATTCACAGGGTGGAGTTCGGAGAGGTGTCCGGGCATCGGGTTCTTATCAAGAGGGGACCGGGAAATCGGGGTCCTACGGAATGTGGAACCACCCACGAGGCCACGTCTGGAATGTCTTCGTGAGACCGGCCTCATCCTGAGGTGCGACCGGAAGGTCGGGAACCCCTTCCAGACAAAGCAGGGGAGTCGACCCTCCTGTCCAGATCAGGAGGGGAGAAAGGGCTCAGAGGAGGGGGTGCCGGAAAACCTCAGTGTTCCTCTCGAGGGAGACCGGGATTTCGGGGAACTTTGTGGGTCGCATCAAGGGTGCCAAGTGCCCTTTCGACCTCCAATTCCTAACGTGGGACTTCTCCTGAGACGCTGTAGCGGGAAAGGGCTTCATCTTGCGATGACGGGGGAGCCACGTGGTTTTTCTCGAGTTACGGCGGGATTCTCGAGTTACGACGGGGAATTCAGGCTGCCTCTTGTGTTGGCCCAGGCAAGTCCAATCTTCCATTCGAGTTGCGAAGGAAAGCTGGGGATTGCTCTCGAGTGACTGCAGGGCCAATAGACCTCATCTAGGCTTGTGTCCAGAAGCCAATGTTCCTCTCCAGGGGCGACAGGGATCTCGGGGTTGCATTCCAGACGCACCCGGGGAGACAGGCATTCATCTCGAGTGGAAGCAAAGAACCCCGCTCTGCTCTCGAATCGCGACGGGTATCTCTTGGAGCTCACTGGGTGGACTCAAGGGAGTCAAGCCTCCTGAGGCGTTTGGAGAGAGGTCGCGAGATTGGTCTCTAGGCCATGCAGGAGACGAAGGCCCTCATCTCTCGATGACGGGGGAATCTCGGGGTTGTTCTCGAGCGGCGGCCCCAGTGTGCGGTTTCTCACGAGGTACGACGGCGAGGTCAGTGAGCCTCTCGTGGGGCGCCAGGGTAGTCGGGTCTCCATGCGAGTGGCGAGGGGGAGCGCGTCATTGCTCCCGAGCCATGGTAGGGGAATCTGGCCTCGAGACGTGTTGAAGAAGGTCTCTCGAGGTCTTTCTCGGGTTGAGGCAGGAAACCCTGGGTTCCCTCGACTTGTGCAGGTGACCTCAGGGGGCTTCTCATGGTGGCTCTGAGAAGCCAGGGAAACTGGAGGTGGGAGGGGCCTCTCGGGACTCCACTGGGTTTGGTGCATTGGAAGAGGGCCTCATCTCCAGTTGAGGCAGGAACCGCAGGGTACCTCTGATTTCAGACTCCGATCGCAGGGTCCCTGCAGACTGGGGACAGGAGAGTCAGGCCTCGTCTTGGGTTGAGGCATGGAACTCCGCTTGCCTCTCGAGATGTCCCCGGGGAGAGAGGCCGCTTGTCGAGCTGTATTTGGAACCTGGGGTTTTTCCGAACGATGCTCGGAAAAACTGCCCCTTCGTGTTGACTTCATTCACAGGGTGGAGTTCGGAGAGGTGTCCGGGCATCGGGTTCTTATCAAGAGGGGACCGGGAAATCGGGGTCCTACGGAATGTGGAACCACCCACGAGGCCACGTCTGGAATGTCTTCGTGAGACCGGCCTCATCCTGAGGTGCGACCGGAAGGTCGGGAACCCCTTCCAGACAAAGCAGGGGAGTCGACCCTCCTGTCCAGATCAGGAGGGGAGAAAGGGCTCAGAGGAGGGGTGCCGGAAAACCTCAGTGTTCCTCTCGAGGGAGACCGGGATTTCGGGGAACTTTGTGGGTCGCATCAAGGGTGCCAAGTGCCCTTTCGACCTCCAATTCCTAACGTGGGACTTCTCCTGAGGCGCTGTAGCGGGAAAGGGCTTCATCTTGCGATGACGGGGGAGCCACGTGGTTTTTCTCGAGTTACGGCGGGATTCTCGAGTTACGACGGGGAATTCAGGCTGCCTCTTGTGTTGGCCCAGGCAAGTCCAATCTTCCATTCGAGTTGCGAAGGAAAGCTGGGGATTGCTCTCGAGTGACTGCAGGGCCAATAGACCTCATCTAGGCTTGTGTCCAGAAGCCAATGTTCCTCTCCAGGGGCGACAGGGATCTCGGGGTTGCATTCCAGACGCACCCGGGGAGACAGGCATTCATCTCGAGTGGAAGCAAAGAACCCCGCTCTGCTCTCGAATCGCGACGGGTATCTCTTGGAGCTCACTGGGTGGACTCAAGGGAGTCAAGCCTCCTGAGGCGTTTGGAGAGAGGTCGCGAGATTGGTCTCTAGGCCATGCAGGAGACGAAGGCCCTCATCTCTCGATGACGGGGGAATCTCGGGGTTGTTCTCGAGCGGCGGCCCCAGTGTGCGGTTTCTCACGAGGTACGACGGCGAGGTCAGTGAGCCTCTCGTGGGGCGCCAGGGAAGTCGGGTCTCCATGCGAGTGGCGAGGGGGAGCGCGTCATTGCTCCCGAGCCATGGTAGGGGAATCTGGCCTCGAGACGTGTTGAAGAAGGTCTCTCGAGGTCTTTCTCGGGTTGAGGCAGGAAACCCTGGGTTCCCTCGACTTGTGCAGGTGACCTCAGGGGGCTTCTCATGGTGGCTCTGAGAAGCCAGGGAAACTGGAGGTGGGAGGGGCCTCTCGGGACTCCACTGGGTTTGGTGCATTGGAAGAGGGCCTCATCTCCAGTTGAGGCAGGAACCGCAGGGTACCTCTGATTTCAGACTCCGATCGCAGGGTCCCTGCAGACTGGGGACAGGAGAGTCAGGCCTCGTCTTGGGTTGAGGCATGGAACTCCGCTTGCCTCTCGAGATGTCCCCGGGGAGAGAGGCCACTTGTCGAGCTGTATTTGGAACCTGGGGTTTTTTCCGAACGATGCACGGAAAAAATGCCCCTTCGTGTTGACTTCATTCACAGGGTGGAGTTCGGAGAGGTGTCCGGGCATCGGGTTCTTATCAAGAGGGGACCGGGAAATCGGGGTCCTACGGAATGTGGAACCACCCACGAGGCCACGTCTGGAATGTCTTCGTGAGACCGGCCTCATCCTGAGGTGCGACCGGAAGGTCGGGAACCCCTTCCAGACAAAGCAGGGGAGTCGACCCTCCTGTCCGGATCAGGAGGGGAGAAAGGGCTCAGAGGAGGGGTGCCGGAAAACCTCAGTGTTCCTCTCGAGGGAGACCGGGATTTCGGGGAACTTTGTGGGTCGCATCAAGGGTGCCAAGTGCCCTTTCGACCTCCAATTCCTAACGTGGGACTTCTCCTGAGACGCTGTAGCGGGAAAGGGCTTCATCTTGCGATGACGGGGGAGCCACGTGGTTTTTCTCGAGTTACGGCGGGATTCTCGAGTTACGACGGGGAATTCAGGCTGCCTCTTGTGTTGGCCCAGGCAAGTCCAATCTTCCATTCGAGTTGCGAAGGAAAGCTGGGGATTGCTCTCGAGTGACTGCAGGGCCAATAGACCTCATCTAGGCTTGTGTCCAGAAGCCAATGTTCCTCTCCAGGGGCGACAGGGATCTCGGGGTTGCATTCCAGAGGCACCCGGGGAGACAGGCATTCATCTCGAGTGGAAGCAAAGAACCCCGCTCTGCTCTCGAATCGCGACGGGTATCTCTTGGAGCTCACTGGGTGGACTCAAGGGAGTCAAGCCTCCTGAGGCGTTTGGAGAGAGGTCGCGAGATTGGTCTCTAGGCCATGCAGGAGACGAAGGCCCTCATCTCTCGATGACGGGGGAATCTCGGGGTTGTTCTCGAGCGGCGGCCCCAGTGTGCGGTTTCTCACGAGGTACGACGGCGAGGTCAGTGAGCCTCTCGTGGGGCGCCAGGGAAGTCGGGTCTCCATGCGAGTGGCGAGGGGGAGCGCGTCATTGCTCCCGAGCCATGGTAGGGGAATCTGGCCTCGAGACGTGTTGAAGAAGGTCTCTCGAGGTCTTTCTCGGGTTGAGGCAGGAAACCCTGGGTTCCCTCGACTTGTGCAGGTGACCTCAGGGGGCTTCTCATGGTGGCTCTGAGAAGCCAGGGAAACTGGAGGTGGGAGGGGCCTCTCGGGACTCCACTGGGTTTGGTGCATTGGAAGAGGGCCTCATCTCCAGTTGAGGCAGGAACCGCAGGGTACCTCTGATTTCAGACTCCGATCGCAGGGTCCCTGCAGACTGGGGACAGGAGAGTCAGGCCTCGTCTTGGGTTGAGGCATGGAACTCCGCTTGCCTCTCGAGATGTCCCCGGGGAGAGAGGCCACTTGTCGAGCTGTATTTGGAACCTGGGGTTTTTTCCGAACGATGCACGGAAAAACTGCCCCTTCGTGTTGACTTCATTCACAGGGTGGAGTTCGGAGAGGTGTCCGGGCATCGGGTTCTTATCAAGAGGGGACCGGGAAATCGGGGTCCTACGGAATGTGGAACCACCCACGAGGCCACGTCTGGAATGTCTTCGTGAGACCGGCCTCATCCTGAGGTGCGACCGGAAGGTCGGGAACCCCTTCCAGACAAAGCAGGGGAGTCGACCCTCCTGTCCAGATCAGGAGGGGAGAAAGGGCTCAGAGGAGGGGGTGCCGGAAAACCTCAGTGTTCCTCTCGAGGGAGACCGGGATTTCGGGGAACTTTGTGGGTCGCATCAAGGGTGCCAAGTGCCCTTTCGACCTCCAATTCCTAACGTGGGACTTCTCCTGAGACGCTGTAGCGGGAAAGGGCTTCATCTTGCGATGACGGGGGAGCCACGTGGTTTTTCTCGAGTTACGGCGGGATTCTCGAGTTACGACGGGGAATTCAGGCTGCCTCTTGTGTTGGCCCAGGCAAGTCCAATCTTCCATTCGAGTTGCGAAGGAAAGCTGGGGATTGCTCTCGAGTGACTGCAGGGCCAATAGACCTCATCTAGGCTTGTGTCCAGAAGCCAATGTTCCTCTCCAGGGGCGACAGGGATCTCGGGGTTGCATTCCAGACGCACCCGGGGAGACAGGCATTCATCTCGAGTGGAAGCAAAGAACCCCGCTCTGCTCTCGAATCGCGACGGGTATCTCTTGGAGCTCACTGGGTGGACTCAAGGGAGTCAAGCCTCCTGAGGCGTTTGGAGAGAGGTCGCGAGATTGGTCTCTAGGCCATGCAGGAGACGAAGGCCCTCATCTCTCGATGACGGGGGAATCTCGGGGTTGTTCTCGAGCGGCGGCCCCAGTGTGCGGTTTCTCACGAGGTACGACGGCGAGGTCAGTGAGCCTCTCGTGGGGCGCCAGGGAAGTCGGGTCTCCATGCGAGTGGCGAGGGGGAGCGCGTCATTGCTCCCGAGCCATGGTAGGGGAATCTGGCCTCGAGACGTGTTGAAGAAGGTCTCTCGAGGTCTTTCTCGGGTTGAGGCAGGAAACCCTGGGTTCCCTCGACTTGTGCAGGTGACCTCAGGGGGCTTCTCATGGTGGCTCTGAGAAGCCAGGGAAACTGGAGGTGGGAGGGGCCTCTCGGGACTCCACTGGGTTTGGTGCATTGGAAGAGGGCCTCATCTCCAGTTGAGGCAGGAACCGCAGGGTACCTCTGATTTCAGACTCCGATCGCAGGGTCCCTGCAGACTGGGGACAGGAGAGTCAGGCCTCGTCTTGGGTTGAGGCATGGAACTCCGCTTGCCTCTCGAGATGTCCCCGGGGAGAGAGGCCACTTGTCGAGCTGTATTTGGAACCTGGGGTTTTTTCCGAACGATGCACGGAAAAACTGCCCCTTCGTGTTGACTTCATTCACAGGGTGGAGTTCGGAGAGGTGTCCGGGCATCGGGTTCTTATCAAGAGGGGACCGGGAAATCGGGGTCCTACGGAATGTGGAACCACCCACGAGGCCACGTCTGGAATGTCTTCGTGAGACCGGCCTCATCCTGAGGTGCGACCGGAAGGTCGGGAACCCCTTCCAGACAAAGCAGGGGAGTCGACCCTCCTGTCCAGATCAGGAGGGGAGAAAGGGCTCAGAGGAGGGGGTGCCGGAAAACCTCAGTGTTCCTCTCGAGGGAGACCGGGATTTCGGGGAACTTTGTGGGTCGCATCAAGGGTGCCAAGTGCCCTTTCGACCTCCAATTCCTAACGTGGGACTTCTCCTGAGGCGCTGTAGCGGGAAAGGGCTTCATCTTGCGATGACGGGGGAGCCACGTGGTTTTTCTCGAGTTACGGCGGGATTCTCGAGTTACGACGGGGAATTCAGGCTGCCTCTTGTGTTGGCCCAGGCAAGTCCAATCTTCCATTCGAGTTGCGAAGGAAAGCTGGGGATTGCTCTCGAGTGACTGCAGGGCCGATAGACCTCATCTAGGCTTGTGTCCAGAAGCCAATGTTCCTCTCCAGGGGCGACAGGGATCTCGGGGTTGCATTCCAGACGCACCCGGGGAGACAGGCATTCATCTCGAGTGGAAGCAAAGAACCCCGCTCTGCTCTCGAATCGCGACGGGTATCTCTTGGAGCTCACTGGGTGGACTCAAGGGAGTCAAGCCTCCTGAGGCGTTTGGAGAGAGGTCGCGAGATTGGTCTCTAGGCCATGCAGGAGACGAAGGCCCTCATCTCTCGATGACGGGGGAATCTCGGGGTTGTTCTCGAGCGGCGGCCCCAGTGTGCGGTTTCTCACGAGGTACGACGGCGAGGTCAGTGAGCCTCTCGTGGGGCGCCAGGGAAGTCGGGTCTCCATGCGAGTGGCGAGGGGGAGCGCGTCATTGCTCCCGAGCCACGGTAGGGGAATCTGGCCTCGAGACGTGTTGAAGAAGGTCTCTCGAGGTCTTTCTCGGGTTGAGGCAGGAAACCCTGGGTTCCCTCGACTTGTGCAGGTGACCTCAGGGGGCTTCTCATGGTGGCTCTGAGAAGCCAGGGAAACTGGAGGTGGGAGGGGCCTCTCGGGACTCCACTGGGTTTGGTGCATTGGAAGAGGGCCTCATCTCCAGTTGAGGCAGGAACCGCAGGGTACCTCTGATTTCAGACTCCGATCGCAGGGTCCCTGCAGACTGGGGACAGGAGAGTCAGGCCTCGTCTTGGGTTGAGGCATGGAACTCCGCTTGCCTCTCGAGATGTCCCCGGGGAGAGAGCCCGCTTGTCGAGCTGTATTTGGAACCTGGGGTTTTTTTCCGAACGATGCACGGAAAAACTGCCCCTTCGTGTTGACTTCATTCACAGGGTGGAGTTCGGAGAGGTGTCCGGGCATCGGGTTCTTATCCAGAGGGGACCGGGAAATCGGGGTCCTACGGAATGTGGAACCACCCACGAGGCCACGTCTGGAATGTCTTCGTGAGACCGGCCTCATCCTGAGGTGCGACCGGAAGGTCGGGAACCCCTTCCAGACAAAGCAGGGGAGTCGACCCTCCTGTCCAGATCAGGAGGGGAGAAAGGGCTCAGAGGAGGGGTGCCGGAAAACCTCAGTGTTCCTCTCGAGGGAGACCGGGATTTCGGGGAACTTTGTGGGTCGCATCAAGGGTGCCAAGTGCCCTTTCGACCTCCAATTCCTAACGTGGGACTTCTCCTGAGGCGCTGTAGCGGGAAAGGGCTTCATCTTGCGATGACGGGGGAGCCACGTGGTTTTTCTCGAGTTACGGCGGGATTCTCGAGTTACGACGGGGAATTCAGGCTGCCTCTTGTGTTGGCTCAGGCAAGTCCAATCTTCCATTCGAGTTGCGAAGGAAAGCTGGGGATTGCTCTCGAGTGACTGCAGGGCCAATAGACCTCATCTAGGCTTGTGTCCAGAAGCCAATGTTCCTTTCCAGGGGCGACAGGGATCTCGGGGTTGCATTCCAGACGCACCCGGGGAGACAGGCATTCATCTCGAGTGGAAGCAAAGAAGCCCGCTCTGCTCTCGAATCGCGACGGGTATCTCTTGAGCTCACTGGGTGGACTCAAGGGAGTCAAGCCTCCTGAGGCGTTTGGAGAGAGGTCGCGAGATTGGTCTCTAGGCCATGCAGGAGACGAAGGCCCTCATCTCTCGATGACGGGGGAATCTCGGGGTTGTTCTCGAGCGGCGGCCCCAGTGTGCGGTTTCTCACGAGGTACGACGGCGAGGTCAGTGAGCCTCCCATGGGGCGCCAGGGAAGTCGGGTCTCCATGCGAGTGGCGAGGGGGAGCGCGTCACTGCTCCCGAGCCATGGTAGGGGAATCTGGCCTCGAGACGCGTTGAAGAAGGTCTCTCGAGGTCTTTCTCGGGTTGAGGCAGGAAACCCTGGGTTCCCTCGACTTGTGCAGGTGACCTCAGGGGGCTTCGCATGGTGGCTCTGAGAAGCCAGGGAACCTGGAGGTGGGAGGGGCCTCTCGGGACCCCACTGGGTTTGGTGCATTGGAAGAGGGCCTCATCTCCAGTTGAGGCAGGAACCGCAGGGTACCTCTGATTTCAGACTCCGATCGCAGGGTCCCTGCAGACTGGGGACAGGAGAGTCAGGCCTCGTCTTGGGTGGAGGCATGGAACTCCGCTTGCCTCTCGAGATGTCCCCGGGGAGAGAGGCCGCTTGTCGAGCTGTATTTGGAACCTGGGGTTTTTTCCGAACGATGCACGGAAAAACTGCCCCTTCGTGCTGACTTCATTCACAGGGTGGAGTTCGGAGAGGTGTCCGGGCATCGGGTTCTTATCAAGAGGGGACCGGGAAATCGGGGTCCTACGGAATGTGGAAGCACCCACGAGGCCACGTCTGGAATGTCTTCGTGAGACCGGCCTCATCCTGAGGTGCGACCGGAAGGTCGGGAACCCCTTCCAGACAAAGCAGGGGAGTCGACCCTCCTGTCCAGATCAGGAGGGGAGAAAGGGCTCAGAGGAGGGGTGCCGGAAAACCTCAGTGTTCCTCTCGAGGGAGACCGGGATTTCGGGGAACTTTGTGGGTCGCATCAATGGTGCCAAGTGCCCTTTCGACCTCCAATTCCTAACGTGGGACTTCTCCTGAGACGCTGTAGCGGGAAAGGGCTTCATCTTGCGATGACGGGAGAGCCACGTGGTTTTTCTCGAGTTACGGCGGGATTCTCGAGTTACGACGGGGAATTCAGGCTGCCTCTTGTGTTGGCCCAGGCAAGTCCAATCTTCCATTCGAGTTGCGAAGGAAAGCTGGGGATTGCTCTCGAGTGACTGCAGGGCCAATAGACCTCATCTAGGCTTGTGTCCAGAAGCCAATGTTCCTTCCAGGGGCGACAGGGATCTCGGGGTTGCATTCCAGACGCACCCGGGGAGACAGGCATTCATCTCGAGTGGAAGCAAAGAAGCCCGCTCTGCTCTCGAATCGCGACGGGTATCTCTTGAGCTCACTGGGTGGACTCAAGGGAGTCAAGCCTCCTGAGGCGTTTGGAGAGAGGTCGCGAGATTGGTCTCTAGGCCATGCAGGAGACGAAGGCCCTCATCTCTCGATGACGGGGGAATCTCGGGGTTGTTCTCGAGCGGCGGCCCCAGTGTGCGGTTTCTCACGAGGTACGACGGCGAGGTCAGTGAGCCTCTCGTGGGGCGCCAGGGAAGTCGGGTCTCCATGCGAGTGGCGAGGGGGAGCGCGTCACTGCTCCCGAGCCATGGTAGGGGAATCTGGCCTCGAGACGCGTTGAAGAAGGTCTCTCGAGGTCTTTCTCGGGTTGAGGCAGGAAACCCTGGGTCCCCTCGACTTGTGCAGGTGACCTCAGGGGGCTTCTCATGGTGGCTCTGAGAAGCCAGGGAACCTGGAGGTGGGAGGGGCCTCTCGGGACTCCACTGGGTTTGGTGCATTGGAAGAGGGCCTCATCTCCAGTTGAGGCAGGAACCGCAGGGTACCTCTGATTTCAGACTCCGATCGCAGGGTCCCTGCAGACTGGGGACAGGAGAGTCAGGCCTCGTCTTGGGTGGAGGCATGGAACTCCGCTTGCCTCTCGAGATGTCCCCGGGGAGAGAGGCCGCTTGTCGAGCTGTATTTGGAACCTGGGGTTTTTCCGAACGATGCACGGAAAAACTGCCCCTTCGTGTTGACTTCATTCACAGGGTGGAGTTCGGAGAGGTGTCCGGGCATCGGGTTCTTATCAAGAGGGGACCGGGAATCGGGGTCCTACGGAATGTGGAAGCACCCACGAGGCCACGTCTGGAATGTCTTCGTGAGACCGGCCTCATCCTGAGGTGCGACCGGAAGGTCGGGAACCCCTTCCAGACAAAGCAGGGGAGTCGACCCTCCTGTCCAGATCAGGAGGGGAGAAAGGGCTCAGAGGAGGGGGTGCCGGAAAACCTCAGTGTTCCTCTCGAGGGAGACCGGGATTTCGGGGAACTTTGTGGGTCGCATCAAGGCTGCCAAGTGCCCGTTCGACCTCCAATTCCTAACGTGGGACTTCTCCTGAGACGCTGTAGCGGGAAAGGGCTTCATCTTGCGATGACGGGGGAGCCACGTGGTTTTTCTCGAGTATGGCGGGATTCTCGACTTACGACGGGGAATTCAGGCTGCCTCTTGTGTTGGCCCAGGCAAGTCCAATCTTCCATTCGAGTTGCGAAGGAAAGCTGGGGATTGCTCTCGAGTGACTGCAGGGCCAATAGACCTCATCTAGGCTTGTGTCCAGAAGCCAATGTTCCTCTCCAGGGGCGACAGGGATCTCGGGGTTGCATTCCAGACGCACCCGGGGAGACAGGCATTCATCTCGAGTGGAAGCAAAGAAGCCCGCTCTGCTCTCGAATCGCGACGGGTATCTCTTGGAACTCACTGGGTGGACTCAAGGGAGTCAAGCCTCCTGAGGCGTTTGGAGAGAGGTCGCGAGATTGGTCTCTAGGCCATGCAGGAGACGAAGGCCCTCATCTCTCGATGACGGGGGAATCTCGGGGTTGTTCTCGAGCGGCGGCCCCAGTGTGCGGTTTCTCACGAGGTACGACGGCGAGGTCAGTGAGCCTCTCGTGGGGCGCCAGGGAAGTCGGGTCTCCATGCGAGTGGCGAGGGGGAGCGCGTCACTGCTCCCGAGCCATGGTAGGGGAATCTGGCCTCGAGACGCGTTGAAGAAGGTCTCTCGAGGTCTTTCTCGGGTTGAGGCAGGAAACCCTGGGTTCCCTCGACTTGTGCAGGTGACCTCAGGGGGCTTCTCATGGTGGCTCTGAGAAGCCAGGGAACCTGGAGGTGGGAGGGGCCTCTCGGGACCCCACTGGGTTTGGTGCATTGGAAGAGGGCCTCATCTCCAGTTGAGGCAGGAACCGCAGGGTACCTCTGATTTCAGACTCCGATCGCAGGGTCCCTGCAGACTGGGGACAGGAGAGTCAGGCCTCGTCTTGGGTTGAGGCATGGAACTCCGCTTGCCTCTCGAGATGTCCCCGGGGAGAGAGGCCGCTTGTCGAGCTGTATTTGGAACCTGGGGTTTTTTCCGAACGATGCACGGAAAAACTGCCCCTTCGTGTTGAATTCATTCACAGGGTGGAGTTCGGAGAGGTGTCCGGGCATCGGGTTCTTATCAAGAGGGGACCGGGAAATCGGGGTCCTACGGAATGTGGAACCACCCACGAGGCCACGTCTGGAATGTCTTCGTGAGACCGGCCTCATCCTGAGGTGCGACCGGAAGGTCGGGAACCCCTTCCAGACAAAGCAGGGGAGTCGACCCTCCTGTCCAGATCAGGAGGGGAGAAAGGGCTCAGAGGAGGGGTGCCGGAAAACCTCAGTGTTCCTCTCGAGGGAGACCGGGATTTCGGGGAACTTTGTGGGTCGCATCAAGGGTGCCAAGTGCCCTTTCGACCTCCAATTCCTAACGTGGGACTTCTCCTGAGGCGCTGTAGCGGGAAAGGGCTTCATCTTGCGATGACGGGGGAGCCACGTGGTTTTTCTCGAGTTACGGCGGGATTCTCGAGTTACGACGGGGAATTCAGGCTGCCTCTTGTGTTGGCCCAGGCAAGTCCAATCTTCCATTCGAGTTGCGAAGGAAAGCTGGGGATTGCTCTCGAGTGACTGCAGGGCCAATAGACCTCATCTAGGCTTGTGTCCAGAAGCCAATGTTCCTCTCCAGGGGCGACAGGGATCTCGGGGTTGCATTCCAGACGCACCCGGGGAGACAGGCATTCATCTCGAGTGGAAGCAAAGAAGCCCGCTCTGCTCTCGAATCGCGACGGGTATCTCTTGGAGCTCACTGGGTGGACTCAAGGGAGTCAAGCCTCCTGAGGCGTTTGGAGAGAGGTCGCGAGATTGGTCTCTAGGCCATGCAGGAGACGAAGGCCCTCATCTCACGATGACGGGGGAATCTCGGGGTTGTTCTCGAGCGGCGGCCCCAGTGTGAGGTTTCTCACGAGGTACGACGGCGAGGTCAGTGAGCCTCTCGTGGGGCGCCAGGGAAGTCGGGTCTCCATGCGAGTGGCGAGGGGGAGCGCGTCACTGCTCCCGAGCCATGGTAGGGGAATCTGGCCTCGAGACGCGTTGAAGAAGGTCTCTCGAGGTCTTTCTCGGGTTGAGGCAGGAAACCCTGGGTTCCCTCGACTTGTGCAGGTGACCTCAGGGGGCTTCTCATGTTGGCTCTGAGAAGCCAGGGAACCTGGAGTTGGGAGGGGCCTCTCGGGACCCCACTGGGTTTGGTGCATTGGAAGAGGGCCTCATCTCCAGTTGAGGCAGGAACCGCAGGGTACCTCTGATTTCAGACTCCGATCGCAGGGTCCCTGCAGACTGGGGACAGGAGAGTCAGGCCTCGTCTTGGGTGGAGGCATGGAACTCCGCTTGCCTCTCGAGATGTCCCCGGGGAGAGAGGCCGCTTGTCGAGCTGTATTTGGAACCTGGGGTTTTTCCGAACGATGCACGGAAAAACTGCCCCTTCGTGTTGAATTCATTCACAGGGTGGAGTTCGGAGAGGTGTCCGGGCATCGGGTTCTTATCAAGAGGGGACCGGGAAATCGGGGTCCTACGGAATGTGGAAGCACCCACGAGGCCACGTCTGGAATGTCTTCGTGAGACCGGCCTCATCCTGAGGTGCGACCGGAAGGTCGGGAACCCCTTCCAGACAAAGCAGGGGAGTCGACCCTCCTGTCCAGATCAGGAGGGGAGAAAGGGCTCAGGGGAGGGGGTGCCGGAAAACCTCAGTGTTCCTCTCGAGGGAGACCGGGATTTCGGGGAACTTTGTGGGTCGCATCAAGGGTGCCAAGGCCCTTTCGACCTCCAATTCCTAACGTGGGACTTCTCCTGAGGCGCTGTAGCGGGAAAGGGCTTCATCTTGCGATGACGGGGGAGCCACGTGGTTTTTCTCGAGTTACGGCGGGATTCTCGAGTTACGACGGGGAATTCAGGCTGCCTCTTGTGTTGGCCCAGGCAAGTCCAATCTTCCATTCGAGTTGCGAAGGAAAGCTGGGGATTGCTCTCGAGTGACTGCAGGGCCAATAGACCTCATCTAGGCTTGTGTCCAGAAGCCAATGTTCCTCTCCAGGGGCGACAGGGATCTCGGGGTTGCATTCCAGACGCACCCGGGGAGACAGGCATTCATCTCGAGTGGAAGCAAAGAACCCCGCTCTGCTCTCGAATCGCGACGGGTATCTCTTGGAGCTCACTGGGTGGACTCAAGGGAGTCAAGCCTCCTGAGGCGTTTGGAGAGAGGTCGCGAGATTGGTCTCTAGGCCATGCAGGAGACGAAGGCCCTCATCTCTCGATGACGGGGGAATCTCGGGGTTGTTCTCGAGCGGCGGCCCCAGTGTGCGGTTTCTCACGAGGTACGACGGCGAGGTCAGTGAGCCTCTCGTGGGGCGCCAGGGAAGTCGGGTCTCCATGCGAGTGGCGAGGGGGAGCGCGTCACTGCTCCCGAGCCATGGTAGGGGAATCTGGCCTCGAGACGCGTTGAAGAAGGTCTCTCGAGGTCTTTCTCGGGTTGAGGCAGGAAACCCTGGGTTCCCTCGACTTGTGCAGGTGACCTCAGGGGGCTTCTCATGGTGGCTCTGAGAAGCCAGGGAAACTGGAGGTGGGAGGGGCCTCTCGGGACCCCACTGGGTTTGGTGCATTGGAAGAGGGCCTCATCTCCAGTTGAGGCAGGAACCGCAGGGTACCTCTGATTTCAGACTCCGATCGCAGGGTCCCTGCAGACTGGGGACAGGAGAGTCAGGCCTCGTCTTGGGTGGAGGCATGGAACTCCGCTTGCCTCTCGAGATGTCCCCGGGGAGAGAGGCCGCTTGTCGAGCTGTATTTGGAACCTGGGGTTTTTCCGAACGATGCACGGAAAAACTGCCCCTTCGTGTTGACTTCATTCACAGGGTGGAGTTCGGAGAGGTGTCCGGGCATCGGGTTCTTATCAAGAGGGGACCGGGAAATCGGGGTCCTACGGAATGTGGAAGCACCCACGAGGCCACGTCTGGAATGTCTTCGTGAGACCGGCCTCATCCTGAGGTGCGACCGGAAGGTCGGGAACCCCTTCCAGACAAAGCAGGGGAGTCGACCCTCCTGTCCAGATCAGGAGGGGAGAAAGGGCTCAGAGGAGGGGGTGCCGGAAAACCTCAGTGTTCCTCTCGAGGGAGACCGGGATTTCGGGGAACTTTGTGGGTCGCATCAAGGGTGCCAAGTGCCCTTTCGACCTCCAATTCCTAACGTGGGACTTCTCCTGAGGCGCTGTAGCGGGAAAGGGCTTCATCTTGCGATGACGGGGGAGCCACGTGGTTTTTCTCGAGGTACGGCGGGATTCTCGAGTTACGACGGGGAATTCAGGCTGCCTCTTGTGTTGGCCCAGGCAAGTCCAATCTTCCATTCGAGTCGCGAAGGAAAGCTGCGGTTGCTCTCGAGTGACTGCAGGGCCAATAGACCTCATCTAGGCTTGTGTCCAGAAGCCAATGTTCCTCTCCAGGGGCGACAGGGATCTCGGGGTTGCATTCCAGACGCACCCGGGGAGACAGGCATTCATCTCGAGTGGAAGCAAAGAACCCCGCTCTGCTCTCGAATCGCGACGGGTATCTCTTGGAGCTCGCTGGGTGGACTCAAGGGAGTCAAGCCTCCTGAGGCGTCTGGAGAGAGGTCGCGAGATTGGTCTCTAGGCCATGCAGGAGACGAAGGCCCTCATCTCTCGATGACGGGGGAATCTCGGGTTGTTCTCGAGCGGCGGCCCCAGTGTGCGGTTTCTCACGAGGTACGACGGCGAGGTCAGTGAGCCTCTCGTGGGGCGCCAGGGAAGTCGGGTCTCCATGCGAGTGGCGAGGGGGAGCGCGTCACTGCTCCCGAGCCATGGTAGGGGAATCTGGCCTCGAGACGCGTTGAAGAAGGTCTCTCGAGGTCTTTCTCGGGTTGAGGCAGGAAACCCTGGGTTCCCTCGACTTGTGCAGGTGACCTCAGGGGGCTTCTCATGGTGGCTCTGAGAAGCCAGGGAACCTGGAGGTGGGAGGGGCCTCTCGGGACCCCACTGGGTTTGGTGCTTTGGAAGAGGGCCTCATCTCCAGTTGAGGCAGGAACCGCAGGGTACCTCTGATTTCAGACTCCGATCGCAGGGTCCCTGCAGACTGGGGACAGGAGAGTCAGGCCTCGTCTTGGGTGGAGGCATGGAACTCCGCGTGCCTCTCGAGATGTCCCCGGGGAGAGAGGCCGCTTGTCGAGCTGTATTTGGAACCTGGGGTTTTTCCGAACGATGCACGGAAAAACTGCCCCTTCGTGTTGACTTCATTCACAGGGTGGAGTTCGGAGAGGTGTCCGGGCATCGGGTTCTTATCAAGAGGGGACCGGGAAATCGGGGTCCTACGGAATGTGGAACCACCCACGAGGCCACGTCTGGAATGTCTTCGTGAGACCGGCCTCATCCTGAGGTGCGACCGGAAGGTCGGGAACCCCTTCCAGACAAAGCAGGGGAGTCGACCCTCCTGTCCAGATCAGGAGGGGAGAAAGGGCTCAGAGGAGGGGTGCCGGAAAACCTCAGTGTTCCTCTCGAGGGAGACCGGGATTTCGGGGAACTTTGTGGGTCGCATCAAGGGTGCCAAGTGCCCTTTCGACCTCCAATTCCTAACGTGGGACTTCTCCTGAGGCGCTGTAGCGGGAAAGGGCTTCATCTTGCGATGACGGGGGAGCCACGTGGTTTTTCTCGAGTTACGGCGGGATTCTCGAGTTACGACGGGGAATTCAGGCTGCCTCTTGTGTTGGCCCAGGCAAGTCCAATCTTCCATTCGAGTTGCGAAGGAAAGCTGGGGATTGCTCTCGAGTGACTGCAGGGCCAATAGACCTCATCTAGGCTTGTGTCCAGAAGCCAATGTTCCTCTCCAGGGGCGACAGGGATCTCGGGGTTGCATTCCAGACGCACCCGGGGAGACAGGCATTCATCTCGAGTGGAAGCAAAGAACCCCGCTCTGCTCTCGAATCGCGACGGGTATCTCTTGGAGCTCACTGGGTGGACTCAAGGGAGTCAAGCCTCCTGAGGCGTTTGGAGAGAGGTCGCGAGATTGGTCTCTAGGCCATGCAGGAGACGAAGGCCCTCATCTCTCGATGACGGGGGAATCTCGGGGTTGTTCTCGAGCGGCGGCCCCAGTGTGCGGTTTCTCACGAGGTACGACGGCGAGGTCAGTGAGCCTCTCGTGGGGCGCCAGGGAAGTCGGGTCTCCATGCGAGTGGCGAGGGGAGCGCGTCATTGCTCCCGAGCCATGGTAGGGGAATCTGGCCTCGAGACGCGTTGAAGAAGGTCTCTCGAGGTCTTTCTCGGGTTGAGGCAGGAAACCCTGGGTTCCCTCGACTTGTGCAGGTGACCTCAGGGGGCTTCTCATGGTGGCTCTGAGAAGCCAGGGAACCTGGAGGTGGGAGGGGCCTCTCGGGACCCCACTGGGTTTGGTGCATTGGAAGAGGGCCTCATCTCCAGTTGAGGCAGGAACCGCAGGGTACCTCTGATTTCAGACTCCGATCGCAGGGTCCCTGCAGACTGGGGACAGGAGAGTCAGGCCTCGTCTTGGGTGGAGGCATGGAACTCCGCTTGCCTCTCGAGATGTCCCCGGGGAGAGAGGCCGCTTGTCGAGCTGTATTTGGAACCTGGGGTTTTTCCGAACGATGCACGGAAAAACTGCCCCTTCGTGTTGACTTCATTCACAGGGTGGAGTTCGGAGAGGTGTCCGGGCATCGGGTTCTTATCAAGAGGGGACCGGGAAATCGGGGTCCTACGGAATGTGGAAGCACCCACGAGGCCACGTCTGGAATGTCTTCGTGAGACCGGCCTCATCCTGAGGTGCGACCGGAAGGTCGGGAACCCCTTCCAGACAAAGCAGGGGAGTCGACCCTCCTGTCCAGATCAGGAGGGGAGAAAGGGCTCAGAGGAGGGGTGCCGGAAAACCTCAGTGTTCCTCTCGAGGGAGACCGGGATTTCGGGGAACTTTGTGGGTCGCATCAAGGGTGCCAAGTGCCCTTTCGACCTCCAATTCCTAACGTGGGACTTCTCCTGAGGCGCTGTAGCGGGAAAGGGCTTCATCTTGCGATGACGGGGGAGCCACGTGGTTTTTCTCGAGTTACGGCGGGATTCTCGAGTTACGACGGGGAATTCAGGCTGCCTCTTGTGTTGGCCCAGGCAAGTCCAATCTTCCATTCGAGTTGCGAAGGAAAGCTGGGGATTGCTCTCGAGTGACTGCAGGGCCAATAGACCTCATCTAGGCTTGTGTCCAGAAGCCAATGTTCCTCTCCAGGGGCGACAGGGATCTCGGGGTTGCATTCCAGACGCACCCGGGGAGACAGGCATTCATCTCGAGTGGAAGCAAAGAACCCCGCTCTGCTCTCGAATCGCGACGGGTATCTCTTGGAGCTCACTGGGTGGACTCAAGGGAGTCAAGCCTCCTGAGGCGTTTGGAGAGAGGTCGCGAGATTGGTCTCTAGGCCATGCAGGAGACGAAGGCCCTCATCTCTCGATGACGGGGGAATCTCGGGGTTGTTCTCGAGCGGCGGCCCCAGTGTGCGGTTTCTCACGAGGTACGACGGCGAGGTCAGTGAGCCTCTCGTGGGGCGCCAGGGAAGTCGGGTCTCCATGCGAGTGGCGAGGGGGAGCGCGTCACTGCTCCCGAGCCATGGTAGGGGAATCTGGCCTCGAGACGTGTTGAAGAAGGTCTCTCGAGGTCTTTCTCGGGTTGAGGCAGGAAACCCTGGGTTCCCTCGACTTGTGCAGGTGACCTCAGGGGGCTTCTCATGGTGGCTCTGAGAAGCCAGGGAACCTGGAGGTGGGAGGGGCCTCTCGGGACCCCACTGGGTTTGGTGCATTGGAAGAGGGCCTCATCTCCAGTTGAGGCAGGAACCGCAGGGTACCTCTGATTTCAGACTCCGATCGCAGGGTCCCTGCAGACTGGGGACAGGAGAGTCAGGCCTCGTCTTGGGTTGAGGCATGGAACTCCGCTTGCCTCTCGAGATGTCCCCGGGGAGAGAGGCCGCTTGTCGAGCTGTATTTGGAACCTGGGGTTTTTTCCGAACGATGCACGGAAAAACTGCCCCTTCGTGTTGACTTCATTCACAGGGTGGAGTTCGGAGAGGTGTCCGGGCATCGGGTTCTTATCAAGAGGGGACCGGGAAATCGGGGTCCTACGGAATGTGGAACCACCCACGAGGCCACGTCTGGAATGTCTTCGTGAGACCGGCCTCATCCTGAGGTGCGACCGGAAGGTCGGGAACCCCTTCCAGACAAAGCAGGGGAGTCGACCCTCCTGTCCAGATCAGGAGGGGAGAAAGGGCTCAGAGGAGGGGTGCCGGAAAACCTCAGTGTTCCTCTCGAGGGAGACCGGGATTTCGGGGAACTTTGTGGGTCGCATCAAGGGTGCCAAGTGCCCTTTCGACCTCCAATTCCTAACGTGGGACTTCTCCTGAGGCGCTGTAGCGGGAAAGGGCTTCATCTTGCGATGACGGGGGAGCCACGTGGTTTTTCTCGAGTTACGGCGGGATTCTCGAGTTACGACGGGGAATTCAGGCTGCCTCTTGTGTTGGCCCAGGCAAGTCCAATCTTCCATTCGAGTTGCGAAGGAAAGCTGGGGATTGCTCTCGAGTGACTGCAGGGCCAATAGACCTCATCTAGGCTTGTGTCCAGAAGCCAATGTTCCTCTCCAGGGGCGACAGGGATCTCGGGGTTGCATTCCAGACGCACCCGGGGAGACAGGCATTCATCTCGAGTGGAAGCAAAGAAGCCCGCTCTGCTCTCGAATCGCGACGGGTATCTCTTGGAGCTCACTGGGTGGACTCAAGGGAGTCAAGCCTCCTGAGGCGTTTGGAGAGAGGTCGCGAGATTGGTCTCTAGGCCATGCAGGAGACGAAGGCCCTCATCTCTCGATGACGGGGGAATCTCGGGGTTGTTCTCGAGCGGCGGCCCCAGTGTGCGGTTTCTCACGAGGTACGACGGCGAGGTCAGTGAGCCTCTCGTGGGGCGCCAGGGAAGTCGGGTCTCCATGCGAGTGGCGAGGGGGAGCGCGTCACTGCTCCCGAGCCATGGTAGGGGAATCTGGCCTCGAGACGCGTTGAAGAAGGTCTCTCGAGGTCTTTCTCGGGTTGAGGCAGGAAACCCTGGGTTCCCTCGACTTGTGCAGGTGACCTCAGGGGGCTTCTCATGGTGGCTCTGAGAAGCCAGGGAAACTGGAGGTGGGAGGGGCCTCTCGGGACCCCACTGGGTTTGGTGCATTGGAAGAGGGCCTCATCTCCAGTTGAGGCAGGAACCGCAGGGTACCTCTGATTTCAGACTCCGATCGCAGGGTCCCTGCAGACTGGGGACAGGAGAGTCAGGCCTCGTCTTGGGTTGAGGCATGGAACTCCGCTTGCCTCTCGAGATGTCCCCGGGGAGAGAGGCCGCTTGTCGAGCTGTATTTGGAACCTGGGGTTTTTTCCGAACGATGCACGGAAAAACTGCCCCTTCGTGTTGACTTCATTCACAGGGTGGAGTTCGGAGAGGTGTCCGGGCATCGGGTTCTTATCAAGAGGGGACCGGGAAATCGGGGTCCTACGGAATGTGGAACCACCCACGAGGCCACGTCTGGAATGTCTTCGTGAGACCGGCCTCATCCTGAGGTGCGACCGGAAGGTCGGGAACCCCTTCCAGACAAAGCAGGGGAGTCGACCCTCCTGTCCAGATCAGGAGGGGAGAAAGGGCTCAGAGGAGGGGGTGCCGGAAAACCTCAGTGTTCCTCTCGAGGGAGACCGGGATTTCGGGGAACTTTGTGGGTCGCATCAAGGGTGCCAAGTGCCCTTTCGACCTCCAATTCCTAACGTGGGACTTCTCCTGAGGCGCTGTAGCGGGAAAGGGCTTCATCTTGCGATGACGGGGGAGCCACGTGGTTTTTCTCGAGTTACGGCGGGATTCTCGAGTTACGACGGGGAATTCAGGCTGCCTCTTGTGTTGGCCCAGGCAAGTCCAATCTTCCATTCGAGTTGCGAAGGAAAGCTGGGGATTGCTCTCGAGTGACTGCAGGGCCAATAGACCTCATCTAGGCTTGTGTCCAGAAGCCAATGTTCCTCTCCAGGGGCGACAGGGATCTCGGGGTTGCATTCCAGACGCACCCGGGGAGACAGGCATTCATCTCGAGTGGAAGCAAAGAACCCCGCTCTGCTCTCGAATCGCGACGGGTATCTCTTGGAGCTCACTGGGTGGACTCAAGGGAGTCAAGCCTCCTGAGGCGTTTGGAGAGAGGTCGCGAGATTGGTCTCTAGGCCATGCAGGAGACGAAGGCCCTCATCTCTCGATGACGGGGGAATCTCGGGGTTGTTCTCGAGCGGCGGCCCCAGTGTGCGGTTTCTCACGAGGTACGACGGCGAGGTCAGTGAGCCTCTCGTGGGGCGCCAGGGAAGTCGGGTCTCCATGCGAGTGGCGAGGGGAGCGCGTCATTGCTCCCGAGCCATGGTAGGGGAATCTGGCCTCGAGACGCGTTGAAGAAGGTCTCTCGAGGTCTTTCTCGGGTTGAGGCAGGAAACCCTGGGTTCCCTCGACTTGTGCAGGTGACCTCAGGGGGCTTCTCATGGTGGCTCTGAGAAGCCAGGGAACCTGGAGGTGGGAGGGGCCTCTCGGGACCCCACTGGGTTTGGTGCATTGGAAGAGGGCCTCATCTCCAGTTGAGGCAGGAACCGCAGGGTACCTCTGATTTCAGACTCCGATCGCAGGGTCCCTGCAGACTGGGGACAGGAGAGTCAGGCCTCGTCTTGGGTTGAGGCATGGAACTCCGCTTGCCTCTCGAGATGTCCCCGGGGAGAGAGGCCGCTTGTCGAGCTGTATTTGGAACCTGGGGTTTTTTCCGAACGATGCACGGAAAAACTGCCCCTTCGTGTTGACTTCATTCACAGGGTGGAGTTCGGAGAGGTGTCCGGGCATCGGGTTCTTATCAAGAGGGGACCGGGAAATCGGGGTCCTACGGAATGTGGAACCACCCACGAGGCCACGTCTGGAATGTCTTCGTGAGACCGGCCTCATCCTGAGGTGCGACCGGAAGGTCGGGAACCCCTTCCAGACAAAGCAGGGGCGTCGACCCTCCTGTCCAGATCAGGAGGGGAGAAAGGGCTCAGAGCAGGGGGTGCCGGAAAACCTCAGTGTTCCTCTCGAGGGAGACCGGGATTTCGGGGAACTTTGTGGGTCGCATCAAGGGTGCCAAGTGCCCTTTCGACCTCCAATTCCTAACGTGGGACTTCTCCTGAGGCGCTGTAGCGGGAAAGGGCTTCATCTTGCGATGACGGGGGAGCCACGTGGTTTTTCTCGAGTTACGGCGGGATTCTCGAGTTACGACGGGGAATTCAGGCTGCCTCTTGTGTTGGCCCAGGCAAGTCCAATCTTCCATTCGAGTTGCGAAGGAAAGCTGGGGATTGCTCTCGAGTGACTGCAGGGCCAATAGACCTCATCTAGGCTTGTGTCCAGAAGCCAATGTTCCTCTCCAGGGGCGACAGGGATCTCGGGGTTGCATTCCAGACGCACCCGGGGAGACAGGCATTCATCTCGAGTGGAAGCAAAGAAGCCCGCTCTGCTCTCGAATCGCGACGGGTATCTCTTGGAGCTCACTGGGTGGACTCAAGGGAGTCAAGCCTCCTGAGGCGTTTGGAGAGAGGTCGCGAGATTGGTCTCTAGGCCATGCAGGAGACGAAGGCCCTCATCTCTCGATGACGGGGGAATCTCGGGGTTGTTCTCGAGCGGCGGCCCCAGTGTGCGGTTTCTCACGAGGTACGACGGCGAGGTCAGTGAGCCTCTCGTGGGGCGCCAGGGAAGTCGGGTCTCCATGCGAGTGGCGAGGGGGAGCGCGTCAGTGCTCCCGAGCCATGGTAGGGGAATCTGGCCTCGAGACGCGTTGAAGAAGGTCTCTCGAGGTCTTTCTCGGGTTGAGGCAGGAAACCCTGGGTTCCCTCGACGTGTGCAGGTGACCTCAGGGGGCTTCTCATGGTGGCTCTGAGAAGCCAGGGAACCTGGAGGTGGGAGGGGCCTCTCGGGACCCCACTGGGTTTGGTGCATTGGAAGAGGGCCTCATCTCCAGTTGAGGCAGGAACCGCAGGGTACCTCTGATTTCAGACTCCGATCGCAGGGTCCCTGCAGACTGGGGACAGGAGAGTCAGGCCTCGTCTTGGGTTGAGGCATGGAACTCCGCTTGCCTCTCGAGATGTCCCCGGGGAGAGAGGCCGCTTGTCGAGCTGTATTTGGAACCTGGGGTTTTTTCCGAACGATGCACGGAAAAACTGCCCCTTCGTGTTGACTTCATTCACAGGGTGGAGTTCGGAGAGGTGTCCGGGCATCGGGTTCTTATCAAGAGGGGACCGGGAAATCGGGGTCCTACGGAATGTGGAACCACCCACGAGGCCACGTCTGGAATGTCTTCGTGAGACCGGCCTCATCCTGAGGTGCGACCGGAAGGTCGGGAACCCCTTCCAGACAAAGCAGGGGAGTCGACCCTCCTGTCCAGATCAGGAGGGGAGAAAGGGCTCAGAGGAGGGGTGCCGGAAAACCTCAGTGTTCCTCTCGAGGGAGACCGGGATTTCGGGGAACTTTGTGGGTCGCATCAAGGGTGCCAAGTGCCCTTTCGACCTCCAATTCCTAACGTGGGACTTCTCCTGAGGCGCTGTAGCGGGAAAGGGCTTCATCTTGCGATGACGGGGGAGCCACGTGGTTTTTCTCGAGTTACGGCGGGATTCTCGAGTTACGACGGGGAATTCAGGCTGCCTCTTGTGTTGGCCCAGGCAAGTCCAATCTTCCATTCGAGTTGCGAAGGAAAGCTGGGGATTGCTCTCGAGTGACTGCAGGGCCAATAGACCTCATCTAGGCTTGTGTCCAGAAGCCAATGTTCCTCTCCAGGGGCGACAGGGATCTCGGGGTTGCATTCCAGACGCACCCGGGGAGACAGGCATTCATCTCGAGTGGAAGCAAAGAAGCCCGCTCTGCTCTCGAATCGCGACGGGTATCTCTTGGAGCTCACTGGGTGGACTCAAGGGAGTCAAGCCTCCTGAGGCGTTTGGAGAGAGGTCGCGAGATTGGTCTCTAGGCCATGCAGGAGACGAAGGCCCTCATCTCTCGATGACGGGGGAATCTCGGGGTTGTTCTCGAGCGGCGGCCCCAGTGTGCGGTTTCTCACGAGGTACGACGGCGAGGTCAGTGAGCCTCTCGTGGGGCGCCAGGGAAGTCGGGTCTCCATGCGAGTGGCGAGGGGGAGCGCGTCACTGCTCCCGAGCCATGGGAGGGGAATCTGGCCTCGAGACGCGTTGAAGAAGGTCTCTCGAGGTCTTTCTCGGGTTGAGGCAGGAAACCCTGGGTTCCCTCGACTTGTGCAGGTGACCTCAGGGGGCTTCTCATGGTGGCTCTGAGAAGCCAGGGAACCTGGAGGTGGGAGGGGCCTCTCGGGACCCCACTGGGTTTGGTGCATTGGAAGAGGGCCTCATCTCCAGTTGAGGCAGGAACCGCAGGGTACCTCTGATTTCAGACTCCGATCGCAGGGTCCCTGCAGACTGGGGACAGGAGAGTCAGGCCTCGTCTTGGGTGGAGGCATGGAACTCCGCTTGCCTCTCGAGATGTCCCCGGGGAGAGAGGCCGCTTGTCGAGCTGTATTTGGAACCTGGGGTTTTTCCGAACGATGCACGGAAAAACTGCCCCTTCGTGTTGACTTCATTCACAGGGTGGAGTTCGGAGAGGTGTCCGGGCATCGGGTTCTTATCAAGAGGGGACCGGGAAATCGGGGTCCTACGGAATGTGGAAGCACCCACGAGGCCACGTCTGGAATGTCTTCGTGAGACCGGCCTCATCCTGAGGTGCGACCGGAAGGTCGGGAACCCCTTCCAGACAAAGCAGGGGAGTCGACCCTCCTGTCCAGATCAGGAGGGGAGAAAGGGCTCAGAGGAGGGGGTGCCGGAAAACCTCAGTGTTCCTCTCGAGGGAGACCGGGATTTCGGGGAACTTTGTGGGTCGCATCAAGGGTGCCAAGTGCCCTTTCGACCTCCAATTCCTAACGTGGGACTTCTCCTGAGGCGCTGTAGCGGGAAAGGGCTTCATCTTGCGATGACGGGGGAGCCACGTGGTTTTTCTCGAGTTACGGCGGGATTCTCGAGTTACGACGGGGAATTCAGGCTGCCTCTTGTGTTGGCCCAGGCAAGTCCAATCTTCCATTCGAGTTGCGAAGGAAAGCTGGGGATTGCTCTCGAGTGACTGCAGGGCCAATAGACCTCATCTAGGCTTGTGTCCAGAAGCCAATGTTCCTCTCCAGGGGCGACAGGGATCTCGGGGTTGCATTCCAGACGCACCCGGGGAGACAGGCATTCATCTCGAGTGGAAGCAAAGAAGCCCGCTCTGCTCTCGAATCGCGACGGGTATCTCTTGGAGCTCACTGGGTGGACTCAAGGGAGTCAAGCCTCCTGAGGCGTTTGGAGAGAGGTCGCGAGATTGGTCTCTAGGCCATGCAGGAGACGAAGGCCCTCATCTCTCGATGACGGGGGAATCTCGGGGTTGTTCTCGAGCGGCGGCCCCAGTGTGCGGTTTCTCACGAGGTACGACGGCGAGGTCAGTGAGCCTCTCGTGGGGCGCCAGGGAAGTCGGGTCTCCATGCGAGTGGCGAGGGGAGCGCGTCATTGCTCCCGAGCCATGGGAGGGGAATCTGGCCTCGAGACGTGTTGAAGAAGGTCTCTCGAGGTCTTTCTCGGGCTGAGGCAGGAAACCCTGGGTTCCCTCGACTTGTGCAGGTGACCTCAGGGGGCTTCTCATGGTGGCTCTGAGAAGCCAGGGAACCTGGAGGTGGGAGGGGCCTCTCGGGACCCCACTGGGTTTGGTGCATTGGAAGAGGGCCTCATCTCCAGTTGAGGCAGGAACCGCAGGGTACCTCTGATTTCAGACTCCGATCGCAGGGTCCCTGCAGACTGGGGACAGGAGAGTCAGGCCTCGTCTTGGGTGGAGGCATGGAACTCCGCTTGCCTCTCGAGATGTCCCCGGGGAGAGAGGCCGCTTGTCGAGCTGTATTTGGAACCTGGGGTTTTTCCGAACGATGCACGGAAAAACTGCCCCTTCGTGTTGACTTCATTCACAGGGTGGAGTTCGGAGAGGTGTCCGGGCATCGGGTTCTTATCAAGAGGGGACCGGGAAATCGGGGTCCTACGGAATGTGGAAGCACCCACGAGGCCACGTCTGGAATGTCTTCGTGAGACCGGCCTCATCCTGAGGTGCGACCGGAAGGTCGGGAACCCCTTCCAGACAAAGCAGGGGAGCCGACCCTCCTGTCCAGATCAGGAGGGGAGAAAGGGCTCAGAGGAGGGGTGCCGGAAAACCTCAGTGTTCCTCTCGAGGGAGACCGGGATTTCGGGGAACTTTGTGGGTCGCATCAAGGGTGCCAAGTGCCCTTTCGACCTCCAATCCCTAACGTGGGACTTCTCCTGAGGCGCTGTAGCGGGAAAGGGCTTCATCTTGCGATGACGGGGGAGCCACGTGGTTTTTCTCGAGTTACGGCGGGATTCTCGAGTTACGACGGGGAATTCAGGCTGCCTCTTGTGTTGGCCCAGGCAAGTCCAATCTTCCATTCGAGTTGCGAAGGAAAGCTGGGGATTGCTCTCGAGTGACTGCAGGGCCAATAGACCTCATCTAGGCTTGTGTCCAGAAGCCAATGTTCCTCTCCAGGGGCGACAGGGATCTCGGGGTTGCATTCCAGACGCACCCGGGGAGACAGGCATTCATCTCGAGTGGAAGCAAAGAAGCCCGCTCTGCTCTCGAATCGCGACGGGTATCTCTTGGAGCTCACTGGGTGGACTCAAGGGAGTCAAGCCTCCTGAGGCGTTTGGAGAGAGGTCGCGAGATTGGTCTCTAGGCCATGCAGGAGACGAAGGCCCTCATCTCTCGATGACGGGGGAATCTCGGGGTTGTTCTCGAGCGGCGGCCCCAGTGTGCGGTTTCTCACGAGGTACGACGGCGAGGTCAGTGAGCCTCTCGTGGGGCGCCAGGGAAGTCGGGTCTCCATGCGAGTGGCGAGGGGGAGCGCGTCACTGCTCCCGAGCCATGGGAGGGGAATCTGGCCTCGAGACGCGTTGAAGAAGGTCTCTCGAGGTCTTTCTCGGGTTGAGGCAGGAAACCCTGGCTTCCCTCGACTTGTGCAGGTGACCTCAGGGGGCTTCTCATGGTGGCTCTGAGAAGCCAGGGAACCTGGAGGTGGGAGGGGCCTCTCGGGACCCCACTGGGTTTGGTGCATTGGAAGAGGGCCTCATCTCCAGCTGAGGCAGGAACCGCAGGGTACCTCTGATTTCAGACTCCGATCGCAGGGTCCCTGCAGACTGGGGACAGGAGAGTCAGGCCTCGTCTTGGGTGGAGGCATGGAACTCCGCTTGCCCCTCGAGATGTCCCCGGGGAGAGAGGCCGCTTGTCGAGCTGTATTTGGAACCTGGGGTTTTTTCCGAACGATGCACGGAAAAACTGCCCCTTCGTGTTGACTTCATTCACAGGGTGGAGTTCGGAGAGGTGTCCGGGCATCGGGTTCTTATCAAGAGGGGACCGGGAAATCGGGGTCCTACGGAATGTGGAAGCACCCACGAGGCCACGTCTGGAATGTCTTCGTGAGACCGGCCTCATCCTGAGGTGCGACCGGAAGGTCGGGAACCCCTTCCAGACAAAGCAGGGGAGTCGACCCTCCTGTCCAGATCAGGAGGGGAGAAAGGGCTCAGAGGAGGGAGTGCCGGAAACCTCAGGGTTCCTCTCGAGGGAGACCGGGATTTCGGGGAACTTTGTGGGTCGCATCAAGGGTGCCAAGTGCCCTTTCGACCTCCAATTCCTAACGTGGGACTTCTCCCGAGGCGCTGTAGCGGGAAAGGGCTTCATCTTGCGATGACGGGGGAGCCACGTGGTTTTTCTCGAGTTACGGCGGGATTCTCGAGTTACGACGGGGAATTCAGGCTGCCTCTTGTGTTGGCCCAGGCAAGTCCAATCTTCCATTCGAGTTGCGAAGGAAAGCTGGGGATTGCTCTCGAGTGACTGCAGGGCCAATAGACCTCATCTAGGCTTGTGTCCAGAAGCCAATGTTCCTCTCCAGGGGCGACAGGGATCTCGGGGTTGCATTCCAGACGCACCCGGGGAGACAGGCATTCATCTCGAGTGGAAGCAAAGAAGCCCGCTCTGCTCTCGAATCGCGACGGGTATCTCTTGGAGCTCGCTGGGTGGACTCAAGGGAGTCAAGCCTCCTGAGGCGTTTGGACAGAGGTCGCGAGATTGGTCTCTAGGCCATGCAGGAGACGAAGGCCCTCATCTCTCGATGACGGGGGGATCTCGGGGTTGTTCTCGAGCGGCGGCCCCAGTGTGCGGTTTCTCACGAGGTACGACGGCGAGGTCAGTGAGCCTCTCGTGGGGCGCCAGGGAAGTCGGGTCTCCATGCGAGTGGCGAGGGGAGCGCGTCACTGCTCCCGAGCCATGGTAGGGGAATCTGGCCTCGAGACTCGTTGAAGAAGGTCTCTCGAGGTCTTTCTCGGGTTGAGGCAGGAAACCCTGGGTCCCCTCGACTTGTGCAGGTGACCTCAGGGGGCTTCTCATGGTGGCTCTGAGAAGCCAGGGAACCTGGAGGTGGGAGGGGCCTCTCGGGACCCCACTGGGCTTGGTGCATTGGAAGAGGGCCTCATCTCCAGTTGAGGCAGGAACCGCAGGGTACCTCTGATTTCAGACTCCGATCGCAGGGTCCCTGCAGACTGGGGACAGGAGAGTCAGGCCTCGTCTTGGGTTGAGGCATGGAACTCCGCTTGCCTCTCGAGATGTCCCCGGGGAGAGAGGCCGCTTGTCGAGCTGTATTTGGAACCTGGGGTTTTTCCGAACGATGCACGGAAAAACTGCCCCTTCGTGTTGACTTCATTCACAGGGTGGAGTTCGGAGAGGTGTCCGGGCATCGGGTTCTTATCCAGAGGGGACCGGGAAATCGGGGTCCTACGGAATGTGGAACCACCCACGAGGCCACGTCTGGAATGTCTTCGTGAGACCGGCCTCATCCTGAGGTGCGACCGGAAGGTCGGGAACCCCTTCCAGACAAAGCAGGGGAGTCGACCCTCCTGTCCAGATCAGGAGGGGAGAAAGGGCTCAGAGGAGGGGTGCCGGAAAACCTCAGTGTTCCTCTCGAGGGAGACCGGGATTTCGGGGAACTTTGTGGGTCGCATCAAGGGTGCCAAGTGCCCTTTCGACCTCCAATTCCTAACGTGGGACTTCTCCTGAGACGCTGTAGCGGGAAAGGGCTTCATCTTGCGATGACGGGGGAGCCACGTGGTTTTTCTCGAGTTACGGCGGGATTCTCGAGTTACGACGGGGAATTCAGGCTGCCTCTTGTGTTGGCCCAGGCAAGTCCAATCTTCCATTCGAGTTGCGAAGGAAAGCTGGGGATTGCTCTCGAGTGACTGCAGGGCCAATAGACCTCATCTAGGCTTGTGTCCAGAAGCCAATGTTCCTCTCCAGGGGCGACAGGGATCTCGGGGTTGCATTCCAGACGCACCCGGGGAGACAGGCATTCATCTCGAGTGGAAGCAGAGAACCCCGCTCTGCTCTCGAATCGCGACGGGTATCTCTTGGAGCTCACTGGGTGGACTCAAGGGAGTCAAGCCTCCTGAGGCGTTTGGAGAGAGGTCGCGAGGTTGGTCTCTAGGCCATGCAGGAGTCGAAGGCCCTCATCTCTCGATGACGGGGGAATCTCGGGGTTGTTCTCGAGCGGCGGCCCGAGTGTGCGGTTTCTCACGAGGTACGACGGCGAGGTCAGTGAGCCTCTCGTGGGGCGCCAGGGAAGTCGGGTCTCCATGCGAGTGGCGAGGGGGAGCGCGTCACTGCTCCCGAGCCATGGTAGGGGAATCTGGCCTCGAGACGTGCTGAAGAAGGTCTCTCGAGGTCTTTCTCGGGTTGAGGCAGGAAACCCTGGGTTCCCTCGACTTGTGCAGGTGACCTCAGGGGGCTTCTCATGGTGGCTCTGAGAAGCCAGGGAAACTGGAGGTGGGAGGGGCCTCTCGGGACTCCACTGGGTTTGGTGCATTGGAAGAGGGCCTCATCTCCAGCTGAGGCAGGAACCGCAGGGTACCTCTGATTTCAGACTCCGATCGCAGGGTCCCTGCAGTCTGGGGACAGGAGAGTCAGGCCTCGTCTTGGGTTGAGGCATGGAACTCCGCTTGCCTCTCGAGATGTCCCCGGCGAGAGAGGCCGCTTGTCGAGCTGTATTTGGAACCTGGGGTTTTTTTCCGAACGATGCACGGAAAAACTGCCCCTTCGTGTTGACTTCATTCACAGGGTGGAGTTCGGAGAGGTGTCCGGGCATCGGGTTCTTATCAAGAGGGGACCGGGAAATCGGGGTCCTACGGAATGTGGAACCACCCACGAGGCCACGTCTGGAATGTCTTCGTGAGACCGGCCTCATCCTGAGGTGCGACCGGAAGGTCGGGAACCCCTTCCAGACAAAGCAGGGGAGTCGACCCTCCTGTCCAGATCAGGAGGGGAGAAAGGGCTCAGAGGAGGGGGTGCCGGAAACCTCAGTGTTCCTCTCGAGGGAGACCGGGACTTCGGGGAACTTTGTGGGTCGCGTCAAGGGTGCCAAGTGCCCTTCGACCTCCAATTCCTAACGTGGGACTTCTCCTGAGGCGCTGTAGCGGGAAAGGGCTTCATCTTGCGAGGACGGGGGAGCCACGTGGTTTTTCTCGAGTTACGGCGGGATTCTCGAGTTACGACGGGGAATTCAGGCTGCCTCTTGTGTTGGCCCAGGCAAGTCCAATCTTCCATTCGAGTTGCGAAGGAAAGCTGGGGATTGCTCTCGAGTGACTGCAGGGCCAATAGACCTCATCTAGGCTTGTGTCCAGAGGCCAATGTTCCTCTCCAGGGGCGACAGGGATCTCGGGGTTGCATTCCAGACGCACCCGGGAGACAGGCATTCATCTCGAGTGGAAGCAAAGAACCCCGCTCTGCTCTCGAATCGCGACGGGTATCTCTTGGAGCTCACTGGGTGGACTAAGGGAGTCAAGCCTCCTGAGGCTTGAAATCAGAGGAACCCTGAGGTTCCTGCCTCAACTGGAGATGAGGCCCTCTTCCAATGCACCAGACCCCGTGGAGTCCCGAGAGGCCCCTCCCAGCTCCAGTTTCCCTGACTTTCAGAGCCACCATGAGAAGCCACTGAGGTCACCTGCACAAGCCGAGGGAAGCCAGGGTTTCCTGCCTCAACCCGAGAAAGGCCTCGAGACCTTCTTCAACACGTCTCGAGGCCAGATCCCTACCATGGCTCGGGAGCAATGACGCGCTCCCTCGCCACTCGCATGGAGACCCGACTTCCCTGGCGCCCACGAGAGGCTCACTGACCTCGCCTCGTACCTCGTGAGAAACCGCACCCTGGGGCCGCCGCTCGAGAACAACCCCGAGATTCCCCCTCATCGAGAGATGAGGGCCTTCGTCTCCTGCATGGCCAGAGACCAATCTCGCGACCTCTCCCAAACGCCTCAGGAGGCTTGACTCCCTTGAGTCCACCCAGTGAGCTCCAAGAGATACCCGTCGCGATTCGAGAGCAGAGCGGGGTTCTTTGCTTCCACTCGAGATGAATGCCTGTCTCCCGGGTGCGTCTGGAATGCAACCCCGAGATCCCTGTCGCCCCTGGAGAGGAACATTGGCTTCTGGACACAAGCCTAGATGAGGTCTATTGGCCCTGCAGTCACTCGAGAGCAATCCCCAGCTTTCCTTCGCAACTCGAATGGAAGATTGGACTTGCCTGGGCCAACACAAGAGGCAGCCTGAATTCCCCGTCGTAACTCGAGAATCCCGCCGTAACTCGAGAAAAACCACGTGGCTCCCCCGTCATCGCAAGATGAAGCCCTTTCCCGCTACAGCGCCTCAGGAGAAGTCCCACGTTAGGAATTGGAGGTCGAAAGGGCACTTGGCACCCTTGATGCGACCCACAAAGTTCCCCGAAATCCCGGTCTCCCTCGAGAGGAACACTGAGGTTTTCCGGCACCCCCTCCTCTGAGCCCTTCTCCCCTCCTGATCTGGACAGGAGGGTCGACTCCCCTGCTTTGTCTGGAAGGGGTTCCCGACCTTCCGGTCGCACCTCAGGATGAGGCCAGTCTCACGAAGACATTCCAGACGTGGCCTCGTGGGTGGTCCACATTCCGTAGGACCCCGATTTCCCGGTCCCCTCTTGATAAGAACCCGATGCCCGGACACCTCTCCGAACTCCACCCTGTGAATGAAGTCAACACGAAAGGGCAGTTTTTCCGTGCATCGTTCGGAAAACCCCAGGTTCCAAATACAGCTCGACAAGCGGCCTCTCTCCCCGGGGACATCTCGAGAGGCAAGCGGAGTTCCATGCCTCAACCCAAGACGAGGCCTGACTCTCCTGTCCCCAGTCTGCAGGGACCCTGCGATCGGAGTCTGAAATCAGAGGTACCCTGCGGTTCCTGCCTCAACTGGAGATGAGGCCCTCTTCCAATGCACCAAGCCCAGTGGAGTCCCGAGAGGCCCCTCCCACCTCCAGTTTCCCTGGCTTCTCAGAGCCACCATGAGAAGCCCCCTGAGGTCACCTGCACAAGTCGAGGGAACCCAGGGTTTCCTGCCTCAACCAGGGAAAGACCTCGAGAGACCTTCTTCAACACGTCTCGAGGCCAGATTCCCTACCATGGCTCGGGAGCAATGACGCGCTCCCCTCGCCACTCGCATGGAGACCCGACTTCCCTGGCGCCCCACGAGAGGCTCACTGACCTCGCCGTCGTACCTCGTGAGAAACCGCACACTGGGGCCGCCGCTCGAGAACAACCCCGAGATTCCCCCGTCATCGAGAGATGAGGGCCTTCGTCTCCTGCATGGCCTAGAGACCAATCTCGCGACCTCTCTCCAAACGCCTCAGGAGGCTTGACTCCCTTGAGTCCACCCAGTGAGCTCCAAGAGATACCCGTCGCGATTCGAGAGCAGAGCGGGGTTCTTTGCTTCCACTCGAGATGAATGCCTGTCTCCCGGGTGCGTCTGGAATGCAACCCCGAGATCCCTGTCGCCCCTGGAGAGGAACATTGGCTTCTGGACACAAGCCTAGATGAGGTCTATTGGCCCTGCAGTCACTCGAGAGCAATCCCCAGCTTTCCTTCGCAACTCGAATGGAAGATTGGACTTGCCTGGGCCAACACAAGAGGCAGCCTGAATTCCCCGTCGTAACTCGAGAATCCCGCCGTAACTCGAGAAAAACCACGTGGCCCCCCCGTCATCGCAAGATGAAGCCCTTTCCCGCTACAGCGTCTCAGGAGAAGTCCCACGTTAGGAATTGGAGGTCGAAAGGGCACTTGGCACCCTTGATGCGACCCACAAAGTTCCCGAAATCCCGGTCTCCCCGAGAGGAACACTGAGGTTTTCCGGCACCCCTCCTCTGAGCCCTTTCTCCCTCCTGATCTGGACAGGAGGGTCGACTCCCTGCTTTGTCTGGAAGGGGTTCCCGACCTTCCGGTCGCACCTCAGGATGAGGCCGGTCTCACGAAGACATTCCAGACGTGGCCTCGTGGGTGGTTCCACATTCCGTAGGACCCCGATTTCCCGGTCCCCTTGATAAGAACCCGATGCCCGGACACCTCTCCGAACTCCACCCTGTGAATGAAGTCAACACGAAGGGGCAGTTTTTCCGTGCATCGTTCGGAAAAACCCCAGGTTCCAAATACAGCTCGACAAGCGGCCTCTCTCCCCGGGGACATCTCGAGAGGCAAGCGGAGTTCCATGCCTCAACCCAAGACGAGGCCTGACTCTCCTGTCCCCAGTCTGCAGGGACCCTGCGATTGGAGTCTGAAATCAGAGGTACCCTGCGGTTCCTGCCTCGACTGGAGATGAGGCCCTCTTCCAATGCACCAAGCCCAGTGGAGTCCCGAGAGGCCCCTCCCACCTCCAGTTTCCCTGGCTTCTCAGAGCCACCATGAGAAGCCCCCTGAGGTCACCTGCACAAGTCGAGGGAACCCAGGGTTTCCTGCCTCAACCCGAGAAAGACCTCGAGAGACCTTCTTCAACACGTCTCGAGGCCAGATTCCCCTACCATGGCTCGGGAGCAGTGACGCGCTCCCCTCGCCACTCGCATGGAGACCCGACTTCCCTGGCGCCCCACGAGAGGCTCACTGACCTCGCCGTCGTACCTCGTGAGAAACCGCACACTGGGGCCGCCGCTCGAGAACAACCCCGAGATTCCCCCGTCATCGAGAGATGAGGGCCTTCGTCTCCTGCATGGCCTAGAGACCAATCTCGCGACCTCTCTCCAAACGCCTCAGGAGGCTTGACTCCCTTGAGTCCACCCAGTGAGCTCCAAGAGATACCCGTCGCGATTCGAGAGCAGAGCGGGGTTCTTTGCTTCCACTCGAGATGAATGCCTGTCTCCCCGGGTGCGTCTGGAATGCAACCCCGAGATCCCTGTCGCCCCTGGAGAGGAACATTGGCTTCTGGACACAAGCCTAGATGAGGTCTATTGGCCCTGCAGTCACTCGAGAGCAATCCCCAGCTTTCCTTCGCAACTCGAATGGAAGATTGGACTTGCCTGGGCCAACACAAGAGGCAGCCTGAATTCCCCGTCGTAACTCGAGAATCCCGCCGTAACTCGAGAAAAACCACGTGGCTCCCCCGTCATCGCAAGATGAAGCCCTTTCCCGCTACAGCGTCTCAGGAGAAGTCCCACGTTAGGAATTGGAGGTCGAAAGGGCACTTGGCACCCTTGATGCGACCCACAAAGTTCCCCGAAATCCCGGTCTCCCTCGAGAGGAACACTGAGGTTTTCCGGCACCCCCTCCTCTGAGCCCTTTCTCCCTCCTGATCTGGACAGGAAGGTCGACTCCCCTGCTTTGTCTGGAAGGGGTTCCCGACCTTCCGGTCGCACCTCAGGATGAGGCCGGTCTCACGAAGACATTCCAGACGTGGCCTCGTGGGTGGTTCCACATTCCGTAGGACCCCGATTTCCCGGTCCCCTCTGGATAAGAACCCGATGCCCGGACACCTCTCCGAACTCCACCCTGTGAATGAAGTCAACACGAAGGGGCAGTTTTTCCGTGCATCGTTCGGAAAAACCCCAGGTTCCAAATACAGCTCGACAAGCGGCCTCTCTCCCCGGGGACATCTCGAGAGGCAAGCGGAGTTCCATGCCTCAACCCAAGACGAGGCCTGACTCTCCTGTCCCCAGTCTGCAGGGACCCTGCGATCGGAGTCTGAAATCAGAGGTACCCTGCGGTTCCTGCCTCAACTGGAGATGAGGCCCTCTTCCAATGCACCAAACCCAGTGGAGTCCCGAGAGGCCCCTCCCACCTCCAGTTTCCCTGGCTTCTCAGAGCCACCATGAGAAGCCCCCTGAGGTCACCTGCACAAGTCGAGGGAACCCAGGGTTTCCTGCCTCAACCCGGGAAAGACCTCGAGAGACCTTCTTCAACACGTCTCGAGGCCAGATTCCCCTACCATGGCTCGGGAGCAGTGACGCGCTCCCCTCGCCACTCGCATGGAGACCCGACTTCCCTGGCGCCCCACGAGAGGCTCACTGACCTCGCCGTCGTACCTCGTGAGAAACCGCACACTGGGGCCGCCGCTCGAGAACAACCCCGAGATTCCCCCGTCATCGAGAGATGAGGGCCTTCGTCTCCTGCATGGCCTAGAGACCAATCTCGCGACCTCTCTCCAAACGCCTCAGGAGGCTTGACTCCCTTGAGTCCACCCAGTGAGCTCCAAGAGATACCCGTCGCGATTCGAGAGCAGAGCGGGGTTCTTTGCTTCCACTCGAGATGAATGCCTGTCTCCCCGGGTGCGTCTGGAATGCAACCCCGAGATCCCTGTCGCTCCTGGAGAGGAACACTGGCTTCTGGGCACAAGCCTAGATGAGGTCTATTGGCCCTGCAGTCACTCGAGAGCAATCCCCAGCTTTCCTTCGCAACTCGAATGGAAGATTGGACTTGCCTGGGCCAACACAAGAGGCAGCCTGAATTCCCCGTCGTAACTCGAGAATCCCGCCGTAACTCGAGAAAAACCACGTGGCTCCCCCGTCATCGCAAGATGAAGCCCTTTCCCGCTACAGCGCCTCAGGAGAAGTCCCACGTTAGGAATTGGAGGTCGAAAGGGCACTTGGCACCCTTGATGCGACCCACAAACTTCCCCGAAATCCCGGTCTCCCTCGAGAGGAACACTGAGGTTTTCCGGCACCCCCTCCTCTGAGCCCTTTCTCCCCGCCTGATCTGGACAGGGGGGTCGACCCCCTGCTTTGTCTGGAAGGGGTTCCCGACCTTCCGGTCGCACCTCAGGGTGAGGCCGGTCTCACGAAGACATTCCAGACGTGGCCTCGTGGGTGGTTCCACATTCCGTAGGACCCCGATTTCCCGGTCCCCTCTTGATAAGAACCCGATGCCCGGACACCTCTCCGAACTCCACCCTGTGAACGAAGTCAACACGAAGGGGCAGTTTTTTTCCGTGCATCGTTCGGAAAAAACCCCGGGTTCCAAATACAGCTCGACAAGCGGCCTCTCTCCCCGGGGACATCTCGAGAGGCAAGCGGAGTTCCATGCCTCCACCCAAGACGAGGCCTGACTCTCCTGTCCCCAGTCTGCAGGGACCCTGTGATCGGAGTCTGAAATCAGAGGTACCCTGCGGTTCCTGCCTCACCTGGAGATGAGGCCCTCTTCCAATGCACCAAACCCAGTGGAGTCCCGAGAGGCCCCTCCCACCTCCAGTTTCCCTGGCTTCTCAGAGCCACCATGAGAAGCCCCCTGAGGTCACCTGCACAAGTCGAGGGAACCCAGGGTTTCCTGCCTCAACCCGGGAAAGACCTCAAGAGACCTTCTTCAACACGTCTCGAGGCCAGATTCCCCTACCATGTCTCGGGAGCAATGACGCGCTCCCCTCGCCACTCGCATGGAGACCCGACTTCCCTGGCGCCCCAGGAGAGGCTCACTGACCTCGCCGTCGTACCTCGTGAGAAACCGCACACTGGGGCCGCCGCTCGAGAACAACCCCGAGATTCCCCCGTCATCGAGAGATGAGGGCCTTCGTCTCCTGCATGGCCTAGCGACCAATCTCGCGACCTCTCTCCAAACGCCTCAGGAGCCTTGACTCCCTTGAGTCCACCCAGTGAGCTCCAAGAGATACCCGTCGCGATTCGAGAGCAGAGCGGGGTTCTTTGCTTCCACTCGAGATGAATGCCTGTCTACCCGGGTGCGTCTGGAATGCAACCCCGAGATCCCTGTCGCCCCTGGAGAGGAACATTGGCTTCTGGACACAAGCCTAGATGAGGTCTATTGGCCCTGCAGTCACTCGAGAGCAATGCCCAGCTTTCCTTCGCAACTCGAATGGAAGATTGGACTTGCCTGGGCCAACACAAGAGGCAGCCTGAATTCCCCGTCGTAACTCGAGAATCCCGCCGTAACTCGAGAAAAACCACGTGGCTCCCCCGTCATCGCAAGATGAAGCCCTTCCCGCTACAGCGCCTCAGGAGAAGTCCCACGTTAGGAATTGGAGGTCGAAAGGGCACTTGGCACCCTTGATGCGACCCACAAAGTTCCCCGAAATCCCGGTCTCCCTCGAGAGGAACACTGAGGTTTTCCGGCACCCCCTCCTCTGAGCCCTTTCTCCCCTCCTGATCTGGACAGGAGGGTCGACTCCCCTGCTTTGTCTGGAAGGGGTTCCCGACCTTCCGGTCGCACCTCAGGATGAGGCCGGTCTCACGAAGACATTCCAGACGTGGCCTCGTGGGTGGTTCCACATTCCGTAGGACCCCGATTTCCCGGTCCCCTCTTGATAAGAACCCGATGCCCGGACACCTCTCCGAACTCCACCCTGTGAATGAAGTCAACACGAAGGGGCAGTTTTTCCGTGCATCGTTCGGAAAAAAACCCCAGGTTCCAAATACAGCTCGACAAGCGGCCTCTCTCCCCGGGGACATCTCGAGAGGCAAGCGGAGTTCCATGCCTCAACCCAAGACGAGGCCTGACTCTCCTGTCCCCAGTCTGCAGGGACCCTGCGATCGGAGTCTGAAATCAGAGGTACCCTGCGGTTCCTGCCTCAACTGGAGATGAGGCCCTCTTCCAATGCACCAAACCCAGTGGAGTCCCGAGAGGCCCCTCCCACCTCCAGTTTCCCTGGCTTCTCAGAGCCACCATGAGAAGCCCCCTGAGGTCACCTGCACAAGTCGAGGGAACCCAGGGTTTCCTGCCTCAACCCGGGAAAGACCTCGAGAGACCTTCTTCAACACGTCTCGAGGCCAGATTCCCCTACCATGGCTCGGGAGCAGTGACGCGCTCCCCTCGCCACTCGCATGGAGACCCGACTTCCCTGGCGCCCCACGAGAGGCTCACTGACCTCGCCGTCGTACCTCGTGAGAAACCGCACACTGGGGCCGCCGCTCGAGAACAACCCCGAGATTCCCCGTCATCGAGAAATGAGGGCCTTCGTCTCCTGCGTGGCCTAGAGACCAATCTCGCGACCTCTCTCCAAACGCCTCAGGAGGCTTGACTCCCTTGAGTCCACCCAGTGAGCTCCAAGAGATACCCGTCGCGATTCGAGAGCAGAGCGGGGTTCTTTGCTTCCACTCGAGATGAATGCCTGTCTCCCCGGGTGCGTCTGGAATGCAACCCCGAGATCCCTGTCGCCCCTGGAGAGGAACATTGGCTTCTGGACACAAGCCTAGATGAGGTCTATTGGCCCTGCAGTCACTCGAGAGCAATCCCCAGCTTTCCTTCGCAACTCGAATGGAAGACTGGACTTGCCTGGGCCAACACAAGAGGCAGCCTGAATTCCCCGTCGTAACTCGAGAGTCCCGCCGTAACTCGAGAAAAATCACGTGGCTCCCCCGTCATCGCAAGATGAAGCCCTTTCCCGCTACAGCGCCTCAGGAGAAGTCCCACGTTAGGAATTGGAGGTCGAAAGGGCACTTGGCACCCTTGATGCGACCCACAAAGTTCCCCGAAATCCCGGTCTCCCTCGAGAGGAACACTGAGGTTTGCCGGCACCCCCTCCTCTGAGCCCTTTCACCCTCCTGATCTGGACAGGAGGGTCGACTCCCCTGCTTTGTCTGGAAGGGGTTCCCGACCTTCCGGTCGCACCTCAGGGTGAGGCCGGTCTCACGAAGACATTCCAGACGTGGCCTCGTGGGTGGTTCCACATTCCGTAGGACCCCGATTTCCCGGTCCCCTCTTGATAAGAACCCGATGCCCGGACACCTCTCCGAACTCCACCCTGTGAATGAAGTCAACACGAAGGGGCAGTTTTTTTCCATGCATCGTTCGGAAAAAAACCCCAGGTTCCAAATACAGCTCGACAAGCGGCCTCTCTCCCCGGGGACATCTCGAGAGGCAAGCGGAGTTCCATGCCTCAACCCAAGACGAGGCCTGACTCTCCTGTCCCCAGTCTGCAGGGACCCTGCGATCGGAGTCTGAAATCAGAGGTACCCTGCGGTTCCTGCCTCAACTGGAGATGAGGCCCTCTTCCAATGCACCAAACCCAGTGGAGTCCCGAGAGGCCCCTCCCACCTCCAGTTTCCCTGGCTTCTCAGAGCCACCATGAGAAGCCCCCTGAGGTCACCTGCACAAGTCGAGGGAACCCAGGGTTTCCTGCCTCAACCCGGGAAAGACCTCGAGAGACCTTCTTCAACACGTCTCGAGGCCAGATTCCCCTACCATGGCTCGGGAGCAGTGACGCGCTCCCCTCGCCACTCGCATGGAGACCCGACTTCCCTGGCGCCCCACGAGAGGCTCACTGACCTCGCCGTCGTACCTCGTGAGAAACCGCACACTGGGGCCGCCGCTCGAGAACAACCCCGAGATTCCCCGTCATCGAGAGATGAGGGCCTTCGTCTCCTGCATGGCCTAGAGACCAATCTCGCGACCTCTCTCCAAACGCCTCAGGAGGCTTGACTCCCTTGAGTCCACCCAGTGAGCTCCAAGAGATACCCGTCGCGATTCGAGAGCAGAGCGGGGTTCTTTGCTTCCACTCGAGATGAATGCCTGTCTCCCCGGGTGCGTCTGGAATGCAACCCCGAGATCCCTGTCGCCCCTGGAGAGGAACATTGGCTTCTGGACACAAGCCTAGATGAGGTCTATTGGCCCTGCAGTCACTCGAGAGCAATCCCCAGCTTTCCTTCGCAACTCGAATGGAAGATTGGACTTGCCTGGGCCAACACAAGAGGCAGCCTGAATTCCCCGTCGTAACTCGAGAATCCCGCCGTAACTCGAGAAAAACCACGTGGCTCCCCCGTCATCGCAAGATGAAGCCCTTTCCCGCTACAGCGCCTCAGGAGAAGTCCCACGTTAGGAATTGGAGGTCGAAAGGGCACTTGGCACCCTTGATGCGACCCACAAAGTTCCCCGAAATCCCGGTCTCCCTCGAGAGGAACACTGAGGTTTTCCGGCACCCCCTCCTCTGAGCCCTTTCTCCCCTCCTGATCTGGACAGGAGGGTCGACTCCCCTGCTTTGTCTGGAAGGGGTTCCCGACCTTCCGGTCGCACCTCAGGATGAGGCCGGTCTCACGAAGACATTCCAGACGTGGCCTCGTGGGTGGTTCCACATTCCGTAGGACCCCGATTTCCCGGTCCCCTCTTGATAAGAACCCGATGCCCGGACACCTCTCCGAACTCCACCCTGTGAATGAAGTCAACACGAAGGGGCAGTTTTTCCGTGCATCGTTCGGAAAAACCCCAGGTTCCAAATACAGCTCGACAAGCGGCCTCTCTCCCCGGGGACATCTCGAGAGGCAAGCGGAGTTCCATGCCTCAACCCAAGACGAGGCCTGACTCTCCTGTCCCCAGTCTGCAGGGACCCTGCGATCGGAGTCTGAAATCAGAGGTACCCTGCGGTTCCTGCCTCAACTGGAGATGAGGCCCTCTTCCAATGCACCAAACCCAGTGGAGTCCCGAGAGGCCCCTCCCACCTCCAGTTTCCCTGGCTTCTCAGAGCCACCATGAGAAGCCCCCTGAGGTCACCTGCACAAGTCGAGGGAACCCAGGGTTTCCTGCCTCAACCCGGGAAAGACCTCGAGAGACCTTCTTCAACACGTCTCGAGGCCAGATTCCCCTACCATGGCTCGGGAGCAGTGACGCGCTCCCCTCGCCACTCGCATGGAGACCCGACTTCCCTGGCGCCCCACGAGAGGCTCACTGACCTCGCCGTCGTACCTCGTGAGAAACCGCACACTGGGGCCGCCGCTCGAGAACAACCCCGAGATTCCCCCGTCATCGAGAGATGAGGGCCTTCGTCTCCTGCATGGCCTAGAGACCAATCTCGCGACCTCTCTCCAAACGCCTCAGGAGGCTTGACTCCCTTGAGTCCACCCAGTGAGCTCCAAGAGATACCCGTCGCGATTCGAGAGCAGAGCGGGGTTCTTTGCTTCCACTCGAGATGAATGCCTGTCTCCCCGGGTGCGTCTGGAATGCAACCCCGAGATCCCTGTCGCCCCTGGAGAGGAACATTGGCTTCTGGACACAAGCCTAGATGAGGTCTATTGGCCCTGCAGTCACTCGAGAGCAATCCCCAGCTTTCCTTCGCAACTCGAATGGAAGATTGGACTTGCCTGGGCCAACACAAGAGGCAGCCTGAATTCCCCGTCGTAACTCGAGAATCCCGCCGTAACTCGAGAAAAACCACGTGGCTCCCCCGTCATCGCAAGATGAAGCCCTTTCCCGCTACAGCGCCTCAGGAGAAGTCCCACGTTAGGAATTGGAGGTCGAAAGGGCACTTGGCACCCTTGATGCGACCCACAAAGTTCCCCGAAATCCCGGTCTCCCTCGAGAGGAACACTGAGGTTTTCCGGCACCCCCTCCTCTGAGCCCTTTCTCCCCTCCTGATCTGGACAGGAGGGTCGACTCCCCTGCTTTGTCTGGAAGGGGTTCCCGACCTTCCGGTCGCACCTCAGGATGAGGCCGGTCTCACGAAGACATTCCAGACGTGGCCTCGTGGGTGGTTCCACATTCCGTAGGACCCCGATTTCCCGGTCCCCTCTTGATAAGAACCCGATGCCCGGACACCTCTCCGAACTCCACCCTGTGAATGAAGTCAACACGAAGGGGCAGTTTTTCCGTGCATCGTTCGGAAAAACCCCAGGTTCCAAATACAGCTCGACAAGCGGCCTCTCTCCCCGGGGACATCTCGAGAGGCAAGCGGAGTTCCATGCCTCAACCCAAGACGAGGCCTGACTCTCCTGTCCCCAGTCTGCAGGGACCCTGCGATCGGAGTCTGAAATCAGAGGTACCCTGCGGTTCCTGCCTCAACTGGAGATGAGGCCCTCTTCCAATGCACCAAACCCAGTGGAGTCCCGAGAGGCCCCTCCCACCTCCAGTTTCCCTGGCTTCTCAGAGCCACCATGAGAAGCCCCCTGAGGTCACCTGCACAAGTCGAGGGAACCCAGGGTTTCCTGCCTCAACCCGGAAAGACCTCGAGAGACCTTCTTCAACACGTCTCGAGGCCAGATTCCCCTACCATGGCTCGGGAGCAGTGACGCGCTCCCCCTCGCCACTCGCATGGAGACCCGACTTCCCTGGCGCCCCACGAGAGGCTCACTGACCTCGCCGTCGTACCTCGTGAGAAACCGCACACTGGGGCCGCCGCTCGAGAACAACCCCGAGATTCCCCCGTCATCGAGAGATGAGGGCCTTCGTCTCCTGCATGGCCTAGCGACCAATCTCGCGACCTCTCTCCAAACGCCTCAGGAGGCTTGACTCCCTTGAGTCCACCCAGTGAGCTCCAAGAGATACCCGTCGCGATTCGAGAGCAGAGCGGGGTTCTTTGCTTCCACTCGAGATGAATGCCTGTCTCCCCGGGTGCGTCTGGAATGCAACCCCGAGATCCCTGTCGCCCCTGGAGAGGAACATTGGCTTCTGGACACAAGCCTAGATGAGGTCTATTGGCCCTGCAGTCACTCGAGAGCAATCCCCAGCTTTCCTTCGCAACTCGAATGGAAGATTGGACTTGCCTGGGCCAACACAAGAGGCAGCCTGAATTCCCCGTCGTAACTCGAGAATCCCGCCGTAACTCGAGAAAAACCACGTGGCTCCCCCGTCATCGCAAGATGAAGCCCTTTCCCGCTACAGCGCCTCAGGAGAAGTCCCACGTTAGGAATTGGAGGTCGAAAGGGCACTTGGCACCCTTGATGCGACCCACAAAGTTCCCCGAAATCCCGGTCTCCCTCGAGAGGAACACTGAGGTTTTCCGGCACCCCCTCCTCTGAGCCCTTTCTCCCCTCCTGATCTGGACAGGAGGGTCGACTCCCCTGCTTTGTCTGGAAGGGGTTCCCGACCTTCCGGTCGCACCTCAGGATGAGGCCGGTCTCACGAAGACATTCCAGACGTGGCCTCGTGGGTGGTTCCACATTCCGTAGGACCCCGATTTCCCGGTCCCCTCTTGATAAGAACCCGATGCCCGGACACCTCTCCGAACTCCACCCTGTGAATGAAGTCAACACGAAGGGGCAGTTTTTCCGTGCATCGTTCGGAAAAACCCCAGGTTCCAAATACAGCTCGACAAGCGGCCTCTCTCCCCGGGGACATCTCGAGAGGCAAGCGGAGTTCCATGCCTCAACCCAAGACGAGGCCTGACTCTCCTGTCCCCAGTCTGCAGGGACCCTGCGATCGGAGTCTGAAATCAGAGGTACCCTGCGGTTCCTGCCTCAACTGGAGATGAGGCCCTCTTCCAATGCACCAAGCCCAGTGGAGTCCCGAGAGGCCCCTCCCACCTCCAGTTTCCCTGGCTTCTCAGAGCCACCATGAGAAGCCCCCTGAGGTCACCTGCACAAGTCGAGGGAACCCAGGGTTTCCTGCCTCAACCCGGGAAAGACCTCGAGAGACCTTCTTCAACACGTCTCGAGGCCAGATTCCCCTACCATGGCTCGGGAGCAGTGACGCGCTCCCCTCGCCACTCGCATGGAGACCCGACTTCCCTGGCGCCCCACGAGAGGCTCACTGACCTCGCCGTCGTACCTCGTGAGAAACCGCACACTGGGGCCGCCGCTCGAGAACAACCCCGAGATTCCCCCGTCATCGAGAGATGAGGGCCTTCGTCTCCTGCATGGCCTAGCGACCAATCTCGCGACCTCTCTCCAAACGCCTCAGGAGGCTTGACTCCCTTGAGTCCACCCAGTGAGCTCCAAGAGATACCCGTCGCGATTCGAGAGCAGAGCGGGGTTCTTTGCTTCCACTCGAGATGAATGCCTGTCTCCCCGGGTGCGTCTGGAATGCAACCCCGAGATCCCTGTCGCCCCTGGAGAGGAACATTGGCTTCTGGACACAAGCCTAGATGAGGTCTATTGGCCCTGCAGTCACTCGAGAGCAATCCCCAGCTTTCCTTCGCAACTCGAATGGAAGATTGGACTTGCCTGGGCCAACACAAGAGGCAGCCTGAATTCCCCGTCGTAACTCGAGAATCCCGCCGTAACTCGAGAAAAACCACGTGGCTCCCCCGTCATCGCAAGATGAAGCCCTTTCCCGCTACAGCGCCTCAGGAGAAGTCCCACGTTAGGAATTGGAGGTCGAAAGGGCACTTGGCACCCTTGATGCGACCCACAAAGTTCCCCGAAATCCCGGTCTCCCTCGAGAGGAACACTGAGGTTTTCCGGCACCCCCTCCTCTGAGCCCTTTCTCCCCTCCTGATCTGGACAGGAGGGTCGACTCCCCTGCTTTGTCTGGAAGGGGTTCCCGACCTTCCGGTCGCACCTCAGGATGAGGCCGGTCTCACGAAGACATTCCAGACGTGGCCTCGTGGGTGGTTCCACATTCCGTAGGACCCCGATTTCCCGGTCCCCTCTTGATAAGAACCCGATGCCCGGACACCTCTCCGAACTCCACCCTGTGAATGAAGTCAACACGAAGGGGCAGTTTTTCCGTGCATCGTTCGGAAAAAAACCCCAGGTTCCAAATACAGCTCGACAAGCGGCCTCTCTCCCCGGGGACATCTCGAGAGGCAAGCGGAGTTCCATGCCTCAACCCAAGACGAGGCCTGACTCTCCTGTCCCCAGTCTGCAGGGACCCTGCGATCGGAGTCTGAAATCAGAGGTACCCTGCGGTTCCTGCCTCAACTGGAGATGAGGCCCTCTTCCAATGCACCAAGCCCAGTGGAGTCCCGAGAGGCCCCTCCCACCTCCAGTTTCCCTGGCTTCTCAGAGCCACCATGAGAAGCCCCCTGAGGTCACCTGCACAAGTCGAGGGAACCCAGGGTTTCCTGCCTCAACCCGGAAAGACCTCGAGAGACCTTCTTCAACACGTCTCGAGGCCAGATTCCCCTACCATGGCTCGGGAGCAGTGACGCGCTCCCCCTCGCCACTCGCATGGAGACCCGACTTCCCTGGCGCCCCACGAGAGGCTCACTGACCTCGCCGTCGTACCTCGTGAGAAACCGCACACTGGGGCCGCCGCTCGAGAACAACCCCGAGATTCCCCCGTCATCGAGAGATGAGGGCCTTCGTCTCCTGCATGGCCTAGCGACCAATCTCGCGACCTCTCTCCAAACGCCTCAGGAGGCTTGACTCCCTTGAGTCCACCCAGTGAGCTCCAAGAGATACCCGTCGCGATTCGAGAGCAGAGCGGGGTTCTTTGCTTCCACTCGAGATGAATGCCTGTCTCCCCGGGTGCGTCTGGAATGCAACCCCGAGATCCCTGTCGCCCCTGGAGAGGAACATTGGCTTCTGGACACAAGCCTCGATGAGGTCTATTGGCCCTGCAGTCACTCGAGAGCAATCCCCAGCTTTCCTTCGCAACTCGAATGGAAGATTGGACTTGCCTGGGCCAACACAAGAGGCAGCCTGAATTCCCCGTCGTAACTCGAGAATCCCGCCGTAACTCGAGAAAAACCACGTGGCTCCCCCGTCATCGCAAGATGAAGCCCTTTCCCGCTACAGCGCCTCAGGAGAAGTCCCACGTTAGGAATTGGAGGTCGAAAGGGCACTTGGCACCCTTGATGCGACCCACAAAGTTCCCCGAAATCCCGGTCTCCCTCGAGAGGAACACTGAGGTTTTCCGGCACCCCCTCCTCTGAGCCCTTTCTCCCCTCCTGATCTGGACAGGAGGGTCGACTCCCCTGCTTTGTCTGGAAGGGGTTCCCGACCTTCCGGTCGCACCTCAGGATGAGGCCGGTCTCACGAAGACATTCCAGACGTGGCCTCGTGGGTGGTTCCACATTCCGTAGGACCCCGATTTCCCGGTCCCCTCTTGATAAGAACCCGATGCCCGGACACCTCTCCGAACTCCACCCTGTGAATGAAGTCAACACGAAGGGGCAGTTTTTCCGTGCATCGTTCGGAAAAACCCCAGGTTCCAAATACAGCTCGACAAGCGGCCTCTCTCCCCGGGGACATCTCGAGAGGCAAGCGGAGTTCCATGCCTCAACCCAAGACGAGGCCTGACTCTCCTGTCCCCAGTCTGCAGGGACCCTGCGATCGGAGTCTGAAATCAGAGGTACCCTGCGGTTCCTGCCTCAACTGGAGATGAGGCCCTCTTCCAATGCACCAAACCCAGTGGGGTCCCGAGAGGCCCCTCCCACCTCCAGTTTCCCTGGCTTCTCAGAGCCACCATGAGAAGCCCCCTGAGGTCACCTGCACAAGTCGAGGGAACCCAGGGTTTCCTGCCTCAACCCGGGAAAGACCTCGAGAGACCTTCTTCAACGCGTCTCGAGGCCAGATTCCCCTACCATGGCTCGGGAGCAGTGACGCGCTCCCCCTCGCCACTCGCATGGAGACCCGACTTCCCTGGCGCCCCACGAGAGGCTCACTGACCTCGCCGTCGTACCTCGTGAGAAACCGCACACTGGGGCCGCCGCTCGAGAACAACCCCGAGATTCCCCCGTCATCGAGAGATGAGGGCCTTCGTCTCCTGCATGGCCTAGCGACCAATCTCGCGACCTCTCTCCAAACGCCTCAGGAGGCTTGACTCCCTTGAGTCCACCCAGTGAGCTCCAAGAGATACCCGTCGCGATTCGAGAGCAGAGCGGGGTTCTTTGCTTCCACTCGAGATGAATGCCTGTCTCCCCGGGTGCGTCTGGAATGCAACCCCGAGATCCCTGTCGCCCCTGGAGAGGAACATTGGCTTCTGGACGCAAGCCTAGATGAGGTCTATTGGCCCTGCAGTCACTCGAGAGCAATCCCCAGCTTTCCTTCGCAACTCGAATGGAAGATTGGACTTGCCTGGGCCAACACAAGAGGCAGCCTGAATTCCCCGTCGTAACTCGAGAATCCCGCCGTAACTCGAGAAAAACCACGTGGCTCCCCCGTCATCGCAAGATGAAGCCCTTTCCCGCTACAGCGCCTCAGGAGAAGTCCCACGTTAGGAATTGGAGGTCGAAAGGGCACTTGGCACCCTTGATGCGACCCACAAAGTTCCCCGAAATCCCGGTCTCCCTCGAGAGGAACACTGAGGTTTTCCGGCACCCCCTCCTCTGAGCCCTTTCTCCCCTCCTGATCTGGACAGGAGGGTCGACTCCCCTGCTTTGTCTGGAAGGGGTTCCCGACCTTCCGGTCGCACCTCAGGAGGAGGCCGGTCTCACGAAGACATTCCAGACGTGGCCTCGTGGGTGGTTCCACATTCCATAGGACCCCGATTTCCCGGTCCCCTCTTGATAAGAACCCGATGCCCGGACACCTCTCCGAACTCCACCCTGTGAATGAAGTCAACACGAAGGGGCAGTTTTTCCGTGCATCGTTCGGAAAAACCCCAGGTTCCAAATACAGCTCGACAAGCGGCCTCTCTCCCCGGGGACATCTCGAGAGGCAAGCGGAGTTCCATGCCTCAACCCAAGACGAGGCCTGACTCTCCTGTCCCCAGTCTGCAGGGACCCTGCGATCGGAGTCTGAAATCAGAGGTACCCTGCGGTTCCTGCCTCAACTGGAGATGAGGCCCTCTTCCAATGCACCAAGCCCAGTGGAGTCCCGAGAGGCCCCTCCCACCTCCAGTTTCCCTGGCTTCTCAGAGCCACCATGAGAAGCCCCCTGAGGTCACCTGCACAAGTCGAGGGAACCCAGGGTTTCCTGCCTCAACCCGGGAAAGACCTCGAGAGACCTTCTTCAACACGTCTCGAGGCCAGATTCCCCTACCATGGCTCGGGAGCAGTGACGCGCTCCCCTCGCCACTCGCATGGAGACCCGACTTCCCTGGCGCCCCACGAGAGGCTCACTGACCTCGCCGTCGTCCCTCGTGAGAAACCGCACACTGGGGCCGCCGCTCGAGAACAACCCCGAGATTCCCCCGTCATCGAGAGATGAGGGCCTTCGTCTCCTGCATGGCCTGGCGACCAATCTCGCGACCTCTCTCCAAACGCCTCAGGAGGCTTGACTCCCTTGAGTCCACCCAGTGAGCTCCAAGAGATACCCGTCGCGATTCGAGAGCAGAGCGGGGTTCTTTGCTTCCACTCGAGATGAATGCCTGTCTCCCCGGGTGCGTCTGGAATGCAACCCCGAGATCCCTGACGCCCCTGGAGAGGAACATTGGCTTCTGGACGCAAGCCTCGATGAGGTCTATTGGCCCTGCAGTCACTCGAGAGCAATCCCCAGCTTTCCTTCGCAGCTCGAATGGAAGATTGGACTTGCCTGGGCCAACACAAGAGGCAGCCTGAATTCCCCGTCGTAACTCGAGAATCCCGCCGTAACTCGAGAAAAACCACGTGGCTCCCCCGTCATCGCAAGATGAAGCCCTTTCCCGCTACAGCGCCTCAGGAGAAGTCCCACGTTAGGAATTGGAGGTCGAAAGGGCACTTGGCACCCTTGATGCGACCCACAAAGTTCCCCGAAATCCCGGTCTCCTCGAGAGGAACACTGAGGTTTTCCGGCACCCCCTCCTCTGAGCCCTTTCTCCCCTCCTGATCTGGACAGGAGGGTCGAATCCCCTGCTTTGCCTGGAAGGGGTTCCCGACCTTCCGGTCGCACCTCAGGAGGAGGCCGGTCTCACGAAGACATTCCAGACGTGGCCTCGTGGGTGGTTCCACATTCCGTAGGACCCCGACTTCCCGGTCCCCTCTTGATAAGAACCCGATGCCCGGACACCTCTCCGAACTCCACCCTGTGAATGAAATCAACACGAAGGGGCAGTTTTTCCGTGCATCGTTCGGAAAACCCCAGGTTCCAAATACAGCTCGACAAGCGGCCTCCTCTCCCCGGGGACATCTCGAGAGGCAAGCGGAGTTCCATGCCTCAACCCAAGACGAGGCCTGACTCTCCTGTCCCCAGTCTGCAGGGACCCTGCGATCGGAGTCTGAAATCAGAGGTACCCTGCGGTTCCTGCCTCAACTGGAGATGAGGCCCTTCCAATGCACCAAACCCAGTGGGGTCCCGAGAGGCCCCTCCCA